>NC_091824.1:120015134-120615134 GCF_038994185.2 Dermacentor albipictus | reverse complement strand
CTGCTCCTCATAGGCTCAAAGATAAATCGGCCACACGCTGCACCAGCACTGCATGAAAACAACGTTGTACGCGGACAATGTCGTACACAAGCAACGCTGTATGCAAACAACGTTATACGCAAGCAACGTTGTACGCGAACAACTCTGTATACGCACAACGATGTATACACACAACATTCTTCGCAAACAACATGTTGCTAGCCACTTTTTACCAAAAACAACACCAAGTCTTTCAGATACAGTTGAAACTCGGTTTATCGAAGTGGTGGTGACTATTCTCGAATTATTTCGGTAAATCGGGAAGTTCGTAAAATCGAGAAAGGAATTTCGCGATCTTTCTAAACCTAAAACTGTAACGTAGCGACACGCAAAAGCTTCCTCGGCATTGTATTTGCCGCTAATCCAGCCATCTGTCGCATAAACAATGAACTAAAGAAAGCAACCACCACCGCCCTTACCGAGGCGGTGTTGAGTCGGTTGTTCCGTGCATGGGCGCGGCGACAGCCTCGTCAAATGAAAGCTAGGGGTCTGACCATGGTGCCTAGATGTTTTAACACGATAGCTATAGAGCGCAAGCTCGAAGAATAACCCGTCTGTGTCAAAATTAGAAAGAAATCGCCGCTTTTTTAACTCATTTATTTCAGGAAAACTTCGTTAAATCGAGTTGGACCAAGTATGTTTCGTTAATTCGAGTTGATAACACTGAACCCCATGGGCACTGCTGGGCAATGGAAATTTCTTCGTTAGATCGGGAACTTCGTAAAATGGTGTTTCGTTAGATCGACTTTTAAATGTACTAGCTCTCGATCTCCCTCTCTCTGATCATGTGAAGTGCCTTGAAAGCGTAACTTTCCCTCGTTTTATTTAATACGGTATCCAAGCTACGCAAGTGCGGCTTACGCCGCCACTTTATGTCGCACTGCATACAGGCTGCGCGCAAAAATCCAACTGCTGCCGGTCATGTTTTTGTCAACATTTATTTTCCTTTCTTCTTTCCTTATTTTACACACACACACATATATATATATATATATATATATATATATATATATATATATATATATATATATATATATATATATATATATATATATAGCACTATTTATACATTTCAGTCAAAACCGCAACTGATTTCCCTTATGCTTGCATTGCCTTCATCGTTTGTTGATTTCACGTGGTGGGGGCCTATAAATCTAGGGCCCCTCGGTTATTCTTTTCGTTCACGGTCGGAGCGTTCACAGTTAACTGCTATAGTTAAGAAACCACAAGCGTTGCGTAAGGAGTTCACACGGTACACCAGTGTGAAAGAGGGCGAACATTATATTTCCGTCTAGATAAAATAAACTCTGGAGTTTTAAATGGCAGGACCACGATATGATTACGAGGCACGCTGTAGTGGGGAACACCGGATTAATTTCGTCCCCTGGAGATCTTTAACGAGCATCCTATGTGCATGGTACGCGGGCTTTTCTTTCTTTTTTTTCTTTTTTTTTCATTTCCCCTCCGTGGAAATGCGGTCGATGCGGCCGGGATTTGATCCCGCGACCTCGCGCTTATTAGTAGCGCAACGCCAAAGCCACATAGTAACGAAGGCGAGTTTTGTTTATATCCCGTAATTTTCATCCTTCCAGCGCTTCAGTAAAGGAATTTTCACGAGGCAGGCCCTTCAGCAAGAGAACTGTACAGAAAATCGCAGCGACCGTGGTTTTGACGTACATTTGGAAGAACCGATGTTTGAATTCACACTGCGAGTGTTCCTATTCGCAGTGACCAAGAGTGCATATTTATTCCAAATGCTTCAAGGGAGTCGTGTCACGTGGCAGGTTTGTTTTGTTTATTCCATCTGAGATATTCTGGCCGAGACAAGGCCCCTAGTTGCGGCTAATTTCGAATCTCTGAGGCGGCAATCTCAGCACGAACCCGCGAGCTCCGGAGTGATGCAGCTTGTCGCTTAGTCATTCAATCCTTTTTTTCGGACGAAAGCTTCACTACAGCCGCTGACAGCTCCACCTGCTTTCGGACAGGCGAGCAGTACCGGACGAGTTGTATCATATTGCAAGCAACTATTTGCGGTGACTTCATTCCCGGCTCGGAATGCGAGATTTGTCGCAGTGGGCGATGAAGTTTGGGATAAAGACAATAAACGACGAGAATCGCCGCCCCGCCCCCCTCTCCTAAAAAACATCGAACACAATAAACGTGTCTTATGGTACGATTGAAAATTAATTTATGGGGTTTTACGTACCAGAACCACTCTCTGATTACGAGACACGCCGTAGTGGGGGACTCCGGCAATCTTGCCCACCTGGAGTTCTTAGTTGTGCACCTAAATGTAAGTACACGGGTGTTTTTGCCTTTCGCCCCCCATCGAAATGCGGCCGCCGTAGCCGGCATTCGATCCCTCGACGTCGTGCTCAGCAACCCAACACCATAGCCACTAAGCAACCACAGCGGGTATACGATGCGATGGCCTCCGAGTTTAGTGAATACGAAAATCAAGCCGTTAATTAATGATACACTTCGACGATAACTTCCCACGCATGGTGTCCATCTGGCAGCCTAAAGCGTTTGTACAAGACGCATTATAGTGGCTGACATAGCCCTCTAAAAATTCATCAGCCCTTCCACTTTTTTATCCTTGCCCACGGAGACAGAACATGTTTTATCCAGAGACGTATACAGAGCCTTATTGCCAAGATTGTGGTGCTTTAGCCACGCTCGAACACATGCTCTGGTCTTCCGAAATAATTGAAGACTCGGCGATCAAGAATGCGTCCAGGTGGGAGGCTGCACTTCGCAGCCCGGACCTGGATGAACAATTCTGGGCTGTCCAGCACGCTCACGATGTGGCCGTGAGGCTTGGCCTTCCGGTCCCGACGTGGGAGCGGCCCGCTTAGTGATGAATTATCACTACTTGCAGGACCAAATAAAGTTTTCCTTCCTTCCTTCCTTCCACTTTTTGAAGAAGGACGAGGAGCGAAGCTGTGATGTGTTTTACCTCGATCGACGCATCTATGTATATGTTGTTGTTGTTGTTGTTAACGGTCACAGAAAGGCGTACATCTTTGTATACTGTGGAGGGATTTATACTTATTCTTTTAAGTAGTGGCATGTGCAAGTACCACCGCATGGCAGACGGGAATTCCACAATATTTACAACTTCACTGTGAATTACGCAATTAAGGAAAGTAAATAACACGGGGCATAATGCTAAATTCGTCTTAGCGGCTAATAGTAATATAATTTGTTTCGTGCTAGTTTTGATATAACAAGAGTCACAACCGCTTTCTGTAACCGCACTCCCTGCGTAGACGGTCATGTATACTGACAGCAGACGGGAATTCTGTAACGTTTAGAACTTCACAGTGAACTAATTACGACAAGTTAATGAAACTCGGCCTAATGATAGAGTCGTCTTAGCGGCCAATTTCAGTATAATTTTTTCCAAGATAACTACAGTAGATCGAGAGCTACAGAGCATTCGCGAGAAACTGGAGATGAAAATTTTTTTCGTGTCGACGCGACGCGTATAGACGGAGGGTAGCTATACACAAGTTCGCTGTAATAAATGTAGCGTATTTTTATCTTTAAAATTACGGTATGCCTACAACGCCTGTTGTTGCAGTGCGACAGTGCCACTGCTGACCTACTGCAGACACACTTTTGGTTGCCAGAATATTGGCCAGCCCTCTGGCCATTGCAACAGTGCCCTAGAAGAACTTCAGTTTGGCCTAGTTGGTATTTATTGCATCCCTTACTGACCGCAAATAAAGACGGGGACAGGGGAAGAGAACACAAATGCCGCCCGTGTAGTTCTTGTGCTCTCTTCCGCTGTCCCCGTCTTTATTTTCGGTCAATATGATATAACAGTGCCCTAATAATCTCTCTGAAAACGCTCCCTAAAAGGTTGGAAGGAAGCCAAGACTACTGAAACAGACCCCTCCGTTCTTGTACGAAATAAAATTCTGGCTACGAAACACCTCTTAAATGTTCTGTACAATTGGCTTTGACGTCTCCCTTTTATCGATCACGTATACGCCTGGCGAACCCTTAGAAGTCGCCAAAGTGTAAACGTGCCTTATCGCATTGTCTGTACTATTTATCGGGACCGGAGCCATCCTCGTTGCCCGCAGGACAGTGCAACCAGCGGTGGCCTGCCAATCAAACACCACTCTCGCAGAAACAAATCGTGTCCACCAGAAGAATCTCGGTAGATAACGGAAGAGCACTCGCGACACACCGTTCCTGTTCCCCGCACTGGTGCGATGGTTGCTGCACAATCAGCTGCGAAAGTTTACCAGGGCCCAACGGAAATATAACAAAAGAAAAAAAAAAGGAGAGAAATCAACATTTCAGTGTAACGTGACGGTCCCATAGACTCCTACATCTTTTCGAAAGCAACAAGCTCGCGGAGTTTGGGGTGTTCACGTACTGCCAGTGCAGTCCGAATGCTCCGAGAGACGAGGCTCTCGATTTAACGCGAATTACGCTAAACCGCGCGCCATCGAGCACAGAAACAAAAGTGACGCTGAGAAAGCTTTCCGCGGCGCGCGTATATAGGGTGCGGAGAACGCCGGTTGAGGTGCTCCCACAGTTAAGATTGATGCCCCCCTCCCCCGTCACAAGCGGCTTCAATGACTAGCATTCTTCCATGCTCCCGGATGAATAAGCTTTTTTTCTCTTCTTCTTTTTACTTCCTTTTGCGACCGGCACGCAAAGGCAGAGTGCGACGCCCTATGCTGACGTCACGCCACAAGTATAGACTGATGCGATCGCGTTCCATGCCGTGTGCTGATACCACGCAAGCAGAAAAGGAAAATACAAAGAAGAAACAAAACAAATGCTGTGTGGCTTCTCATCCCTCGATAGCGTAAGCAGCAGAACAAATGACCCGTCAGATAGAGACAACCAACCTGCCCTCTTCCCTGCTTTATCTCGCCCGATCAGCCTGTCAGCCCTGTAATGTATTGTGCGGGCGTACAGCCTTTTATTTTTCAAAGATTAGTGTAAAGTGTGGCTCCCCTCACCATTTCTTTAAAAGGAAGGTTACGGTCAGGGTTTCCGTATTGCAAAGAGGACATCGCCCAAGCAAGCATTTAAGATGTGCCGCATGTCGTCCTCAAAATTTCTAGACAATACAGACGTTGTCATGGTGGCCATTCTCACTTTTTTTTTTTGCTTACATTCCGCTCACTCGCTCGCTCGTAGTGTACTGGCCCGAACAAAGGTGGTATAAAAAAATAGCCTCAAACAAACTATGAAACAGTTTTTTGCGAGAGGCTATCCAACATTCACTTCCCAGAACACACAACGAACTCCTTGGGGAGGTTGTGCATACGGCTACCATCTGTGACGTGTTATTTTTAATTTTATTTTCTTGAATATTGTTAACGACGCAAACAAGAGCATTACATCAAAGCCTGCTATCAATTAACAACGTTACAATTTCTCTAAATTACTTTTAGTTTCAGTGTAACGTTCCTCTCTCCTAAGGCATTTTGTTAAAAAAAAAATGTTTTCACGAAACATTCGCGATGTCACTGTGCTCTTGTAGAACCAAATGGGGCTTTGTTGCATCTTTTGACAGTGAATGCATTTTCATGTATGCGCGCACTTGGGATAGGACAAGATTACGAGTTTATTATGAGCGTTAATCAACCGCTGCAGGCATGAAGTAAGCCCCCTCGAAAAAAGCAAGTTCACGTTATCAGAGTACTTATCCTTGACCAAGAGCACTGTAAAAACGTCTTTAAATAGCAAGCGATTTCATTTGTACCTCTACAGTCAAGGTGCAAATGCCGCTAGTTCGAAAAACAATCTGAATAAAAAAGAATTGAACCAGCATAAATGAGTCAGACAGGCTAGATGACGTTTTCTATAGGTAAACATTGCTTTGTCAATGGTAGATCCACAGTACCGATCAAGATAGATCATCTGTTGATACATCATGCAGTCTGTCCCAACTTACTTCATCATTTTTATTCAGTGTAGCTACAGGTGATACATTTCAAGTGTCGACAGGCGAGAGAACTGACGCTTGGATAGATGACCACAACGCTTTATTTTTGTTTTTGTTTTCAGGGAAAAATTTGTCTAACTAAACATTGTCCTACACTTCTGGTTGCCTAACAAGCCACCGCTGCAACTCGGCAATATCGAGAGAAGCTATAGCTGTACTTATGTCGCAAAGGGTTTGCGACATAAGGCAGCTTTTCGGCTTACCCAAAGTTAATCAACCCCCTGACTACAGAGCTAACAAGTCTGTCAGGTTGTCAGTTCGGCAGGAATAATAATATTCGCAGATTCTTGTTTTTCGCGCTTTGCGGACGGTACACGTAACCAGAACAAACGATTCTATTAAAGGTGTTCCCATCAGGTGGCATTCGAATGTTTGACATTTCGGTGAGACGGCTTCGACTAAACGGCGTTCCACGAAGTGTCCAGAATCAGCACCAGCTACGAATTGGTAAATTACACCAGTCCCGCAGTTAAATTGGTTATATATTCCGCCTACGAACGGCGATGGTGACGTTCAAAAACAACGTCGACGGTCGCAGCAAACTCTTATACCGCGCGCTCGGCGACGCTGTTCATTGCAAACCAAGCAAGGCGGCGCGATGCCGCAAAGGTCATGCCGAGGTGCGCGACCAGCCGGTCGTCAGACTCCGTTTCTTCGCCACCGCCAACTCGCCGAGGCGGACACCTTTTCGCCTTCCCGCGCACTGTCGCGGATGCGCGACTACGCCATGGAGGAACAACACAGCGATGACGCCTCCTCGCCCGTCTGGGACGCAGGCAGACCGACGACGTCCCACGCCCGCGCACGCACACAAAAGGCCACCCACGCAACGTTTTCTCTTCCCGAGCGACATCGTGTGCCTAATGAAACGCGGAGCTCACCCGAGGCGCCCGCTACAGCGCCTAGCACGCCCACGTGGTGCGCGTGCGATACATTGCCGTCACCGCGAGACTGCCGTTCGAGAGGGAAAGGAGGGTATACAAGTCTATAGCCGCCGCATCGTTCGATGCCGGCCGAGCAGACCGGTCGGTGGTGGCTCGACCGAGCGTACAAGAGTAATGCTCCCGCAGAACAAAGGGCGGCGACAAAGGACGCCTCCGCGAACGCCACGGTGCGCGCACTAACACAGGCGGCCCGCAGAGGAAACGGGTTGACATTGGCTCCGGGCACGCCGTCGCCGTATGCCGGACACAAGGGCGAGAGCGGGGAGAAGTGCCCCCCCGACGACGTCTTCGCTCCATCGAGCCCCGACGCCCAACTCCTCTTTCTTCCGCGCGCTGCCGCCCAACCTCGCAGCCCCAATAGCGGAGCCCGATAAATGCTTATCGGTCGCTGGTCAGCGAGGCCCGCCTCTGATAAATGGCGCTCCGTCACAGCGGGGCAGAATGCTGCTGCACGCACGCCGTGCGCGAGAACCCCCCGATTGGACTGCTCGGGCTCAAAAGGAGCGTCGCCTCTGCCGGCCGCCTTTCGCTCTTTTGTCCGTCTCGCCGGCACGACGACCATTCATCTATTCGTCTCGGGCCTGAATAAGACGCCGGCGCGGGCTGTGCTTGCTTCCGCGGTCTCCTCCTCCTCCCCCCTCCCCCCCCCCCCCCTGCTTGCGTCTCTTTCCATTCTCTGTCTGCTCGTCACAGTAATGAGGCCAAGGGCGCTCAATGAACTGGCGGATTCTTTCTCACTCGCTGCCAACCGCGGCTCTCCCGTTTCTCTGTCTCGTATTTTATTTCCTCCTTTAGAACCTGCCTGCCAATGGCCAGATGACGGCCCAGGCGCTGACCACTGCGTTCAGTTGCATTCTGTTTACAGACCCACTCCTGATATCCCGCTGTCGGGTCTGGAATCCCGGCAAGACGTTTCTCTGTCGCTGTTTCCCCGCCGTCATATTTGGTTATGATCTCCACGAGGAGAGCTTTAGAAACGTGGGCCTCGATTAGCTACCGCTTGCATTGCGACGAAATGTGCAGGTGAGCGCGTATCGTGCTAGTTTATCGCCGCTATCTGTTAAAACGTCATCCCTTCGACCAAGAAGTTGCGTAAGCGATCGTTAGGGTTGAGGATCTGGCGCCCGGCTTGGTTTGTTTCTTCCTTTCCTTGTTGCCGTGTACCCCTTTTGGAATAGTAAGCGATCGTCTTTCACTCAAGCGGCGGAACGGCTCGCTAACGAATGAACTAGAATAGAATACTAGAATGAACTTTATAAGAGTTTGCAGTGCGGACAGAGTTACACTTCTCCCGAGGTTCCAGAGCGCTAGCAAGTGTTACTATAACACTCAAGGTGTGTACACTGTTGTCACACACGCCATATATCAGCCCATACCAGAGCAGCAGCAGCAGCAGCGCATGCTCTGGTCTCCCCCACCCGGAAAACGGCATAAATAGGATGCTCGGATTACATGCGATCTGAGTTAAGCAATCTGCATCGGCTACTCATCTCATGTTCCTTCTTGCGCATAGTGTCGTCAGAGTCGCCACCTTGATGGGCACCAGAATAGCTTGCTTCTTACTTGGGTATGAGCTCGTTTCGACTATGTGGTATGTTACGGGAGGAATAAAAAGTAAAACACCATCATCTTTGCAATTTTCACGTACAAGTGGTAATAAAAAAAAGTGAGAATGCTTCTTTCTTTCTTTCTTTCTTTCTTTCTTTCTTTCTTTCTTTCTTTCTTTCTTTCTTTCTTTCTTTCTTTCTTTCTTTCTTTCTTTCTTTCTTTCTTGCTTTCTTTCTTTCATTCTTTCTTTCTCTCTTTCGTTCTTCCTTTCTTTCTTCCTTTCTTTCTTTCTTTCTTTCTTTCTTTCTTTCTTTCTTTCTTTCTTTCTTTCTTTCTTTCTTTCTTTCTTTTCGGGGGCAGGGCAAGGGGGAATGAAGAAGCTTCTATCACCGATCGCTTTGTACAGAGGGGCTTTGGTCTTCTCTGCCACCGTTTCATCTGCCGGGAGGAGACGTGTGTGAACAAACATGAGAGAGAGAAAGAGAGAGAGAGAGAGAGAGCTGCGGGTACGACAAAGAACGGTGAAATATTTGATGCTAAAGAAGCGCTACAGTCCACTGACCGCAAATAACGAGGGGATTGTGACGCGTATACCGTAAGTTCGACAGATCATGTGCACGAAAGCTGATACACCCCGTATAGTTCCCGGCGTCTCTTCTCGTTTCCACATCCTTGCGCTTAGTACTGTTGTGCCATTACCACAAGCCCGGATTCCGAATCTGCAAGATGCGGAATCTATCCTGCGAGCGCCATAATTCTCCCTTCACAAGACAAGATGCTGCGCCGTCGTGCGGGAGAAGCCTCGGCGAGCAGCGTGTTTTGACGTGTCCGCGTGTGCCCGACAGCCCGGCGCCGCACCTCCCTTGCCTGGAGGTCACCGCGCGCGCGAACTTTGAACCGGGTGGCCAGCGCGGTCGCTGGTTGGACCCCTCGGACGACCGTCGTGTGCTGACTTTGTATTGGGCCGTTTGAGTGACAATGGGCCTCGGGGATTATAAAAGCAGCGACACGCCGCTCGAAAACAGGATCCGCCGACCCCACCTGGAGAGAGGGTCGCTCCCGACTGGGGTGAGATGTGTCACGCGTTTTCGCCGGACGCCGTCGTGCGAGAACAGTCGCGTTTGTGTGAGCTCTCGGCCCCAGTGCCGATCCGTTCATGTCCTGTATGATAACCTGTATATAATGTATAAAGTCCCTTTTGTTATTCTCATCGACGCCAGGCTCGGAGTCTTCGCTACCAACGCTCTGTCACGAAACGGGTGACGAGCGCTACGGGACCACAAAGCCGTTATCGTGGTGCAGCGGTTGAAGTTCGTAACAGTACCCGTCCGAAAAATAACGGTCCGAGACTCTCTTTGAAGCGTGCATTCTCCGACGGTTGCGAGTGAAACATGGAAACAGAAAGAGAGAGAGAGAAAGAGAGACAGAGCGAGCGGGGAACAATAAACGACACCGACAATGGCAAAAAAATGAGCACGTATTACACGTCGCCTCGTCGTCGAAGCGGCGGCGTGCGACGAGCACCGAAGGCAAAGCGCGTGCCGTGCGGGTACGACCAGGCGACACGAACCACGAGCAACATCGCGCGAACAGCCGGGGTAGAAGGAATGCAACGACGACCGCGGCGGCATCGTCGCGGCAGCGGGGCGGGCGCTTTTATTGGGCCAAATAACGGGCCTTGCGGCTTCCGCTCACGTCAGCGAGGCATCACTCGCGAAGTGCGGAGAAAAAAAGGAGGCTGCTCGGTGAGGCACGCCCGCCGCCGCCGCGCATCTATTGTCGGCGTGCTCGCACTTCAGATTACGTGCGTCAAATATTTATAAGCACCGCCGCAACCGCAGCCTTCGAGGATCGCCTCCGCACCCCCATCCCTTACTCTGCGAGCTTGATGCGCCCCTTTCGACCCAGCGCAACTCCCGCCTCAATGGCAGGCGCATCATCTCGCCTCCCGCCCTCTCCCAATTTCTGTACTATCCCCCCCTCCACATCCCCCCCTCCCTTCATCTCGCCGGGGGCGTGTTTTTAGCTCGCAGCGCTTTCCAAATGCGAGACCGTTACACAGGCCTCGCGCGCTATTCTGTCGGCAGGATGCTTCGCGGCTGGCATAACAGCCAAGAACAAGGCTTCGGCGCAGCCCTTCCCCCATCTGACTTCTTCCCTCGCAACCCTCTCTCTCTTTCGGTGTGCACCCCCATTTCAAGGCGAAACAAAGAGAGTGCTCTCTTTGTCTTCGGGGCGGCGCGTTGCGTCAGCATACGTTACGCGTTATCCGAATCAAGGCCGCGCGCGGCTCATTCTCACTTTCGACGCCACCTGCGTTTCTAAGATCGGGCGGACCGTGACCGCAACCGTGTTCACTATTGCTAAAATGCAGCAGCGTCGGCGTCCGATCGTTGTTGCTCTCCCGTCCTGGTTGTTCTCTGCCCTATCACCAGGCGAAACACGAGGAAACGACGACACACAGATAGACCGACACAACCACGACATTTACTTAGATGGAAAATGAGCCTATTTATACAATAGTTGCTCTTTATAGAGTTTTTACTACTACTACAGGGAACTCTGGCGCTGCGATCATCGGAATGATGGGTAGTACATAGATTCGTCTTATCTTCATGCTCGCTGCTTCAAACGTTCTTGTGGCTTCGTTTGTCATGCTTTATCTGGACCTCAATTGGCCAAAATATCCAAGCAAATTATGCCTTCTTTAATGCAGAAGGTAATTAGACTCTGGAAGCACGCATAATCACAGCTATAATCCCAGTGGCTCAGCATGTCCATGCGTACGCAGCGTAATAGTTTCAATATTGGGCTTCTGTGCTAAGGTCCTGTGTTCGAATCCTGCCGTCGAACAATTATATTGTTTGTACAATTATTTATAACGCAGTAATTTCTTTAAAATGACCCCCTTACGAAGTCACGACGCCATCTCTAAAGCCAGAAGCACGAAGTTAAGGCAAATCCATGTACTGCACATCAAGCCCATGCTGGCTGAACTGCCCTGTTGCAGCCTCCCGTAGACACTAGCGCCACAATTCCCTCTAGTCAATTCGGAGACTCAAGACCAGACGTAGATACGTGAATTTCTGCGTGATCACCTCGTCGCTCCATATTTGTCACGTTTGCATCCAGTATAAACTTCAGTGAAAGATGTCATCGTTTCGCGTGGCCATGACGGACGAGGAGCTGTCAGGTCATCGGATCGACTGGAACTTGCCAACGAACGGCTGCTGTGCAGGCGATGGTGATTTGCGGCAATCAGGGATGGCTCGGGTAGCTGGTGTGCGTATTCTGTGCTACCCTAGTGCATGTAAAAAAATCTCCAAACAGTGCCTGCAATCCTTAACTCAATGCCTAATCATTATTTCCCCTTTTCTGGGTCTGCGTCAACAGCGCCCCCCGACGCCCCCCCCCCCCCCCCCCCGCACCGCCCCGTCCTTTCTTCTTAGAAATACGCAACGTTAACTCAATAGCTGTAGAATGCGATCATGAGCATCCGACATAAGGATGCGTTCAAATTATTAGACGCGATCTCGAAGGAAACCCCCCGGGTTTCCTGGAAGACGTTGAGACGACCCCAGTGCCCCCGAAAAAACGCCTGGAAGCTGCTGGGCCACCTTTACAGGCTCCCCTGTATTCAGAGGAGGCACGCAACTAGCATCCCTGTTCATAATTAGTGCATAATAGGGCGATGATTTTTCGTTCTGCAACAGCCGACTCATTCACTCGTAAAGCCTTATAATGTTTATAACGTATGTTTCTTACCAGCTCCGTGCTATTAGGTGTTAAAGGTTTGAAGCATAATGCATCTCATAGAGGAGAGGAGAAAGCTATTGTCTATGGACATTAACATATTCTGGTATATGGGGTACGCATCACCGATTTTGTCTCGACAAGAAATACCTCTTGTCGCCGCCGAAGCAGAGCAGTAAATGTTTTGCATTACGTAAGTAACTTTAAATAAAATTATATGTCACGCTGCAAAAGACAGAACATAACTTTGATGAGTATCATGAACTTGCCACTTTTCCTGAAAAAAGCACGAGGCCTTCTGGGCCATTCCTATTCAATTCACACGAAAAAGAAAGGTCAGTCCTTGCGCTTTGAGAATGCCATTTACACTCGTTTTGAGGCCTCTTATGTCGCGATAACAGCGGCGAATTGCTTGCATAACCGAGAGCAAGCACCACAATACGCCCAACGAGCAAAAACAGGAACGAAGGACATTTCCTAGCGGAGAAAAGTACTGAATGAATAAGGAGAAAAGAAACACAGCATTGCACTTCTCTACATAGGCCTGCGTCATTCATCGCGCCCATATGGCGGTCGGGCAAGTTGGGGGAGAGGGTGTGGGGAGTGTACAGCTTTCCAAAAATAAAAATGAAACGCTCATTCAAGTCGCCGGCGCTATAATTCCCGCGCCGAAATATTGTTATTCATCTCCTTCCGCCCACACTGTTGCAAAGAAGGGCGCGCGAATCAAGCGAGCCGAAGCTGAAGAACAAGAGAGAGTGCCATAGTACGGGATCACGATCGCAAGCATAGAAAGCGAGATAGAAAGAAAAGAAAAAAAAGGAGCCACAAGAGGCAAGTGTTTTGAATGAATGCCACCATCCCATAAAAGACGTGTCGGAGGGGGGACTATACTTTCTCTGCGCCTTGCCTGTTTCATATTCTTTTCTTTTTTTTAGGGGTTCCTATCCATTCCACAAACGACAATCCCAGCACAAACACACTCAAGAAGACACAGGCGAAGAAGAACCAAGAAACGGCACTGGAGAGCGGACAATCATCTGAGAAAGTCGAGAGAGAAAGAACGGGAACCACACTTGGCACGGCACAATATAAGGGAGCGGTTGGGGGAGGAGTGTGCAGGGAGAGGGAAGAGCGAAGGATCCTGCCTCATGTACAGGAGCGTGCGACCAGACGCACTGCGACTTCTCCGCCTCACCCCTTCAAACCCTTCCAGTCGTCGGGACAATCAAGCTCACAACAGCCAACGACCGCCACGACCGCCACACACACACACATACACGCACACACACGCGCGCACACACGCAACTGTGGTGTTTCTTACGTTGCGGGCTGTCGGTCGGTGGCTGAGAACAAGTAAATGAAAATGATGATAGAGAAAAGAGGAAGAGGAGAGAAAGACGAAGATGAGGAGTAGAGGAGAGAAATGAGGAAGTTGAGGAAGAGAGGATCCTGGAGCGAGAGAGAGAGAGAGGAAACAGGGCGAAGTTGCTTTATTATCTAGCGAGGAGGTGGGGGAGAGAGGGAAAAGGGGGGGTCTCCATTTCCAGGCGCCATCTATTATGGCTGTTCTTTATACACATCTGCGGCGATGGCCGGCCGCTACTGCGCCACGCGGCGCTGTCGCTGCGCGCGCACTTTGGTGCCGGAGGTCGTCTCGAGAATGAGCCACGCGATGAGGAAGCCGACGGCTTCAAAGAAAAAAAAGAAAAACACGAGGGGGAGGGAAATGAGAAAAAAAATAAAGGGGACGTAGGTAAGATCTGAAGAAGCAGCCGCGGCAACAACAACGGTGGCAGGAAATAAACAGAGGGTCTAGGATTGAGAGAAGGAGCGCAAGAAACAGATTCGGGCTTGAGCACTTGTCGGTGACCTAAGAAGTGCCTCTCTTCATTGCTGTCTGTTATTTTTTCCGGTCTCATTCTTAGACGTTTTTTGGCTCGACAAAAGGAGAAGCGAGACTGTACGCAATAAGCATGTGCCTGAAGAAGTCATGACTCATTTCTCGCGTAATGCTCGACACTGTGTATGAGTGTGCGTTCAGTTTCTCTCGGGGGTTTCTTTCTTCTTTCTAGATTCTCTCTTTTTCCTCCACGTGTCCTCGCAGAAATAAATAAAAAAGCAATGTACGTGAAATCATTGTTTAGACGGTGCGCGACTTGGAGTAAGTACGTACTGTACAGAATCGTGCGAGCGGCAGGGTGTGAGGGCAGGGAGAAAATAAAAACAAAAATCTGTACGGTTTTTCTTTTGAGGAACCCGTATGGGTTTCCTCTGTAGCAATTAGCGACGCCTAGGTGGAGGTCTAACTGTCCCTTTATTAATTACGTCTCTGCACATTGCGGGTTTCCGCAGAACTATTAAGTCAAACTCTTGCCCTTGGTACGAGTTGTTGATAAAGCCGACTTCACTCTGCCATCTTCTAGCCGCCTGGTTAGTTCAGCGGCTGCCCCGGAAAGGCGGTGGTCCCGGGTTCGAGTCCCGGATCAGGACGAATTTTTCTTTAACTGCGAGACATTTCTTTCGAAGAACCAGTATGGGGTTTCTTTGTAGCGATTAGCTACCTACGAGTGGATGTCTCATTTTCCTTTTATAACTATAACTTGAAGAGCCAACTTAAGCTACATAAAATTTAGAGATTAGGTCACAGAATACAAGGTGCTCGAGATGTATGTTAGCGTAGAGTGACACCAGTATTTATGACGGGACAACAGCTACGGAAATGCGTGACCGATGCGTGTCCACAATAAAGAAAGGATCGAATAACAAACACGACGAGTACGCTGCGTAGCGGACCTGGCGTACTCACGGTCGCACTCCTGATTAGATGACGCGAGCTTCTGATACTAGTGTCCCATTATCACGTAATGGAATATCTTGAATTGCCATGGCGGCACGTCAGTGAACTAAAGTTTTCGTTTTGAAGCACGCAGCGACGAAAATAATGCGAAAAGGACGCTGCTCGTTGGCAGCGTTATACGCTTCGAGCAAGGGCTGCCTGCAAAGTAGAATGATGGAACGGCTGCAAGTTGCCACACCTTGTGGTTTTTGTCTAGGAGGCGTTAGCTGCCACGCCGGTTCTCTTACAAGAAACGCCCATACGTCGGCACTCTTCTACGCGAGAGTTTCTGCAGGAGAGAGTGGAGGAAGCGGGGGCTAGCATGCGCGGCCTGTTATGCGGGGGATGCGAGCGATTAGAAACACGCGTCCGAAGCGCACGACGACGAAGGAGCTCCGGTCTTTGCTCTGCCTCCTCCCCTACGCAAGAGGCGCGCGCACAGCTCCGTAGCTTATTACGGGCTTCCCCACTGTCCGAGGCTCGATCGCACACAGCTAACCGAGAGAAGGAGCAAAGGGCACAAAACGAAGAACAAGGGCATATAGGAGCCGCGGACCCTTCTGGGCGCCAGCGAGGAGGGAAACGCATGCGCCTCTCTCGTTAGTGAGGCTCAGCGGGGCAAGACAAAACTGATTCGCCCCACGCTGAAAGAAGCAAAGAATTCACCGTTCGCTTCTGGTGACCGCGCAACGGGGTCTCCCGTCCAGAGCACAAGGCACGAGCGGCCTGGCTTATATTATTATTTTATTTATTTTGCCCGCGGTCGCCGAACGTTGCTTACACGAGCGTTAACGCCGGCTTTACTGCATCCGCTGTTTCTCGGAATAAATTATAAGCGCCATGGTGGAAGTGTCGTTGGCGCTGGCGTCATAGTCTCAAGTCTGCGTCATTAGATGCAAGCATTAGAGGGGGTTTTGGCGCAAACTCGAGGACGGGTCCGGGCATTCGTGCGTGCTCTAAACCGAGGGACAGTTCTGTTGGGCATTGCAGGCACGGCACCGCTATTGCCTTCTTTTTTCTCCTCCCCCTCCTCTTCTTTTTTTTTTTAAAGCTTGAACGCGAGGCGTTGAAGACACTTTACTTGATAGTGGAGCTCTTAATCCTCACGTGGTTCATTCGCTCTCACCAAATGGCGAGGTAATCGGTCGCCTACCCCGGGTGCCAGCGCCGTGTGTTAAAGGGAAGCTGAAGCGGTTTTCAATTTCCATGAATTGCTGGGATTGGGAAGAACAGACCTAATAATTTACGGTTCCGAAATTTTTTTCTTCGTTTTGTTAATATAAGGGGCGGAAATCGCTTTCTAAATCACCCCCGCGGACACGCCCCCATCGCTTCCCGGAGCGCCGGGTGAGGAGGTTACCAGAGGAGAGAACCGGCGAGAGTGACGTCACTGGCGGGGGCCGAGCTGCCGGACCGGCGTGCAGGCATGCGCTGGCATGTGCTCCTTCCGTCCTGCGCTTTACTGAACGACGCTACGAGAGATTTGCCGCCGCCGCCGCTCACGTTTGTTTTGCGATTTTCGTAGGCTGTTCTTTCCTTCTGTGCTGCGTGAGTGCCTACAGCCAAGGGCGCCCAACATGCCCTCGTTCTGTGCAGCAATCGGCTGCGCGAACACACGCGGGCGAGACGATGTGGTGTTCCACAGGTTCCCGAAGCACAAGAAGCTTGCAGCGCAGTGCGGTGAGGAGAGATAAGTTCGTGCCGACGAAATCAACTGTGCTGTGCTCGGACCATTTCCGCGATAGCCGGATAGCCTTACGACAAATGCGGAAACGCGTTGTTGCTAGCGTTGCTATACTCCGTTTCATACATCAGGTGCAACGCTGTGGAGGCTTGAGATACTTCTTGCAGTGGCTGCGTTCGCACTTAGAAAAAGTTCGGTGTTTCTTGACCCGATTTTTGAGAAAACTTTTCATATATAAGCTCAGTTCTGAATGAAAAAAAAGAATTTACCCATAGAAACAATCCGTGTACTTATACGGCTGCTAACACGTTCTTTTAAATCAACTTTCTTTTCGGCATTCTTTAATTGCAGCCCGTCGCGGCAGCTTCACGTGCATGCTCGCGCGAGCAAATGCCGCTGGCACGCTGCGAACCATAGACGGAAACGCGCGCAGTAATAAATTTTGGTAACCGGACTTCGTGCGTAGCTTCCACAGCGTTGCACCTGAGGTATAAATTTGAGTATAGGCTTGCCTAGTGACATTCGACGTACGGTTGCAGTTATCATGTTTACCACACGGCGGTGCTAAAACTGCCTAATATCTTTATGTCAACACTAGCATGGAGCGCGCATACCGATTCTTGATCGAGCCACAATCGCAAAGTCGTCGAACCATATTCTGAATAGTGCACATATAATCCCCCTGACCATCTCTATCTGGATGTGTATGATAAGCAACTTCCATGACTGTACCTCGCAGGACTGCATGTGCGCGCTTTGAAACGCGGCACCTATGTTCGCGATCGTGTATCAACGCTCAGAAAACCACGGGACTTCAGACAAGCAGCGGCAAGGTGCTTGACATCGCGGAATTGTACCGGTGTTTACAATCTAATGAGAAGTTAGTGCTTCGGCATTCTTCCAGCAGCAAGTTCCCAGTGACACTTTAGCGCATTTTTTCTCCCGTCATTGGAACGTGCAGCTACATGAAAAAAAGAAAGCATACGTAACAGCTAAGACTTCCAACGCGCGAGAAGGTGCACACATCGCTCTCGCTTTCGGCGCACTCAACATCGTCGTTGCTGCCGTTGCCGCCATCGTTTTCCGTATCGGCTGTCGGTTCGAACACGTACGGCGAAAATACAAGCTGTCCGAGACAGCGAGAACGTTCCATAATGCTTACAACTTAGCTATGCAGCCAGAACAGAACAGCGTGCTACGCTCTCAAACGGCGGCGCCGACCGGCGACTGCCGCCACTGACGTCACAGCGGCTCCGACCAATCACGGGCAACAGCGGCGTTCGCGCGATACCCTGAGGCGCTGGTGCGCGTTTTCATGAAAAAACAGCCGCTTGCGCTTGTTTCCGCCCTTTTTGAACGAGATATTCGTGTTCAGGGGACTCAAAACTGTAGAATGCCGCAGAGAACTCATTTTTTTCGAAAAGTGTTTCAGCTTCCCTTTAATTCTTTGGGACAGCACCGAACATGGCGCCGAAGCGTTTTCACAATCGCGGCACGTGGTGTTGAAATACGCTGTTTTAAACCTAAGTGATTAATTACGGAAGGCAGGACAAGAGAAGTTGTGTAAGACGTGTCCGGAGAAAGAAAATACACACTGCGAGCGACGGAAAACGGGAGCATAATCAAGAGGCCGCGTAAACATGATTGTTCGCGCACTACTGGCGTATACGTTGACGTCAAAAGCTTTTGAGCGGCAGTTTCCCTGCCACTTCAGCCACTTTCCGTGGTCGTTGGTTGGTGATAACTTTTCTAACCTGAAACCATAAGATTGTCCACGAAATGTGGTGTGGGTGAGAAGCTCGAAGTGAGTCAGTGCGTTTCTGACCGAGTACACTGTGAAATAATTTACACCCTAAAAAGTGAAAAAGGGTGTAAATGTGTCCGAACTCACATCCATAGGGTGTTATCTATATAAAGTACACCCTGAGGGTGTCAGTTATAGACACATTTACACCCTTTTTCACTTTTTAGGGTGTAAATTATTTTACAGTGTAGGCGACCTAACGGTCGCGATGCCGAAGAATCAGCTCATAGGGCCCTCTGTAAATACCGTACACATGTGCCTTTGAAAGGAATTGTGCAATAAAAAAAACCTTTACTTAAGTGTCCTCATCACAACAAATATCCAGCTCCAGGCGCATATTTGTTTTAACTATAGCGTAACTTTCTTTGCATTCCTACCAGTGGTTTGGAGTGTCTGCTCGTTCAGTTTCTCGCCCATCCCGGCTTCGGGCCAATCCAGGAAGATGATATAATCAAAACTAGGCAGATACTGGAGACCAGGTCGTGTGTGTTATGTGGGCCGCGTTCTGTGGAAGGGGGAACGCGGCCCACTTACTTCTGTGAAACACACGCAAAAGTAATCAAATTAACTTTTAGTAAACCCTCGATCAGCCTCTTGACGCAGTAATTCGTCACCGTAATCAGTTACACTTCTTGTTATTGAAGCAATCGTAATTGTAATCGCTTACTTTTTTTTGTAGCGTGTACGAATCTTTCCGTCGGTATGCTAAAGGACAGAATTTGCAGGCATATCCGTTCGCTTTGATTGCTTGCATCTCAGCTTTGCTAATTTCGCCGTGTAGGTCATCTCCGATATGTGTCCTTTAGTGACTGGTTTAGGGATGAAACTTAAGGTTCTGGGAAACTTTATGAGAGATCATAATAGAGATCATAATATCCTACCAAAAGTAATATTTTAGCCTGAGACATTAAGCGCTTTCTGAAATAGCCTTACATTTCTATTAAAAATTTCACTTGACATGTTTGCGAACTTCACGTACTTATACATTGTAATTATTTACTATATTTATTACAGACATCTTTGTTGTTAGTGCATCTGGATCACTAACCATAGCCCATGGAATTTATCAGTTAAACATCAGGTCATTCGAGCGATGAGATAAAAGACCGTTAATAAAAAAAAGCTTATACTAGAACCTATAGTGGATGAAGAAGACACGAAACAATATACAAAAACAAAATATTCTATGAGGTAATATGTAGAAATACATAACTTTCTACAGAGCACATCCAACACATAGAAACTCAACAGAAAAATTAGGTTGGTTTACATAATATGACTCAGCGTCACGGAACAGTGTCCCTTGAGTGCGTAATGAAATGCTACTAATCTCATTCCAGTAGAAATGTAGTTCTGAAACAAGATGCCGATATGACTTAGTCTGCTTGTCTCGTAAACGTTCCTCGAATATCGATGAAAGAAGTTAGATTGATTTGAACAAACTATATGACTGTTTGAGGCACCTTCCTTGCAGCGTACTTATTTCTCTGCATATGCATAAGTTCTTGTTCTTGTTCCTTCGTGAAATGGCAGAACCAACTCGGGGGATCGGCCATGAATCGGGCGGTGAAAAAAGTGTTATGAATCTTTTTTAGGAAATAAGGTGAAATGAACTATCTCGTGAATGTTAACTAAAATCTACTGTTAGAGATACGTATGATCAAATATCTAAGTGTTAAAGTAAGAAGAACAACTTTAGCATGCAACTATTTTTGTCTAGTGCAGAAAGTTGCAGAGGGCTTCACAAATGTTTCTGTGGCTTTAAGGTAGCCCTAAAGGCAAGAATTACCGGGAGAGACAAATTCAAGCCAAGATTTTGGAAGCGTTCTCGTAAAAATACTTTTCTTTGAATAATGAACCGGAGACATGTCAAAAAGAAACGTTGCAGAGATTCTCACAGTACTTTTTATTTCTTTTGTCATTTTCTATAGCTGTTCAAATTTTCAACGCGAATGCGCGTTTTGCTTAAGCTTCCACTCCGTCTGCACCTACTCCTTACCACGCCCTTAACTTACTGTGAGATTCTGTAAAGAAAAAAAAAGAAAGAAACTTACGTCACAACTGGAACACGTTTGAGTGTCCTACTCCTACAGATTGGCAGTGAGATTATTAGGAGATGTCATGCAAGCATTACGTAGTATGTCCCTTTGACGCTTAACCGACTTAAGGGCTCTTGCACGTATTTTTATTATTTTATTTGAATACCTAAAGTGAAGATGCGCTACTACGATTCACATGGTCAACCTGGGGGTGTATTCTGTAAGAGTCCACCTAGTGGACTGTCCACTTCGACCGCTGCTCATTGGATGCAGCTATACGAGAGAGGAGGAGACGAGTGGCCCTAGCCAATCAGCAGCGGCCGAAATGGACAGTCCACTAGGCGGACTCTTACAGAATACCCACCCTCCCCTGGTATTCGGCAATAAACCTACCAAAATATTCACAGTTTTCATTCGTCCCTGGGTGTTATTTCGGTGCTTCAATGCAGAGTGAAGACAGACTGAAAACGACGGCTATCGGTCAGTCAAAAACTCTAGGAAGACATCTTTTATACGCTTTAAAAGGACGTATTGGTGACATGATTCTTAAAGCTAAAGTAAGCGTGATAAGAAAATGTACACAAGGAAAAGGCTACGAACAACAGCCTGCCGATTGCCGTTATCGCGAGAAGCGCCTGTCACGCTTAGTAAATTTTACTGCAACAGTACTTAAGAGCTCAAAACAGCGTGCGCTGCGTACGTGTGTTTCACGCATCTGTCCTTTTCATTAAGCCGACATCGTCATGCGGTCCCGTCGCGGCAGCCAAGTGCACTTATGAAGTTGATCTGCTGAGCTCGAGGCCACAGGGTTCGAATCCCGGCCGCAGTGGCCGTTTTCTCACTGGAGAGGAACACACACACAAAAAAAACCGATCGTGTAACGTTTTTTGGGCGCACGTTAAAGGACTCCCACGTGCTCTAAATTAATCCGCTGTCCCCCTACAACGTCGTCATCGTAAGCCACCGTGCCAGTTTCGGGGCGTTAATTAAATCCCATCAGTCAAGTCAAGGTCATGCTGTCGTCGCGAGGTCACCTCCACACCCTATAAACTTGACCCGAGCACATGGAGGAGAAAAAAAAAAAACTAAGTGAACCAACGCCGCCGTCGCTGGGCTTCCAATTCATGTCCCTGCGAGGCAGACGCGCTAATCACTGAGAACAACTATGGCCTCCAAAATCAACGTGCGCAGCCCGATCTCGGAGGCCCTGGCACAATGTTTGTACTTGGTAGTGCGGGTGTGTTGTGTGCCACGCGGACTGCGAGAGTGGTGGCGTTTGTGCGTGCATCCCAGAGGCCACGGCAGGCGATACCGTAATGGACGAAAGCGCCGCTCTGCGCATCGCAAAGAAATGCACTCGTTCTTCGTAATAAGGCGGTGTCTATGCAAACGAGTGCAGAGCCGGATCAATGGCTGAAATATATGGATTTATCTGAAGCGATTTGGCCAATCCTGAACGAAGCATCGCGTCCCCTAAATATTCGCGTTTAAGTTCTTACCTGTATTCTATACTGGAACATGTATTTCTCGCGCAAACTCGGTTATAGTGGTATAGGCAGGCAGCCAATCACGACGCAACTGCGCGATTTTTTTTTCAACTTCACGTTCAAAGAAAGAGCGGATTTGCGCGTTTATCGACCAATAAGTTTAAACCAGTAGCGCGACCTCCTGTCGATCTTTCGCCATCTGCCCGCGGGGGTAACAGGCGAAATTCATCTCCAAATGGCATAAACGAAACAAGCCTACTAACCACCACCGAGACATCGTGAGAAAAAAAAGACGATCGTCAAATAGAAGCAAGTATTCTTTCCAAGCTCGTTATTTTCGCGAGAACGCAAACTCGGCGAGTTCGAAAAGGCGCCCAACGACAAGAACAACGACGTCGCTAAGGTCGATGAAAACAACGCAGGTAACGTATAAGCGAAATAAACGATGACAACAACAACAACAACAACGACAACAACAAATACGAGAAAAAGCGGTGCCGGGGCCAGAAGCTCTGCAGTGACTGTCGCGACCATTCGATATCGATCGTATAGCGCTGCTGCTCCTTTAGGTGTTTTTATTATCCCCGGGCACCACCTGCAGTGCCGCCTCTCGTGCGCCGAGCAGCTCGGCGCGTATTTTTGGCCGCCTCGCGGCGGTTCCACCGGAGAAAAAGAAAAAAGAAAAGAAATTTCGTGTTCGCTCTTTCTTCCAAATAGACGCCGCATTTGTTCGCTTAATTGTAACATGACCGAAGAGCCCTCAACAAGGGTACGGTTAGACCATGAAAATAGGACTGGCGTCAAAGGTGCACTAAAGAGAAACGCTAGATCAGTTTAAACTCATTAAGTATTCTTTCACAAACTCTTTTTCGTTAATTTCGTGGTAATAGGTTGATTATTAGGAAACAACGGAACGAAAGAAAGCGTAGGGGGAAGCTAATTGTTGTTACCTTTAATCGAAACGTTTAGATAATCGGCTAAATGGAAAATGAGAGTTTGCTCTCGTTCGCTTCACTGTCTGTCCTTCCCATGATTGTGACTAACAAAAAAAAAAATCGAGTCTCTCGGATTCCCCCGATTCTTCTCGCTCATTGTACGTAACAGTACAGGCATAGCAGTGCAGTACAATTCTTGTGCACACCTGACTGAAAATATGGCTTAAGTATGCTTGTGTGTGCACCTCCAACATGTGGCAACACTATTCATTTAGTCGTGATCCTCCATCCATATTTTGTCGTTGTCGCTTTTATCACTGGCGCAGAGTAGTCTAGAATTGAGCACATGGACTCGGACGGATATCTCTGCCATTCTTTAAGCATTTTTTTAACGCTGTTAATCACCTTCTAGGCGCTTCAGACTTTTAAAGCAGCGTTAGTACGTGATTTTGGAACCTTATGTGACACAACCTATGACAATCCATACCTGCCTCTTCAACCTGCTTGCGATCCTCCTTTCATGGTGATTACTATTTTGCTTTTTTTATTGTTTTCTTTAGAGTATTGTTATTGAATTGTTAGAGTATTTTTATTGTTTCTATAGAGTAGCATCGAGTTTTTCGTGTTCTGTTTGGAGTACAACGTTCAGCCTCACGGGTATTGTGTTTTTCATAACGTCAGCAAAAAGACGGACCACGAACAATTGCAGTTCTCTGCAAAGAATCGCCCGCGGGCTGGGGTTGTGGAGCTAGAAGCACGCGCTCTTATAATGATCTGCAGGCGTTCACTTCGGCAGCGTTAAAGAATAGCCTGTCTAGCACGATGGAACATCCGGACAGCAGAGAGCGCGGGAGCTCTTTTAACGAAAAGCAAAAGCAAATGATCGTTGCGCAAATTTTACCCTGTGTTCGGAGCCTATAGCTACGGCAGGCCTGAAAACAGAAACAAAAGAAAATGTGACGTTAACTTTAGGTGAAGAGTAATAGTTCTGCGGAAACCCGCAAGGTGGCGAAAAGTAATTAATAAATGGAAAAACGAGACACCCACCCAGTCGTAGCAGTTGCTACAAAGGAAACTCATAGGCATTCCTCGAAAGAAAAGGCCTCGCAGTTGAAGGAAAATTCGTTCTGGCCTAGGACTCGAACCCGGGACCAAAACCTTTCCGGGGCAGCCACTCTGCCGTACGAGCTAACCAGGCGGCTAGCAGATGACAGGGCGAAATCGAACTTAACTCGAAGCAAAGGCAAGAATTCGACGGAATAGTTCTACGGAAGCCCGCAAGGTGGAGAGAAGTACAGTAAAAGCTCGTTAATTCGAACCGCAAGGGGAAGCCGCTTCAGTTCGAATTAACGAAAGTTCGAACTAATGAAACTGAAGGAGAGCAACAGTACACTGTGATTTGGAAGCAGTAAGAAATTTGGCGTGTTAGAAAGTGATGGCCTGTGCCGCGGGCACACGCCATCTTCAAGTCGAAGCTCTGGGTCCGACTGTACACCACCGATGTCCACCGAAATGAACGTTAGCCGACGCTTAACACCATCACAATGAATCGCGACGGCCGATACCTCCTAAGCTGAAAACAAAGGTGCACAACCGATGAAAACTGCCGAGACAAAGACGCTGAACATGTGAAGGTGGCGAAGGTCCTGATTCGTTGGTTCTTGATTGCAAGCGCAGCTGCGACGTACTTGATTCGCTGTGTTTTGGCGCTTGCTGTGCCATCTCCGCACAAAATTAGCAGCTGTACAAGATTTGCAAAGCCTCCGAGATTCGCAATGGGCAAGAAGTCTCGGAGGTTACGTAGAACGGAGAGGCGGCAGCCGCCGCTGCCTTCTGACTGACCCCTTGTCGGTAAGATTATTTTCCGATTTCGCCTTCTCTCGCCGTTCTCTCCGTTTCGGAGGCAATACAGCGTTGTGTGTAGGCAGTAGGCGCGTTTCTCTGGCCGTGTGCCAGGCAAGTGTAGTTCGAATTATCCGTGAGGGAACCTTCTCGCGTTCGAATTAACGGACTTTTTTTATACGTAGACTTCTGTGGAGCTTGGCCGGACCAAATCGTACAGTTCGAATTATCCATAAATTCGAATTATTGAAGTTCGAATTAACGAGCTTTCACTGTAATTAATAAAGGGGAAGTGAGACCTCCAGCCAATCTTAGCAGTTGCTACAAAGGAAACCCGTCAGGGTGCCTCGAAAGAAAAAGCCTTGCAGTTGAAGAAAAATTCTTCCTGGTCTGAGACTCGAACGCGCAACCACCGCGTATCAGGGGCAGCCGCTGTACCACCTAGCGCAAACAAGGCGGCTAGCAGATAACAGGGCGAGGACGAACTTATCAACAACTCGAAGCCTGTTTAGCCGCCTGTTTAGCTGAGATGGTAGAGCGCCTGGCCCGGAAAGTCGGTGGTCCCGGGTATGAATCTTGGACCAGGACATTTTTTTTTTTTTTTGCAACTGCAAAGCTTTTCTTTTAGAGGAACCAGCCTGGCTTTTTGTTGTAGCACTGGCTACGATTGGGTGGATGTCTCAGTTTTCCTTAATTATTTACTTCTCTCCATCTTGCGGGTTTCCGCAGAACTATTTCGTCGAACTCTTCCCTTTGCTTCCAGTTAAGTTCGATTTCGCCCTGTCACCTGCTAGCCGCCTGGTTAGCTCGTATGGCACAGTGGCTGCCCCGGAAAGGTGGTGGTCCCGGGTTTGAGTCCTAGGCCAAGACGAATTTTCCTTCAACTGCGATGCCTTTTCTTTCGAGGAATGCGTATGGGTTTCCTTTGTAGCAAGTGCTACGATTGGGTGTATGTCTCATTTTTCCCTTTATTAATTAGGTGAAAACAGAGAGAAAACATCCAATAGCAGGAAAAGTAAGAAGGTCAACCACAAGGAGGTGCGGCTTGGTTCCCCACACGGAGGAAAGGGAAATAGGTCAATAAAAGAGGGAAAGGATGAGAATTGCATGCAGTGGATGCACAGGACTACAACAGTCACTCAAGCTTGGGCACTTAGGAAACCGCAGTAGCGCGCGAATAACTTTTACAGTGGAGCTACTAGAACCTCGCTGGGTTTCTCGTGAGCTCCGAAGCCTCGCCGAGCTGGGGGAGAGAGTGCCGAGAGAGAGTGAAATCAGAGTATAAAGATAGCATCGCGCAGCATAGCGTCCCGGCGAGGGTCGGCGGAGGAGAAGTAGCGACGCGCACACGAGCGAGGAACGCGGCCCGGATGCGTGCCCTCTCCTGCGGCTCGCGAGGCAGAGGGGTCAGGCAACACAGAGAAGCTTAGAATTTGTTGTTGGGCGAGTTGGTACATATTAGCGAACATTGATTAACTGCGCTAACAAACGGACCGCAGAGACAGCATGGGACAAGGACGGGCGCAGTCCTGCGCCCGTCCTTGTCCTTTGTCCTTGGACAAGGACTGCGTCCGTCCTTGTCCTTATTCCGCCTTATCCGTCCTTGTCCGTCCTTGTCCTTAGCTGTCTTATTCCGCATGCTGTCTCTGTGGTCTGTTTGTTAGCGCAGTTAAACAATATTCGCTAACACAGAGAAGGCCTGAGCACTCGGTGAGTGACGTCACGGAGAGGAGGCCGGCAGCGTGCTCGGGGATACGGATTGAAGGAAGGGATTGCGCAGTTACGTGCGACGTTGACCGGAGCGCAGTTATTGTTTTTTGTTAGGCATAGTTGAACAGATGGCCCGCAGAGCACAGAGGGTGTCCCAAGATTATTTTAGTTATGCAAAACTATTTACGCGCTGCATTATTAAAAAGCCCGTCCATAAACATGAAACGTTCGACGTTAGGACATAGAACGAATTTCCGGTACATGATGACAGGGAGCATAGCCTATATTGAGAAGTCACAGTGCTGCCGTCTTCTTCACAGTAGCTTCTTTGCCTTGATTTATCGTCGGCGTCAAAGAGTTTGCCGTCCATGCGACCACAAAAGTTCTTCAACAAAACGTTAGCACTGCACCATAGCACATATCTCATGACAACTTCGCTGGTGTGTCCTTCTTCACATTTGGGACACAACTATTTATTGCAGTATAGATTAGGCTTTAAACGAATAATTTCGCTTACGAGGCATTATTACATACAGTACCGCAGTCCACATATTTACAACACCTCAAATGAATTTATCAATGGAGATACAAAACATTCGCGCAACTATTTACAAAGAAACAGCTGCCTTATTCCGCAGAGTTTCAGCTTTTCTCTTCTTTGCCTTAGCATTGGTATCCAGTATGCTGTCATTCATCTTGAGGAAACATGAACACATGATTTTTTTCGGCCCCGATTTGTAATTGCTCCGGCAATTGGGCCCGCAGCACTGATTAGGCATATCCTGGCATGAACGTAATCGACATTCTGCGGCAACCAAGGCTTGCCGGACATACAACCGCAATCGTAGCACAAGCGCGGAGACTACATGCACGGTTCACTTCCAGAAAGAAGTGCGCTCGGAAGCATGTCGCAGCATGCCAGGACTAACCACGAAGCTATCCAAGGAGCTGCAGGATTCCCAGGACTAATCGAAGTGTTGTCGCCGTCGTCGCCCACTCAGTCTTCCACGCCTCGTGCGCCGCTCGTAGCTTCGTAGCACGCAACACGGAACTTCTATCTGGGCCTCTTTTGCGTGACGTAGCTCCGGGGGGGGGGGGGGGGGGGGAGGGATAGCCAGAAGGCCTTAAGTTTTCTAGAAAGTGTTGGGGTCAGGCGGGGCACAAGGAGCGTTCTCCGGCGGCTGCTAGGGTGCCTCAATGTCCTTCTCGTCTGCCGCTCCATACAGAGTGAAGACAACCGCGGCGTATGATACGGCGTTGGCTACGCGAATCGCGGACGGACGCCATAGTAGACGCCTTTGGCGGACGCCGCAGGGAGGCGTCGCTGGCGCTCATGTGTCTTTCGTGCGGTTTTGCACTACTTTACTGGCGTTCCCCCAGCTCCGCTGGTCTATGGTGTTTGCGATAGCAGAGCCACGCATAATTTTTTACAGCAGAGGTTTTTTTTCTTTAATTAAGCAGATATACTGATATAAGAGTCATGGCGCGAAAAAACGTGACAAAGAACACACATTTCTGGCCAGTATGGGCCCTAACTACAAACTGATTTTATATTCCTGGAGGAATGCTAGCGTCTATAATACAATAACTATTAATTCTACGTGACTTGGAAAGCTTCAATCAATTTCCTGAGAGAATCCTTCACATACGAGTATATTTCTTCATAGTGTATGTATGTACCCACGTTTTAACGAACACTGTATTGACAATGTGTTACACTTTGCCGGGATATGTATATTTTGTTTCGCTGTTGCTCTTAGTGCCGCATTGACGTAAAACCAACAAGCAAAAAGCAAATCAGTCAGTAGCTGGATAAGACAGGATTTCTCGTTTTTTGCATGTTGTTGTTTGCCTTTCTTGTTTTTTCCCCCCTATTTGCGTGTTTGTTTCTGTGATAATGGTATCGCGCTGCTTATATATTTGGCAGACCTGCCAATAAGCTTTAGTCGTAAGCCAGAGCCTTATCAGAGCCACGTGAAAGAAAAGGCATCGCCCAAAGAGTCGACGTTATTCGTTGGCGTCCGTCGGATATCAGGGATTCCGCCCTCCCCCCCTCCTCGCGTATACAAGGGTGCGCCGCCCACAAACAACTGCGGGCCAGGTCAGCCGCAGCTGCGCACACGTCGTCCTCCTCGGTGGTTCAGTACCGTGAGCCCGAGAAGAGAACGACGGACCACGGAACCCGCGCGAGCTAAGGCCGGCGATGTATGTCGCTTCTTGGGGGAGGGCGGGGGGGGGGAGGGGAGGGGTGGCCAAGTGGTGCGACACGACACCATTTTATCACTGTCGTCGATACACGCGCGCGAGGGCAGAGCGGCGGCGAAAGTGTGGCCAAGGGGAACAAGTGAACGCAAGAGAAGAAAAGAAAGAAACAAACAAAGGACGAGCGTTGGTTCGAACGCCTCGCCGTATTCGGAAGGCTCCAAGCGAAAGTCGATCCAGCAAAGCGTGTACGCGATAACGGGTAAATAATTCGCGTTGTTGCGCGAAAACAGAACCAGGGGACGATATTTTACGACAAGCACTTGAGGTTTCAAGTCTAACGAGGTTAGTTATTCCGGCAGGAGAGAACCAGGAAGGGAGGATTCTGGAATAAACCTACGTATACTGCTCCCAGTGATCAGCTGGTATGTCGCAGCAAAAGGCCAAACATACGCGTGCGAGCGGTCGGCAATGCCATAATGCAATCATGTCAGCTAACGGAACTCCCAAAGATGATGAAGAGAACTGTGGGGAATTTCTGTCTTCTTGAGGGACCCGAATACCACACAAATGGATCACCGGGCGTTCGTATCGCGTCCTTTCGGCAAAGGGAATAATTAATTTACGTTCTTTTTATTTGTTCCAAAGCAATATAGTGTCTATGACAAACCCTGTAGTGGAGAATTCCAGCCTAGTTTTTAGCACGTGAGGTTCATCAACGTGCATATCCCATGCTCGGCACCCAAAATTCTTCTCTGTGTTCCTCCGCCACTGGAATGCGGCCGAAATGAAACCGAACCCACGGCTTCGTGCCCAGCTGCAGAACGCCATACCGACTGAACCACCGATCCAGATCCCTTATTATTCGAGCTGCAGCTATACACGGCGTGATGGAAAGTCCCGTCAATTAGCCTAACGTCAACGCAGCTCCCATCTATACACTCAAAAGACCAGCACCAGCCAAGCAGTTCAAACAAGCAATAAAAACGTTGTGCAGTTGTGAGCAGGTTTAGAAGATTCACGAAGTCATCACGTGCGCACATTAATGTCCACTGGGTACAGGCACATGGTCAGGACCACAACAGTGACCTTGCGAACCGCAATGCTCGCTTTCTCGCCAACACCCGTAACTCCTTCTCTGTCCCTTTTCTCTGACCGCAGCTCTGTTCTCACTGCCCTAAAATATGTCTCCCGGTGGGACACGCATACCTCAACCCCTCCCCCCCCCCCCCCCTCATGTATCTGCTCCCTTCCCTACGGTCTTGTTTAGGTGGAGGAAGTTCTTCTCTGGAGTCTTTGGCTCTTACACCAGCCATCCCTTGTGCTTGGGGTCAATCATGTGAAGACAATGCCCGAAGTGCACAGGAAGTGCCCTGGGACAAAGACTATCCAAAAAAATGTACTTAGGAGTGAGAAGTTAAGAAGGGACCAACCTGCAGCCTATGAACAGTGGATCATATACAACACACTTTATTAGTCGCTCTTGCAGTATCTGCATGAAACGGGCCAACATGCTTATATTTAATTTCATACTGAAGTTATGCCGCGTGGCAACTGAATCGAAATAAAAAATACGATTGAGCCACTGCCACCGCTACAAAGGAAAAATGCTGCCCAGAGCGTGTCCACAAAGCAATTCAAGGGAGCTGCTCTGGGTATGTGTCCGAACGGCGAGTCCATCGCACGCCCGTCACATTCAAGCCCCCACGTGCCTTCGCGTGACGCTGCAAGTATATGAGCCAGCACGTTTGTAACAGCGGCGAACATCCTCTGTGTTTTCTGCGCCACACTTTTTCAAACCACGAAGCCTTACCAACTCGCTCACCTTTGCCATCCTTCTGTATTTCTCCAGAAACCAAGCCAACCAAAACTGTCGGCGATGGTTTGAAAGCCACTTCCGCGAGTCGTAAACCGCTCGACCGCAAAAAAATTGCCTCCGTCCCAGAGATCGACATGGAGAAGCCACGAAAGAATGTGGAATTAAGGATTTGCGAGGCATGGTTTAAGACTTGCGATGATACCGCTTATTCCTTTTTTTTACAGCGAAGCTGTTGAGGGCTAGTTTTCCCAAGATGGTGTCCGTGTGTAGACACAAAATTTCCCATACGTGGGCCGATCCCGAAGATAATGTAATGCCGGGCCGAACCGCGGTGGAGGTGAAGCAGACGTCAAGCACTCCCCAAACGTGGGCCGATACCGAAGATAGTGCAGTGCTGGGCCGACCCACGGTAGAGGTGCAGTTCGCCATTAAGGCGCCCACATACACAGCTTCACTGGTCATCCTGCACAACAACGTAGAAGGGCGCCGAGTTCTTTTTTCTCTGCATTTACGAATGTTTGTTCGCGCTGCTCGCTATAACATATGGTGTGCTTCTACACTGAGAAATAACCTCTACATCATCTACTAACATCACCATCTGGCCGTGGTATCTAAGAAGCTACGGCGCATGGAGATGAGAGAGGAATTAAAAAGCGCTCGCATATCGAGTTTCAGGCGCGAGATAAAAAAAAAAACATTTTGTTAAAGTCAATACGGAGTCATCCACTACGGCGCCTTTCATAGCACCGCCCTGGTACAGTAAATTCAAATCAATAAATCCATAAATCAATCAAGCAATCAATCGTCAATCAAGCCGACAAGGTTAGATGGGCAAACTTATGCCTTTTATTAAAGTAAGCGGTAGCGAAACACGGGAGCTTGGAATCTTTCTCAGTAAAACTGTTTTGATTTCACTTTGGAGAGAGAGAGAGAGTTAAGGAAAACGCAGGGAGTTTAACCAGATCGGGAATATTCCACTTGCTACCTTGCCTTAAGGAAGGAGAAGAGGGGGAAGATAAATATTATGCAGATCCAGCGCAAGTGTTAAAATCGACGTGAAGCGGTCGAAGCTTTATTGAAGCGGTCAATTAAATGCCATTCAACTAACGGTGATCCGTACAGTTTTATTTACTTTCGTCCTGCGCAACGTGAAATCTGTGCAAATGTTTATGTTTATCCACCACGATCGTCACAACGTTATCCTCACGCAAGCTTTAACGTTCATGCACAATATCGCTCACAAGCTAGGCCGAAATGCAAACACAAAACCAGACGTTAGGTTGCTGGCATACACCACAGAACTCTAAGTGTCGCTTATACAGCCTCGACCCATCACTGAAACTTGAATTACCAGCGAACCTTCCACGACGTGACGCAACACTGCTGTGTCGGCTGTGGGTAGGAGTAGCATTCACCAACTCCTACTGCTATCGTATTGGAATGGCGGATGCACCAATGTTAGCTAAGAGCAAGTGCGAAGAGACCATCAGTCAACTTCTGTGCCACTGTTCTCGCTTCGATAACCAACGTGAGACTCTCCAGTGTGCCTTAAATAGACTGGATGACAGGCCATTTACGGAAGCTAAGATCTTGGGAGCCTGGCCTCACAGTTCATTAGCCCAGAAAGCAGTTCGAGCGCTTTTTTCGCTACCTGAGGGCAACAGACTTGAGTTCCCGACTATAGACATCCTACACCTAAGTTCTCTCTCCCCCTCTTTCATTCCCCATTCCCCTCCCCACGTGTAGGGTAGCAAACTGGACTCAGACTGGTTAACCTCCCGGCCTTTCCGTCTTCCCTTCTCTCTCAGGCGGATGCAGAGTGTGAGACGTCTGTGCAGCGATGTGACGAATCTGAAGGCGACGTATGATGCTTGTCGCGGGAAGAATGGTGCATGACAGGCGTGTGCACACAGAAGTACGACACGTCTGTAGCTACATTTAAGGATTATTCGCCACTTGTGTCACAGTGGCACATACCCTTTCTGGAGAATTGGCCAATGGTGCGCGCACACGAAATGGTGCATAGCGAATGACTACATTAAAGAAAATCAAGTAAGTCAAGAAATTCGTCGAAAGTAACCAAGCTACTTCATTAACAGGTTGGTGTGCTTAAAGCAGAAACACATATGTTCAGATTTTATGTAAGTATTTAGCATTTGTGACGCGGAACAGGAGGCGAGCAGATTTGTCGGTCAGCGCACAAGGGCTGTGCAAGCCCGTTAGCTGGTACTAGCTTTCGGCGCACATGCAAACTTCGAATATATGTATATCCACGAACATATCCGCCAAGATACTGACCTTCCCAGCAGCAAACAGCAGCCACGTCAAGCTCGGGAGGGTAGAAAGAAAGCGTCGCCTTAAAATTATTTGCTCCTTAAAGAAGAGAGAAAGCATACCACCAGCGCAAGCACTACGCAAGCGCGACGAAAAATAAGAACACTAAAGTGTTGCAGTCGTTCGCACAGACAGAGTCTTGGAGATACTCTAATCATTTATGTTATATTCCGCCTAATTAGACAATTATCTTAATAAATCAATCAATTTCACAAATATTAAAATTAGATGAAAAGTGCGAGTGAGGAAATTGTAGAGTGACATGAAGAACTCCCGATACAGCTTTCTGTTCCTCAAAAAGTGCTACTTAAAAGCGTTCTTCTGAGCGGGAAAGAAGCCCGCAAATGCACACCAATTTGCAACGCGACTGGCCGCTCGAGGCACACTGCGTGTGTTCGTGGGCTCCTTTCACGCTATATGAGATAGCCCTAGAATGCTAACTATGAGATAGCCTTTTTTTTTCTTTTTCTTTCTTTTTTAATTAGAATTCAAAAAGGTGTCGAAGAGTTTCCTGGAAATTTTATGGCCTAGGGCGACGGTAACGCTGTCATCGCTGCGGGAAGAATTTCCATAATAGCTATCCCTGCGCAATTCTCTCAATATCGAAAACCCGACACAAGAGCTGCGCGGCCAGAACAACGACGCTTACTAAACAAAAAAACGAGAATAACAAAAGAAAACAAAGTGAGAGCAACTAATGACAGCAGCACTGGCGGAGCGCTGCACGAAGTCACTCGCGCCGGCCGTACTATAACACTACGCACACGACCGGCGTCTGCAGGTACTCAAGGCTGACGCGCTGATAACCGCTTCATCCTACGTGTACCACGCTCAAAACGCTCGCCAGAGTTATTCGTCCTGCTCCTCCCTTCTCGTTTTCATCTTAGCATTCTTTTATTTTCTTTCATTGCTTCGTTCGTTGCGCGGGCTTTATTAACGGTCCAGTGTCCACACGGCCCCTCCCCCCAACACGCCGGGTTCCTGCGAACACCGCGAGCCAAGAGCCGCAGGCGCCGCATCGTGCCCGCAGTTTTGCGTCCGCGTGCCGCCTCTCTCGACTCGAGACTGAATACGGGCGCAATAAAAGGACGCCCTCCTCCCCGGCTTCCCTTTGGCTCACCTTCCAGTCGCAGCTCGCTACGCAAACGCGCCTCGCGTGCGTGTGTGCGCGGTAATTAAAAGGCTCGTGATTAATTATTTGAAGCAAAACTTATGAGTGGTGTCGTCGGCGTCGTCGGGCATAGAGACCCATCGAGAGAGAGAGAGAGAGAGAGAGAAGAAGGAAAGCAGAGGGAAGGGTGGCGGCAATGGGAGGAGGAAGGGAGGTCGCGGGCTCCCACGCGAGTGTGTGTTCTCTGGGAAGTAAAAGGTCGTGGGGTGGGGGGAGGCCGGTTTGGAAGGAAAGGGTCGTGAAAAGAAAGCATTATTATTAGACCTCCGGGGCCGAGGCGAGGACGACGCTGTGGACTGCAGAAGCCCCCGCTTGGCGCGCGCGGGCGGTAATCGCGTTTCGGGCCAGCGGCACTGGCCGGACGCGAGCGCCACGCGAAACATCGCGCGCGCCCGCGAACGAAAGACCCCCCCCGCGCGAACGCCCGCATCGACCAGGAGGCGGCGAGCGGGCGCGGCCGCTGGCGGCGGCGCGAGTTTTATGGTGCGTGACCGCTGCTCGAACGAAGGCCTGCTCGCTGCCGCGATGTTGTTGTCCCTTTCCTTTGCGCACCCTCGCGTAAGTTTACCGCGCGTACACCGCGCGTGCGCGCGCGCAGAAATTCGATGCCGCCTGCGCCAAATTGTTGCGCACCACACACACACACACACATCAGAGAAAGGTACAAAACGAAACGACCAGGCGAAGATAGAGAGACGCTGAAGGGCATTCGGAGCGTCCAGTTGAAACGGCATTACGGAGCAGCCGCAGGAGAGCGTGCACGCGGTGGGGCGGGCGAACGAGTTATCCCGCTCTTGCAATGCAGAGTGGCCGGAGGCTGTGCGACACACAGACTCGATGCAAACAAATCGTTTCGCCCCATAATTCATTCATCGCCACGCGACTGCTGCGCCCAAGAAGCGGTTGCTGGGAGAATGAGTAATCGCGCGCGCGCACTTTCTGCGACGAAAGCGACGAACGTGGTCAGCGCCTCCCGTCGTTTCAGCGAGCATGTCTGCTCGCTCTCAATTTACTTTTTCAGGCGACGCATTCTTTGAGTCGTCCCACAAACTTTGTGGTAGGTATGTAGGTTGCTGTTTTGCCTCCTTAAGGGCCTCTTCAATAAAAAGAAAATTAGAATGCTCGACGGTAGGATCGAACATCCGACTCCCAGCCCATACGCCCACTGCTCTAAACATTAGGCCACAATTTGTTTTTGTTGCGATAGCGATTATATGGACACTCCAGGTGCGTTTTTGCAGTCGCCGTGATGTTCTGTACGAAGTACAAGGGCGTTAACACCATCGCCGCGCATCGTACGATGTTTGTGCGAGTGAACGCACGCGAGGGAAGCCGACGATCGCGGCTCAATCTGGCGCGCGCGTAGGAAGCAAGCGGAGAGCAAACGCGCCGTCTTCAGTCGCGCAAAAGGCCTTGGGGGGCGGGGGGCGGCAGCGTTGTGTTTCGGCATCAACTGCGCATTTCGCGACCGGGCGCACGGTGAACTGACGATCGCGGCTTAATGTCGCGCGCCATATATAGAGGGAAGCGATGTGGCAGCGCGGGAGGGAAGGAGAGGGGCGGCTTCGACGCCGCCAACACGCGCACACTTCTCACGGCCACTCACGGTCGCGCGCGCCGCATTCTGAAAGGGGTCTGCAAACGGCTCATGTCTTCCTGCGCTCAGTGTTCTCGCCGCTCTTGCGTTGAAGAGATAGACCGCAAGAAGGTCACTTCGCTCGCTGCTGCTGCCGTGCTTTCATACCAGCGTTTTGACCGCGACTGTCCCCGCACATCGAGCGTGATGTGTTTATAGCAGATTACATGGGAGTGTACAAGAAACCAGGCGTTCCACAAACACAAAACACCAAGTGCGGAGCAATGGGAGAGCTGGCTCACCAGCCGCGAGCTAGATGCTCAAAGAGCTCTAATAGCGCACGCGGCCCGGCTCAGTGGAGCCCTGGACTAGGGGCCCATCGATGGCTGAAGAGGACCCAAGCTTCAAGAATGAAGACTTCGGCCTCGACCCGCTAAAACCTTAAAAGAGTCAATAAAGTTTTCCATTCCATTCCATTCCATTCCATGTTGGAATGAGCGCGCTAACACCATGCTTGTCAATTCAGTTAGTAAGCGAATGTTTCCAAGTTTATACGGCCGATAAAGCTGCTATGCTTACCTCGTATAGCTGTCTACTAATTTGCTATCGCAACCGATGCTGGACCCTCTCGGGCGAAACTGCGACATTTTATTTTTCTACGTTGGTTAGGCCACGATCGCACGTGCATATTTCTCTCGTGCCAAATCAAATTATAGCTCTTTCGAGACGACTGACCCATGCTACACGTCAAATACCGTGAGCTAGAGCACGTGCGCAGGCTCATGATGATGACGAAGCCTCAATTGATGGTACAAAACCACTACGGGGGATAGGCGCCAGTTGCCGCGCGGCCACTAACTTGACACTTTCTTTTCCGTTGCATCACGAGCGGGTTCGTGCCGGTTTCTCCTATTCTTGCTTCGTGGCAGCTAACGCTTTCAGACGCTGCGTTATGCTGCACAGCCTTCGGGATTGGTCCACATTTAACAATGCTCTCCTCGTAGCAGATAACGCTACAGGGAGGCGCTGTACAATACTGTACCACCTTAGGAATTGCCCACGTCGTAACGCAACCGGTTGTAACGTTTCCTCTCTGGAGTAAAAAAATAAAAAGAAAAAAAATGACCCTGTCGTCATGCAGTAGCCATCTTCTTACTTCTGTCGTCGCGCACAGTCTCGCGTAACATGCACAACTGTTCGCTTTACACAAACACGCTATAGTTCATCTGGTAACTATTCGATGAACCCCAAACGATGCTGGATAACCAGTTACCAGCGATATCCTTCCCAAAACATCGATGCCCACAGTGCATGGGTTCTGCATAATTTTTTTTCTTTCTTGTTCGCTTCTAAAATATGCAGATGCGAGATCGTTTCCCCCTGCATGTTTCGCGGAGCCGAACAATAACGCCGACGAGTAGTAGTTAGCCTGGTTATCTTCTACTCACAAATACATCTGATCACTTCGCACCCGCCGTGGCAGCCCAGTGGCTATGGCGTTGTGCGGCTGATAATGAGATCGCGGGTTCAACCCCCGTCACGATGGTCGCATTAAAATTAAGGCGGAATTAAAAAAGAAAACTTGGGAGGACGCTTAAGCTCTGCCATTAAAAGTCGCACGCGATAGCATTCAAAACTCCGTGACTGCTTCTAACGCATCCCGGCACTTGCAGGTTGCCGGGATGCAGAACCTGCGGATGCGGATGCGGTTTCCAGGAAAACGTAACGTTTTCCTGGAAACGCTGGCCACCAACGCTATGCACGAAGGCGAGCTTTCTGTTTTTGATGGTGTTTGAAGGAACAGAGCGGGCCGCGTCACTCCTACTTTTAGAAAGACCTAAAACAGCTAGAATATCGAGTTAAAAAGGGTTTGTGCTTCAGTTTCCACATATCGGAATTATGTTTTCTCGTATATTCAAATTACAAAATGGCGCTATCATGTCTGTAGACTGTGTGTAAGTCACGCTTTACGAATTTTCTGAAAATTTTTGCTTCCAGAAATTCGATTAGTTCAGCAACGTCTATGCGCCACGCGGAGCGCCTGCGTGGTTGGGGATGGTTCGGGATTATCCTCTCGGCGGCAGACGCCGGATTTTCTGCGAAACGGGGCCCTTAACGCTCGGTTATCGTGCTTCGGATGGACGTTAAAGAATGTCATGGAGGTTGTCAAAATTACTCCAGACTCCTCCCCTGCGGGGTGCCGCAAAGCCCACCGTGCAGTCTATGGACGTCAGATTCCACAATTTCATTTTAACTTCACGCAAGCAATGTTTGTTGGTAATTAAATTATGCGACAGCGGGAAAAAAGGCCACCGAAGGACTGGCTAACCCATTCATCGGAAATAAGCTCCAGTGAACAATGGAATGTAGAAGAACGAAAGAGAAATACAAGAGAGAAAGAGAAGAGGCCGAAAGCAAACATAGCGGAGGAATAATAAAGCAGCGCTCAACTGAAGGTAAAACGGGGCAGCACTCATTTGTTTTGGTAACAGAGATGTGAGAGTCACGCCGACATGTCATCCTTCATGTCCTCATTTCAAATACAACATGGAAAACCCATTGCGCCTGACAAGCCGAGCCGTATCGAACCGGGTTTCACAAGTTGATTCTGGACAGCGTTTGTTACACTTGGCGTTTCAGTGAAGACACTAGGTAATCCTTGAATAATGTGTAAAACAAACAAAACGATTTTTTTTTCCTCGTCGACACGTTATTCGGCGTTGGCAGACATCAGAAATTGTGTCGTGATAAGCCCTTTAATCCACTAGAATACATTGATTCAAATTTGCTTACGAGAACAGCGAACAATACTGCTTCGGTTTCGTTCGAGTAGCGTGCTTAAATTACGACAGGTACTAGTTAGCTGCAATACACTATGTTGCTATAACCACTAAAATAACCACTAAAACCACCTCATGCCTATTATATCGGCAGTACAGTGCAACGTGTAAACGGGGAAGCAGATGGAGATTTCTCCAGTTGTGCGGAAACTTATTGGCTACAAATGCGCTCAATCATAACCCGGATCATAACTCAGTTTGATTAATCGGCTGTTCAACTCAGTCGTCGCTTACAATATCATCAAACACTGGGAAAATATGAGTAGCAAACTGAATAAACCACACCGTCAGTCATCAGAAGAATGTACCGAGTAATTCCGGATAAAGTGAAAAAAAAAGAGAAAAACACGAAAGCTTAACGCCCATCGATTGAAATATTAAGCACTTAATGAGGGCAAGCCTACTCAGCATCGTGCGCCTACGCCAACGTTTTGATTACTTCCCGTTAGCTCACGAACCAAAGCTCTTTTCCCAATATCGATTGCGTCTACAATTCACCGTAGGCGTTCTTCACACGGTACGAGCAAAAATAAATTATATCCACTCATGTCAGCTACGCTTGCTTATTTTTGCCTTTCTCAGAATGACCTTAAACTACATGCAGCTCTCGTACGCTGGACGTTTACCGAGCTTCAAGTATAAGCGTCATCAATTGATTGACTATGTTGGAAAAAATTGTTATCTGCATTAATACTACACGGCGGCTTGTTGTTCTCGTGCGTGCGTGTATGAGTGCACGTGTTTGTGCTGTGTGTGCATGTGCGTATGCACGTGTGCGTGTGCGTGCGTTGCACATACAGCCTCAAGACGTCCCTGTGACGAATTTTCTACATGAGACGTGTTTCTCTAAGGCCCGTACTACGATGCAATCATTCATGTTACTAATGTGTGCTAATATTAAATATCAATGATCGGAGATACCTCTTCATGAAAGGAGATGCCTTCTTCCTCCTGAACTGACCTATGAAATAATTCCCGAAAAATCAAAGAGAGAGAGAGAGAGAGAGAGACGATCCATTTAACACAGAAAAATACATTATCAGTGCCTGAACCAGACAGAGACAGTTATTAATCTTAACATCAAAACGGTAGAAGATTCGCTGTCTCCCTGCATGTCAACGAAGATAAAAAAATTGCGTGTTTGCTTTCATGATCAAGTGCGAGGGAAGTATAATGGCGAGTGATATAGTGTAAAAGCATTGACGCCGGTTAGTTCCAGATGTTCAGAAAATGTGAACTGTCGTGTGTTCACATTGACTGCACTCTTGATCACTGCATAAAGCGATTTCTTGTGCACGCATACGCGTGTCATCGAAGCACCGAGATGTATCTCCTTATGACGAGGTTGGCTCTTCTAGAAGAAGCGGCCCATCAAAGCACATTTGAATTCGGAGATCATAGTTAGATGCAAGTCAAACTTCAGTCTAAGTTTCATGCCAGCTTGGGTTCGGCAACGTACCGCGTATTGTGTTTGGCAATGGACTAACGTCAAAGAGACACTTGTTATGGAGCTTTGCATGTGAAAGGTCCATAGTGAGGCACACTAAGCTGCTTTCTCGTCACACCCCTTTGTCCAAACAGGCCTCGGGCCATCATTTATAGTACTCTCTCTCTACTAAATTTTAAAACTGCTGTTGCACTGTATGCGTTTGTTCATTAGGACTTTTCTGTCTTCTCTATCCTAGGTCATAACATCCTCACCACAATAGGGAGACCTGCCAGGTAACCCCACAAAAAATGGTTGCACGTGCTTTCCTATGAGACCGACTGTCTTCTTTACAACGCGAGCTTCAACGGGCGTAGCTAAGTTCTTATACAAGAACTATCTTTGCGAACAAAGTGACGGAAGTAAACAGCAGCGACATCAGATGCGCCCGCTACTGAGTTTCGCGCCATCTCTTATTCAAGCATACTTGAGGATTACTAAAGAACGGCGCCGGAATGCGCACATACCCAGACAGGCGCCATAAGTTCGCCAGCCTCAAACTTTAAGATCCTTGCCCTCGTGCTGTAGACTAGCTCCGCTGCCGGAAATGTTTATGCCTCGCTCGGTCGCCCATCTTTCCTCCCTTACTTTTTTGCTCAAGTAGCTGATCTCTCGCACCTCACAAATGAGCGAGAAAGAAAGAAAGAAAGAAAGAAAGAAAGAAAGAAAGAAAGAAAGAAAGAAAGAAAGAAAGAAAGAAAGAAAGAAAGAAAGAAAGAAAGAAAGAAAGAAAGAAATCTCCGGAAATTCGCCCACTTCGCTTTATGTGCGGCCGCATTGCGAACGGCGCAGGCGGAGCAGAACCGATGCCATCCAATGCTCAAGAGCCGAGAAATCTTTTCATGAAGTGCTGCTGGCGCTGCTGTTTCATCCGCTGACACTGCTGCCAAAGGCGCCGTCGCTGGAGGAGCTGCGACGCAAACGCGCGCATCACTGATTTCCGGGACTCTCTCCGCGATGCCTAAAGCCGATGCGACGTCTCGGCCCCTTGCGTTTTTTTTTCTCCTTGTTTTATTTTAACCTCCGGTCTAAGACATTCTCCTTGAAGTTCGTACGACTTAGAGCGGTCGCCGAAGCGATCGCTATAGCGGTAAAGAAAAACGGATCACTGTCTGCGAAGGCGTAAGCTCCGTTTCTCTTTCCTTCCATCTCCTTCGCTCCATTTCTTTCCCTTTTGCATCATTATGTTTTCTTTTTTTATGCGAAGCATATTACGAGAGCCCAACCCAGCTCCTCAGGCGCGGCGGTGTCGCCTTGAAACCACGTGACACCGTGACGTCACGACAGAGGAGAAGTGGCTTTGGCTCAACTCTTGCAAGATGGGCTGGGTGGGAATCGAACCAGGGTCTCCGGAGTGTGAGACGGAGACGCTACCACTGAGTCACGAGTACGATGCTTCAAAGCGGTACAAAAGCGCCTCTAGTGAATGCGGTGTTGCCTTAGAAACGAGCTGTTTCTAAGGCTCAGGCGTGCGTCGCTTGCTCAGGCGCACATTTCGTTGCCGCGCCGAATGCTGCGTTGCTCGACGCTCACCGCGTCCAAGGCGAAGCAGAGTAACGCATGAGTTCTTTCTTCGTCTAGCCGAACCAAATATAGCCAAGCAACAGCAGTTAACCAAGCTAAACAGTGGTTCAACAACTAAAATAAAGGCTAGTATGCTTCGCATCCTGGGCTTAACCTTACCTAAGCCACAGCCATTTTTTTATTTTTGAAAGCGTAATTGAGTTCTTTCTCGCTGTGATGTAGAGCAGTGTACAGAGAAAGAAGGCAGCTCACGGACTGCCCCCGGCAATGACGATTAGCGGCTGTTTTGTATCCTTGTGAGCTTAAGCGAAGCTTACAACAATCTTGAAATTAGACTCGTAGGTCATTAGGGTCGTTAAGCTGAACGTCCCCTACATTTGTGGAATAAACTGAGAAAAAAAAACAGCGCTATTGGCTTTGCGGAGAGCTCAATTGGGGGTTTCAAAGCAATGAATCGGATAATTGCAGCTTACAGAGCAATGATTAGTTGCCATCGAAATATTAAAGGACAGAAACGTGCGGCCTGTTTGTTTCTTTTCGTCAGTTCCCGCTGCGTAATGACCCGTACACGCTGGAAATTTCCCGAGTGCTCACTGTTTCTTTTTACTCTTTCCCTCTCTCTTTCTTTGGTGCAGTGCGAGCATTGATTTGTGTCAAAGAGAAGCTTGTGTAGAGACACAATTGATCAAAACGAAAATTACCAATATAGTCGGTGCTGTGAACGTATTTATCCAAAGGTTGACCTCAGAGTCCTACTTCGGCTCCACCCCAATAACACAGAATCCACCGCAGACTCAACGATGTAAAACATGAACGAGCTATGGTGAAGACCATACTACCTTACTCGAGGGTCATCCGGATCACTTGGTGAATAATGTGTGCTGTACAGCTGATAACAACGCAATAAGTTGTTGCCGCATTGTCTCAATAGCTCGCTAATGTGCGCATAGCCAACTCTGCCTTTTGCTTTGGCTTGACATTGCTCTATTTAAAGAGAGAGAGAGAGAGAGAGATGCGGTATGCTTAATCAATGCTGGAGATGTCTGCCTGGCCATGGGAATACCATGTTGCTCGAAGGGAGCAGTGGGAGACTTGGCTCGCCAGCGATGCCCTGGACTAGGGCCTATATATATATATATATATATATATATATATATATATATATATATATATATATATATATATATATATATATATATATATATATATATATATATATATATATATATATATATATATATATAAGATATATATATATATATATATATATATATATATATATATATATATATATATATATATATATATATATATATATATATATATATATATATATATATATATATATATGAGATTGGTGACGCACGAAATGAACTCACTCATACACAGGCAGTACACATTTACACGTAACTTGTACAGCTAGCAAGCACAGGTAAACAGAGTAACGAGCACATAGAGATGCTAGTTTAAGCCAGTGCCCTGAAGGTAGACTAAAGGTGCTGTATTTGCATGCAGAGCAGTAGCAGTTCTGCTGTAAAGTGCAAACATATGGCGCAGCTCCAAAGGACTGCCACGACTCTAGATGAGAAGTAGTAGGGAAACTAAGTTAATTGGTATTGAACAGAGCTTGTTGAATATTCACCGTGGCTTACCGACAAAGATGAAGAAAGAAACGCGTTCTTGCGTTGTCATATCACATTTTCCGTTCTTCGTCTTCGTCTGTGAGCCGCGCTGAATTTTCAACATGAATCCAGATGTGAAGCGCACTCTTAGTTCCAAAGTGCGCTTCACATCTGGCTTCATGTTGAAAATTCAGCGCGCCTCACAGACAAAGACGAAGAACGGAAAATGTGATATGACAACGCAAGAACGCGTTTCTTTCTGGTCCCGACGTGGGAGCGGCCCGCTTAGTGGTCAATTATCACTACTTGCAGGACCAAATAAAGTTTTCCTTCCTTCCTTCCTTCCAGATGTGAAGCGCGACGCCTGAAGTCGCCTACTGAATCACAGTACGCACGTGCGCGACATGCACAAGCACACACGGCAGCACACTGCTAGGGTTCAAGCCAGTGTCCCTGAGGAAGGCTATGCGCGCCTTCGTTTCACTTGAAACACTATAGCAGCGCTTCTACAAGGTCTAAGAACACTCAACATTCGGAAGCGTATGAGCTTTCAATGAACCTTCCCAATGTGTTTTGCCACGGCAAATGCGGGAAAAAATTATATTCGGGTTTCACGTGCCAAGAACACGATCTCGTTATGAGGCACGCTGCATTTGGACACTCCGGATTGGTTTTGACCCACGTGGGGTTCTTCCCCATTTTCATAAACGGTAAAGAGCCCCACGAGTGCTTCGGTATTTCTCCCCCATCACAATTTTCTCTAGTTAACCTCCCTGCCTTTCCCCTTTCCTCTCTCTCTCTCTCTCTCTCTCTCTCTCTCCCCCCCATCACAATGTCGCTGCCGGGAACGAACCCGCGACCTCGAGCTCGGCCATAGCTACTGAGCTACTACGGCAAGTGACAATAGTAACAAGACGAGCATTAAGAAAAATTATCAAGAACCAGGGTGTCGAAGCGAACCGAAACTGAACCGCAAATACGAGAACTGTTATGTTCAGCTGACTCGATGCCGAAACGAACTTTTTTTTTTTTTGCCGTCTTGCAATCAAACTTGAACCAGAACTTTTCGCAGGAACCATTAAGGACTGGTTCAACCACAGGTCCGGCACAGGAAATGTTGTTGCTAAAGTGCTGCAAACGCAGACGACGCCCCTTGCGTCAATTCGGTGAAGCGCGCTGTGTGTTGCCTCAAGAACACTCACATGGCTTACCACACTGATTAAGTGGCTCACTGAACTGCGCGCATCACCGGCTCTAGTGTACACTGTGCCCAGAGTCGGCTTGTAGTGGAGAATACTGCTTGTGCTCAGGGCATCTGCTGTGTTGAGAACGAGTATCGAACTGGTTAAGCCGTCCGATACGCGTGTTGCAGTTTGTACTGTTCTTCTTTACTTTCAGAGAGTGCTGTTACTTCTGCAGCACGATCGTGGCTTCATGTAAACTTTGGCTTCGTGGAAACTGAGAAAACAAGATGGGACTAGAGTGACAACTAGACAGGTGCTCAGCACCTGAAGATCATCTGTGCAGTCTACTCTCTTGTACCGTCTTGTTCTCGCGCTCGGTTTCATGCCCGGTATTTAGATAGCAAGATGCGCAGACTAGCCCAGCAGTCCTTTTATTAAATATGTCACACGATGTTTACCGAGTCTGCTCGCTGTCCGCACTGCATAGCTATCTGCTTTTCAAACAACGAAGGCGTTAGTGGGCCTACAGAAATCCTCGAAAATGTTATATGCGTGTTTTCGCGGTGTTCTGAAAGAACTACGTCGTTTACCAAGTTTATGTTTATAGAAAATGGGAGAGGGGGGGGGGGGGGGGGTCACGTTATAGGCCACATAAATATTGATATCCTCGTTTTGTGCCTTCTTAAAGGCGTTAAATCGAACGCTTGCAAAGATTCCTCGCTACTTTAAAAGAACCGAAAACGACAAATATCCTATATTCAAAGCAAATAGGAGCCATGTTATGGATTAGCATTACAGAAATGTTTGACTGTCTAGATTATGTACAGCCTTTGCAGTAAAGCACTTATACAGGAGTGTCAGAGCTTTCGAAGTGTGTTTTGATACGCTCTCGACCGGGTGAGGTGGGTCTTCACCGCAAGAATCAGGAAACGACGACGAAGCATGGCATGGTGATGAAGAAAAAAGGTAGAAAAGAACGTATTCACTTCTTGGGTACATGGTTGTGATTCTCCTCCAAGTCTCGAGCGGTACCGATTAACACGGGGACCAGGACGGCCCTAAATATCCCCTTGCGGTCTTGCGCTCGTCGACGTCTTCTTGGGGAGCCTGTGGAAGTATTAGTGCTTTCGTCAGGTTCTGCCGTCGACAAGCTCCATGCCCTTCGGGTTTTCTTCTCTTCGTCCTTCCCTTTGTGTCAGCTAGGGCAATAAAAGGGGTGACGCAGTTTCCGAGAAGACGGCAATTATGTCGACATGGGGACGCCCTCTTGAACGCTTCTCACACTTGAAAGGTCGATGTCCAGGCTTATCGTAGCAGCCTTTTCTGGGACGAGGCAAATCATCTTGTCATGGGACGTACGCCTGAATGTTTCTCGCACTTGACAGGTTGATCATAACAGCCTGTTCTCAGCCACAGGAGGTCTCGAAGGGGTTGTAGTATCCAAGCCCCTCGAAGAGACCGGTAGACCCTCGTGTCTCTGCTTCGTTTCGCAGATCATTCCAAGACCTGCCAGGTGACACCTTTTAGAAATAAACCACGATAAGCCCAACGCCCAACAAACGGAGAGCACCCAACTAACCACGAGAACTGCCAAGCTCACACCTTCTTCACATAAAACCCTGTCAGAATCGCACCTGCAGCCCTCGTTCGATATTTCTGAAAGCTAACGGAGAAAGCCATACTTCAATGTGTATTTCAAACAGCCTAATGCCTAACGTTTCTGCGTTTCTTTTTATCGAGAAAGCCACAGTAATTGAAATACTGAGAACACATTGAAATTAAAACTAATAAGCTTTTAATAACTAACAAACGAAAATGCGTATTTGATCGGATCGCTGTCTGAAGGCCTTCAGGCCTTGCCGAAGGCAACAAAGGGCGCAAGGCATACCTGCTCTCTGTTATCGCTTGCGACTTCGTGTGCACGGGGCTTGCTTTTTCGCCCCTGAAAAGGAGGCCTTAAACGCGGAAAGCATTGCCAGCCTCCTTTTTCCCTCACTCCCGCGGCGCATTCCACTGCAGTGACAGTCTGACTGGCCCTGTTCGTACACGCATGTCTCAGCCCGGTTGAACCTTTCAGCCACACCGCTACTCGCGCAGACGCGTTCTGTTTTGTTCTTAGGTGACGCTTCCTTTTTCTCACCCGTCCCAACGAGCCCTTTGAAGTTCTGCGTGTTGGCCTGTTCTCTTGTCTTACGGGCTGCGATGTGACGACTTTCTCTATTTTGCGCGGAGCCGAATACTCGGATCGCTTGATCTTACGCTGTTTAACCAATTTTTCTCATGCCTGGCGGTCGCATAATGCACCTCTGAAGTTTCCGAGCGTCGGGTTCCTGCCCTGCTGGACCACCGTGGCATTCTCCTCTCTTTTTGACGGTTCCGCAGAGTCGGCCAAGTGCGGAGGTACGAGGGTGTTTTTCAGCGCCTCCTTGAACCTTTTGGGGCTGTTCAGGCTGGTCTCGTCTCCGCAAGGAGCGTCCTCCAGGATAGTGCTTGTTTCTACTTTCGCGACGTAATTGCTCTCTCCTTCCGTCACGATTCCGTCTTTAACAACCTTCAGTAGGTCTAAAGAGCTTTCCGAATGTGTCAGTGCCAAATTAGTCTCTCATTCCTCTGCTAGCCCTTGCTGCGGTATTCTCATTGACCAGGATGCCTCCTCGCTAGCGCCTTTTTCACTGATTTCACTAGCTATGTGCTGTGCTTCCTGAGTATCATTGTCACGAGGCATATTTTTGGATTCGTTGCCGTGATTTATCTCCTCCGCGATTTCTCGAGCCTTGGAACGCGTGAGGGCTTGGACTGCACGGTCGCCAAAACTCATGCCCTTTTTCTTCAACATCCTTTCCGAGTGATCTGAAATAAGTAGCGATAGTGTTTCGACAGATTTGGCGATACTGCTGTTTCAGTCAGCAATTTACCAAATGGTCCTTCAATCTTCATTAGATTGAAGTAAACATTATTCTTCTCGACTACCTGCCGGATCCACGCATATTGCCCGCTGAAATCCTCAGGTTTCACAAACGCAGGGTGAACAATGTCCATTGTCGCAGCTGAGTCCCTAAGTACTTTACACGACCTTTCCTTCACTACTAGGTCGCGAAGGTAGGGTTCTAAGAGGGCCAAGTTGTCATCGGCACCTTTCACGAAAGAAAAAAAAACAATTATAGGCTTCCGACAGCCGATCGCAAGGTGTCCAGGCCCCTGGCAGCGGAAACAGACGACCCGTTTCCTAGCCTCAAACGCTTTTTCTGTTCTTCTTTCGTCTTTTACTGCGGTGTTATTCTCTCCTGAATTATCGGACTGCGCGCCTTTTGTCCCACCTTCAGCTTTTTCGTGGTGAATAGGGCGCCTATTTTCCCCTTTGCTGAATTAACTGAATGGCCTGACACGCATTTCCTCGGATTGGCGACGTGCGGCGAATTCATCTGCCAGCACTGCAGCACGTTCCAAGCCCATTTCGCCAGACCTATCTCGAATCCACAGGCGCGTCTCTTCGCTCAAGGACCCATAGAACTGCTGCATGCAGATTAACTCAACAACCTTGTCTTGACAACCGAACGCATCTTTCCCTTTTAGCCACTCATTGAAATTGGCTTTCAGCTTATAAGTGAAATCTTGAAAAGACTCGCCCGACGTTCTAGCTGTCTCCCGAAAACGACGGCAGAAAGCTCTCGCTGAGAGCCTATATTTCCTTAGCAACGCAGCTTTTACTTTCTTATAGTCATCTGCGTCGTCTCTCGTTAGCCTTGCAATTATTTCGGTTGCTTCCCCGGAAAGAACGGTCGTCAGAATGTGTTGTGGCCAACTCTCTAGTGCCAGCCTGTTCTTCTCACAGGGTCATTCAAAAGTAACGACAACAATTCCACGCCATCGTATACCTTGTACGACGGCATGAGATCCCTCATTTTCACTCCTGCTTCGCTTGAATGACTCATTTATTTTGATGCAATTTGGCAATTGCATGGCCAGATTCCGCTGCAGGTAGTTCTTCTAGCTTTATTTCGTGACCTCTCTGTCTTTCTTCTGCAGCGATTTGCTCAGCTTTTTGCTTTTCCCGAACTCCTATTCATTCCGCATCGGAATGGCCGACAGCCCTACTTGCGGCACCTGCGACTGCGAGGAGACGATTCAGCACCTCCTTTGTGACTGTCCCAGCTACAAAGTGCCAAGAACAGTGCTCGTAACCGCGCTCGAAAAACTGGACAATCGCCCCTTTACAGAGGAGAAGGCTCTAGGACACTGGTCCAGACGGGCTTCGGCACTCAAGGCCTTAAAGGCTTTGCTGAAGTATCTAAGGACTTGCGAATTGTGCGATCGCCTTTGAGTGTTGTATCGCGTAGTATCGCGGTACTGCGTGAATTTCCTTAATTTTTTTTCTCCTCTTCTTCTTCTTTCTCCTTTTATTCCCTTTACCCCTTTCCCCAGCACAGGGTAGCCAGCCAGTACTTACACTGGCTAACCTCCCTGTCTTTCCTCCTCTTTGTCTCTCTCTCTCTCTCTCTTGCTTTTCCTCTGCAGCTCTTTGTTCAGCTTTTTCAGCTCGTTTCTCTATCTCTTCCCATGCTTCTAAAATTTCGTCCTCAAGAGCGCCGCACTTCTCAATCGCCTCAATAAGCTGCGGCTTTCTCTGACTTTTCCCGACCTCAATTCTAATCTCTTCACAAACAAATAACAATTCTGGCTTTCTCCATTTGCTTAAATCTATGGTCGATTCCGAACGAGGACTTCCTTACTCTCCTGCGACGTGAGCAAGCTTTCAACAGGAGCCCGCACGTACACAAACTAATTTGCAGTTTTAGAAAACACACGAGCTAAAACTTGGCAAATTCTCAAAGAAAGTCAAGCGCTCACCATTCTGCTGAAGCCAGGATGAAGAGTGGAGTATCCCATCACTGCCACCAGCTGATACGATCTCGACCGGGTGAGTGGACCTTCACCGCAAGAATCAGGAAACGACGACGAAGCGGGGCATCGCGATGAAGAAAAAAAAGCAGAAAAGAATGTATTCACTTCATGGGTACATGGTTGTGACTCTTCTCCGAATCTCGGCGGTTCTGATAAACACGGGGGCCAGGACGGCCTTAAATAACCCTTTGCGGTCTTGTGGTCGTCGACGTCTTCTTGGGGAGCCTGTGGAAGTATTAGTGCTTTCGTCAGGTTCTGCCGTCGACGAGCTCCTACCCTTCGGGTTTTCTCCTCTTCGTCCTTCCCTTTGTGTCAGCTCGGGCCATAAAAGGGGGTGACGCTGTGTCGGAGAAGAGAGCAATTATGTCCACATGAGGACGCCCGCTTGAACACTTCCCACACCTGACAGGTCGATGTCCAGGCTTATCGTAGCAGCCTTTTCTGGGACGAGGCAAATCATCTTGTCATGGAAACGTACGCCTGAATGTTTGTCACAGTTTTAGCGTGCCGGTTTCTTATAACCCCATAGGAGGTTTTCCCAATCTCCTGAAAGAAGTCGACCTGCCACAAAGCTGCCATTTCACAGGACTTTCATTATTCAGTAGTGATGTGTGGGCAAAGTTTCAAGAGTGTTAGTTGATTACGGAAATCGGAGGGGAAAGAAAAGATGTTAGACGGCCGTTGACCGCTTTTTTCCCAGTCTCCAGAAACAACTGTATGGGACACCACGTTCATTTTGGTGAAAATGTGGGGAACATAATGGCTGATGCGCACGAAAGGTAAAGGTGTGTGATTGAAGTATGGCCTTTGCTAAAAATTGCTCGAGCAAATGGTCGAAAGTTCTATATGCGGGAAATCTTGTAAAGAGTGTGGTTAAATATACGCACAACTGAAATTGTTAATGCGACTGCTCCAAACAAACAGTTTCACTGAATAATGAACTGTGATTCTGCGATTGCGCATAAGCTTCAATCTTTTTTTAAAAATCAAGAACCTCAAATAATTCTTGCACAGATTAAGTTTTTATTTTTTGCACTTCTTCAATGACTGCGCACCTTAATTGGTTAAAATATTATGCTATCATGCTAGTTGAAAATTATATTTCTGGAGTTCTTTCGCTACGTTACTTATTTAGCTCCTCTAAATATTTTAGCTATACACTTATGGAAACGAAAAGTATTTGTAACGTTATGTTATTTGCGACTCATTACTTTTGCGAATTGAGATTACGTGTTCATTCTCTAACAATAAGGTCACTTTCCTCATTTCTGCAAAAATGAACACGTAATACACGGTCAGTTATTGATCGATGAGTACTATCAATTTCTTTTGCAGCAAAATGTGGTCAACGAGTGCGAGCAGCTTTAGCGGAGCACTGGCAACACTTTTTTTTTGTGTCTTCCTTATTTTTCTGTCACAAACTATATAAATAATTATATTCTCCTTTTCTTAAAGTGACGGGCTCAAAACTCGCAATAAATGTAGCATGGCTTCTTCGCATAGAGTTTGTTTATAAGGGCGCCTCCACACGTCACAAAAATCGAGATGGAAAAACGAATTTAATGGCCTCACTAGGCACGACGAAGCCCTCTGGATCTACAAATCTCACATGCCTATTCACAACAGTACATAGCGCCTCGGCTGTGAGTGGCTGCAGGCGGCTTTGAGTTCGATTCCCGCCGCTGCCGGGGAACCCCTGGTTCAAACGCACGCAAGTGTACCCGTGCCTGGCGTTCGGCTTTATTAAGGGTGATACGCTCGGGAAAGGAGCATGCGCCCTAAATTCCTGTCGAGACTACCGTGAGCACACGCAAAAAAAAAGTTATGTTTGAGTCGCTCCTATGGCATCCATTTCGCAGCTGGCGCCCCAAATGCACCTATCGAGGTGGGCACGCCTTCGGGTTGATTATGTGTGTGTGCGTGTGTTTGGGTGTGTGCATGTGCGTCTGTGTGTGTGTGTGTGTGTGTGTGTGTGTGTGTGCAGATGTGTGTGCTACGCACTTGGTCACATGGCGTTGAGGGCGATACGGTGATTATCTGTCGCTTCACCTTTGCCCTCGAGTAACACTTTCAATTTTAGCAGGCTTTTCTACGGGCAAATCAGTGTATAAGGCGTGAAACAAGCAGCGACAACGACTAATAAGGTTTGCTTGGCAAATCTACATCAGGACTACAATGGACGCCAAGCGCATTAAGGTGATGACCACCTTTGGTTCTTTAAACCGATACTAAGGCCAAAATTATGTTGAGTTAGATTAGTACGTTATTTTTCTGCAACACAAAAAATAGAGTCACTCTTACCGCGATAAAAGGCCTGATAAGCCAGAAAGCACCTTTCTAAATTTTCTACTGCTCGACAAATAGCGCGAATGCAAAACAGAAAAAAAAATTCTGAAATTCGTGAAAAGCCATTCAAGTTTTAACTTTTTTATTCCTCTTCTAGTAATGAACCTTAACCCCTAAATCGTTTATTCTTAGAACATACTTTATAAGACTAACGGAGTTAGTGTTTTTCTTAAGAGACAGTTTAGCAGGCGCCGTAGTTTAAGCAATCGGGCGTTTCTCTACTTCCGACCTCACGGAAGCGCATCCGACGTCACCGGTAATCGAGCCCGACAAGTTGGCTCGCGGCAGCGGGGCGCGGCAAAACAACGCACGGACGACAAACTGTCCGAGACACGCCTACAAAGCGCGGATACGAATGACTGCGCCGGTTTAGCACACACAATGACAACAGTGCGCGAATAATACAAGCATTGCCCCGCTTCAACGGCGACGGCGCAACAATTCTTCCGGTGCGAAGTGCTACACAGTAGAGGGGGGGAGGAGGGAGGGGTGCTTTTCGTTCAGTAAGGAGAGAAGAGGCGACGAAGACGACGGGTATGAATACGAAAGGACAGAAAGCGGACGTGTCTCTGAATAAAGAGCGCCTGCAAAGTCCTCTTTTCGAGAGCTAATGCAATTTCGCGTGAGCTGGCATCCATGTAGTCTCCTTCCCCTCTCTTTGTCTCTCTCTGTCTCTGTTTCGCTCTTTCCTCTTGCTCAGTGCCTCTTTTCTATTCCTATCGCGCAAGCGCTCACTCGTTTGCTCTTTCTCGCGCTGATGTAGTGTCGTTACGCCCGCGTGAGAAACACTGGCTCGCGGTGTAAGAGACATAATGTCGTCGCCGGGCGCTGAAAGAATTCGGGCGGTGCTTGGGTGGGAAGCTCATATGCTACATGGCCCCGGGGGCAATTTTCTCCCGCTTCGGGTGGCTCATTCACTCCCCCGCATTGCGCTAGTGGGCCGGACAATAACGGGGAAAGTGCGAACTTGCTGGGCCACATTCTGCGTTCTCGCTTTCCCCCTTTTTTTTCCCGGAGCGCCAAAGGGAAGAACGGTATATTTCAGGCAAGTATATATCGCGAATGCCTACGGCTGTTTAGTTTGGTAGTGCCCCTTCATTCAGTTATTCAATTCTTAACCGCTGTCTTTTCTTTCCTTATGTTTTCTTCACGTTTACCTGCGTGTCGGTTCACGCTCGTACGCCTATTTGTTTCTCGAGTTGCTAGGCTGAACTCTGCATAGTCCCTCATGCTTACGTCCCTCCCCCCCCCCTCCCCTGGCAACCACCACTCTTTACTAAACTTCATCGCCTGTGCCCCTCATCCCTCCAGCATCATTCACGTTTTTTTTTTTTTCTCAACTGACAAAAATATTCCGCCTTTAAGGAAGTCTTCAGTTGCATGCGTACTCTCTGTTCAGAATGTTCCCGTTTCTTCTCTTATTTTTTTTTCAGGACATCAAGGAGAATTCTTTAGAGTGTTGCAGCATATTTTCCAACTTTCTGATCGCAAAGAGCCTTGCACTGCGCGTGTCAGATGATAAGTTCACATACACTGTTCTATAGACGATGATGCTCCAGCATCCGTTATGTCAAAAGGTCGTCTAGATTGTGCGTATACTAACTTAAGAAGAAGCTGACGTTTGAGGCATAGAGTCGCCGGCTATATGACGATGCGCTTGATGGGAGAAAGGGAAACGATGCAAGGGTGCGTCGGCACGCATCATTTGCTATGCAACGGCGAATAGAGAAATTGGCATACGGCCGGAAAATAATCGTAGACATTACTAGTATATTTTAACACTACTGTGGAAAGCGCGCGCACGTGAATGACGTAAATTTTGCAACCAGTTCTGAAATTTTGCAGCTACGCAGTAGGTTGCCCTCAAAGAAATGCACAGCTGCTCACAAAAGCTAAATTGTGGCAGAATTTGTACGTTCAAGCTGGAAAGAACAGCATTTGACGTGTGTATGGTCCTGCCCGTAGCTTTTCACTATCCCGCGCGTTTGTTCGCTTTTTGGAAGGGTTTTTTAACATTCTTTAGAGTTTTACAGTGCACACAACACTCATGGAAGGTTGCCAATAGCTGATGGAAGTGCCGCTGTTGCATTCGTCGCGGCACCCTCAGAACAGAAGCGCCTGCGGCCAGTATCGATAGTTCATGGAAGACCAGACACCGCTCATGTGTTTCTCTTTCCCTGTAGCTCATAGTTCGATGCGTTCGACTTGGCTGCCAGCTACATGCTACTTCCATGCTTCCTCAGTCGTCATGAGTGTTCCAGGCTCTCTAAACATACGGCGCTTGTTCACAGCAGTGTTCAAGAGGGCTGCCATCCTTTATGCCGAAGAAACGAATCACTGTGCAGTGGGCTGCAAGTTCGATGTTTCTGAATGGGTGGTGCGAGTGGCAACTGCAGCGAAGCGAAATTTCAGCCTGTGACGGCAAGCGAAGAATTTCCCACAGACCGAAGTCTGGACACTTTCCGGAGCTGTAAGCCAAGCTTGCGGCATACGCTCCGTCGTGCAAAGACGTTCATACTAACTTGGTGTCTTCGACAGGCGTATCTGCGTAAGGTTGTCGCTCTAAAATATTCGTTTTTTTTCGTAAGACGTCAGCTTCAGCCTTCTCCTTCTAAGAACAAATACTGAGCCAACGCCATCTACATCTCACGCTCTATAGGCTCATAGCTGGGCGTGTTCATACCTGGGACTCCGGTGAGCGGGACTTGGAGCGGGACTTGGAGCGTGACTTTGAGCGTGACTTGGAGCGGTCTCTGCAGCAGAGCGGCGGGCTGGGCCCGTCGTCGTCGTCCCCGCGCCGCGGACCACCTGGGCCGGGGTCCCCGCGCAGCGCGCTCAGCCGGGACCCCGGGTAGGGGCTCCGGTGCCGACGCATCGCCGCCGACGGCCGCTAGCTGCGGCGCCACGTCGCCCGCAGAAAGGGCGCTCCTGCGAGGAAAGGTTGTGGGGCGGGTTCAGGAACCCGTCTTTGGGAGCTGCGGCAGCGATCTTGAGAAGCACCGGATGCTGCATCTACTCGGCGTACAAACCGTGATGACAATGACTGTTTAAATTAAATTGTGGGGTTTTACGTGCCAAAACCACTTTCTGATTATGAGGCACGTCGTAGTGGAGGACTCCAGAAATTTCGAGCACCTGGGGTTCTTTAACGTGCACCTAAATCTATGTACACGGGTGTTTTCGAATTTCGCCCCCATCGAAATGCGGCCGCCGTGGGACAATGACTATGACGACAGGGATGATAACGACGATAATGTTTATGATGACGATTATGATGATGACGATTATGATGACTGACGCACAGAGAGGTAGATGTACAGTACTGTGCAGCGATTTAATTTTGTGTAAAACGAAAGAAGGTAATATTCTTGGCGAAATCGTTTAATGAAATATTTCCTTTGTGACAGCCCAACCCCACGACACGCATGCCCGCTACTCTGTTCTTCCCGCTTTTTTTTTTCTTTTGTTTTAGGGCAAACCTTTTTTTCACTCTTTCTTGGAACTTCCCACTCCTGCTGCTGCTGCTGTTCGGCATGTCGCGTCGGAAGGTGGTTGAGAACGTGTGTCACAACGGCGCGGGGCAGGAGTTTACGAGTTCATGAGAGTGGCTTAATTGTTGGGTTGTTGGTGCATAGTTATACTCGGAGAATGCCAGCAAATTTGAAAAAAAAGAAGTTCTAGAGGCAGACATAGACAAAGAGACAGGAAGGTGGATGTACTAACAACATAGCTTCATTCTTGAAAACAACTTCTCCCTAGTCTGTACTGAACATGCGCAAGGCACAACATATCAAATTCACGGTAATCACCTTACCTATACACGGCAACACTGTACAAGATATTGAAGCTCTTTCTTCGTTAGAAACACTGATGGCGCGCTTACGCACTTTCCAGGCCAAGTTTAGCGACGTAATATGCTTCAATCAACGTTATTTTCTGCTTCGTTTTGGCCTTCCTAACGTCTGACACGTTGCTGAAGATGGGAGTGCATCCGCACTGATTACATTGCAGCGGAAGATTGCCACCTACGCCTGTAGATACACTTTGAGCACCTTCACGCACCCGATCATTCACATAGTGACCGGTTTGCCCTATGTATTCTTTTCCAGCTGTCACCGGAATACTATAGAAAACACATGTATCATACATGCTAAGCTTCGTGACATGCTTGGCATTGCACGCACTCCTTCGCGAACTGTGCGGTGAGACCGTCCTGAATATTTTTACAAACTTTCAAGGCACAAAACAAACCGACCTGACGTGATTTTCTGCACCAGCCCTTTTCAATCTGTGCGTGATACCACGTATATACGGCATAACCACCAGGTTTTTTTGTTGTCTTCTTTTGTCCGGCACTTCGCGATCCCGTCTGTGTTTCATTTTCAAACGCTTGTGCACAGATTCCGCCACTGCAGTGATCATAGTCTTAGAAGAGCCTGTCGCTAACAGTCCCCTCTCCTGCTGGATGGCACTGTCTTGCGTTTTATGCATGCAATTCTTTTCCACCAAATAGGACAAGCACAAGTTGGCTATACTACGCTCGACCAGCTTCAATTGGGGCCGACTGGTACGAAAGTAGCGCCATTTTAGTCCTTGGACTATAGACAGCAAAATGCACTTGTAATATATGCACGTAGGTGGTTTAATTCACAAAGCTTCTTGTTTATAAGTACTTTTCTTTTTGGCATTGGCTGGTCGCATTCGCTAAATAGTACGTCCATCATGAGGAATGGCTGAAATTTGCTCTTGCGAACAATTCGTGCGTGACACCTATTTGTGTAAATAGGGGCCTAGAACTGCAAAAAGAAAATGTTGATACATTAAAAGCCGAGCAATGCGTTCAAATTGCCTTCACATCGCAATATCTTCGAAGTTTGCAATAAAGGTATCTTGTGCTATGGGTTGAAAATCCCGGAAGCGTTATTCTTCGCCGGGCAAATGCACTATTGAAAGTATAGCGCACGCACGCACGCACGCACGCACGCAAGCACGCACGCAAGCACGCACGCACGCACGCAAGCACGCACGCACGCACGCACGCAAGCGCGCACCAGAGAAACGAAAAGAAAAATAATATTGGCCTGGATTTTGACGAGACCATGATGATACAAGTGCATGGCGGCGCTTCGACGTTCCCTGCTAGGTTTGGGGAAAGAAAGAGTTTTGCTAGTTTGGTTCTGTAATCCATATCTCTGACCTACAACGTGTTTCAAATGATTCGTTTTTTTTCTTCCATTAATGTATACACAATGGCGTACTCAAATCATGGAGGATACACGTCGAGAGAGAGACAGAGAGATAACTTTATTCGCCAGAGTGGAGAGCTAGTCCATCGGCTCCTCAGGAAGGCCAGATCGCCGCTAGGAGATGAGTATTCGAAGCCTTGTTATAGCATGCCTCACATGCAGATTGGGCCCTAACGTAAACCGACATTCTTCATAACGGTTCCCAGAACAGCCTGCATTTATTCCCTTTATAAGTTCGAAGCGCTAAACCGATGCTTCCACGCGTATAAAACGAAATACACTGCTCATTTCAGACAGAACTACCGACGTATGGCGTACAGTAAGGTCCAGGGAAGCCTAGAGGTTACGGTCACGAATCGACTGCGTCGACAGTTCGCCATGGTCCACCGAGCATCGCATAGACGTCGGGTCTTTAGGAAGATCAGAAAAAAAAATGGAACTTTTGTTATGTTTGATTTTTGTTTTCATTTCTGCTTCGACGCGAAATAACGATGCCCGACCACCTCGGCGTGGATTCTGAGTGTGCATGTTCAAAGCAGTCGCGAAAGACGTGACCAACCGAGAAATGGACGGAGCACCTGTGAAGCGGAGAAAAGCCTCCCAAAGCTGAAAGGCAAGCGGATTGGGAAAAAGGGTTTAAGTGCCCCTCTTTCAAATGTGCCCCCAGCCCCCGGCGATCGTTGCTGTCTTTTCTTTTTTTTCTTTCTTTCTTTCTTTCTTAGTCTCTTTCTTTTGAGCATTAACGGACCTCTGAAAAGCCGTTTATTTTCTGCATTCTATGCAATAAAAAAAAAGGTCAGTGTGGCGTGTTGAATGGAATACGTGCAGGTTTTGCACCACACTCTCGAGGTATTCTGTTGAGCGGAAAAAGAAAAACTGATCGTGAAGGCTTAAATAAAGTGGATGCTAATACGTAACTGGTTTCCGTTCCTTCTTTATTTTCGTTTGACAAACCCTTAACAGACTAAGTCTAACACTCCGTCTGCTTTCATTGCATCTCTTCAGCAGTCTGTATTATGTTCAAAGAAAAAACAAAATCGTACCATTGAATTCGTATTTTATACCCCCAGGCAAAAGCCGAATTTTCTCTTAAATTTTCTCTTGGGTGATCTGATTGTAAGATTTAGATCGAGGCTTGCAGTTTTTTCGCTCCCGCCGGCCAAAAGTTTGCAATTCAGAAAACTGGCGACGTTGCCTAAATTCGTTCACTTCCAAGCGGCTTCAAATAGAAGTGGAAAGGCGGATAATTTGGCCAGGCAGCAACGAAGTAAACCCCGAAGCGCTCCCTTTTCCGAGAGCCCATCGACTCAATCTATGCGTCGAAGAAAATTACCTTTTGCCTTTGCTAGGTTCAAACCCGAATAGGGCGCCCAACGAAGTAGGGTCATCGACAATGGAAACAAACGTGCGATCTAATCAGGGGTCGCCACTATTCTTTAAATTGTGTCTGCCAAGCGCTAGTACGCAGCGTTCTTAATCTCCATTATGTAGGCCCGTAGGCCTCAGGATCTTTAGCCGCACAGATGTACCATTTTGCGCAGGCCGTCTTTCGGAGCACTAACCTAGACCTGTTTGTTTTCGACAGTGGACGATTTCCATCTGGCACTGTGCGCACATCATTTGCTTTTCGGCACTACACCGCACGCAGACAGATATGTTGTGCTAGTGTCTCGTCACAGCTGCGTGTGACGTATGTTGGTCCTCCGGTCATTCAAGAAATCATAAGAGTTGGTAAATGAGACGCCGAGCCACGAGCGATGCTACATGGTCTGTTCGCGTCGTGGTAACCCAGGTCGTAGACGTAACTGTATGTCCAGAGACAATGAACGAAAATGAGACATGCAGAAAGTGCACGAGTCTAAAAGCCGGGGCAGTGTACATTCACGGGACGCAAAGTGCAGCTCAGTTGCTGCGTCCGTTAGCGAAAGTGCAATCAACTGACTAGTATCACAGGACCAAGTATGAACAGTTTATGTGAGCCGCACATCCAGCAACAACAAGAACAACAAAAATAGCGGTTATGCTCGGCTCTTACCATCATCGATTGCTAGATATGTGGTTCAGACGACTCTGTGTGACGCTGTTGTAACACTGAGCCACTGAAGTAGTCTTCTGCCACCCACGGTATGCACAAAGCTTTGAATTCATTCTGACTCCTCGTTCCGACTCGAAAGAAATGGGTGAAATTATGGCGCACTTTTATTCAGGATGCTAATCTAGAAACCCCTCTTGTAGAGAATTCGTGCCGCGTGATAGGACGTGCTATGGGCGTCGTTCCGACTACTTAGAGGAGGCACATCTATAGGCGTCTTTACACCTGCTGTCGAGTCTTTGGGAATGTTAAAAGTGCGAAAAATCTCTAGGGCTTCGAAGCCATCCCGCAACCGAGAAGTGCATTCCAATTCTGAGTGACGTGTGTACACAGCGCGTTCCGAACTTAAGGCGCTGCGTACTTCGGCCGTAAACGTTTCACCTATTTTCCCAGTTTCATCATTCCGAAAATGTTTATAAGCACGGGCGCACATCGTCATGCACTGTGCGCAAACCCACCATGTACACTCTGCCGTTCTTTTGTACAGAGCAGTGACTTGTTTTAACGCCATTAAAATTATACTGGCAATGTCAAATGGTCATACTTATGAAAAGCCACCATTGAAGTACCGGGACCTTTCGCGCCGCAGCGTTAGCTGTGTGACATGCGGGCTAGCATTACACTGACCGAGGGTGTTCGCACAGGGGCCGTTTGCAGGAATGCCTGCAGTGCCTTGTATAACCTCGCGAACTAAAACTTGCGTCATCCGCTATAATGAGAGAAAGAGTGAGAAACACGTGTTTTATGCGTCTGCACACGCTTTAGGGCCCCAATCGCTACTATAAAACCTCCTTTAAGTTTACGTGGCAGCTCGTTAGAGTTGTTGCACCATGTACTTAATCTTTAGCAGCGCTGGTGGTGCTCTGTACAAAACGAAAGCGTCCTTAGTCATTCTCGAACACACTGGCCAAACACTATAGTTACCTGTTACTGTGTGCGCCTGTGTGTGTTGTGTGTGTATTATGTATGAATGCGTTATTTCATATGTCACCTTCGTGATCTGGAGTAGCTTGTTAAGCATCTAGCAAGACAAACATAATCAACATCCATGAAATGCAGTTTCTCACTCTGTCTAAACAGACCCACACATAGCACGCATTGCACTGTGCAGAGCGCATCAACTAGTTTGTACGAGATGCGTGACAGATGCGTACAAGTTAAATGTATATGCGACGTTTAACATAATGCGGTGTTAAAACGTACGGTCACGTCTTGAAGGCCACTCAGCATGAATGAATGACCAGAAGCAAGGGAAGAACAAACCAATAACACGGACTGAAGGATAGGCTGAAATAATACTTAAAGGCATAAAAACCAGAAAGCTACCACAAGGTTATTTAACTTTTTTATCTTTTTCTTTTTTCTGTTTTTCGAATATAAATTCCTTCGCTCTTTCTTCACTAGATTTTACGACGACAACGTGACTTAGCTTGTTCTAAGCAGTGGTTTGTTTTACTGCATTACAACAATGCTTAACAGGCAAAACACGCTTTACAGGAAGGTTAAATGTCTTCGTTCATGAACTTCGAAAATGTTCGTGATAACGACTTCTTTCAGTGTTTTTCAATGCTTTTCGTGCTTTTAGTTTTCTTTGACCTAGGAAAAGAAGCATCCAGTGCTACTAAAGGCGCCAATCTCTCTTTTGAATTATTAGCAACAAAAGAAAAAATAAGTATTACTCTCTGACTCTTGGCATACCGAACTAAAGAAAGAAAGAAAGAAAGAAAGGAAGGAAACGTTCGAAAAACCTCGAAATAAAATATAAATATGACGTCTGGGGAACATGTAAAGAAAGCCTGACCTGCGAGCGCACACCGTCTTAAGCGTATTTTAGGATACCTAGAGATCTAGGTAATGTGATTGAATGAGCAATCAGTTGAGTGTGTGATCTTCCTCATAAGAATAAAAGATACAAAGTTTGACACAGCGCAAGAAAAATAACAGGATCCGAGAGGGTTGGTATTCTTTTTTTTTTTGTTCTTAGTCCCAACTATAAGAACAAAATAGCCAATGAACCGAGATAAAGATTAGGGGAAGTTAATTCTCGTGTTTCATTGAAGTATCGCAATATCAAGATAAAGGCAAACGAATATCGGACGAAAAGATAACTTGGCGTGGGTGAGATCCTATTATACAATTTCTGCATTACGCGTGGCATGTGGTGGTTTAACAAATAAGCTACCACTGTGGACACGCTCCTGTCAAATTCCTTCGATATTTGTGTACGTGTGCGAGGTTAGCCCTGGATTGACAAAGTTCCTTATAACGAATCTTATAACGAAGAAATCGGGTGACATGCGCAGAAGAGAGAAACGCGTGAACGACAACTGACAATACAAAGCTGAGACACCAGCAGATGTAAACAAAAGTCAACGGGCACGGCTTCTAGCACAAGCACAGCACGTCTTCGAGGTCACAGGTACGCCCGAGACAATAAGCGCGCAAGCACGAAGGCGCCCAGCGAACCAGTCCAGAAGCTGGCAAATAAAACTCGCGCCGGACACCGCCAGTGTCTGGCCGATCACTGCAAGCAGATTTCAGGCGTAACTAGCTTGCTTTTACTCACTTGTACTCAATTCTGTCCTTTCAGCCAACAGCACAGTCTTTCATCTGCGTTTCCGCAAAAGAAACGCCGAAATGATTGGGCATAAAACACTAAAATATCGAAGCATGAGTGCTGGTTGAAAGCGTCCATCCATACAAATCGTGTATGAATGCGTAATGGCAAAAGTTCTTTGAATTCATCAAAACGTAGACAAAACAGATGTTATGAAAACAAAAATGGAATCAGTGCAATATGACTAACGCCCCAAAGATAGGTTGGCACCCTATAATACCATGTATAACTCGGTATTTTCGCATAGTAAAAGGCCCTTCAGGAGAGACCATGACACCACATTTGCATAATATCCTAAGTGATGCCAACTATGCAAACTTTCTTTGTGCTTCGTGAGCTCCGGGTGGCGCGGACGCGCGATTGGGAAAATTTAGGCGGAACAGGCTTTTGTTTTTTATTCACATAGAACTTACCAAGTTCCTGGCTGTAATTTTCGTCTTTCTCCGACGACATACGTACATGCATCGCAAGCCGTAGCTACCTTGACTTCTAGCTAGTACGTTCAAAAGGTGACGCTGGCACGGAAGAATCGCGGACTGCAGTTGCAACCGATGCACCTAGAGTTGCTGAGGTAACTCGCCTACTTTCCATGAGCCGATATAATAAGTTCCGAATAAAGGTAAACATCAGAAGCTTAGTGTCATCACGCTGCCACCTTGTTTCGTGGAGACTCTCACAATATGAGTAAAAATACCTGCACGCCGACAATCCCGGAAAGGTTAGGTCCGCAAGCAACCAGCAGCCCCTGCACCTCATCAGTTGAATATCTCACGCGTGAATGCGAAAGCAATTGCTTGCGTGAGACAGCGCCAACAAAAAAACAAGCAAATAAGTAGATATATAAAGCAGACACGTGGACAATCCAGCCCTGCCCGAAGGAGGCAGCTTGCGCAATTTCTTCCGCTGACGGAATAAGCTGCTCCGTCGGGCCAAATTCTCTCAGACCTGGCCATCATCGAAGGACGGATATAGGCGCAGACGGCGGCGGCAGCCAACAAAGCTCTTGCATCAGCAACCCGTCGCCAATGTGTATCAACGCTTGCAAATTCGTACGAGCCGAGGGAAGCGCGGGCGCACCGGAAGCGCAAGGAACTCATTACGAAACGACACTCGAGCTGCCGTCCGCACCAATAAACCAGAGTGGTCGAACGAAGACAAGGAATCTCTAGGAAATTACGCTCTTCTTCGGACCGTTGGCGCTAGCAAATGGAGAGAGGAAGTTGTTTAATGGGCACTGGAGGGTATTAGCCTAGCGATCTGCTCGTGGCATGCTACTCCAGGTGAGATAATGAGGAGCGAAAGAAGTGGTGGGCGGAAGAAGCGCGCACAATTCCACGGTCCATGAGCACCCTGCAACTGGATTTCCTGGGCAATGACGACTACAAGCACCCGAAGTGTGTCGCCAGTATGTGGGCAATGAGCCAGCGTTTGACAAATACTGCCCGCTTTGTTTACTTCTGAGGGTGCGTTTGCGACAGGTCCATGTGGCGGCCCCTACTTGTTCCATACGTCAACGCTACATATTTGTCGCATTTTTTTAGTTGAAGTAAGCAGTACCTGCGTACATAGTGATACGGTATTTTTGATATCGCATTCATTCTTCATCGAAAGGGGCAAGAGCCATTCCTGCTTCCGACAGAGGCTGTAAGCAGTACGCCTGCGGCTACATCATTTTACTTCTATGCAAAAACAAATAAAAAATTTGCTGTAAAAAATAAATAAGTATGATAATAAGTAGGTCACTTTAGCAAGCGCAAACACTTACACATACAAAAATAAAAAAAAAATAGACGAAGCATTAACACGTCCAGTCACATTCCAATCGATACACCCGATGTTATAGTAAGCGTAAAAATTAGCTGACTGTTTTCGCTAGCATAACGTGAGACAGGGCCACAAGAAACAAGAGCTGATTTTGTTCCTAAAGACTTTTTCGTTCGTGAATGTGTTTTTTCATTGGCCAGCCGCCTTCGCTAATAATGACCAAAAGGTGGATTGGCTGCATTTTGCACTTAGGAACAATTTTAGCGTAGACAAATGTGTGAGTACTGTCCCAGAATATCTTCTTCGCGCGTGCACAAGCTTCAAATAGGAATACCATTTAGATACGCTACCGGAAATTCATTTTCCCAATTTCTATTAGTTCTTGCGTCTCATCAACAAAATTCAGTTGATCGTTAGCGGTGTTTTTGTTTTCTTTCCGTCGTCCCTGCGTAACGTTGTGCCGGCTGAACCAACCGATATGCGCCAACTAGCCCAGTAAAGTAGTGATCAAAAAGAAAGAACTACGACTATCCCACGTCGAATGCAGGAGCAGGCTGGGGAAGAACATCGTCGCCGGCTGCTCATACAGACGGTAACGCGAGACAGAGCCCAGCAGGTCGAAGCCCGGCGACAGCGGCAGGCGCACTAGCATGGGGGCGCCATTCGCCATCGTCGTCGTCGTCGCCAGGGAGGGCATCCCATCTCGCAACCGTGCCGATAATTGGGAGCGATGGAGGAGCGCGCGGGACTCTTTGGGCACGGCAAGTGGCACCTAGGCAACGGCGACAGCGACGACTGCGGGCCGGGCCGTGCCTTTCGCCGGCTCTCTTCGATCGATTGGCGGCCCGAGAGGAGGGAGGTAAGTCCGCAACTCGCTCACCCTTTTCGCTAGGTGGCACGACATCGCCAAGTGCACAGCAAGGGCGCATAGCCCACCTTCCCATGTATCTACATCGAATAACCAAAATAAAAAAGCAAGGGCACACGAGTGTTATGGCATGGAATAAAGAAACGAAGAAGTAAATAGAGAGGAGGTTAAGAAAATCGTGACGGCAGGTTTCGCGCAGAAACAAGGGGACAATAACACGTGGAGGCAGACACTTGCGTAAACTTCCAACAGAATTTTATGTACATGATGTCGTGTCTTTACCCTAACCGAGTAGACGTCATATCGTGTCTGTATACATATCGTCGCGGTGCAACGAAGACAGGAGAAGAGGACACGTACAACAAAAACAGCTTGTTTTAGTAATTGAGCATAGGGATGACTTCTTTGTCTTCTAATCTCCGCTAGGCCGCAGCACGAGGCGAAGCCTACTAAAACTCCCGTCGGTGTCTGTGTCATCGACGCAGATGAGATGCAGCAATATAAACTTCCTTCTGCCCACGAATAACATTATTCCGGGAATGTGCACTTGTGTCGATCACTTCGGCTTCTATTGTCCGCTACAACTTATTCGCAAAACGTGCCGTCATGAAATACAGATACCGACTTGTCTAAACCAGCACCCATTAATACAAGTTAACCAAGCCCGTGTCCGGTTTGCTACCTTAAACTTGGAGAACGAAAAAAGGGAAAGATGATAAAAAGGGGAAAAACACATCGGAAGAAGAAAAAAAAAAGAGGCAGTAGGTGCGGACACAACCGCAGATGAACGTTCACTAAAAAACTAACGCTTCTCTTTTCATTAGGTTGAAACAAGTTCGTCTAGTCAGATGTCGACCTGACCAAGACCAACCCGACGGCGTTCATGCATCTCGGCACGCGGTTCGGGCGAATCGACCCACCACGTTGACCGAACTCGCATCGAGGCTCGCTCAGCTTACTTAACCCGATAGCTTTACCATGAACCCCTCGACCGGATTTCGGCTTGACAAGCCGAAAGGACCCGACTTTAATAAGTTAACGCAAAAGTAGGCGGTCGTGCAGTTGGGTAGCCTTCAAAAAAGTGCAATAACGCTCTTGTGACCTTGTGCATACAAGCAGGAGTAATTCGGCATCTGTCCTAAAGATCTTCACTTCCGAAAGCACTTGGTCATATACGTGGCTGAGACTAGCTTGCAGAACACATTGTTGAGCTTCGAAGAACGGGCAGTGGCACAGACGGTACGATGTTTTCTCGTTTGGTCATACCCGTAAGAACCGCTTGCGTGTGTTAACGGCAAACAGTGCGACAGTCACGCAGCGCGCGTTCGTAGACTTCAGAGACTAGCGTCTAAGGCAAAATTTTTAAACGAAGCAGTGTCGGCGTCAAAAGTTGACGTCAGACGGCGTCAAAAGCCTCAGCACGCAGTCTGGCATTCATTTCGCCAAGCCAGTATACCAGCATAAGCCAACAACTTAATGCCGTACTGTTTTATGCACTGCGGTCAAAAACTCCTGCGTAATTCAAACTTTTTTCTCAGATCCTGCACTCCTTAAACATTTGACGCACACTGTGCGTGCCGTCAAATTAGGCGCACGCACGCCCATGCACACACACGCACACACAAATGATCCAAATATGTTAATTTTAGTCGAGAGATTGAAGAGAAACCTCGTCAATGCAAAAAACAAAACATATGTATTACTCACGTATTCATATGCAGTACGCGTGCCTTGATCACAAGAGCGGCAAAATGCACAGCAACCGCCTTTATACATGTGTACGCAGTGAATGACGTCACATCTACGCATAAACAACAGGCGAAGGGTCCCCTCCTTCAATATATGCTTTATTGCTGCACTCATATATCAGGGGGACATATATGAGTGCCCGACTGTAGACACACATAGTGCGCCTTGCGTGGGTTTCGTGGTTGATCTCTGAACATATTTCTCCTCTCTATTTTACAGCGCAGCTCTTCGGCGCTCTCTCCTATCCTGCGTTGAGCGTCGGCGTGCCTTAGAGTCCCTCGTAGCCGAGCGAACGAGCGCAGCGAATCATGAAAGAGCGAACTCAGAGCGCAGTGGGTGACGAAAGACTGCGATAGCGAAGAGAGCGCAAGGAGGAAAGCGGAGGAGGATGGTACGGCGAAATGATGAGGAGAAAAGCGCAGTGCCGCGCAAGACGGGCTCTGCGGGAACGATAGATACGAGAGTGCGCCAGAGCGGCGCGCGCCAACATATGAAAACAAAGCGCTGCATGAGCAGAGGTCTGTCTGCAGCGGCTGCTGTGAATCGCGCATCCACGCGTCATCCTCGCGATACCTCTAGCGACCTCCGATTAGCGAGGCAGTCGCGCCACACTTCGCTCCGTTTGCAAGGTGCCGCATGAGACAGATTGTTCGCGCCAGCCAATATATCGCGAAGTGAAAACACGCGTGATGCTGCGCTCAAGTTTCCCGTTAGGGAGTATCGTAATCATCGGCGATTTTTTTCCCGTCACCACATGTAATATACTAGCTAACCTCCCTTCCTTTCCTGCCTTGTATTTCTCTCTTATTTTTGCATCGGCGAGTGTGCGTTTTCTTCTAACCCTGCGTAAGCACTGCGCGCCTGCCATGCGGTAGTCGTCATGAGGGGGCACCGACAATCTCCCCCACCACTATATGGAAATCAGCAAATCAGATAACGAAGATCAGGCAGTTACAGGCGTTAGCTCATGGACGAGAACTTCGCTGAACCTCTACTGTAAGGTCTGCAGGCAGAGGACCTCCATGCTTTAATTTCTACAAACAACTATACCACAGGGCAAGTTTCACCAAGAAAAAAAAAAGATATAGAGGACCACGAAGCGTTTGGGCTAACATCTTCGGCGCGTAGTTTGACAGCACTTTGTACGAATACTTGCCGTAGGCTAAAGCTTTGTCTAAATGCTAACAAATCAAAACGCACAAATTGCAAGATCACGCCTATACAGGGTGTCCCAGCTAACGTTAGCCAAGCACTTAAAAATAAAATGTAGAACATACAAACTCAGCTGAATGCCTCTCTCGGCGGCCACGTGGAAGTGGCGAGGCATCGATATTGGCGTTCGTCACCGCAACCTCCGAGCTGCCTATGAAGCGCGGAGCCAACGCAGTGTGCAGCAGCATTGAGGAGGAGGACAGCAGCAATGAGCAGAGTTGATCCTTCGGAGCAGCGCTTGGGACCGCTGGTGTCGCGGCGCGGCACGCATGTTTCATGTGCTTTCTTTATAACGCGGAACAAAAAATTACGCGAGACATAGCACACTGAAAGCAACTGAACCGAGTGTTTTAAAACACAGTTGTTACTTTTCTGTCAAAAATCACGCCCTCAATTCAGTAATTAAATAGTTCGTTCATTAATCTCATCTAATTACCAGTAGTCGAAAATAAAATTAGTTGAATTACGAAAAAAAGATCCTCCTGGTGCGGTATACGTCACTTTTGACAGAATAACATTGGTTGTGTCCTCGTATATTGTAGATTTTATTTTTAAGAGCTTGGCTAACGTTAGCTGGGACACCCTGTATAGCGTGCGCACGGTTATCCGTTCTCTCGGCCTAACGTGAGGTGTTAGAAAGGTGAAAGGAAGCAAGCACGACGACATCGCCTTCCGCTTCACCTTTATCGTGATTGGTCTTCACGTGGTGTCCCTGCAAAAAGTAAGTAAAGAAACGATGCCCACAAAATATACCCCAAGTCATGTTAAGAGTTGAAGGAGCACTCGTCTGGTCAGGTTCCATAGAAGTAATATAATTGCGACCACTGACCAAGTGATAACTTATCGACGCTTTCGAACCCATTCGGGGCGGGACCTTTATGAAAAGTCAATGGACACGAAGTTTCCGTTATTTTAAATGCGAATGACGCTCCTGTGATGTTCCCACGTGCTTGAATTGACGACAATATTGTACCCATGCAGCGTATTTGACAAAGGCGAAGTGCATTCTCGGAAATGTCTTCTTTCTTTAACTAGGTAAATGACAAAAATTACTTCCGTGACTACCCTTAGGAGCGTTTATCAGGATAATATCCACACTGTTGGGATGCGCTGATACCTGCCTTTTACAAAACTCCTTCACTTCCGCTCCACGAGTATACACTGTGCCAAAAAGTGACACCCGCAATTCCAGTAACTCTACTTGCAGTGCTGCTGGCAGCAAAGTTCAGCTCTTGCCAGTGGCGCGCCGAGCGTGAAGTGCTTCGCTGGCCGCGGACAACAACGCATCAAGAAAATGAGACGGACACTTCTAACGCGATCAGGGTCCACGGTTGGCTCATCCCGGAAAACGTTGTTCGACACGCGCGGAAACAAGACGCCGCACATAATAGACAGGCATCCTACGACGGACAGCGTCAAGGTTGATTGGACACAAAGGGAAGCAAAAGGACAACGAGAAGAGGTAGCGGGCGAGGCTACGCTGGGCTCTTGTCGTGAGCCCAGCGACATCCCGGTGTCTTTCAGGACGACAGCCGAGAGACGGCTCGGCTTGTAAGGAGAGAGACGGGACCGGGGGGAGGGGGCTGCGTTGAAGACCGAATGCCGGCATTCGAGCCTCGATTTTTCCGACAGGAGACGCTTCCCCTGGGAACTGCGGCACGGAATGACTCAGCGCAATTCCGTGGAGTGCTCACGTGCGCGCCTCGGATAAGTCTTAAGGGTGCAACAACTTGGAGAGGAAGAACGCGGGGACAACGCGAACAGGTAAAGAAGTAAGAGAACGAAAGAAAGAGTATGGGCAAGACGGAAGAAGATTAAAGACGAGAGAGTTAAAAGTAAGAAAACAGCGTTCAAGCAGAAAGAAAGTAGAGAGAGAGAGAGAGAGGGGGGGGGGGGGGGTAAGGCATGGAATCGACTTTAACGTCCGTCGTCAATGGCTCGACCTCTGGTTTGTTGCGAACGGCTCCAGGCGCGGGAAGTCGGCTGTGGGTGAGAGAAAGTTTAAAGGCAGCGCCCGAGAGAGAGACGCATTGACTTACGAATGTGATGAGCGCTGCAACATGCGCTCAGAGACTGGGGCTCGATCATTTCTCTCTTCGAAGTCAAGTCAATTCATTTTAGCTTCAAGAGACAAGACAAAAGAAAAACAGAGCAACAGTGCCGTAGGAGCGGGAAAGAAAAGGGGCGCCATGCTGTCCCCGTCTTCGATATAAAGCTCACCGTCGCAGCGCGCAGATGTAGCGACCCGGCCATTGAAAAACACATCCGCCTTGTCTTTTCAACGCAGCCTTTGCACCCCGCATCCCCAGTCCTTTCTTTCGATGCCCACCTTTCTTCTCCTTCCTGTTCCTTTTTGCGTTCTGATGTCAGAGGAACCGAAACTGTGCTCATACTCGCCAATTCTGTGCACGGCAGCGAAAGACTAGGCCTCGCTTCAGCCTATCAGAAACGAGAATCCGGCTCCGTGTGTAATAAGAAAAGAAGGAGAGTGTGTCGATTGTGCGCCGTTAATCCTTTCGTGATCCTTCCTATCAGCCGGCGTCACTCGCAAGGAGATTAGAGGCGGCAAATGAACGAGGCCCTTTTCTATCCGGTTCTCGTTTCTGATTAATTGACGAGCACCGTAGGTCGAGCTTTGCTGCACGCAGTTTGTGAGACGACGCACGAGTCAAGATAGAAAAGAGGGAAGGAGTTGGTCCCGTCGTCAGCCGAATTCGTAACATACCAACTGGCCTCCTTGCTTTGTGCCTATTACAGTAATTTCCTTTCTAGGTTTTTCTCTGCCTGGACTGCGGCCCTAAGTCCTAAAATTTATCTTTCATCCGGTCATTGTAACGTGTTGCCAAAGCGGGTGGCTCGATAAATGCGCGCGCTTTAGGATGGGATGATTTTTTTTATCCCTTCGCTGAGAAGTAATCGAGAAGAATGCGGAGAAATTCGGCGACACCATCACGAAATCGTTAAGGCAGAATAGCGCGGCGCTCTTACGTATAATTCCAGGAAAAGTGTGACGGCCTTTTTTTTCCATAGGCTTCGTAAACTTTCCGCAGATGGAAAACGAAAACGTTAGCGCTTTCTCCTCCTCTCCTCGCTAGCACAGACAGTACTAAATGAGAGCCAGTGCCAAAATGCGCGGCACGTACTAAGTGATTCGGCTTGGCAAAAGCTCTTGATCTCTAATGGCAAGAGAGCGATAGAGAGAGAGAGAGAGCAAGGAGAGGAAAGGCAGAGAGGTCCACCAGACGAGCGCCTGGTTTGCTACCCTACAATGGGGTAAGAAAAAAGGAAAGGGTGAATAGAAAGAGGAAAAGAGGCAGAGATTGACAATGCACTGAGTGCACGTGGCATGATGATCAGGGACGCTATAAGCGGTCTCCTAAACCGGTGCACTTCAAGTAGTGCACTAGTGCGATGATGTCTAATGTTTTGTATTCGGCAAGGCATCTGCTTACTTCCTTAGGTGGTGATTTATTTAACCGCCTGGTCACGAGTCAGAAGAACCACCTAAAACTGCGACTCAGAACAACTATGCTCAGCAACAAACCTCAAAACAACCACCACACGAAAGTCCCACAGTGTCACAGCCGGCAGGTCGATATTATGCAAACACCTATAAAAAAGCAGGCCAACGATACAAATATCGAAGCTGAAGTTAAAAAAAAAAAACATAAGGAAAGCAGCGCTTCACGTCTACGTTTAAACGCCCCGTTTTTCAGTTCGTTTGTTCAATGCGAGCCCCTGAAGACTTCTTTCTGTCATCCAATTTCATTCGCGTGGGCCAAATCCGCCAGATACTTTCGACTACTCACTTAAGCAAACGAATATAGCTCTAATCGCTAAAAGGCAGACCCCGGCTCAAGGAACCAAAAAGTGTTGTAAGTATATGCAAAGAAGCGAGTTTTTGAATTATATACAACGAAGAAGAATAAAATAACGCGACACATATAGATTTTAAAAAAGATGAGAATACGCGGTCGTTGACCATGGAGCGGTATTGAGCATCTCCTAATTAAGTTCAGCCCGGCCACCCCGGACTTGAGTTACGTAATACGGACGCATTGGAACCCCGTAGGTAGATTCATATGCACGACACGTCGAACTGTCGGCGATCCGTAGCGCCGGCCACTTTGCCAATGTGCTGACTTCCTTCCATTCATTTTGTATTTGGCGCACGTACCCTCGGCATCGTGCATGAGATGGGAACCAGCAAAAAAAAAAAAAATATCTCATGAGCCTATTAGTAAACATAAAGCAATCTTTGTCCAATGTTCAAGCACACTCGCCATAAAATTATTAAAGCGCGTGCTGTCCACTCTGATAGCGCGTGCTTTAATATCTCTTCGGAGAGAGATTCGTCCAGCAGAGGTAGTCATTCGGGTGGCTCACTTCGGTACACGTGCGGCCTTCAAAACTATTAGCGACAATGAGATGGCGCGTCATCCTTAGAGTTGATGTCAACGACGCCTTCAGCAAGAAAGCGTGCATTCTTCGTCACTTTTTTATGATGGCGAAGAATGCCTCTGTAGAAGATTGTAGCACAAAAAGGTACTCAATAAAATAAACCATCGGATACCAGATAGAAAATCTTAATCAGAACACGCTAACACAAGGCTGTCTCTAACTGTCCGAGCCTATTAACACGTATGCCATGTGCAAATCACACTCTAAAAAGTTACTGCTTTCCTTGGCGAGCTGTTTCGCTACCTTTCCCAATAGCGCTGGCCAGCTGTGTGGGAAAGCTAATGGAAAAGATGATCCTTGCCCGCTTGGAGTGGTACCTGGAACACTACAACCTGTTACCAAATTGCACGGCTGGTTTTCGTCGAGATCGCTCATCGGCAGACAGTGTTGTTGATCTCACTACGTATGTCCAGCATCAAAAGTCACGCAAAAGATTATCTGCAGCTTTGTTCTTGGATGTCAAGGGGGTATACGATAACGTATCTTACGATTCTATCCTGGATGCTCTTGAAATGGTTGGCTCAGGTAGTCGAGTTTTCCTATGGATTTCTCATTAACTTTTTATGAGATCTTTCTTTGTGTGTACCGGCGATGGTAAAACTGCACGATACTACACCTACAGAGGTGTTCCTCAAGGCGATGTACTAAGCCCTACCCTGTTTAACTTTACACTCATTGTTCTCGTTGATCATCTGCCTGCAGCGATCAAAATATCGATGTACGCAGACGACATATGTATATGGACTTCAGGTGTGACACGTCCTCAGATACGTGCAAGACATCGATAATATACTACTCTGACTGCTATATACCTCCGCAACGAAGGTCTTGAAATCTCGTCAGACAAATGTGCACTGATGGCCTTCACTCGCGAACCAATGACACCCTATGCCATCTCAATAAATGGCCAGATAATTTCTTACGAGAAGACTCACAGATTTTTCGGAATAATCATTGATAGAAATCTCTAATGACCACACGTGACCACACGTGACCTACTTGAAACAGTGTCTGACAGCAATCTCCCAGCTTTTCAAGTTTCTGGGCGGACAGACTTGGGGAATGTCAGTGCATGGAATGTTGGAATTGTACAGGATTCTTTTTCTGGGCTTCTTGAGATAGAGTTTGTCCGCACTGACCAACACTTGCCAGACAAATCTTCGTGCTCTACAGGCTATTCAAGCTCGTGCTCTCAGGGTTTGTCTTGGTTTGCCAAAATGCACATCGACAGCAGCGACTATTGCGATCGCCGGAGACCAACCCATACAAACACACATTGCGGTGGAAGTGTTCAGAGTGCACATTATAGGCACGTTGACCGTGCCCGTTCCCACCATCTGGCAACACTACCGTCAGAAAGGCCGCATTTTGTACCACGATTTCGGATTATTACACCTGCCTTCAATCAGGCTTCACCCCCGCAACTAAGGCATCGATTCTTCCATGGTGTTTGGCTCGACCTTCAGTACACCTCACCATACCAGGAATCAGGAAAAAATCTGAGCTGTCGTCACCTGCTCTGAAACAACTAACTCTGCTCCTTTTGCATGAGGTACGCCGACCACGTACATATTTATACTGATGGATCGGCAACTCTCCAGTGTTCCTCTGGAGCCGTGGTTTTCCCAGCGAAAGCCACCATCATCGGTTTCAAGACATGTCATCCAACGACACCGATGGATGCGGAACTTGCAGCTCTTCGTGCTGCACTTCATCTCGTCAGCAAAGAACAACCTCGAAGATGGTCGATGTTCAGTGACTCGAAAGCAGCACTGCAGTCTTTGCTATCAACCCTGCGGCGTGGACCACCCGAACAAATGGTATTCGAAATTAGAGAACTAATCCATACCTTGACTGAGAAAGGACACCACGTGACGTTTCAGTGGCTTCCAAGTCACTGCGGTGTCATAGGGAACGAATATGCCGATAACGCTGCTCGGTCGGCTCTTCAAGGCGACGAAGAGAAGCCGATATCATTATCAAGGACAGATGCCGCTAGAAAACTTCGAATGCTCAGCCGTGATATCACGTTCTCCTAGTGGAACGCAGGAAGCTTTCAAAACAACCGGCTGCATAACCTAGACTCTTCTCTACGCCTTTGCATTCCAGCTGGAGTCTGCCGTCGCGAAGCTACCCTGCTTTGTCGAATATGGCTAGGGGTGGCGTTCACCAAGTCTTTTGCTTTCGGAATCGGATGGGCCGACAACGCCTCGTTTGATAACTGTGGTAACGAGAAGACTCTTCAACGCCTTCTCTGTGACTGCCCTCGCTATAGTTTACAGAGACGATCGCTCGCAAACGCGATAGCGCGCTTTGACCGAAGATCTCTAACAGAGGAACTTATTTTAGAATGCCGCCATCACAAGCCATCGAAGCAGAGGGCTACGAGGGCACTGTTGCAGTTTTTAAGGACAACAGATTGGACGAGCGGCTGTAGCATGAACAGATGTTCATAGTGCTGCACTGCAAGTGCTACTATGCTGTGCGGTGACAGTATGCGGCGACAGTGACCGACTGTGATTGTAAGTCTGTGATCCTTTCTTTCTTTCTCTCTACTTCGTTATCACTTTAGCTCCCCCTCCCTTCTTTCCCCAGCGTAGGGTAGCAAACCGGATCTTCCACTCTGGTTAACCTCCCTGCCTTTTCCCTTTCCTCTGTCTATCTCTCTTTCTTTCACAATAACGAAACGAGTGTTAAACGCATTGCGAGGACGCAGAAATATCATATAGCAAGCGGAAAACACGTCCTCACTTTCAACCTCCACTCTTCGACATTTTTTCGTGCAGCAGCTTGCATAGCACCTCCTGCTAATAGCAGGTACCCATTGCATTGCGGAATGCAATTGTTTGATTGTATCCGTTGTTAAGACTTGCTCAAATAAGTATATTTTATCAAATGTTTTCGCTTTAACGTAGTACGCTAGAACTTGTTTCAGATAACAACACTTACTATTATAACTTGAATAATCAGCAAACAATAATTCCATAATAAATAAATTGAACTCGCTTATTTAGTTACTCAGAAGACGTTTGAGCTTTCGCGGGAGAGCCAATTAGCTGAAAAGATACGAAATAAACGCTTTAAAATAAACGACTTGCGCCTAACCACTAAGCTAACGTTGCTTACGACTCTACTACTTCTGGTAAACATCCTACTACAGCGCGAAGTACGCTAAAAACGTAAGGCTGTGGGAAATCATCTGCAGTCACTTAGGACAATACTTGGTGGCCTTGAAAAGACAGCTTTCTGTCGAGTGAACGACTTCTTTATAAGTGCGGGCATATGTGCTAGAAATACTAGGGACAATTTTATTCATTTACACGGCTTCGCCGGTCATGTCTCGTCTTTTTTGTATTTTCGTTCTCTCGTGCATGTGTTAGTGTTTGCGCCTGCTATATAGGTTATTTCTATATATATATATATATATATATATATATATATATATATATATATATATATATATATATATATATATATATATATATATATATATATATATATATATATATATATCATTATTTGCTTTTCTTTCTTTTTAATTTATTTATATTTAAAGCGAATCCTTTTTGTATAGTTGAAACCAATGTAGCGTACTAATTTCAACCTCTCCACTTAGGCTATATTAAACCCTGTGCCTACCCAACTGTGATAACAATGAAAATAAAAACATCGCGGCTCGAATTCGCAAAGCTTTTTGCTCGTGAGTGTTGCTTGCCACATGGCTGTCTACTTTCGCTAACATTATGTCCACCAACACGATTGGCTGGCATCTGTTCCAATAGTTCTCGCGTAATTAAATTTTGCGAACACGGGTTCAATTCTTGCTGTTCAGTACTAAATATACTTCGCTATATGGCGTTACGAATTCAAGTATTTCATAACCCCGTTGACTTACTAGTACCAAGTATACACTCTGACGCACTTTAAATCATTTTCCCGTCAGCGTGCCAAAAGTGGTAGCAATCAAAATAGCCCAGAGCTAAACACACAGTCGCTCCCCACGTGTTACGCCAGGAACTCGATTTGGCAAACGGGGCACGCTCTACCCTCCGCTAGCGAGAAAAAAGAAAGCGCACACACAAAAGGGGAAAGAAATAATTAAGAGAAAAAAAGCTGACACCGGACTGGCGCTCATAAACGAGCGCGGCGGGCGTATTGGCATGCAAGGGAAGGACTCTACCGAATCTACAAGGTCTGCGCAAACTTATTACAGCGCGCCCGCGCTCCGCAGCGAGAACGGGCTCTCGGTCGCTGCTCTTACGCCGCCGCCGTTGCTGCGAAGCGCCGCTGGCACCGCCTTGCGCCGTCGTCGAAGCTATACAGTGCAGCAAAGGAATGGCCGTAACACCCCCCCCCCCCCTCCTCCTCCTTCGCCGACTCCCCCATTTCGGTGTTTTCAGACTGCCTCCTCTCTGCTAGACCGGCAGGTTAATATCGTTATTTCTGCTTTAATTCTTGTTACCCCCCGCGAGATCTGCAGCGCACGGCTGCTCGCGCGCGTGTGTGTGCGCGCGCGCGCATTTCTTTATGCAAATTAGCAGACATAAAGCTCGCCTCCTTGCCTATTCAATGTTTGTTCATTCTTTCATCCTACTTTGCCTTTCTTTTTCAAGTTTTCTCCGCTCCTTAGCGCACAGCTATCCGGTAGAGGCGGAAAACAAGAATAATTGGAAGAGGCAATTTCGTTATAGCGAGAACAAAATGTATACTGTAACATAAAGTGCGTGAGTAAGAGAGGGGGGATAGCGTCGGCAAGATGAGGAAGGTAGAATGGTTATCCAGGGTCACATTATCCCTAGAACTGCGGGGAAAAAAACGACGGAATTAAAATGACGGAAGAAGAAAAACATGCCATCAAGGAGCGTTAGGAGATGGTAATGGCCACCCAGGAATGGAAAGCTTTCGGAAAACACGCAGTCCTTTACGATCAGCGCTGCGGAAACTTGACGTATGGTTCAGGTTTTCCTATCTCTTTTTTTTTCCTACCCATATCTCCGTCTTTCCTTCTCTGTTTTTACAGCCAAGGTTTTGCGACCTTACACTCCTCAAAATACGACACTGAAAAGCGAACGCACACAAACAGATATCTAAGAACTGGACGAAACCCGCCAGTGAAAGAATTCGCCTTATTTGGGGTAGAACGAGGCGGCACGAGCGCACTTTGACGGGTTCAGTGAATTTTGTACAGTACTAAGAAAACGCTCATTTCCACTGGAACTGTAACACATCAATATTGTTCGACTTGTAACCGTATTTAAGTACCATAATAGAAATGTAGTCACGCGGGTTGCAAGGCGAATAGTATACGTATCATAATAACGCGTCATACTCTTTCGACAAAGCGATTTCGCAGCTAAAAGCAATCATATGATCCAGAGCGAAAGAGAGGGAGAGAGAGATATAAAAGGATGCATGCAAAGGCAGGGAGGTTAACCAGAGGTAGTTCCAGTTGGCTACTTTGCACGGGGAGAAGGTTTAAGGGGGATAAAAAGAGAAAGAGAGTGGAAGGGGAAAGAGAGAAAGTGAGACGAGCACAAATAAACCGCGTACACTATGCAGCGGTGGAAGGCGGCGTTCTTAAAGTCTATCATGAAGGCCCGTAGACCGCAGGAACCTTAGTAACGCGAGTAAGGCCAGCGCGGATGTTCTTTGGGAGCACTGACCTAAAGCTTTCTGATAGTGGAAGATTGTTCAACTAATCCTGCACTCTGCACATCACTTGTCTCTGGTCACTATATCGCGGGCAAACACAGATAACGTGTGTGAGCGTTTCATCGCTGTTGCGTGAGTCGCACGTGGGGCTGTTCGCCACTCCATTAAGAAAGGCATAAGCATTCGTAAATGCAACGCCTAGGCACAGACGGTACAGCATGGTCTGTTCACGTCGTGGGAACCCAGACGGTAGGTGCATCTGTATATCCGGAGATAACGAACGCAAACGACACATGATGGAAACGTTCAAGTCCGACAGAGGCAAAGTACATTCACGGGACATCAATCGCAGCCCAGCCGCAGCGTTTGTTCGCGAAAGCGGAATCAAGACACGTTGACCACTTTCATGTGCAGATCGGGCGGCTTCGTCGGCGTGGTCATTCCTGCTGATGCTGCAATGTCCTGGAAGCTATTGAAAGATTATGTTGTGCCCCGTGTCATGGCTGCGATGATATATCTGTCGAATTTCTGAGACCAGTTGTTCATTGGGTACGCGGCGCATTAGGATTTGTATGTAATGAAGGAATGCCTTGGAATCACCAAACATTGTCCATTATTGCGGTAGTTCCCAAATAATGAAATAAAGTACAGCACGGAGTGCCGCAAGTTCTGCAACCGTCGATGCGGCCACACATGAAGTTTTTAATTTGATTTCTTCAGATTTTGCCGGGATGATGACTGCAGCAGCAGAGCTGTTGAGTTTCACCGAACCATCTGTGCAGACATGTTGCCGGAATATGTGCACGTTGTGAATGGGTTCCAAAGTTGCTTGTTTCAAAGATTGCAACGGCGCTCCAGCTCTCTTTCTGATGCCTGTAATTGCCAATTGCACTTGCGGCCGGTGCAAACACCACAATGGGGCGGATAATGGTGTACCGGGTGTGAATTGTGATGGTAAGTAGGACTGATGTCTTACAATACTTCTGGCAAATGTTAAATGTGGCCTCTTTCCTGGCAAGCAAGTGAGATGGTGTGAGGTGATCCGAGTCGGGTGTCAGATGTGTGCTCTCAGGACATCTGTGGCAATGTAGACTGTCAAAAGAACGTCTCTGGCAATGGCCACTGATCGATGACGCAGTTTTTGGGAGACCGAGACCAATTTTAAGTGCTTGGGCTTGCACACTCTGGAGTCTGCGGATATTTGTAGTGCAAGTATTTCCTAGTACAGGTAAACTGTACCGCAGGAAGCCCAAAAATAGTGTTTTATATAGCTGCAACATTGATGGTATGTTGCGCACCAGGACTGCCTGCCGAGAAACGCGAGAAGGTCCGCAATGGCGGCCAATCGCTTTGCTATGTAGGAGATGTGAGGGTACCAAGACAAGTCTCTATGAATGATGACGCCAAGAAATCGGTGCGTTCATCTATATGGTGCAGTTTCGTCAATAATCCACAAAGCATACAGGGCCATCGCTTAGCAATAAAAGCAACGAGTGCACATTTCTCAAATGTAAGCTCCAGGCCTTGCCTTCTTAGGTATATTGACATAGCCGTTGAAGCTTTCTGAAGTCGTGCGCAGAATTGTACACGTGCCACTCCTGAAGCCCATATGAAAATGTCGTCTGCCTATATGGAAAGTTGTGCGGTTTCCGGTAACGAATCGGCGAGACCTACGAGCACCAGGTTGAATAGGGTAGGGCTTACTCCGCCTTGCCGTATACGCCACGACTGGTATGGCTATACGGCGTTGGTCCATCTTCAGTCAAAATAAAGCAAGATCTTCCACTCAAATAGCTGCGTATCCAGCGAAAGGCGTGTCCACCAATCCCTACAGATTCTAAAGCGTCCAAAATTGCATGATAATCTACATTGTCGTACGCACTTTAACACCAAGGAATAAAGCCGCGGGGATCTATTTAAGATGTTTCTAGTGCTCTACATACGTTACAAGGTCAATAACGTTATCTATTGGCGAGTGTCCGCGTCGAAAGCCCGCCATTACCTCTGGATAGACGTTGTAAAATTCCAAGTACCATTCTAACCGTGTAAGGGTCATTCTCTCCATTTGCCACCTGACACTGGGCGACGGGGGAGGAGAACGTAGAAGACAAAGAGAGAGCGAGTGGAAGAAAGGCAGGGACGTCAACCAGACGAGCGTCCGGTTTGCTGCCTCACACTGGGGGAAGAAAACAGGACGACAGAGAGGGGAAAGAGGGACTGAGGGAACACTGTGTGTGCACGCTGCACTATGTGCAGCAAAGCGCCTTGACACCAAAGTACAATCAAGTACAAGTTGTATAAGCCCCGCCGATACATCCGGCTGCTGTCGTTCTGCTGAGGATGCAGAAAGATAAGGGGAAAGTAGAGAGAGAAACACACACACACGCACGCGATTACAGCCGGTCACGATCACAACATTCTATCAGCACAGGACCACGAGTAGCCAGTTCAGCCTAATGCAGTCTGTGCAGGTCTGATGTCCTTGGGAATTGGAGCAGTGCTTTCGTCGCCCTCAACTGCGATAGCTTATGAAGTCGGCAGTCCAAAATGGTACCTTCTGATTATGAGCTGCGATCAAATCCAGCTAGTGCGGTTGAGAGTGCGGTCTTTGATCACTGTAGAGAGGACAGTCAAACAGAGCTGCCCTCTGTCATTACGCGTGATGACTTCTGTCGCGAAGGGACAAAGAGGAAATAACCGCTTAGCCAACGTCAGCACCGTCAATATTTCAGTGACTGACTAAACGAGCGACAGATAAGCAAGCATCTCCGAGGACGGTCTCGAATATTTTCAGACTTTTTTTTCGTTGTCCACACGATCACGTACGTAAATGTCGCAGCTTGATCTTTTTATAGCAAAAAACGAAACTTCAACGCCATATGGCAGCCGTGCCTGTGAGACCATAACATCTTGCTGGCGTTGCACAAGCAAAAGGCGCCAGGCCCATAATGTGGACAAAAGTAAAGAAAGAAAGTAAGGCAGGGAGGAGTGGAGGTGCACTTCCCTCCGCTATCCAGCGCTGACTGCCAAAAAACAAACATCTTCAAGCGCGATCAATTTCCTTCTTCTTCCCCTTAATCCAAATGAACACGAATCACTCAAAAGCCCTTTCAACTTGCATTTATATCTTCAAACACATATCGCGAAGTATGCCTTCACAACTTACACAATGACTTCGGCAACCATTTGAAAAAGAAAAAAAATAGTTCACAGAAAAACGAACTAGCCCAGAGAAAACCGAAAGGATATTGCAGTCCTGCTCCCATATACAAGTAAAAAGACGGAGTGACACGCGTTTCCAATATTCAGCCTTCGTCGTCTCTTTATATCTCTTTTTACCTCAAACTTGAGGACGCGAAAGGAGAAGTGGGAGAAGGAGAGGGGGCAGGAGGCTGGGAGGGAGGGTGTATATTGTAAGAGAGGTCCCGTTCTGAAGCGAGAACTCTGCCTCCTCTACGCTAACTGAAATCTAATCCATACAGATGACACGCTTCGGTAATTAAAACGAGGAAAATAAACGGAAATAAAGGGAGAGGACGGGGAGACACGCGCCGGGACATCGAATTCTATCTCGTCCCGCTACAGATAACGGCGCGCATATCCGCTTAGTAATTTTTAACATCGAGCTGCCGAGCCACGGCGATCGATGGCTTCGAGCGAAGGCGGGTCACGGGGCCGAGATGCAAGGGCGCGTCGAAGAGGGCCGCCGGCTGCCCGGGCCCGATAAAGCGGCAGCCAGCGTGCCCTACGTACTTAACCTCGCCCCTGTGCTTCCCTCGCAGGGACACATATTTTTGCTTTGGAAGCTGCCAGGGTTCAGAAGATCTGCAGCTCGGATTCAAAGCGCCCCACTAAACAACAGAGACGCACACACGTGCAGTCACATCCTCGCGTAGTCAAATTCGTTTTAAAGTGTACTGTGAAACGAGAAGAATCAGGAGCGAGTGAAAACTTTATTCGAAATGTCCCGCGATTTGGTGCGAGGTGGGGCCATAAGCTCCCCATCCTAGGTGACGGCCTCGAGCCCTTGGACACGGCAGGCTTTCTCGGCGTGCCAGACGGCGCACAGTTGATCGGCCAGCTTGGAGCTGAGCAGGGCCAGCTCCCACCGCGCCCCGCGCTTCGAGATTGCCATGTCTACCCAGTACGCTGGGAACTCCTGCTGCTCGCTGAGCCGAGATAATTTTTAGGCACTCTAATGCGGGAGCCCGTTCTTTTTCTCATTTTCTCTTGACCGTAACCCATGTAAAGAAGAACTCTGAGTGTCATTCTACTCTCGTCTGTGCCTTCCTTTACTTTTACGTGCAGCTTCGCCCATGTTCGTTCTATTTGATTGTCTGGAATGCATTCCCGTCTATTCGTGCTTTCAGCTTTGCTTGTCCGGTGAAGAGTAGTAGCCGACGCCAACAAAGGATTGCGCACTCGGGCTTAGCCGTGCAACGCCAAAGCCAATACGCCACCACGGCCGGCTGCCTGGAATGTCGAGTTGAGTATGAATGACGGGTTAATTTTGCGACAAGCTTCATAGTCTTGATCAAGAAAGCCGTACCCACAACATCCGTAGGACGCGTGCGGTTTTCTACAAATAGGGATGCGGTATCATCACGATGTAGTTTCTTTAATTACTGTCTCTCATTTAACTTCACTGCAATGACTGTGACCATTTTGTCAACGCTGTGTAATTCATCAATGCTTCCCGCAATGTTCTGAAGTATTAGAAGCCCGACCCCGTATTACCACGAATCCCAAATACATCTGTAGCAGAGAACGTGCCCATTATCCTACACCGTATGTGACTCCCGATCTCTCCTATACCCTTGCCAATCTCTCCTACACCCTCGTCCGGTGCCGACGACGGAACAGTTTCGATACTCATGCGCCACCACGTTGTAACATTGTGTTACATGTGCTCCTTTCTTCTTTTCCTCTCTCGGCCACCCTTCCCCCGCACAGGGTAGCAAACCGGACGTCTGTCTGGTTAACCTCCCTGCCTTTGCTTGTTTCTCTCCATTTCTCTTATTCTCTCTTTATGTTGTTGTTTTCTTTTCCTGGCAGAGTGTTGTGCGTGATCTGCCCTCCCGTCAGGCACGTACCCAGGATTTTCTTTCGGGGGGGGGCCCACCACCTCCATCATCATCATCATCATCATCATCATCATCATCATCATCATCATCATCATGTTTTATGTCCACTGCAGGACGAAGGGCTCTCCCTGCGATTGCCATTTACCCCTGTCCTGCGCCAACCGATTCCAACTAGCGTCCGCGAATTTCCTAATTTCTTCGCTCCACTTAATGTTTTGTCTTCCTCGATTGCGTTTTCCTTCTCTTGGTACCCATTCTGTAAACCTAATGGTCCAACGGTTATCTAACCGGCGCATTACATGACCTGCCAAGCTACATTTTGTCCTCTTGATGTCAATTAGAATATCGTCTATACCCGTTCGCTCTGTGATCCAAACCGCTCTCTTTCTCTCTCTTAACGTTATGCCTAGCAATCTTCGTTCGATCGCTCTTTGCGCGGTCCTTAACTCATTCTCAAGTCTCTGCCCCATATGTCAGCACTGGCAAAATGCACTGATTGCACACCTTACTTTTCAATAATAATGGTAAGCTTCCAGTCAGGAGCTGGCAATGTCTGCCGTATGCGATCCAACCTATTTTTATTCTTCTGTGAATTTTCTTCTCATGATCAGGGTTCCCTGTGATTAATTGACCTAGGTAAATGTACTCCTTCACAGTCTCTAGTGGCCGACTGGCGATCCTGATCTCTTGTTCCTTTGCCCGGCTATTTATCATTATCTCCATCTTCTGCATACTTCAACCCCACTCTTACACTCTCTCTGTTAAGGTCTCCAATCATTTGTTGTAACTCGTCTGCATTGTTGTTGAATAGAACAATGTAATCGGCAAACCGATGGTTGCTGAGATATTTGCCGTCGATCTTTACCTCTAAGCCTTCCCAGTTTAATAGCTTGAATTCTTCTAAGCACGCAGTGAATAGCTTTGGAGAAATTGTGTCTCCCTGTCTGACCCATTTCCCTATAGGTATCTCCCTGCTTTTCTTGTGTAGAATTGAGGTAGCTGTAGAACCTCTGTATATATTCTTATGCGAAGGACGAGCCAGTAAGACGAGAAACTATTTACAGATTATATTTACAACAACGGTTGCAGCGCTGACCGGTTAGATTCACAGCGCGAGCCCAGTTCGTTCTTCCTCCTCTTTTCTGGAGTGATGGCGCCCACGCACCTCGTTCAAACAAACAAATACCACACGCATGTAGCAATATTTTTCAAGCTTTTTTACGTAAGCGTTCTGTAGTCCTTGATAACGTAGTGCCTCTAGACTGCTGGTATCTCTACTGAATCAAACGCATTTTCGTAATCTATATAAGCCACATAGAAAGGCTTATTGTACTCTGCAGATTTCGCGATAACCTGATTGATGACATGGATGTGATCCATTGTAAGGTATCTCTTCCTGAAGCCAGCCTGTTCCCTTGGTTGACAAAATCCAGTGTTGCCCTTATTCTATTGGAGATTATTTTGGTAAATATCTTATATAATACTGGGAGCAAGCTAATGGTCCTATAATTTTTCAATTCTTTAACGTCTCCTTTTTTGTGGATTAGTATAATGTCTGCATTCTTCCAGTTTTCTGTGACCCTTGCAGTCGATATACACTTCGTATAAAGAGCCGCCAGTTTTCCAAGCATTATGTCTCCTCCATCTTTGATTAAATGGACTGTTATTCCACCTTCTCCTCCCGCTCTTCATCGTTTCGTGTCTTGCAGCGCCCTTCTGACCTTATCGCTTGTTATAGGAGAGTTTCTGTATCCTGTTGATTACTGTTTCTAAGTGAGGTATCGTGACCCCTCTGGGTACTGTATACAGGTCAGCTTAGAATTTTTCCGCTGCTTTTACTGTACCTTCGAGATTGCTTATGATATTATCCCTCTTATCTTTTCGTGCATACATCATGGTTTGTCCTATGCCAGGTTTCTTTTTTACTGATTTCAGGCTGCGTTCATTTTTTTACGGCTTCTTCAGTCTTTCACATGTTATAGTTTCGAATATCAGTTATTTTCGCCTTGTGGATCAGTTTTGACAGTTCCGCGAATTGCGTAACGCTGTGCGGCCGCCAGTCCCATACAACCGCGTAGAGCGCAGGACTCTGCGATTCTAGACGTACTGCGCTCACCGAGAAGGGTTAGAAAAACACCCACATAAGCACAGCAGAGAAGTGGCTACGTGAGGCGGTTCGACCGATAACTGTAGAAGCGTCATTCAAAGCAAGTAATTATTGTCCACTTCCGGCGGCGTTTTCTCTACTTCCTTTTTAAATAAAAAGATGTTGAGCCATAAATATTCTCATAAACAACGGTTAACATTTTTATTATTCGCTTTTGCTTGTAGTTTGGTTGTTGCATTGGCTCTCTCCCTTAGTAGATCGCTTAATTTCTCAACTCCTTGCGATTTTTGTTTCCGGTTTCTAATTTTGCACAAGAAGTGCTATACAATTAGGGAAAACAGACGAGGTAACTGGCGACAGTCATCTTGCTTATGGGTTTAAGGGTTATTGCAGGGTTTCATGATGGATGCTCTTTCACATCATTTTATTTCCCACCTTATCTAACCCATATCACGTGTATATGGTTCCGGGCATCTGCCAGCGTCGCGGCGAGCCGTAACTCAAGAAAATAATGAAGCAAAGAGAAAAGTTAAACGCAATTGGTGTTTTCTCCGGCCGCAACTCGTTCCATGAGAGTACAGACCAGCTGAGTAACAGCCGCATCCCTCTCCTGGTCCCAGGATCAGCCTAAACAAAGAAGGTTGAACTAACAAAAGCAACAGCTATGCGCGTGACGGTTGAATAGATGGTGACAACTGAGCGCATCTCGAGTTAATCGCGCGGGTGCGGAATCTATGAGAAAACTGTCCTTCACATTACAAGAGATGCCGATAACTACCGCAATCTAAAAGGAGTGAAAAAGGCAGCATAAGGCAGACCGATGAACAGCTGCCAAGTCTCAACATTAATCTGGCGGCGATTTAGGAGTGTGTGAGGAGTGGTGGCATGGGTGGGGAGGGGGGGGGGGGTATGCCACTTGATTTCGGGGGGGGGGGGCCCGGGCCCCCCCGGGCCCCCCTCTGGGTACGTGCCTGCCTCCCGTACAAACAGATACGCTGATGGTGGCTCTGTTATTCAATAACGAAGCTGTGACGATCCTGATTGGTCTAAATTGATCACTTTCCAAACACAGTTAAGTTGTTTGCGGACGACATATGCGTTTGGGCGTCCGGAGTGACACGCTTACAGCTGCGCGCGAGGCTCCAAAAAGCTGCCACTCAGACTACACTCTACCGCCGCAATCAAGGCCTGGAGATTTCATAGGATAAATATGCACTCGTGGCATTTACGCGTAAGCCCATGACGCACTACAGTGTATTAATCGGTGGGCAGGCGATACCATTTGTACGGTCTTACAAATCGGTGGGTGTCATAACTGACTGAGATATTTCATGGAGCTCCCATGTACCCGTATTGTACATGAAGAAGCGGTCTACAGGCATCTGTCACCTTCTCACGTTCTTCACAAGAACGACCTGGAGAATGTCCGCAAGCGTTACGCTGAAAATATATAAGGTACTTTTTATCGGCTTTTTGCGGTACAGCTTACCAGCATTAGCCAACGCAAGCAAAACATGCCTACGTACTATACAAAGTGTTCAGGCCCAGGTGCACCGAATTTGCCTAGGTCTTCCTCGAAGTGAGTCAACGGCTGCAACTATTGCAATCGCTAGAGACCGCCTCATCAAGACCCACATTCCAGTTGAAGCACTAAGAATGCACGTCAGACACCTTGCCCGCACTCCTTGCCATCATGTATAGCCTCTCTACCTGCGGAGAGACCACGTGCCTCGTTCCGCCGAACGGTATCGCGAGGCCATACCATCTTGCTTCACACCTACCGCGAGTCCTTCGACTTCTCCCTGGTGTCTCATACAACCAAAGATCATACCTGGCGTCTGGGGAAATGCAGACATGTCATTGCCGGCTCCCAAAACAGCTTATACCTTACTCCTATTAAATGAGAAGTACCGGTAATACACCCTCAGGACGGCTCCGTCCTGCCGAAGAACTCTACCGCAGCTGTCGTCATTCCAGCAAAAGCCACGACTATCAAGTTGAAAACATCTCACTTGACATTGTCGATGGCAGCAGAACTCGCAGCGCTTTGAGTCGCACTACATTTTATTAATGACGAAGCAAGACACAAACGGTCGATTTTCTACGACTCGAAGACGGCACCGTGCTCAGTGTTTATTTTCGGCCTTACGGCGCGGTCCGAATGAACAGTTGGTATTTGAAATCACAGAAGCCATGCACCACCTGACTGAGAAATGACATGAAATAATGTTTCAGTGGCTACAGAGTCACTGTGGTATCATCGGCAATGAACGTGCCGATCAAGCTGCTCGTTCAGCCCATGCAGAGTCTAGACAACCGCCTATCGATCCCGCTGTCTAGCACAGATGCTGCAATACTTGCACGACAATGGACTACGTCAGAGTGGAATAAACCACATTTTATGCACGCCCGTTTATGCAGCCTGGATTTAACCTTAAGCCTCCGACCTCCACCGAGACTCCCCCGAAGACACGCGACCCAATTGTGTAAGCTACGTTTGGGCGTCGCGTTTCACAATACCTACGAGTTCCGCATACACTCTTAAACAAATGTACACCCTTTAGGGTGTATATTTTACACACAACGACAGTCGTCATCTGCCTTGCTTGCGTTTCCTTTCTTGAAAATGCTGCGCTCGATACTTTCTTGTCGAGAATGCTCTGTCATGCTGATTACGCGCATGTCATTCGTGACTTGGAAGTACTGGGCTTGCAGTGTTAAAGAAACAAAATGCCCGCAAGACAGATTGCGATTACTGTTGTGTGGCAAGATACGACCCAAAGGGTGCAATTTTGTTTTAAGAGGAAGCTTTAGCTCGTGCCCAACTCCGACGCGGGCCTATTCAAATACATGTAAAATGGGGAAATGCTTTTCTGAGATAACCCCCGGACCGATTTTAATCAAATTTGAGAAAATGTTGAATTCTAGTGAATGTTTTAAGAGCAATATTGATTTAGGGCCTGATTTTTGTTAAACAATTTTTTTTTAAATTGACAATTCGAAAAAAAATAGAAGCACAAGTTTTCAAGTTATAAACTTTTTTAAACAGGGTTGAAGTACCTCAGACAGGCTGGCCAACGTTTCGATAGGTGGACCTATCTTCGTCAAAGGCCTTTGACGAAGATAGGTCCACCTATCGAAACGTTGGCCAGCCTGTCTGAGGTACTTCAACCCTGTTTAAAAAAGTTTATACCACAGTGTGCCATTCCATCTGCCAGCCCCTTTCTTGTTTTTAAGTTTTCAAGTTAGTAGTTCTAGATTAAGAAGAGATAGCCCGGTTCTGTAAACGGCATCCATTAGATCAATTAAAGCGGACAAATTGGGTGCGTCAAGTTGCATCTTACGTAAATTAATTACGATGTGTAGAAAGGTTCTACAAACCATCGATGTATTTTCGTAATACAAATTTTTTTTTCAGATTCATGTGCAATTAACGTATCAGTTTTCTCCACTTTAGATTTTCTATTAGATGCAATTCACCTAATCGTGATATCATTTTTCATTGCTTAGTCAGATTTGTAAACATGATAGTTTGGTTTTGTGAAAATTTGCGATTTCTCCCAATTTTTAATAAAAAATTGCCAACCTAAGTCAAGAATTTGAAACCAACAGTCACTAGCTTTCAAGTTTTTTCTTTTAAATGCATCAAACCTCGTAAAATTTGGTTAAGTGGTCGCGGAGAAAAACGAATTCTCCTTTTACATGTATTTAAATAGGATCACCCGAGCTAAAGCTTCCTCTTAAGATTGTAGGGATGGCCGATACCGCAGCATGCATGGCGATTGCGGCGACGCGGAAATGACTCGTCATGTTCTTTGCCAGTGCCCGCAGTACAGTGTGCAGGGACCATCGCTTTCCGTCGTGCTGAACCAGTTGGACGACCAGCCTCTGTCAGAAGAAAGAATTCTGAAACATCAGCACGACTTAACATCGCATCAAAAGGCCGCGCAAGCGCTACTGAGCTTCTCGAAGTACTTAGCGTGAAAGCTTCGGCGTGTTGGTGATTCATTGGAAAATGGACACAGCTCAGGAAAGACAAGGACACGACAGAGCGACACGCTGTGTGCGTCTCTCTCTCTCTCTCTCTCTCTCTCTCTCTCTCTCTCTCTCTCTCTCTCTCTCTCACTCGCTCGTTCTTTGTGTGTGTGACGTTCCTTAAAAAAGAACAAACAAGAAAATAAAACAACAACTGAGCTCGGTGAGCGAAAACGGTGGCTTCGAGCGTCAAAGACACGACATGTTGTTGCATATAGGCTGCGACGGTTTGGAACGTCGGAAGCGTTGTTTATTTGCATATGTCCGTCATATCCATGCGGATGTGCCTAAAAAAGCTCTTGCATGGCGTTCGGCAAAAGCCAAAAGAAAACGGATGCTTTACTGAAACGATGCTGCAAATCACGAAAAAAAAAAAGAAAAACCTCGAGCAGAACGCAATTCCACGATAACAGTCGACGTTAATGCGATTAGCATTCAAGCAATCTAGCAACAAATCGAATTGCTAAAGACGCACAGGAGACATGCCACATCAAGTCATTTGATGTACAAAGCATCCCCGCATGCATCCGAAATGCACCCGTACCTGAAATTATGTAAATGTGTAAACATGAAGTGACCCTTACTACGAGCACGCCGTTGTGCAAAAGTAAACCCACCCCTTTCTTTACCCTCCCAACTAACATCTTACATTGCTCGAATAAACGAACAGAGAGGAGGAGTAGGAGGAGGAGGAAGACGTTGCTTGCGGCAGGCGGGCCTAGCCTTGCAAAAGTTACCGGCAATTGCTCCGTCTGAACCTATCAACCGCTGTACGGTCTGAAACACTTCGCAGAACAGCACCAGGTTACAAAGGTAAGTTGACGGAGCCCAATATACCACGCGATTTTCCGAACCATGACGACCCGCTGACACAAGTTAGCATTTGTTATGTCCATCATGTTCCCGCGTTTTAATATCTTTTTTTTTTTCATTTGTCCTTTTTTGCTTTGATTTCTCCTATTGCCTTGATCACATTCACAGACAATGAATAATGCCAATGTTCGTGATATTTGACTGTCTCAATGTTTTCGTGCTCTTAGTTTTGCTTACTCTGCGAATAGGAGTAACCGGCGCCACTAGAGGAGCCAACTTTTCCTCCAATTACAAATCAGTAAGAACGCTGTTAGTAAACCGCAAACCAACGCCATCGCCTTCCTTTTATGAATCTTCACAAAACTCTATCCCTACGTGTGTGGCTTAAAATTCTCGCCGTCTTTCAATCTTCTACCAAATCCACCCACACACGCTTTTGCTTCAAGCATCAGCAACGTCGCTCAGCAATGTCGCTCAACCATAATCTTCCTCTGACTCCCTCCCGAAACTGGCCGCAAGCAGGAGACGCACCTGCAACTTTGGTGACGCTTAGCCCGACTGTCGTCCTTTTGATAAAGCGCCAACCTCGGAATCGAGAGGTCTGAAGTTCGGCTGCTGGCTGGATCCGTACTTCAGCATGTTCTTAGCTTTTATGTCTTATGTGACAACTGGTCATGCACTGCGTGTAGGTAGACTCTGCGAGCCAACGACAGGTCAGCTGATACCTCTCATTTCCCCTTCCCCCAGCGCAGGGTAGCAAACCGGGCTCAGTCCCGGTTAACCTCCCGGCCTTTCACTTATCCGTAGATTCGCATATTTGCAGAGTCGGTGACAGGTGTGCAGGGGCAATCGGTTCTCCACGAGTGCCCATTGCTATATTAGCCGCTACGACGCCGGACAACGAGAAACATCGGGGCCTGCAGCGCGATTTGACTGTAAACCGTTTACTAAACAAAATATTAGATTTGTGGAAAGGGTAGAGAAGAAAGGCGTGCGATTAGTATTCAAAATTCTCTCGATATGATTCCTCCTCACAAATAATGCGTGATAATGGCATCGAAGTCCTTGAGCAGCGAAGGCAACACTTAAGAATTCGATTTCTTTCCATGCTTTTTAATGGAGACGTATCAATTAATCCTGCATCCTATCTGTCTAGTTCGACAACTAGGCTTACTCGACACCATCTTCGGAATTCACTAACACCTTATTTTGCACGGACCGATGTATTCAAGTATTCTTTTTCTTCCCCGAACTATAACGGACTGGAATAGCTCGTTGTTGCCTGTTTCAATTGATTGATTCATTGTACTACTGTTGTGTCTTACCACCCTGCTTGATTGAAAAATGCATTGTATTATTGTTGTGTTTAACCACCCTGCTTGGATCTGAACTAGGTCTGTAGTATGAAATAAATAAATAAAAATAAATGGAGGAGGCGTTTCTGGATTAGCGCCTAACGTGCTGGCGGAACGTTCTCTTATTATTTACATAATAGATGGCGTCCAAGAAACTGCGGCAATGACGTCATTGGTTTCCAGGATTTCGGCCATGACAACGGCCCCGAGTGCATTTAGAAGACCGTCCGAAGAGCTTCATAGCGAATCTAAACTTTGCTAACGCTTTCAACGCTACAAGCTTCAGGCAATTTTTTTTATATAAAGCACTGTCCGGCTTACCATATACGCTGCAACAAAGTTCTCAGTGCGCTTTATGTTGCTCATAGCCTCCGGTATTTTGGCATTCCGTTGCATTTCTCTCTCTCTCTCTCTCTCTCTCTCTCTCTCTCGCTCGTTCCCTCTTTTGACCTGTTCGTGTTTTCTCTCTCCACTTCACAGCTCTGTGCGAGACATGCCTTTACGTCCACGTGGCGTGATACGCCGATATCAAAGCCACAGGCAAAGTCAAAGAAGCCAGGTTCACATGCTACACTTGTGCGACTGTAATGCGGTAGCGTTATGCTGATTATCAACACCACTGCACTGCCTGCAGGAGGCTCGCGATACAAACCACACTAAAACCGTTGCGCGGAACATGTATCCTGCTCTGGTGAAAGGATCGGCCGATCTAGTCACCCCCTTCGATAACACAATGCTCGGGATTGACCTAGTTTTGATCACACCATCTCCAAAATCGGCGCAGTTTCGATTACATGACCTCCGAGAGCGACTCAGTTTACTGTAGCACTGTTTCCGAGACGGGGCTATTTCACATGCAGGCCGGCATTTCTTCTGCGCCCAGCATAAACAGCGTCACACCCTAGACGCGTCAGACACAAGCACGACAGATGCAACACGACCCGTGCAACACGCCGGACGCAGCCCGCAAGAGGCTACGTACAAGACACACCAGGTACAACAAGCCAACATGTCGCCCCGGGCACCTTTAGAATACCGTCCGAAGAGCTTCATCGAGAATCTAAACTTTGCTAACGCTTTCAACGCTACAAGCTACAGGCAATTTTTTTTTAATATAAAGCACTGTCCGGCTTCCTATAATACACTGCGACAAAGTTCCCAGTACGCATTGACTTGTTCACAGCTTCCGGCGTTTTGGCACTCCGTTGTCATGGCCGAGATCCTGGAAACCAACGACGTCACTGCCGCAGTTTCTTGGACGCGATACATTATTTAAATAATACGAGAACTTTCCGCAAGCACGGTAGGCGCTAATCCTGAAACGGCTCTTCCATTTAAAGCCAGATCGCGCTGCGGGCCCCGATGTTTGTCATTGTCCGGCGCCGTAGCGGGTGATCTAGCAATGTGCAGCCGTGGAGAACTCATTCCACCTGCACACCTGTCGCCGACTCCAAAAATCTGCGACTGTACGGAAGCTAAACCCGCGTTGTTCTAACGGGTTAACGTGAAATCCCTCATGCCAGATCGAAATCACGACGCCATAAGCACCGATTGCTCTCCGACATGCCAAACACCTGACAGCGAGGCGCGAGGAAACCACTTTGTTTTGTTGTAACACTACTCTGCAAGCCCTGCAGGTCCTCCAAATATTTTCGGGAGATTTCTTGATGACGTTATTGCTTTCCCATTTAATTCTTCTGATGGACATAAATGAAAATTTCAGCGCACCTATACATGCAGATGTCTTCAAAATATATGTCGTACGGTCTATTTATGACCAGAAGATTCTTAAACAGTTGATTTCCAGACATGTGTACGCTATATTCGACAGAAATGTGGAGATCCGCTTCCAAAGTATATCTGTAGATATTGTTACTAAATCTATAGACACCGGGAGATATTCTATTAGTTGTCACTCTATACTTCCATTCATCCGTCCAACAAACTTTAAATATTTCGGTAGTGATAGTACCTTTCCCCATTGCAATCAGCGTAGAGACTCGTAGAGGGCGCTACATTCATTATCCCATTATCCGCTTGGCTTTAAAACAGTGAAAGTTAGTTTATGCGCTGTCATGGTCGCTCAGTACGATAGATCGGGTAGAGAAACGAAAGAGAAATCAGGGCCGCTAAAAGTGTTCATTGCGCGGCCACATTTGAAGCCTTAGCATGCAGTAATAGTCTAATAGTACCTTTCTTATGTGCCCAGGTGTGAACAGGCAATGCTTATTCTACACCGGGCACGTTCATTACAGACTAAAGAAAAAACATCAACTAAAGTTATATAGCTGCCATTACATTTCCAGAATATAAAGAAAGCTCAATCTTATCCTAGTCTCACTATTGCAAACCAGGAAGGACGCAGAAACATGAACAAAAGCAACGCGAACGGCCATTCGAAACTGTCAAATTCTCGCATTAGCTTCCTGTGCCGAGTTCTGGTAGACTCAAATGCTCTTGGTTGGGCATCTAAAGAAAAAAAAAGAAAGAAAGAAGTTTTAATATAAGGTCAGACGCTGCTAATTGAGTGTATTCAGAGTGTAGTTTTTCATGTTGCTCTGCAATATAATCATTGACACTTCATTTAATTGTTATTTTATAAGTTTATTGAGACTATAATTATTTACTTTCGCGGAATGCTAGAAATAATCGGACTATCTCCAAGCGACGGCAAACAACATTACTTTGGTTCTGTTCAATTACAGGGTATTTGCATATTTTTAAATATCTGCATATTTTAAATCTTAGTCGCCAGGGCCAAGAGGGCGGTCGAAGCCAGAGGGTTTCTGGACTAAGAAGCCTTCCGGCCTCAGGGTGACACCAGGCCTCGCTCGGTACACTGTTTCGAACAATAAACGTTTTTTTCTCTCTCTGTCTCTGGTGCATGATAGTTGGAACACCCTGTATATGCTCATGATTTATATTATTCGGTTTCCGTATGTTTCTTATTTGTTGTTTTTGTGTGTTCATCTTTATTCATACTTATTCTTGAATTTTCCATATTTGTCGTTTTTTTTTCTTGTGCATCCTGCGTTGTTAAGACCTACAGCCTCGAAAAGCACAATGCAAAATCTTCGTGGAGCTCTTTCTCTTCTTGTTATTTCTAGCAAGATTCCAGTTTTAAGAAATCTTGTGTGCGCGTGTGTGAGTGCTAAGGAGGGCTGCGGAAAATAAAAAGAAAACGGAAGATTTATGGATGTGCGACAATCAACTCCTTGTAAATTTTATATCGTTTCTTTGTACCGGCTTGCATTATAGTGGCTGGCGCATGGTTGCTGGTCACTTAAGTAAGGATGTGGACAATATATGCAGTGCAGAACAACGCAACGCTTGACAATGTACAAGTGTGATAAGCGATTATTGAATAAATATTATGATACTCTGTGGTGGTTTTTCAGTTCTAGTTGTATGTCCGCGTCGTTTCTCATGTTGAATAGCACGTGAAAAGAAAGTGAAGGGGAAGGGGGGGGGGGCGGGAGTGCTGCAAGATAGCTTGTCCCCCTCCCCCCAAAGGAAGAATCCGGCGCGCACCTACGGTCAAATTTTCTTTTCACGTGTGCATCGATAGTGATTCGACAGGCATTGAGTTCATAGGTTGTAAAATGGTCAGCATGAGCCCAACAACCCCTATAACGCGCTCAGATAGGGTGTGTGCTAATTGTACGCGGAAAAGAGAAGGGTGGACAACTCGCTAACCGCCACAGCATCCACCAAACGATATAAGTGTTTTCTAAGCGTGCTGACCGTGCCTCTCTACGGCTGCTCTTTAAAGGTAACCGCGTTTTCTGAAACGACAAGCAAAAATGACCAGAATCCACCAAAAAGAAAGTGCCCGAGAGCGGAGAGGCAAAATAACTGCGAGCGAAACAAGAAAGAAAATGACCGAAAACCCTATCACCCCTAGGGGGGGCTGAGGGTGAGCGAAACAATAAACACCATCTCGCAAAAGGCGCCCCAGACGCCGCAGACGCACCACACGTTTGCACTTCTCGGTCCGAGGCGAACGGCGGCCGACGTTCGGCAAATAAACCCAGCCTTCAACAACAGCCGGCCGACTTGGCACAACTCAAGCTGAAGGCAAATATTCCCGCTCGCCAAGCCCGTCAACCTACAAAGAAACATCCGTAAATACAAAGACAACTCGGGAGGGGGGGGGGGGGGGGGTGCACGGCAAAGAGGTGCGACCGGGACGGCTTCAATGCGGTTGTCGACTCATCTTGTCAAAACAAGAAGCGAGCAGAGCCTCCCCGAAGCGCCTGCAACAGCTTAAACGACGCCCCCGCAGCACGGCCAAGCACATTAGCGAGGTTTATTTGAAAGGCGCCGGCTATGCAGTTCGATGGCTTTTGCCTTCCTACTTTTTAGAGCGCAGCTCTTTGGCGTCCGTTCCTGGGTTTCGCGTCGTCGTCGTCGTTGTCGTCGTCGTCGGCGTTGTCGGCGTTGTCGTCGGCCTCGTAACCAGCTCGCCGACGAATCTGCTGCTCCGCCGCCGCGCATGCGCGCTGTCGGCTCTCCGGGCGAGGGAGGATGATCGAAGGGAGGAGAGACTGTGGAGGAGGGCTGGCTACACAAATGGCTCTTTGGCGTCCGTTCCTGGGTTTCGCGTCGTCGTCGGCGTCGTCGTCGGCGTTGTCGTCGGCCTCGTAACCAGCTCGCCGACGAATCTGCTCCGCCGCCGCGCATGCGCGCTGTCGGCTCTCCGGGCGAGGGAGGATGATGGAAGGGAGGAGGGCTGGCTACACAAATGGCTCTTTGGCGTCCGTTCCTGGGTTTCGCGGCGTCGTCGGCGTTATCTTCGGCCTCGTAACCAGCTCCGCCCCCCTTTCATCCCCCCAGCGCTAGCAGCGACCGACTGATACCGCTTTCGTGAGTCCGCTACCGCACTCACGAAAGACGTCGTGCACTTCCTGCAACTCGCATTAACCGTCCATCGATCCACACCGATGTTAGTAGTGGGGGACTTTAATGTTGACATAAAGACAAACAGCAATTTCCTAACACTTATGCGGGAGAACATCCCGTTCCTCTCGCTCGTAACGCGTCCCACGGCTGTGACAACCTCGCGAGGCACTTGTATAGATCTCGTCTTTGAGAATCAAGCATTGGTGTACCAAGTCGAACATATATCAGTCTATTTCTCCGACCACAAAGCTTCCTTCATGACTGTCAAGAACTGTTAGTGGAGTCTTTGTTAAAGGAATACGTGTGAAAAATAAAAAAAAATTCTGTGATAGCGCATACATGTGTTGCTCGATTTCTTTGCCTCAATCTATCGAAAAGGTGAAACAGCTTATTTGCTGCGCTCAAATTTCGCATTAGGAAGTAACGTAATCGTCGGTAATTTTTTTTCCTTAGCAGCTTATATAATATAGGAGTAGGGGAACGCCTACTACACACGAAACGCTGGAGAAAAAAAAAAGAACTGCGTTCAGCCCTGTAATTATCATTAGCGGACTTTCCAGAAGAATCCTCTGGAAAGTCCAAGTACAGTTAAAGTACCAGTGTACCAAGTACAGTTGAAGCACGCTAACTGTGACGCGTAGAGAAAGTAATGCAAGCATGTGCGCCCTCCTAATGTTTACAGCCTAGCGCTTTTGCCGAAGTTTATTAAAATGATTTAACTCGGGCGAACAGTACATAACTTGCCCTTTTCGTGGACGGCATCCGATATACGCTCGAATTCTTGCGGCCCAATGCTGTAGACGTATAAGTCAGTGAGCTTCTCCAACCCTTAACGACGCACACGGCATGCTCGGAAAGCTGACGACTTCTTTCCCCAAGTACAACTGCTTATCCCATATTTAAATTGATTATCGAGAGCCCTCGTACAGCAAAATGGAGCATTTTCTGCCTGGATTGGGCGCCTCGCAAACCACTTTTGCGCTAGCACTGCTCGTTTTTTCTCCTCTTTCACCTTTTACTCTCTTTACTCCTTTCCCCAGCACAGGGTAACCAGCCGGTACTTACACTGGCTAACCTCCCTGTCTTTCCTTCCCTTTTGTCCCTCTCTCTCTCTCTCTCTCTCTCTCTCTCTCTCTCTCTCTCTTTCTCTCTCTCTCTCTCTCTCTCTGCTCGTAAGATCAGATTCCAGTCAATCGTGACGTCATGTATATTAGCGAAGGCGGCCGGCCGAAGCCAACACATGAATAGCTTTGTGGATTCGGCCCCAGAAGAGTAAACATATTACATGGAGGACTGTAAGAACGTTCGGAAATGCAGTGCAAATTTTGGACAATGGTGCAGTTACTCCCTCTTTAAGGAGTTTTAGGCAGTTTATTATATTTTAAGTATCCCTATATAGACACTTTTCTTTTCTATGCGGCAAAGCGTCCCTTTGTTTACAAGCGGACGGAGCTTGCATGTAGGCCAAAGCAAAACAGCAAAAAAAGAAAATGTCAGGGAGTTTTGCTCGAATCGCAGAGAAATAGGAAAGACGACAGCTTCAACAGCGTAGGTTTAGTGATCGCGCCTTGGTGATTTCCGCGCATAACATCCAATACGGCATTTGAGAAATCGCGGAAGTGCGGTTCTGAAACGTGCTTGGCCGCATTCCTCCAATGTGCAAGCGACGGCGGTATCGAGCCCTCCGCGACGTCTACCGCTGACGTTCGTCGTGAACGTCGCCCCCCCCCCCCCCCCCCTCCTTCCAACAGTTCTTTGCGAACCACATTATATTCGACGCCAAGCACACGCACGACAGGAATGTCTTCAGCTGTCTTTCGTCTTTTAGTTTCGTAAATCAATTGCACAACGTAGCCCCTAAAACCACGAACCAGCGTAAAAGCATGGCGCGGCTATTTGAAAGAGATGTTACGGGTACTGCTACTCACATTATGTCCTTTTTAATGCGAAACCATTATACGCCCCATGAAGAGGGAGATTTGGCGTCCGATGTTATTATTCGATGATACTAAAGCACACGTGGCCAAGTGATGACGTCAGGTTCCCGGCACTGGACCTGACGTGGCTCGCACTGCGATATCTTACGGTGAACACCCACGCCGTCGGACATGGCCCATTGGCAAAATTGGATTAAGGTGGATTAAGGTTGGTACAAATTAGAGCAAGGTGGATTAAAGTGGAGCTTTAATTTAAGGTGGTAACTTAGACAAATACTAATGCTTTCGCATTCAAATCACGTAAGAATATTTAGGTGACTATCAATTTTGGTTCACTGAATAAATGATTGACGTAGTAGTTCTGCGGAAACCCGCAAGGTGGAGAGAAGTAATTAATAAAAGGAAAATCAGACATCCACCCGTTCGTAGCAATTGCTACAAAGGAAACCCATACGGGTTCCTCGAAAGAAAAGCCTCAGAGTTGAAGAAAAATTCGTCCTGGTCCGGGACTCGAACTCGGAACCACCGCCTTTTCGGGGCGGCCACTCTACCATGTGATGGTAGAGATGGTAGATGGTAGAGAGGCTGCCTCGGAAAGGCGGTGGTCCCGGGTTCGAGTACCGGACCAGGACGAATTTTTCTTCAACTCTGAGGCTTTTCTTTCGAGGAACCCGTATGGGCTTTCTTTGTAGCAATTGCTACGAACGGGTGGATGTCTGATTTTCCCTTTATGAATAACTGATTACTTTAGTAATAAACTAAAAGGAGGAACCAAGGGTCCCGATTTATGCTAGTACCAACTACATAAAACCAACAGATAATGAAGCCAAGGAAAGCATAGGGAAATTAAATTATCCATATTCTCATTGCAAATGTATAAATTATAAGCTAGAAGGAGGGGAAAGCCGACGAAAAAAACAACCCCGAAACGCGCGCATATCAGGCGTGCATTGTACACCTTTGAATATTTATGTGTTCACAATATTTAGCGCAGGGAATGTTATCCAGCACAACTCACGGTCACGGGGGCGTATGAACGTCGTTTTGTCCGATGGCGTCACGTGACCTATAGCTTAGTGCATGATTGGTTGGTTTATTGATTTTAAATTGTGTGGTTTAATGTCCTAAAAACTGCACAGTGCGTTATGATGGATGCCGTAATGGAGGGCTTCAGACCGCAATGCCACAATCACCAATGCCAGACGTTTAGGATTGCGTGAACAAGGCCGCCGTCTACGGTTGTGCAACTTCGAACGCAGCTTCTCTGAAAGATCAAACGGGACTGATTCCGATCCCGTTTTTCTTTTTTCTAGACATCCGGTTTGACGAGGTAGCAGGTGAAGCAACACGAATAATCTTGTACAAGAGCAAGAATTTGGCCTTTTCTAAAGTGTTCACGCGATTGAAACGCTATACTCGGAGCGCATGGCTGCCGGCGCTTCTTACGCCATTTGTGGGCGCTGGGAACACCGAGCTGATGCATTGTGGTATAGAATAAAACCAAGAGCCATTGTGATGCATTGTGACTGCATGTGGTCACCCAGCGTTCTCCGGTGACGCAAAAAGCGTCGGTCGCCATGCGGCCAGTGCTTTTTAACTCCCGTATCATGATAGGCTTCTGAAGCCGTGTGACCACGTAAAATTTAATATATATATATATATATTATAGGGCAGACTGCGTCTGCGACGCAGCCGCAGTGGTGTACGCGAAACGTCTTATGGCACTAGGGTACTTACACGACGAAGCCAAATACACAAGTAACTTTTTCCACGCATTGCAAAGCTTACACGATTAACTTATATATACAGCTTGCAGTGGTCCTGCGGTTTAATTTTGCAATCACGCTTGCTGCTTATTTTCACTGTGCCCGACGTGATGAACGGGAATTGGCATCCCACTTTCACAGAGCCTCCTCACGCTAGTTTCTGGACCCTGAAAGTCGAACGCGGGGGGCAGCCGTATCCGAGCAATCGTGAAATTTCTGCAACAAACTGCACTTTCGTAAGGCCTTATAACAAACTGCACTCTCGTGAGCCTTATAACTCTTGATGAGCTCAGGTTTGAGTTTCGATAGACTACACCTCTATGCCACAGTGAGCTCTCTCAAACGCCGCCACTACCGCTCAACTGGACTAACGTACTGCGGAGCTATGTTTTTATGAACGCCGAACGAGAGGCTAAATATAGCGCCGCTTGAGTCGTGCGTAGTGCAATAATGGCGCCATCTATGCACACGACGCAAGGATGATCGTGTAGGGGCTTTTTTCCTCTACACGACAATACCGATGTAAGGCGCGTGGATAGTGCGGTTGCAAAGATAGCGATATCAGCATTGCATATTTTCGTTACATAGATGTCACGGTAAATGCGGCTTTAGCAAGTGACACACTACGCCGACCGAAATAAAAGACGCTCGACGTCAAAAAAGACTGAAAGAAACGCGGGTCGAAGAAAAACGGGCTTCTTATTTTGTGTTCCATAGCAAAAATTGTTTCCTCCTCCCTCTTCCGCCCCTGAGGCAAGTGTTCCGAGCATGTGCCTAGCCATTTACACCGGTATATAAACGGTTACAAAGTAAAACAGGTTAAGAGAAAGCGTAACGTAAATGCTCATCCGGTTGCAACATCGTTAACCGTGGAAAAAAAAATCTCGCGCATTTTTATGTTTGTGGTCAACGTCCCATTCTTACGTTCCTAGCTGGTTTCATAACAGCGTTGGTACTTTTTTGCTCGATGGAGGAACTGCAGGAAGGAAGGCGGCTGTCGTTCCATGGCCGCGCGCCACGGGAAACAAGACAAAAGAGCTTTGACTGGGGCAGCAAGGGCGCCCCGCTATTTTGGGGCGAGTGGAACGGCTGGGGAGTGGAAGAAGTGGGGGGGCCACTGCCGAAGGCCCGCGACGGGCGGCAAGCTGGGTTTGAGCCGCCTGCTTGGAAGGCGCTATGCTTTGCCGGCACGCTCGGCTCCCCGACGACGACGATGTGTCTGCGCAAGACGCGCAGAGCGAGCCACGAAGCCTAGCGCGCCACGCAGCTTCTTGCGCGGAGCGAACCCCGTCAGCCCGCTTCGCCTTTTTTTGTCGTCGCTTTATCGCTGCGCGCTGCCTTCCGTGCCTCCTTAAGACGCCTCGTGCTTTCTTCGGTGAGCCGTATAGCGAAAGAACGGTGCAGCGCCGTGACGGCTATGCGTGTACGGGCTGCGGCCCTCAGCGAATACGCGAGCACTGATAAGAGTCTCGGTGACGTTGATTTCGACGCTGCGAAATTCCGACACGTTGACGTTTTGAGGTGCTTAGCTAAGTCGTATAGCAGGCCTGTGGTCCAATCGTGGAAGGACAAGATGGCGAATTGGACAAGATGGCGCAATTTGACGCACGTCCGGAATATCAGCCCCACTCCCCCTCCCCCCCCCCCCATTAGTATGAAGAAGTTCCAGCCTGACGTGGCGCACGTTTCTACAAATGGTTATCGTTGGTGCTTGTTGAGTGGCCAGTGCGTCTGCAGATCACGCGTCTTCGATCCACGGAAATGACCGTGAGAGATGGACCGCTTTTAGTCAAACGCCATCTTACGAAGATCAATTTTGTCAATCCTCAAAAAAAAAAAATTATGGGGTTTTACGTGCCAAAACCACTTTCTGGATTATGAGGCACGCCGTAGTGGAGGACTCCGGAAATTTCGACCACCTGGGGTTCTTTAACGTGCACCTAAATCTAAGTACACGGGTGTTTTCGCATTTCGCCCCCATCTAAATGGGGCAGCCGTGGCCGGGTTTCGATCCCGCGACCTCGTGCTCAGCAGCCCAACACCATAGCCACTGAGCAAGCACGGCGGGTGTGTTGTCAATCCTCAGGAAGTCCTAGAAATGTAGTATATGCTACCTTCTTTTAGTCGGCCCAATTTCTCCACAAACGTGCGTAGCATAATTCAACACCTTTCACAAAAATAAATTTAAGCCGTTTATAAACTTCAACGCGCTAATTACATAGAGTGTATATCATACATTTATTTTTACAGCGTAGTTCGGCGTATCACCACTGCGTCTATTTTTTACGGCGCGGAACGTTCACACTGTACGAGTGCTGAACTCTGTTCCGCACGGTTACCGATAAAACCAATAGCTCATCGGCAACGTTAACGGTGAAGTCAGACGTAAAATGGACGCTACGACGCGCTGCAGAAAGCACGTCGGAAAAAGCTGCATTGGCTTTTCACGTTTAAACTAGTAAGAAACTCTTTAACGAAAATTGCAGAGTGGCACCAGACGGCACGTCTAGCCTGCTGCTCGAGATGAACACGATAGCAAAATTAATAACGCACAAACGACATGCTAGACACAAAACGCACAAAACGCGCATCAGGCGACATGCAGAAATTATAACTCGTTGAGACCAGTACTCCCAGAGAAAAAAAAAAGTTAGTTGACGTTCCTTTGTAGTGCTGGACGCACAGGCGGAACTAGTCCACGCTCCACGCGTATCCAACTACTGTCTCCCCGTTGCTTATGGATGATGTAGAAACAAAGGTAAAAAATGTCTGTGGCTTAGCTAAGGTTAAGCCCAGGATGCGAAGCATACTAGCCTTTATCTTAGTTGTTGAACCGCTGTTTAGCCTGGTGAACTGCTGTTGCTTGGCTATATTTGGTTCGGCTAGACGAAGAAACAAGTCACGCAGGCGAGCGCACGAGCTGGAACCCGGCTATGTAGCTACGCGGCCCCAAGCGAGCGCACGAGTTGAGCCTCCGCTTTTGCAGCTGTTATGACGTCATATGGTAGCTACGCGGCCGCGCGCGGCGCAGCAAGGAAGAGCGTGGTTGTGCGGCTAGTATGCTTCGCATAAAAAATACATAACAAGGAGCAAATCAGTCAACAAAATATCCGCGGACGGAATGTAACACCCCCAAACACTGCACAGTTTTACATAGCCGGGGGCAGAGCATAAACTGCGTTCGGAGCCGGAGTCGCGTCGGCGGTTAGGCGCGGCCGGCAGTGTTCACGTGCCGAGCATTCTTGAGGGCGCGATGCAAGCGCGTCCGGGACGTTAAACGCGCAAACGCGAGAAAGACGGCGGCCGTGCGGCGTTGTAACGAGAGACGCTGGCGTGGGCGGGCCTGCCTGCCTGCCTGCCTGCCGAGCACCACGCGAAAAGCGTGACCGCGATGACAAGGAAAGACTGGCGCGCTATATAGGATTAACCGCGAGCTGGATGGACCGCGGTGTAGTTTCGGTGTGCGATATTGCCGACATGTTCAGCCGTTACACGGCCCAACTGCCATCCTACAGATAGCGCAATCAACTCGTCGTTGTGTCGTACTACAGCCGTTGTCGTCCTCTTGCTGCCGTCGTCACATACACGTTGGTCCACCTGGTATAAGCTTGCCAACGTAACTGCGGCCAACGTCCTGGCGAAGTGAAATGTGCGCCGATGAATTACGGCCTCGGAAAAAAAAAAACTCTTCAGGTGTGCCGGAAGTCGTTATACGTGGGCAAGGTTTCGAACGGACCAGTCACATATACGGGGTGTTTCACTTGGGCCAAACTTCAAAAGATATGCAAATGCTACGTAGCTGGACAGAACCAAGGTCATCTTGTTTGCCGTCACTTGGAGATACTCAGATTATTATTTTTGCGTTCCGCCAAATCAGATAATTTGTCTTAATTGAAAGATCAACTTCTTAAATATTATAGTTACATGAAAAGTGTCAAATGAGAAAGTTGTAGAGCAACATGAAAAACTCCTTATACAGCTTTCTGTTGCTCGATACGTGCTACATAAAAGCGTTTTTCCGAGCGTGAAAGAAGCCTGCGAATAGACGCAAAGCGCTTCGAGCGGCCAGTCGCGCGGCAATTTGCATATACGTAGCATTTGCATATTTTTACAGTTTGGCCCAAGTTATATGAAACACCCTGTGTATATACACAACGTGTTACAGTATGTAATTTTTTGACGCTAAACCCGAGGTAGCGCGGAATCGAATTCCGGCCACGGCGGCCGCATTACGATGGGAGAAAAAATGCGAAAACACCCGCGTACTTAGATTTATGTGCACTTAAAGAACCCCAGGTGGGCCACATATCCTGAGTCCCCCACTACGGCGTGCCTCATAATCAGATCGTGGTTTTGGCACGTAAAATCTCATAATTAAAAAAGAATGTTCAACGCAACTTTCGCTTTTATTGAAACTGTCCGAAATAAGCAGCTTCGCTGGAAATTGAGGTGCGATTCCCGATGATCGCGCAGGTCTGCTGTCGTTATTTATTTTTTCCTCCAAGTGCTCACGGTAATAACATTACTTTTTAATGTGAAGCATTCCTTGCTTCATAGTTCTGTTTGTTTGGTTTGGTTTGGTTTGGGTCAGGTAAGGTCGGGTCGGGTAGGTAGGTTTCTATCTCACCTGCTTTTAATTAAAAAAAATAATGTGGGACCGACGGCGAAATTGAACCTCTGCCGTCGAGCACAGCAACCCAGTGCTGCAATCATTAGACCACGATCGCTATTTTTTTTCTTTACTGCCACATTCAACAACACAGCCCAGCAAAAGGTATACATTCAGGATACCGGCCTCTAGGAACTGGTTTAAGTAACGTTTCGTGCTGTTTGTTAGCTAATTTAGCAAATATCTTAAAATTGCAGGTAATTCGCGGAGAAATTAAATGAACGATTTCAATCGTATGTCCGTACGATTTGCTTCGCTGGTTGATTAATTAGCTGTTTCTCGGTGTAATGGCGCAAGCACTTCTGGGAGACCGGCTGAGAAATTGAGTGGTGGGAAGGCCCCACGGGGCAAACGAAATTTCGAGAAGTATAAATTGAAATCAGGAGCTAAATGCTCAAAGAGCCCTAGTGTTAAATCTTACAAATAAGCAATGAATAATGATAAATAAGTATTACTGTGATGAAAAATTAGGATTGGGGAAAGGTGAAAATTTATCATTCAATAAATGATGATAATGATGATTATGATGGTGGTAATTTTCATGCATTTAATACATGATAACGATTATTATGATGATCATCCTCAGACATTGCCTGTACAAACAATTAGGATGGACCAAGGATCGGTGTTTGTAGGAACGCGCTGATAAGAACTACAGAAATGAAACGAAGACGTAGAATAGGTAAAACTGCGAACTCGGTGTCAACGTATTTCTTTTTCATGACTCGCGTATTGTAAAATGTCTGTCTTGTTTGTTATGCTTTTATTTCTTAATCTCTTGCAGGAAAAGAGCACACAATCACGTCACGTTATGTACCACTCCTGCCCGGGCTTCCCGAGGGAGGACCGCACTTCGTAACTTGGTCGAGTGCCAAGCCTCCACACGACAACAGCCATCGTCGCTGCAGGATAACAAGCAGCTATAGCGCTTACCAGAAAAGACGTTGATAAACGATGTTTTCCCACCAAATTAAATTTGCTCCCGGTAAAATGCTAACTCGATGGTACGGGACGGGAGCGGAGAACACGCCATACAGAAGCTACAACACACGACTGCGCACATATTGCGCATGATGCAACGAACTGCAAGCAGGAAGAGGGGACTCAAGGAGCAGGACCCGATCCGAGTAGTGCAGGCTTTGATTACTGAGCATGTGCTGGTGGGCTAGTTGGTTAAGCCTGATTACAAAGACGGCGCCGAATAAAACAACACACGAAGAAGGGAGACACGAGACAAGCACGCAGGCACGACACGTAGACACGAGACAAGCCTACGTGCTTGTCTCGTGTCTCCCTTCTTCGTGTGTTGTTTTATTCGGCGCCCTCTTTGTAATCAGGCTTTGATTGTGAGTCGCATTATGTAGTTGGCGCCATATAGAAATTTCGGCAATGCGGAAATGGAGGAACTCGACCGGCCGATACGCAAGGCTTGTAAGCAAGCGCCCGGACTCCCACCTCGAACGGCCACTTTTCACCTCGAGGAGACAGGGTACGTGTGTGCAACAACGCACGGGAAATTATAGAGGCCCACCTGGTAAGCCATAAGGAAAGCCTACAACGGACAATAGCGGCACGCTGCCTCCCGAGACGTCCTGGATATTCCACACGGAAGTCCAGCGCATCGACAAAAATCCCCACGCGAATGCAGGAAACTGTGCACATCTGACCGATTCCCAGCAACGTGCACCCGAACTTCCACATCGGACGGCGACAAGACCGAGCACAGGCGCTCGCAAGGAAGCACGCGAATCGCCCCAATGTCTTGCATACGTAGACGCGGCCAGTACCGCAAAGACGCACCGCATTCGTCCCCAGCGTAGTCGACAATCACGAGACCGAAATAGATGCGTTGTCGGTTTCCAGAGCGAGAGCTGCTGAGGCAGAGGAACTAGAGATTTCGTTAACCATCACGACGAGACAGCACTGGGAGTGCGTCATAGTTCTGACGGACTCTCAAACGGCATGCAGAATGTTTTCGGGGGCCGAAATTTCCGGGGCCGCACATCGCATTCTGAGCGGAGCGCACCACATGCAAATCGTGTGGACTCCGGGTCATGAATCCTCACGCGGCAATGAGTAGGCACACGCCTACGCCCGACCGCATGCACACCGGGAGTCGCGAGAAGGAAGCGCCGAGAAGTTCCATCCCGAGCCCATATACCATTAACCTACACGCACATCCTACAACTCTATCGCCTTTCACGAAGAACGCTACCATCCGCCTCATAATGTTCTGACGTGAGAGAGATCCGTAATATGGTGGAAGCTCCAAATAAACTGATATTCAAACTTCGGTCTCTACCACGCCATACACCCTGCGCTGTGTTCCTACAAATGGCCACACTGCGATCAATGCGCAACGCTTTATCACATGGTATGGGATTGCGCAAGTACAGCACACCTCGCACCCGTAACACACCCCACCACACGGCAACGGCAGGCAGCGCTCTCCAGCTCCGACTTGACGGACAAGTTCAACCTGGTCAACCGAGCGAGAAGGGCAGCTAAGGCCGCTGGACTCCTGGACTGACGGGACCACCCATTGCAGAGCAGAGGAGCTACCTACGCTCGTGTGTTCTTCTGTATAAAGTTTATTTTATTTCTCTCTTCCCCAACTATATGCAAAATCTTGTCTTACTCTGAAACACGTCGTGAAATGGAGGAGCTCTAAATTTTTTTTTATGAGGAGAGGAAGGAAAAAGGGCTATTATATATCTCTCTCCCTTTCTATCTCTGTCGGAATTCGCAAGAAAACAAGAGTCTTCAAGCGAACTATCGGCCTGTGCCCTTTTCCTGTAAAATATTTATTCCGTAAATGACGCTGAGTTATCACCTCGCTTCTGCAAGAAAACCCCGCCCGTGAACATGGAAGCAAGCTTACAGAGACTTTTGCTAGTAACCTCTTTTCACCTGTTCAATCACTTCTGATTACCTGCACCATATATATATATATATATATATATATATATATATATATATATATATATATATATATATATATATAGCTGAGATTTTGACGCACCGCATGGTGCCTCATTCGGGTCGATGAATGAATGAAACCTTGAGGAGAGAGAGAGAGAGAGAAATAACGTTTATTTGCACCCGCAAAAAGAGCCCCGAGGAGGCAAGAGTCTTCCTGTCTCCTCGGCTTACTCCTCCCCGTTCAGCTGGCTGATGCTCCTTGGAGCTCAGCGGTGTCCAGGGCCATGCGGATGACTTCTCTTTGGTCATCTTCCTTTGAGCTGGTCATTAAAGTCTCCCAGGATTGTCTGTCCCTGTCTGGTTTATTGTATCGAGGACATGTCCAGAGTATGTGGATCATGTCCGCCTTTGCCCCGCAGTGTTTGCAACTCATGGCCTCAATGCTATCGTGCCATCTCTTCAGAATGTAGGGGTTGCAGATCACCCCCGCTTGGAGTTGCCTCCATGTTATCTCTTCTTGCTTACTTAGTTTCTTATGCGCCTCTGGCAGTGTTTTCCTTCCCATTCTATAATAATCGAGAATTTCGCTGTAAGTGTTTATACCTTCCTCTTTTTGTAGGGGCTCCCTGGCTGTAGAGGCTGCATTGGTGGACCGGTATATAAGCTCTCGGGCCAATGCATGCGCTTTCTCATTGCCGGGCAAGCCTTCGTGGGCAGGAGTCCATATAAGGTTCACTAATTCTTCTGGAATTGGTCCTTTCTCCAATATGTTGAGCGCCTCTTTGGAGATTCTCCCTGCGGTATAATTCCTGATAGCCGTTTTGGAATCTGACACTATGATTTTCACCCCTTTTTGAGTCAAAGCTAGGGCTATGGCCACCTCCTCTGCAACCTCCACACTGTTTTGCGGGGTACTACAGCTCTTTGAGTTCTCACCGTTAGCCTGTGTCGTCACTGAGACAAAACCTGGTCTGCTTTCATATTCTGCTGCATCCGTGTAGAACACCCCTTGCTGTTTATCTAGTGATTTTTGTAACGCTTTAACCCTGTCTTTCCTCCTGTCCTGGTGGTGGCTGGGATGCATATTCTTCGGGAGTGGTGGTATGCGTATCCTGTCTCTGATTTGTGACGGGATGGCTCCCGTGTTTCTTACTTTGTTTTTAGTTTTGTATCCTAGTTTCGCTAGAATTCTCAGACCACCTCTGCTTCGCATTAGTCTCTGTTGCTGGGAGACTAGTGTGGCTTACGTTGTTGGAAACCTTTATCCAGCAATTTCTAGTCGTGTCCAGTATTCGACCGAGCTCGTTTCGGTAGCTTTTCTGTTGATACACAGGGAAGTTACTAGGTGCGTCAGTGGCTTCGCCGACGACTTCGGATATTAAAGTCTTTAATTATGGGTGTGCAAATGCCAAACTGCAGATTTCTAATCGAGAAAGAAAGCCGAATATCGTATTGAATATCGGATATCAGAAAATTTGACACAAACATTTATATTTCCGAATTTCGTGCATAAATCACAACGCCGCGCATTTGCCGGACGCTGATCACATTACTTCTTTTCAGATTAAAAAATTTGCCGGGACAACATGGCCGCAATTAGCAGATTACCGGGGTAGTTGGAGAAGTATGGGAGACGCCTTTGCCCTGCAGTGGGCGCAGCCATGATGATGATGATCATGATGATGATCAGCCACATTACTAAACACGAATCTTGTTAGCGATCAATAACTTGGGTACCTATGAATCGAGATGTACAGTATGCTCTGCTCTTATTAGAGAACGAGAAGAAAGGGGGTTATCGGAGGGGCCTGATTTTTTATTATACGTATCAAGAGAAGCCAACAACCAAAGACACCAAGGACAACATAAAGGAAATTACTTGCACTTACTAATTGAGTCCACTTTCATTTCAATTAATTTATCATTTCTTTAATTCAATTAGTAAGTACAAGTAATTTCCCCTATGCGGTCCTTGGTGTCTTTGTTTGTTGGCTTCTCATTATACTCTTATCAAAGGGAACATCAAATTAGTTAGCGAGATCTAACAACAAATCAGTTCATACACGAAGGTCGGGAAAATATTTTTTACCAATAGAATGTCTGCCAAATAGAATCAAGTTTTTTCGTCCCACTGATGCTGAAGAAATAGCGAAGTTTTCCTAAATACCAGTGTGGTCTTCGGCTTAATAATGGGCCATACTGTGCTTAATGGCAATCTGCTGCTGCTTAAAAAGGTTTTCTTTCCAGTTCTCGAGAAAAATAGGACGCTTCTTCCATCTTTATGACAGGTGGTCCCTGCGGCTTATCCCCAGCTCGTTAAGGCCAGTCTGCGCGACAGACAACAGCGGGGACTGCGCATCACGTGACTCGACATCACTCCACGCATCGGGAGGCCGACGGCAACGGCAAGATCGCACGACGTCCCCCGTCCACCACCCCCCTCTCTCTCTCTCTCTCTCTCTCTCTCTTTTTTTTTTTCGTGCGCATCCATCAGCCATCTGTGTAAATGCGCCTGCAGCCGGGGGTCAACGTGCTGTCACATGATATTTTCGAGCCTGCCATGTAAATACAAAGCCATAGTCTTGTGACGGGTCGCTCGAAGCTATGAAAAGAGACCGTTGTTCGCCCACGAACGGCGTTTAGAACGAGGGGCCACCGTACACTGTATTTTACAAAGATGGCGGCCGTGAACAACGGTCAATCCATGCACCCGGCCGCTTTTGTGGGCGAAGCAGCTTGTCGGCTTTCTGAGGGTCGTGTGATCACTGTGAATAGATCTGCCGTTTATTCGATATGAAACCGCAAGTTTAGCCTCCGACAGCCGACGACGCGTCTCCAATTAAACCTAACGGGCTTGACAGTGCGGCCAATGGCGGGGCCGTGATGAAAATTCGCCGCTCGCCAATGTGATAACGGACCACAAACTGTCGCAAAAAGCTCGCCTCTAATGTTCCTACGGGCGGCTCATATGTCACCAGTGACGCGCACGGCTTAAATTGACGGCCGTTGAAGCGGCGTTCAGGTCTGCAGTCCGCCAGCCGTCATTGATCTACGACACGAAAACGTGTTGTTGTAAGGAGGTTACATTGCCATAATGTTGAGAACAAAAGTGACAAACACCGTTTCAGAGTGAGTAAGTACAAAAAATGGCCACAACAATATGCAATATTAGTGAACGTTTGAAAAATTAACAAGATAAAGCTAGAAAAACGAAAGCAGAAAGAGACGTTGCATGCATTCGAACATATATTCTACAGCAATGAGAAAAAATGGACGCATCAACTTCTTCCTATGGTGACGCATTCCATTCATTAATCGTGCGAAGAAAAGAATGTGCGACACTTGTATGTACAGTCGGCCACAAAATATTACGGAACACAAAATCTGAGGAAAGAGCTTAATATCTGCGCAGCCTCCCAACGCAGCCTAGTATTTACAGCCTCTACCAGTATATGTGAACAGCATTGTGATATTCGGTTTCACTGACTACTGTTACAGATTGCTTGGAAATTCAACATTTGCTGAGATCCCGCGGTCCGTAAACTGTCGTGGTTGATTGAACCTTTCTTTTCTTTCCTTCTTTTTTTCTTACTGCGGTGGTGGTGATTTGAGATAACTATTTTTATCACTGCCTGCTGAAAAGTTTTTTTCAAGACTTTTTGCAACGGCCAACCAAGATAGCAACACTGTGCAAACGAAGAGAGCAGCGCAGTGTTGCTATCTTGGTTGGCCGTTGCAGCCCATATAAATCTAAACGCAATATAGCACTTTAACTACCTGCACTCATCATGCATTATGCACTCACTGCAGCGTCTGTATTATCTCGCAATATTTCGCTCAGCAGCAGAATAGCGACTGAGCTGTCCGTGGCGGGTAACAGAGCCAAACGTTCGAAGCAGAAAGCAAAGTTGAGTTATATTGGCCATCCCCTCCGTATTGGAAATGACCTACGTACCCCGTACCGTAATAGTATACGATCACATGGGTTTATAATTGAACATAGAGGCTTTCATAGAGGATCCTATAAGATCATATATGAGATTATGACTGCGGTGCATATAGGGCATACGGTTTTTTTTTATTAGGGTTTAGCTGCACACGGGCTTTTCAGAGAAGAACCGATGGGAAGTATAGGCTCACGTCACACTACGGTTTGAAAAAAAAGTCCCCTTATTCGCAAGATGGCCAACAGCAAATGACGCGAATAGCATCACAGAAGGGGGGATACGTAATGACAGCACGCAATATCAAAATGCAAATTCATTGACAGGATATACTACAACCAAGCACCATCAGGATAACTAATAGGTGAGGCTATAGAAGCCGATAGGTTGAAGCAGGCTGCGAATAAAGCGTGATGAATCAGGGCGAAGTGCTTCGGACAGGCAAACCAATATCTTGATTGGCGGCGTCATATCTTTGTAAAAGACGTCCCATGTCAACCTCGGCGTGATAGCGCAGCGTGGTTAGTGGAGAAAATTCGCCTGATGTCGACGGTGGATGTGGCCGTCTCTCAAAAGCACAAAAAAACGAATTCTCTCTCAGGTCCTTGAGCAACACTAATCGTCATCATTCCAGTGACACCACGCGGCGTCACCTCAGTAACTACGTAAAACTAATACGTCAAGGACGACAAGACCCCGCTTGACAGACACAGGTCTAGCTGTCGACGCGTCGACCAGCCCGTTTGAGGCATTTCCCCCTGGCTTGTGTTTCTCTATACGCATATGGACATCAAGGTAAACAGAAACGCGAGATGGCGCAATGCGAACACAAACACTATCGCTCGTATCGGAGCGTTTTAATGGATCTATAGTGCGAAACGCCGAATGACGCGCTGTCGGCTAACACGGCCGTTAATGCATGCAGCCCGGCGAAGAAGCCGCAAAAAGGATAAACGGAAGTCAACGACACACGCAAGCGCTACAGCTTGTGTAAATAGCTACGTCCATGAACGCATCGGTTGGTGATCAATTATTCGTGTTATCGCTCGTACACGTCGCCTTTTCTTAGGTCCGCGTTGTTGCTCTCTCCGCGGCAGGAATAATAGATCGCCAGCTTTCCCGATCTTGCACGTTGTTATGCATCACGAGTCTACGCGGCCATGCTAAGCTACTATATTATATCCTGGCACGCTGAACAGCTCGAATGCTAAAAGGGAGCGCTTACGTCGGTTTAGACTTTTTAGATTGCTCCATAATAAATACGTGCGTGCTTCTTCACTGAAAAGAGATTGATTATTTGCGGTGAAAATCCCAGCCACACGTCCCTAGTTTGAATGTTGCTCCCGGGCGACTTCATTGACGGCGTCTTTTTGGCATCACAGGAATTGCGGCGTTCTGGGGCATTTGTCCTATGTAGTTAAATTTCCACAAATGTTGCAAATCCCAGCCACGGCGGCCGCACTTCGATGGGGGCTAAATGCGAAAACTCCCGTGTACTTATATTTATGTGCACGCGAAAGAACCCCAGGTGGTCAGATTTAATCCGCAGCCCCCACTACGGCGTGCCTCATAATCAAATCGAGGTTTTGGCACGCAAAACCGCATAATCGATCTTTTTTTTAAATTTCGCCAGGCTGGATTATTTTGTTATATTCTAGAGCAATGCAATGTTTGTATTTATTGTACTAGCAGACGCAGCCACAAGCTATATTATATATATATATATATATATATATATATATATATATATATCATCAGCCTGGTTACGCCCACTGCAGGGCAAAGGCCTCTCCCATACTTCTCCAACAACCCCGGTCATGTACTAATTGTGGCCATGCCGTCCCTGCAAACTTCTTAATCTCATCCGCCCACCTAACTTTCTGCCGCCCCCTGCTACGCTTCCCTTCCCTTGGGATCCAGTCCGTAACCCTTAATGACCATCGGTTCTCCTGCCTCCTCATTACATGTCCTGCCCATGCCCATTTCTTTTTCTTGATTTCAACTAAGATATCATTAACTCGCGTTTGTTCCCTCACCCAATCTGCTCTTTTCTTATCCCTTAACGTTACACCTATCATTCTTCTTTCCATAGCTCGTTGCGTCGTCCTCAATTTGAGTAGAACCCTTTTCGTAAGCCTCCAGGTTTCTACCCCGTAGGTGAGTACTGGTAAGACACAGCTATTATACACTTGCCTCTTGAGGGATAATGGCAACCTGCTGTTCATGATCTGAGAATGCCTGCCAAACGCACCCCAGCCCATTCTTATTCTTCTGATTATTTCCGTCTCATGATCCAGATCTGCCGTCACTGCCTGCCCTAAGTAGATGTATTCCCTTACTACTTCCAGAGCCTCGCTGCCTATTGTAAATTGCTGTTATCTTCCGAGACTGTTAAACATTACTTTAGTTTTCTGCAGATTAATTTTTAGACCCACTCTTCTGCTTTGCCTCTCCAGGTCAGTGAGCATGTATTGCAATTGGTCCCCTGAGTTACTAAGCAAGGCAATATCATCAGCGAATCGCAAGTTACTAAGGTATTCTAGCTTCATTAACTTTTATCCCCAATTCTTCCCAATCCAGGTCTCTGAATACCTCCTGTAAACACGCTGTGAATAGCATTGGAGAGATCGTATCTCCCTACCTGACGCCTTTCTTTATTGGGATTTTGTTGCTTGCTTTATGGAGGACTACGGTGGCTGTGGAGCCGCTATAGATATCTTTCAGTATTTGTACATACGGCTCGTCTACACCCTGATTCCGTAATGCCTCCATGACTGCTTAGGTTTCGACTGAATCAAACGCTTTCTCGTAATCAATGAAAGCTATATATAAGGGCTGGTTATATTGCGCGCATTCCTCTATGACCTGATTGATAGTGTGAATATGGTCTATTGTAGCCTTTGGTCCTTTGGTTGACAGAAGTCTATAGGTATTCCTGATTCTATTTGCGATTACCTTAGTAAATAGTTTGTAGGCAACGGACAGTAAGCTGATCGGTTTATTATTTTTCAAGTCTTTGGCGTCCCCTTTCTTATGGATTAGGATTATGTTAGCGTTCTTCCAATATTCCGGTACGCTCGAGGTCATGAGGCATTGCGTATACAGGGTGGCCAGTTTCTCTAGAACAATCTGTCCACCATCCTTCAACAAATCTGCTGTTACCTGATCCTCCCCAGCTGCCTTCCCCCTTTGCATATATATATATATATATATATATATATATATATATATATATATATATATATATATATATATATATATATATATATATATATATATATATATATGGCGTTTCAGGCAACTAGGTCGCACGGAAACTGAGTCATCGCCAGGTATCTGTCGCTATCGCATCATTCGCAGCACACCAAGCACCCACGCAACGTCCAAACTGACCTACTCGCAGTTTTAGATCAGTAGACGACATAAATTTCACCTTACTAACCTTGCTTAAACACTTCTCTTTACTCGCGCCTTTTAAGCCAGCTGATCTCTGTAGACAAGCAGCATCGGTTCCTGACAATATTGCGCAACAACTCTTTGTCGACCAGTTACTTCGAGTCCTTGCGTTTAGTCGTTCACTCCTGCGAAAATTAATATGCTTTGAGCTACGACGTGTATTTGGCCAATGGAACTGCGCTGCCTGTGTGTCCCGCGTAACGCAGGCATTTTCAACCTTCCTGTGAGAGACACTCGTTTCGATTAGATAGTTTGATTAGTTTGTACGTTGTGCGCTGCAATGTACTTTGCCCATGCACGTCCAGCGTCTTTGACGTGCACTTTGCGTATTTTTTCTTACCACTCCTACCGGCGATCTCACATCTTGGAGGCCACGGACTCCAAGATGTGTGATGGCCGGTGTCATCTCGAAGGCCGCTGCCAGGCAATTCTCTACAGGATAAATTAAAGGACTTCTCTTTCTCTCAACCTCTCTCTCTCTCTCTCTCTCTCTGCAATGCAGCGCATTGTATGACAACCCAAAAAAATTATGAAAGTACAGATTTAAGAAACATCTGCAACGCTTTTGGTGCTCCGCCAGCACGCAATACACAGAGCGTGCAAGAAAACACGTCCGAAATAATTCCGTAAGAGCAGGTACGATGAGCAAAGTGTCCGGGTTTATTTTTACAACGACGACAAACATTTACATTTCCAAACTTCAAGTACATTTGCAAACAAACAGTCGGACTGACAGCAATCACGCACGCGTTCTGCGCAGAATGAGCAGAAATACGCGAAAGCATCGTTGAGTCCTTGACTTCAACAAGATATCATATAGGCGTTGCGGTTTGGGCGTTCAACTAAAAAGAAAAAAAGTCAGTCGGCCGTATTTGGTGAGGATTATTTTATTTTTACTTTCCGTTCCTATAGTTCTTCCTTATTGGCCCGCACGCAGCCGAAACCTGCTATTGCCAGGATCAACCACTACGCGAGACAGATGATGATAAATGGGTAGAGCGGGTGTAAAAGAAATTTTACAAAATGCGGCCCCAAGTGTTCTTTTTTGCAGACAGACGAGCAATTTTCTAACGTAAAAAGAAAACATGCAGAAGTAGTTGGGGGAAAGAGCAATGTATAAGTCTATACTAACTTAGCTCTTCGTTTCGTCTTCGAACATTACGAGGAACAAACAGTCCTGTACATATTCGCGCATCACCAATCTCTCTTTCTCGCTTGAGCATATATGGCGACGGCAAACGCGGTGCACGCTTTTTTTTTCCTGCTCACTTTCACGGCGCTCTAACGACCGGCACAGCTCCCCGCGCTCGCGACCGGCGCCAGACGGCGCAAGAGACAAAGACCGGCCCGTGTTCAATCATGGCGGGAGGTAGCGGTGCCTTGGACGGTCGCATCGAAGGCGTGATGCCGCGTAACGCATCGTTTGCGCCCCGCCTAACCCTTTCCATCAAACTCGGAGCCATACGCCCGCCGGAGTGCCGATCCATCCCCGCCTACATGTCGTCGGAGAAAGACGCCTCGCTTATGTTTCTCCGTGAAAAGGCCGCGGCAGGGGGCCCTTGTATAATACTGCACTGCTTCAACATCTGCGTCGTTCGCGCTGTCTCGCCGCTTATGGTCGTTGCAGCGTTAATATGCATCCACGCAAACAGTTAGTTGCACTGTGCGCTTCCGCAGCGCATGCGTACAATCCCGTTCTCCACCTTCTCCGCACGAGGAACAAAGAAAAAGCGATAGAAGTTCCGGTGACAACGACTGTCGAAGGTAGCGTTAACGTCTCTTAAACCCGCTGAAACTGCGTTGACGCGCGTTTCATATAAGCCACCAAAAACGTGAAGCAAGGGCTATAGTGCGTGATACACCCCGTAAAGAGCGCCGCATGATACGCAATGGCCGCACCACGTGGCAGTGGATTACGCTGTCTCCAGGATCAGCCCACTACTGGGTGAGAAACAGACCGAGCAGGCTCACCAAACCCAAGGGAGAAACGCAATGATGGCTTCGCTTAATTAAACGACTTTTGCGATTGGAAGCGCATATTTGTCGCAGTGAGAATGGTTCAGTACTGTATGATGTAGCTTTGCTGAATTTCTTAGACAATAGAGCCGGTCACCAGCACCTGTGGCTCTATAAGCCGATTTGCTTTATGTACCACATCTCGTCTCTTAGCGTTCGCAGTCAGAGATTAACAAAAAAAAAACACTCTGACTGACGGATTGGGTCGTCACAAGAGAGCTGGCCCATGAAATGTCGAAACGGGAAAAGAAAAACACTAGAGGTCATTCGTACAAATCTGCGATTGAAAGTACTTGATATAGCAAGTTCAGGTCAATTTTGCACACGGTGCTGCTGACGTAGGCATGCGGCACGGTATTGTGGCTAAATCTAGTATGCACGGCTATTGCCACCATGATTTTGTTGAAAGATTTTGCGTCCTTTTCCGGCACATTTTTTTTTTCTTGTGTGATCAGACATATGACACAAACGAGGCTTCAGACAAGATCATATACAAGGTGACCAATCAAAGCGAACGTTTGATTCCTCCACTGCTTCATGTGCGCCACACTCACAGCTATTGGTGACGATTGGAAAGTATACTGCTGCCGCGGTACCAATCACTGAGCCAAATCAGTGTCTCAGAAACGTCAGCTGCAGGTGAAATGCGTCGGTCCGGAAAAATCGTTGTCATTTACGTCACGTTTAACGGTATCTTTACACACACGTTAAAAGGAGATGTCCGAGCGGAGCGATTGCCAGCATGTCTTCGCAAAGCTAGTTTCACCGTTAGCTATCAGCATCCTCTTCCTGCATAGATAAGGTAACACGAACGAGCACGAACACTATGGCCCAGTAATGCCAGTCTTTTGCAGATATTTAGCCTGGGAGTGGCGTTTACTCGTGCTTACGTGCACTTAACGTGATCCACCTACTCTGCAGACTGCGAGCTGTGTCATGTGTGAGTCTATAAAGCATGTACTATGTGGCTTCCCTCAGTGCGTGGGAGAGGGACAGAGGTTGACTGATGACTTCGCCTGCCTGGACAGCCAAATGTTGTCAGAGGCAGTAATATTGGGCCCTTGGAGTGACTGCATATCTTGTTTGCTGGAGGATCTGCCCTTACCCGACCTATTAAAATGTACAGGCCCAGGCTTTCAGTTAGACTTAGATGTTATGCACGTTTTTTGCATGTTTCTTCTATTGTCATTGTCCCCCATCATGCTCCTCTTTCTTTCCCTCTTCCTATTTCGCCAGCTCAGAGCAGTTGTCTAGAGCAATCTACTTCAGGCCGACATCTCTGCCTTTCATATCCCTTCTTTTTTTGCTTTCTATTTGTGCTAGGCTACCACTTGCTATCACAAGTAAAAAGCCATAAGCCCACTCCTCGAAAGTACATATGACGCTTAAGAGGCTTCAGACAAGACACTTGAGGAACCAGTGCAAAGGCCAAGTTGTATAAGTATATGGAGATAAATGAAGGCGTTGGAGATTTATTTGTCAAGTTGGGGATTGAGGAGCTGTGTAGGAAGCTATAGTGGGAGCACGAATGGTGTCAAAACACTGTGCGAAACTTTGACAAGCTGTGCTATGGGGAATTCCTTCTTAGATTATCGCCGCACCATTGGCACAGGATCCTTTGTGCTGAAGTAAGATTACGTGCTGCGCCGCCTAAAGAAGGTAATGAGGCTGTTCGTATAGTATTAGCACCCGTTTCCGTCACTAACCAATCTCTCGCATCCCATGCATCGTTGTTTCCTTCACCGGTGGCGTTGTGGAATGAACGGGGCGAGCGATAATCACGGGATTTCATTAACGAGAGAAAGTAAAAAAAAAGCCCGCCCCCTCCAAAAAGAAAAAAAAACGAAAGATAACAGCACTGGGCTCACACAAATATAGGTGCACGGCGTTTCAGAGTACACTTTTCGCAAATTGTAGCAAAAGCAGCAAGCAATAAAGCATAAGAATACAGTAATGCGCGGTAATGATGAAAAAGGGGAGCGAAATAACGAAGTTAAGGAAGCGTGTCTTCCTTTTCCCTTTTTTCTTTCTTTTTTTTCTTCCTTTAGCTTCTTTCGCATTAGCGTTCCTTCACCCTCTCCATCCTTCCCGCAGAAACAAAAGGGGCGAACGTGGCGCAGTCGATGCCGACGTTCGCTCCAGTAAGGGAAAATGGGGAGGAAGGGGGGGGGGGGTGGCTCGCGTACGCGACGGGCCGTGAGTCCCGAAGTTGTCAGGCCTGCGTGATCGACTCGGCGTTATCGCTAAACCAGTTGCTCGCACTACACCTCGCGGACGCGAGTACGGAGAGAAACGAGAAGAGAAGCATCGATCGGAGCGCGCCAGCGAGTCGACGAGCGTGTGCGGTGGTGGCTCGCGCGCCCGCTCCCGGGACTTTGGCGGCCGTCGCCGGTCGCTCCAGATAGAAAGAAGGCAAAGAGAGAAACAAAAAGACGAAGTATAAGCAAGGGAGTGCATAGATACCGCAAGAATTCGCACGCAATATGAAGCAGGAGCCGAGTCAACTGAAGTTTTTTTCGTTCCTAAGTATATAGGGTCCCCCGTTTGCCGGTCGTCTTGAAAAAAAAAATCAAAGTGTTCGGCATCACAAGTGAGAGAGAAAGGAACAAAAACGCAGTGCCCCGCGCACAGATTACAGCCGGAGCAAGTAACGTTCCCAAAGTCTGTCATGTAGGGCCGTAGAACGTATGAACTGCGCCGAGTTACCTTGGGAGCACTGGCGCCAGTGTAGGACAACTAAGCGGACCTGCGTACTTCCGGTTGACCTGTGTGCCTCCCTATACATTCCTTGTCTCGCTCTCTCGCCGACACCGATAGATTCATTCATAGTATTTAACACACCGCAGAAACAGTGGGGCCCAACCAATCTGACCCCCCGTGGATCTTTGTGTGCAACCAAGGTACGGTAGACTGTCGTTTTTGCATCTATAGCTGCCAGCGAAACGCGGGCGCCGAGGCCGGGGATCGTGTCCGTGACCTTATGCAGAGCAACACAAAGCCATATTGTCTGCGCTGTACCACCGCGGCAGCTGCCCTTATGAACAACCCCAGCATGCGTACTGCTTCGCGAACGCAGGTGCTGAATGTAGGAAACAGAGGATAAAGGGAGCCGTGGAAACAAAACAAAACAATTATTAACTGCTATCCACTTATAAGGCAACATTTAAAAGCACGTTTCATGTGCTTACGTGCTTTCTTGTTGTGTTTGCTTATGATGATGATGATGATGATACCGTCGTCGAAAATCCGTAAGTTCTTAAATACCTGAAAGCTCCAGCACTGAAGTATACAACTTCAGAAGCAGGCCTGAACAATAAGTTCTCGGATAACACGCCGGATATCGCGGTATGTGAGCGGAGAAGTCGAGGTGGTCGTCGGAAATGCCGCGCTCATCGAACCACGCTTCGTTGCTCGCGGGCCTCGTATTAGCTGGTACTCCGTTGTCAAACCTGTCCCTGCGCCTACCGCACGGGCGCAGCTCGGATCTCGCTCGTTGAGTCGCTATCGTGTGAACGAGAGAGACACCAGAGTGTGAAAGAACGAGCTCCTTCATCGCGAGTGTCGACCGAAGTTCGATGGGCTGCCCGCGCTGATTGCGCATACGCCAGCAAGCGCTGTCGGCGACGAGCGCGCTCAACTTTAGCTACTTTGCTCGAAAACAGCACTCACTATGCCTTGGAGAAGTCGATACGCTTTTTCCTGCCACTGCCGCGCTGCAAAGGGGGTCGATCGCAGCCGACTCGAACTCGAGACGAGAGGGCGTCCTCCGCAGACTGCTGCGCTGTCGACGAATGACGTCACGCGTGCGCAGACTTTCTCTTTTATTTATTTATTTATTTATTTATTTATTTATTTATTTATTTATTTATTTTGCTGAAGAGCGGTTAAGGGGAGTTCCGCAATGGTTTTCGTGCGACGAAAGCGGCCGGTGAAGGCCGGCGTCGCAATCAAAGAACAGGCAGCAACGCCACCCGCGTCGAATGCCCACATTTTCGCTTCGAGAAGCCCTTATCAATTATTGTTTTAAAAAGTTACCTTGCGTATAGCCCACTCGAATACGCGACCACTTTCTTCCTGCGCGGTTATTTTCAGCCAGTTTCTCGCAACACGTTTTGCCAGCTCACCGTTGGAGGTGGCTACTAGGAGTGTGTATATGGCTGCGGCGGTGAACGGGCTGACAGTGTGGTTCCGCGACGCAGCCGCCTGCGTGCGTCGAAGCCCCGAGCCAGCAAACAGGTCCCTATAATATACTATCCACAAACGGTTTAAGCTCGCTGTCTTTGACGTATCAATTGCTCATATTCGCATATACATCTATAAAGTTTTTAAATTTCGTGAGCATTTCCTTCTGCTTCCTTTGTCTTTTTTTCGAATGAGCATAAAAGCTTGTTGAACACGGCTTGTTTTAGTTTTAAGACTGCAAGTCGCGGGCTGACGTTGCGTACAGCCACGATAAACACAGCCCACCAGCGTCCTGTAACACAATTTAAGTAATTTGAGATTACAAATTAAATTATGGGGTTTTACCTGCCAAAACTACGATCTGATTATGAGGCACGCCGTAGTGGGGGACTCCGGAAATACGGACCACCTGTGCTTCATTAACACGCACCTAAGTCTAAATACACGGGTGTTTTGGCATTCTGCCCCCATCAAAATGCGGCCCCCGTGGCCGGGATTCGATCCCGCGACCTCGTGCTTAGCAGCCCAACCACAAATTTAAGTTATGTAGTTTCCCATCTCGAAATTTCACGGTGGGATACGAGGGACCACCTGAGGTTCACTGCCATGCACGTAATGCCGGGTATACACGAGCGTTCTTGAATGCGACAACATATATATGCTTTCGTGCGTATATATATGCATATATATGGACGGAGGAGTTTTGACGCTATACACTTGCGTAGTTCATAAAATACGCACTCTTTTCGTAGTGTAGAATGTACACAATACGCCGCGCACTTACGCAAAGTGCGATAAATATTAGACAGTTTTAGGTGGGCGTCCCCAACCATCAATGTACGCAGCGCGCGAGGCCCAACCATCAATGTACGGAGCGAAAGGCTCGCCCACAAAACGGCAATAGCTGGCAGGACGCAAAAGTAGAGAAGGGGATTGCTGACCTGCATGCGCCGCCATATGCCAGCTTCTGAAACTGTGTAGCCAATATCAGTCGCCACGAAGTCAACTCACAAGCCGGAGTCATATTTTCGGTCGGAGCCATATCGTAAAATTCGCTCTCGTGGACACACGAGATAGCGCGATAACGTCCCGCAAAGCCCGCAGCGGACGCTACGCAGCTTTTGAAAAGCTGCTGGCGCACGTAAGATTACGTGCGTGCTCTTGCGTATTGCGCATGCGCACTGTCGCCTCCGCGGGCTTCCTGCGGTCGCATAGCTGTTGCGGACGCCCAGCTAAAACTGCCTATTGTTCGCAAGCATTCGTGGACACGATGTAGGATATTACGAATAAGCAGCTGCACAAATCGTGTGGACTTGAGATGTGTATGGGAGAAAATAACGAAGTGCTGAAACAAAAGGAAAGAAAAACAGATGCCGCATTTGCCGCAGAATATAGGCTTCATAAATGGAGCACAGCAAGAGCCGAGGGTATATTCCCGTGTACGACGTATCGAACAACGTAGCAGAACACGTAAAGTAGGTTGTGCTTCTTGCTTAAGCCGGGTACCGAAAAAGGCACTTTAACGAACAGGATGCAGATGATATCAAGAACGTGGCCACACCGTATAGACATCATTTCGGTATACATAACCCCAAAAGTATCAGCAGATAAGTCCCGCTGATGCAACTATAGAGACACGGAAAAATAGAAACGAGTTAACGTGACCTCACATAGACCTAAGACATCTAACGTGGTGGATTTGGACGAGGGATGCAAGAAACAAAAACGCGCACGGTGAGCGGCGACTATTAGAGTGATGCCAAATGGCCAACGGTCAAATGCCGTGTCGATACACTGCTGGCACCTCACTCCTCCAATCGGTCAGGCAGGCAAGCAGGCAGGCAGGAAGGCAGGCCGCCAGCTAGCTAGAGCTTGCAAGTCAGCGGCACGGCGCTGCCGAAGACAAAATGCTCTTCGCGGTTCGCTGACCCGCCAAAACTGAGCTGCCGTGCGGCTTGGCGTCACGAAGCCTCCTGATCCCTGACACGGGGCAAAGCCTCCTCCTTTCTCCGCGTTCCTTTCTTCCTGCTTGGCGAAGACGGTGCGCTGACGGTAATAATAAGGTAGTACCCAAGAACGTCAACAACAGAGGAAAATGCCCGTCACGCAAATAAAAGTAATATTAAGGAAGCTCCGCAGGGCGTTACAATGCTTCAGAGGAGCCGGCTGAGAGTAGAGGCGATTTCTCTTGAGAAAAGGATTCTGTATGGCGTCCCGGGGCTTTCGTCAGAGCAGGTGAGGAAAGAAGAAAAAATAAAGGTCAATGTTCGCGCGAAGGTTACGCACTGTTTGCTGGACACGGAAGATACGCCCGCCTCTGTGACGCGCACTTTAGTATCAGCGAAAATGTGTCAGTCGTTTGTGACTGTGAGAAGGTAATGTAATATGATAAAACCGATGAGTGTGCTCCTACAGTTTGTATAGATAGAATAAGGAAAAAAGTCGCAGTTTCACCCGAAAGGCGAAGCATCGATTGTGACAGCAAATTAGTACACTCTAAGAAAAATCCCGGGAAAAACGGGAGTAACTGCGCCGTTAGTCCTAAAAAGGGCGCTTTCGTCCCTCAGAGGACTAACTGCATGAATGTGCGTGCCGTGTGCAAATTTCGGAGACTAAGTGTTTAGTCCCTGCTCGAAAAGAGAGCAATGGGAGGACGAACGGCAACAGTTACTCCCCAGGCACTTCGCTGTTTTCGTCCGTGTCATGGAGCGATGCGGCGAAAACGGTATTGTCAATAAATCGTGAATGGTTCGAAGTTCGTGCATTGTCTTTTGAACTACATGTAAAGCAGCACCTTGCCTCCCATCGTGAGAAAATTACCTGAAACTTAAAACTGGAATGTGAAGAGGCATGCCCTTCGTGCGCACCCCATAAGTGAAAGATACAAATTAAACGCGCAAGTCATTGATAGACGGCTAGATTTTCTTTGTCAATAGTACCTGAGTTCCTTCCGTTCCAAGGAGGTTGCGAACTGAAGCTGAACTGAAGTCTAGCTCAAACGGCACACGCTAAGGGAGAGAGCAATTGCCCTTCTCTGTCGTCTTCGGTGCCCCGTTTGAGCTCGCTACACGTATACATGGCGTATAGTGCCTCAGTTTAAATCACCCTAAGAATACTCGGGCTGATTTCTTTTCGAAGTCGCTCATGGTTGCAAGTACACTCAACGTGAGACTCTCGCTGCATAGCTTGCACAATATACGGAGTCACGTTTAAATTGCGGCACTTGCGTTTCCATGCTTAACATTGTCTAAATATCTCGTCTTGCCAACCAAGCGGCGTGGTGTAGTGGATAGAGTACTTGACTTGTGAGCGAGAGGACGTGAGTTCGATTCCAACCTACCCTCGGGCCCGTTTTTTTTTCAGCTCATTAATTTTTTTATTAGGGTATAAATGCTTAAATTAATTAATTCCACCCTTGCGGAGCATCGGAACGAATTACCGTTACTCCCTTGAGGACCATCGGGCAGGGGCAACTGTTAGTCCCCAAAGGAGTAAGTGCATGGGGAGTAACAGTTCATCCCATGTCAGTTCGTCCCCAAAAGGACTAATGGTTGTGGCAAATCAGTTAGTCCCCAAAAGGACTAACGTCCCTACCCCTTTTAGTCCTTTTTTTCTTAGAGTGTAGACAGCTATACGAAGTAAGGATAGTAGTTTGATCAACCGTATGAACTTGTAAACGTTCGCTTACTAATTAAATTAACAAGCATGGTGTCAAGCGCCCACTAGCAAACACGAACAAATCTCACTCGATGACTGCGGATACCCGCTGTCAAAACGCTGGAGTGAGGAAGCGAGGCAGCAGCAGCGAGCGAATCGAGCTTCGTGCTGCCTCTCACCACAACGCGAGCTAAGCGGCGAGAGCCCAGCGCACAAGAAGCTTTCAGCACCTGGCGTATCTGTCCCCACCGCAGATCGCTTTCAAGATAAGGCCCGCACAGCTGCGCCATACGCAGGCGCCGTTGCAGTTGAATGCACGCCCCCATCTCCTCCCTCCGTTCCCTCCGGCACCTTGCGCACGACGGAAGACGGCGCGCTTCCTCCCCGCTTTCCTCCATTGCTTGCGCAAGATTGAGGCACGATCGCTGGCTTACCGTCGCACGCTCTCAATCACACATATTGTATGCCGCGCCCAGCGACGATGTTATCGTCCTCGAACTTTATATGGAACATCACGATGACACCAATGGCAACGACAACGGAGGATATGCGCCTCAAGTGTCCATATATTTGCTATCGCAATAAAAGAAATCCAGCCGTGCTCTAGCTGTGGAGCCTCACTAATGGCGCAAAAATACAAGCGGCTCAGTAGTGTGGCAATATAAAAAGCACGATGCATTACAGCGAAAGCGATCGCGCATGTGTTTACTCCACGGTATTTACAATACTGGGTGTAGCGAAAGGGAGTGCCATCCACAGAACTTTTATAGTGAACACGAGTCTGCCGTGTCAATTATAGCACCGCAGCAGCCGTTACTGGGTATCCTAGAAATTAACATTCTATTACAATTCGTTATTGTTTGATTTCGCGATATAAATTACAAATTCAGCTAGAGGGCGTTGTGTTTAAGGCTATCCCTTTCGCTGCAAAAAGCTACCAAAGACATAAGTAGGGACGTTTCCAAACGTGATTTTCTGGATATAAGCACTCACTAACAAACTGCATGACGTCATTGCAAATTTCCCAGCGAAGCTACGGCGCACCCGCTTTTACGAAGCCCGCGTCATACTGACAACGCGAAGTCGGTAAGGATATAGCAAGCGTTCAAAGCCACCCCTGTTCCTCGGCGGTGCTTTTCAAAGAAACCGCGGCTGAAGCGGACACCACGTCTGACTCGTGGGTACTTCCAATTTTAAGGGAAACGTTTTATTAGTATTAATTGCAATCAATTTTAACTTTTGTTAATTAAATGTCATGGGAAAAATATTGCCCACGTGTATCGCGAAGATCTACGGGGCACTCATTCTAGTTTAATGGTGATTTCAACGCCTAAATACTAAGGTGCTTCCCCTAAATGTGGACAACCCTGTAGTTGTATCTTCACAGTGTCGACACCGTAGGAGTACTGCTTGTCGGGATAGTTGGTGAAACACGTCTATCAGAAGAAAATTTCAAATTAATACGCCTATATAGATGAAGTATAGACAGCGAAAGCGCCGACGCCTACTTTGCGGTTCGTTAAATTGCCGTCTCGACTTCACGAGCCGGGATGTCAGACCCTGGATTCACATTCAAGACAAACTCAACGTGCTTGCTGTCCTATACCGACACCAAAGCTATCGAAAATGTCAAAGCACGTAGATGGCCGTGGGGCATAATCCGTCACTGTCATGACCTCGCGTGCGGACATAGCGCGTCATGACAGAAAATATACTGGAAACCCGCGCCGAATATGTGACTGTCATGAGCTGCGTGTACTTTCCGCCTTTAGACTAAGTTCCCCGTGTGTCTTTTTTTATATATTAGCGCGCTCAGTATGATTTGCAACACGGGAGCACATCGCCGAACGAGTTTCGAGAATGTATAGCAGCAGTAACATACGAAAAATTGTTGAATTTCTTCTAATGGCAGAATGGCATCCCATTTGAAAAAAAAGAATGGCAACTGTAATTTTTCTCAGCCAAGAAAATTGGTAGATGCATACCATGTTGTAACTCATATTGAGAAGGACGGTACCTGCTCACACACAAACCGTCGCCACCAACGAGGTAAGAAATGAAATGCAGGGAATCAATCTTCCGTACAGTAATCTGCAAGTGATCGTTCTATTAGTGATAGGATGCTATAATTAGTGCTTGCAATGGTTATGAATTCTCTTGTCTGAAGCCTCAAATATGCGTAATCACGCTAAAGTTTACTTGCCGTAGCAAGTTATACTTAGTGTTTATCTTGGTACGTGTCACTGTGTCTGAAACCACTTGTGTGTCATATGACTAATCACGCAACAGAACAAAAAAACTCAGTGCCCTTCCACTCTGTGAAGAAGAGTGACCAGCGAAGCTGTGTATATGGGTCCCTTAATGGCGAACTGCACCTCTGCCGCGGGTCGGCCCGGCAGTGCACTATCTTCGGGATTTTTTTTCTACACGCGGACACGATAATGAAGAAAGTAGCCCTTAACAGCTTCGCTGTAAAAGGATGAGGAAAATACCCAAAAATGTTCATCAACACTTCGGAGGCAACAACTTTCATTGGTGGCAAATTGGTTTTCATTCACTCCTTAAGTTTTGTCCAATTTAATGACAGCTTATGCAATTTATTGAGAGTTGCGAGTAATTAAATGAGGTTGTCAGCGTAATGTGTGAATAGATAAAAGACTCTACTGGCGCATTATTTCGCAAGCCATGCGAAGAACCTCACAGCTTTCCTGGCACACCCTACGCAATAACCTCTCAGAACTCGGAATACTTGTTTCCTCGTCAGCGTACAATACTTATGTTTACGTGTGTTATTCCTTTATCTCCAGTATTCTTCGGGCTGCACTCGGCAAGCAGCCAGGCCAGAAAGAAAACGGGAAGCAGAAAGGCTAAAATGTAGTCGAATCGCCGATATAAATTCAAACCAAAAGAAACCTGTGCATATACGTATATGCAACGAATGGCAAAAAAAAAATGGAAAAAGAAATGTGAGAGACTGCCTTCGCTCTGGCCATCAAATGTCTGCAGCTGGCACGGTGCTTCCGGGAACACGCCGTAAGCGAATCGAACGTCTCTGCCCTCGCATCGATGGACCGCAAAGCTCGTTCGCCCCGCAGCTGTCAGCTGCTCGGGGCAGCCCATTGTGCGGCCGTACGAACGTCCGGGACCACTTCCAGCCAATTGGGAATCATGTTTCACTTCGCATGACTAACTCGTGCCTTAATAGGGCGTAACTGAGACACTCTGGCTCGCAGCAGTCGATACTTTTTTTTTTTTTTTTGACGAAGGGCCTGCATTTTATGGCCTTCTGTGACGTTTACGTTACGGAGCTGCCGTGACCTGCGGTGGCTGTCATGGCTGCGCGAATAGAGAGAGCTTGCAGAAAGCGTCGAAATATTGTATTAAGTATTTCATTTGCTAAGTACTGTATAGTTATGTTTCTTTTCCGTCATATATAACTTACACGTATTATTTTTGCTCCTCGTTTTCCTAATAGTATTGTGCGCGCTGCTCACTCGATGCCCTGGACAGACCTGTAAGGTATATCAAATAATAAATCTGCTTACAAGGCTGCTTGCGTGCGCCCTAAACTTTTAACCATTTTATCAGGTCTAATAAAATTAGTTGCTCTCATTTTTATTGTATGTATCTTTACGGAAGCTGTTACCGTTTACTAATTTGCATAATCGTGTTTCCATTCTGCTGCGTACCACAGCAGAATTTTTACAGTTTACATTACAGGTTTCATGTTGCTTCTCGTTCAACCCCCATTACTCAATGCACTGAACGGACCTGTAAAGTGTGTTGAATAATAAATCATAGTAATATTAAAATAGTTGTCGAAACCAAGAAATAGCTTCCCGGTAGACGTGCCGAGACAATGTCGTTGGAGACGCTTATTGGTCAGCTTTATTGATTGACGCTGTGAGGCGTGCGAGTGTTGTGACATCGCACTGCCGGTAGGATCAGCGTGAGCTTACAATCTGCACTGAAATATTTGCGAGCACACATACGGCGCGCTGGTGTCAACGTCGGCCCACCAAGTCGGCCCACCCTTCGACAGCACTAACCACGTCGTTGTCGGCCACACAGCCACTCACACATAGTAGAGGAAAGAGCGAAAGTAGAGCTTCTCTGCAAAAAAGTAAGTTCTCTCCGATAGGGTTCACTTCGCCATCCTTCGCCATACGCTGGTACCGGGGGGGGGGGGGGGGAGGGGGGGGGGAGGGGGGGGAGGGGGGATGCTTTCGGGAGGGAGGGAGGTGTGCAGGTAGCTGTGCGTGCGTGTTCGTGTGTGTGCATGTTTGTTTAGAGCTGCACTGCGTTAATCGAACCATTAGGCAATGAGAGAATTCTTAATTGCTGCTTCCATTTCTGTCTTTCTTCCAATTTACCTTTTTTGTGCGTTCGGTTCTTCATTTCCTTGCGTTTCATTCACTCCCGCACAAGAACGAACACAAACAGTCGCACTTTTTCTGCCTCAGCGTGGCCTGGTGGGTTCCACAAAGCGGCTGCGCATGCTTAAAGCTCTTCCTTTTGTAATTCAGAGACGACACCCCATGACTTCATCCCATTTTGTCTCGCATGACCCCCCCCACCGCATTCATATCTTTCCTAAAACACAAACATGTTCAATGGAATGACCCGCCCCAAGAAAGGCGCAAGGCTCGTGGAGCGCGGTCGCTATTATCTTGACCGTTTTCTGACAGCGCGGCACCTGTCATGTCGACGCGAAAGTGACGGCAGCTCTAACCGAAGAACTCCGTGACGAGTACATTTTGTTTCGTATGTGCTTATATAGGCGGCTTATCATTAGCAAAGGCAAATCCCTGTTTCATTTAATACAAGTTTGAATTCGGTCACTCGATTGGTTCCAAGCCCCATTTATTCGGTAAAATCCGGCACATAAGGGTTCGTAAGCTTTCATTATTCGGAAAATGGTACAGACAACAAGCGGAGCCATTACAGGAAGACCTTGAGCTGGAAGTTAATGGCTTACGCTTCGCACGCGTGGCACGGGTATATAAGCAACCAGACAATTCTTATGTCAGCGACACACGATTCAGGTCGGCCCACGAAGTGCCGTCCACATTATACGCGATCCAATTCCTCACTATGCGATAGAGTGTTGACCTTTGTCCCACACAGTATCAGTAATGTGTTGGACCACACACGTACGTCATAAAGCTTGTGACGAGTTTACACGTTTTAGCAAGCATTATCTACCACCGGACGTGCTTGTGGCGAAAAGCTGATAAAACACAGCTGAGTTAGGCAAGCTTAAAAAAAAAGAAGGAGGGGGGCGGGAAGCTGCCACACTATACAGTTAAGTGGTCATCTGTCCTCTTTCGTCACCAACATCATTCTTGAGTGCTTATTTCTTGACTAATTAGGAAAAATAATAAACAAATGAAACAAACAGCTTGGGTAACGTTAGTTGAGATACCCTATGCAAGGTGTCCCAGCTAACTTTAGCCAAGGTTTAAAAATTTGCGAATACCACGTTCCTGGCCAGAACCGAGGTAATGTTTACAGTGGCTTGGAGATACTCAAAACATTTCTTTTCATTCCCCTGATTAGATAATTAGCATTAATTATTAATCAACTTCTCAAATGTTATAATTGGATTAGAAGTGTCAATGAGAAAATTGTAGAGCAACATGAGAAACTCTCGATATAGTTTTCTCTTGTTCGACACGTGCTACATAAAAGTGTTTTCCGAGCCTAAAGGAAGCTCGCGAATACACGCAAAGTGCCTCGAGCGGGCGCAGCAATTGCGCGTGCATTTGCCGGCTTCTTTCACGCTCAGAAAAACACTTTCATGTAACGTATTGAGCAACATAAAGCTGCATCGTGATTATTTCATGTCGCTCTACAATTTTCTCATTGACACTTTTCATCTAATTATAATATTTGACAATATTATTAATGAATTAGGACTAATTATCTAATTAGGTGAAATGAAAAAGTAATTTGGGCGTCTCCAAGCGACGGCAGACATTACCTTGGTTCTGTTCAGCTACGTGGCCTTTGCATGTTTTTAAACCCTGGCTAAAGTTAGCTGGGACACCCTGCATATTGGCAGGTGCAGAATTCCTGTGACTGTGCTTTATGCTACTGCTATTCTTTCTTAAATTCCTAGTAACCATTATCTCGCCTGCAGGAGGACGTCCAGAATGAATGCCCTGTCTCTCGCTTTTAATGAACCCGTCAATACGCATTCCTTGCCATTCTGGAATAAACAGCTCGCCCATTCACCACCTCCGGACGTCGAATATAACTTACTGCAATCTGCTGGGCAAAGTAAACTCTGAAAAACATTTAAATAAGATACATGCAGGATGGTAGGAGAACCGCGAGACGGTGCTTGTGTTCTTTTCTTCATTTTTTTTTTCCATCGAAGCTGTTTATGGGGACCCTGTGCCGTCGTTGTCGGAGTTCGCTAAAACTATCATCATCAGCAATGGCTTGAACGTCGTCGTCATCATCCGCAGCTGGCTCCATTGCCACTCGCCATTCCAGCCTAGAATTTCACTTACGTCGTCGTAAGGGGAGACCGCGTTTACGGGGGTATGAGTAATTGCTTGAGGGGGTATGAGCTATCCATTGTCTCACGTGACGGACAAATTTAATTTTGAAGAATCGCAAGCGGCATTGCCGAGCGGATGCTGCAAACCACGCCACCGAGCAAACTCGAGACATCGAAAGCAAGCGACAACGACGCACTGCAGGCATACCGTCACTGACGCCGTTCTCTCCGTCGCAGCCGAACGTGTGTGTAACCTCATTCAGAAACACAAAGACGTCGTGCTGAGAGACAAATGATGTGCAGAGTACTGGACCAGTTGGACAATCGTCCACTATCAGAACTGAAAGCTTTAGGCCAATGCTCCGAAAGAACATCCGCGATGAAGGCCTTACTCGCGCTATTAAGGTTCTTGTGGTCCACGGGACTCTAAGAATGCCGCCCCCTACCGCTGTGTAGTGTACGCGCTTTGTTCGTGCTTGTCTTCCTTTCTTTCTATCTCCCCCTTCCACTCTGTTTCTCTTTTTATCCCCCTTAACCCTTCCCCCTGCGCAGGGTAGCCAACCGGAACTACCTCTGGTTAACCTCCCTGCCTTTCTCTGCATTATTTTCTCTCTCTCTCTCTCTCAAAGACGTCAATCGTCAAACCAATCCAACCAATCGTCAAAACGATTGCAGCGCCCGCATCTGCAGTGGTGAGCTTTGCGCCTAATACACGGAGTTTCGGATTAGTGGTTCCGCACATTCCATCCCAGCTACAACTATGGGAAGACCAGGAGTAGTGCGCATTCCTGAGGACAAAGGTGCCTACCGCGAGCGTCAGCGAGAGTTGGCTCGTGAATGGGCTCGTCGTCGTAGGGCCTACCTTACGCTCAAGAAGGAAAAAAAAAGAAAAACACTGAGCGAACCGCAAAAAAAAAAGAGAGAGAGAGCACTCCTAAAGCATGCTTACCACGCGAAGCATGCAAAAGCGAAAATGAGGTGAAAGAATGGCGAAATAAAAGATTTACTATATAGACTGCTTGCGAAGTCTGACTTTCATGGTGTAACACTCGGTCTAACTAACGCAGCTTCGCTGTTCGACCATCTTCACGGACTGGAAGGGGCGGTAATCTTTTTTACGCAGTTCCGTGGTGTGTGGTGAGCGTTCAAGATGCAGATGCAAACTGTACGCCTCCAAGCCGCGAACTGCGATTACGTTGCCAAGAAGCCGACAAACTAGAAGCAAGCTTCCTGTTCTCCTTCTTACGTCATCCCTTCAAATGCACGCCGTAACGCTGATGCGACGGTAGTCAGTTGCCTTGACCCCGTTCCTTGTAACCTGGCAATGCGCCGCAGTTCAAGCAACTATGCTACGCTGGCTGTTTATTTTTTCCGGTTTTCGATTTTCGCACGAATTCAAATCGCGGGCTGAAACAAATGTAGGGGACACGGGATGAGGTAAAGCATGTCCCATTTTGCCCGCTAACGCATGCGATGACATCACTCACAGGCCTAGTGAAAGAGAGCGGGAAAATTTATTAAGGAAAGGGTAGAAATGTTGGCCTGATGTAGACTCCTCTGGCCAGCAAAATTTTCCGTGAAGCTATGACGTCGTAGCATTACGATATGCCATCAAACAAAATTCTGCGTGTTCAAGAACAAAAGCTCGACGAATACGCTGAGATGACAATTTATTGCCACAAGCACTAGCTTGGTACGCAGTTGGGATGAAAATGTCACAGCCATCTGTATACGAAAGGACAAACGCCACATCCGGGAAAACATCAAAACGCGCACACTGAATCATTTTAAAACTTTTCTGCATTGCATCATTGCGCTACGGTGTAAACCCGCGCTTATAGTCTAGCTGATCGCTGAAAACAAAAGTAGATTACTACGAACTCAAAAAGTTGTCAACCAAAATTATCACCGTTAAGACAGAGGGACACTTCATGATCATTGAATTGATCGCTTCGGTGGTCTTCCAAGGTCGGCGATAGCCCTCAAAAGGGCGCTCATTCTCAGGGTGTTCAACACAACTACCGAGCGTGGCTGCTTGTAGCACAACTATCGATGACATCAAAAAGGCAAAAAGGCATGCAATTTGAATGTAAATTGTAACTTATCGCGTGTGTGTGCCACCTTGAGAACGTATTACTAGGCGCTTCTTTGTGTCTAATACCTAGTAATCACAATCGACTGTAGCGGGGCTAATAGGTGAGCCGCATGATCATTTCTCTGGCTGTAAGTCGGTGCCACGCGCTTCGTTACACATACAATCATTCTGTCGAGATAACCGGTGCTTCGCGTCCGTTGGGTAAGAATGACGAACAGCTTAAACAATTACAATTGCTTTGATCTGCCTCTTAGACACAGCGCCCTGTAATTATTATCCTTACGATTCCGCCAGGCAACAAATCCGAAAATTAAATAATAATGGAATAAAAGAAGGAGAGAAGGCCAACAAAATGAGCTTCACACACCCGATACTTCACACTGTGGAGGCATGGGAGAGCGCCGTCAGCCCCGCATAATCCAGCCTTGGGGGAGCACACAGTAGTGACCGTGGTGGCCCGGGTGTCGTGGTCGTCGCCGCCGCCGATGGGGGCGGCCCACGCAGTGCGGCGGACACAGCACCGGGTCGTCGCCTGCTGGGCTTCACACACGCGCCGTTGGCCGACCGCCGTCGTAGTCGCTGGCGCCGATCTCACGCCGATGAGCAACGGACGACCGCCGCGGCGCCCTCGGGCCTTCAAAGCACGACGCGGCCACCAACATATACGGCGACGACGATACTCCAAGAAAACGCGCGCGTGCGCGCGCGGATTCACCGCTCACGACGTCGAAGGCGAGAAGCCGAACGGCTCTCGCGCCGCCGTTGGTGCTGCTGCTGCTGCTGCCGCGATCTCCACCACTGCCGCCCCCCTCCGCCGCTATATCCCGGGGGCGCTCACTCCCTCACTGCTTCGCACTTGCGCCGAGCGCTCTGCTGTCCCCTGCGCGCGCGCGTGTGTGTGTGTGTCTGCTGCTGCGGCAACAGCACGGGGCGCCTTTGCTCCTGCGCCTCCTTCGGAGCTCTGCACTGCACCCGATGCGGCTGAGCGAAACTCCCCTCAGCAGCTGCGGCAACGGCCGAGCCGGCGGGGTTTCCTCGGAGCGCAGCGGCGGGACAACCACGGCAAGTCAGCCACGACGACGATGCTCAACGCACGGCCGACGACGACGGCGGTGGCGCCTGCTGCCATCGCCGTCGCCATTTTGGCCAGGCTCCAAAAAATTTGAGGCGAACCGACGAATGGAGTGAAGCCCGAGCGAGGGGACGCTGCAGTGCCGTCCGTGACGTGGCCCGGTCACGTGGGACCCCGGCGCAACCGACCCAGGGCGCGTGCGCGCCGCGCGCGCGAACCGCGGAGGAGGTTCGAGCTCCTGGCACGGAGAGGCTGCCCGTGTTCGCTGCCGCTCGCTGCGAAGCTAGGCCACTAGGTCAGAGGAACGATGCGCTGGTCACGCATGAAACGCCCAGAGGGCATCGAGAAGATTTCAGCCGGAGTCGAACCGAGTCTCGTCATCGCTGAAGAATCTCGCCGAAGAAAACGCTCTGCAATTTGATCCCTTAAAGTAAAACGGATGCCGCGGAAACTGCGAAGACGTGAACGTTGAAAGCTTCCGGTCGAAGAGTTGTAGCGATCACTGGCTTTCGACTTCTGGCAATCCTACACTCTATCAAACAGCCCACGCCGTTCAGCCGGAAACCCACGTTCTTCCTATAGGCTATCAGTCGGTTGCTTGTACAAAGCATGCTCGACGAATAAATCGTGCTCTAAAGACTGGGCGCTGACACTTCGGGTGCTCTTATCTCTTTTATCTCTCACACAGACACAAGCTGATATCGCAGCGGCAAGCCTACTTGAAACAATATAACTGAACGCACACCAACAACTTTTGCTTATTTCCCATCTTCTTGCATGTGCATGCGATGTTTCTTGGCAAGTTTGTAGGCGCAAAAAAGACACGGCTCAAAAGGAAGGTAAAACACGGGACTAGGTACTGTTTGTTTTTCTGAAAATTAAAAAAAAAATTAAATTATGGGGTTTTACGTGCCAAAACCACTTTCTGATTATGAGGCACGCCGTAGTGGAGGACTCCGGAAATTTCGACTACCTGAGGTTCTTTAACGTGCACCTAAATCTAAGTACACGGGTGTTTTCGCGTTTCGCCCCCATCGAAATGCGGCCGCCGTGGCCGGGATTCGATCCCGCGACCTCGTGCTCAGCAGCCTAACACCATAGCCACTGAGCAACCACGGCGGGTTTTCCTCAAAAAAAAAAAAATGTGAACGGCACTAGACAGGAGGACGAGGAAGTAGACAACACAATCATGCACAGCATGGATATTGGCTAACCAGGCTAAGTCAACACTTTTCTGTTCACTTCACAATGTAGGAAAAATAATTTAGGTGTTGACAGCCACCAGGCGCATAAACAGCGACAACTACACACAGGCTCGGCGTACGCCGTTATTAAGGCAAATGCCTCATATTCCCCATGAAGCAGTAAATCTGGCGAGCGTCCGGCGTTAACATCCGATGGCAATAAAGCCCACGTGACCAAGTGCTAACGTCACGTTCCCAGCACTGGATGCGCTGGACCTGCTGCGGCTCGTACTGCGAAATCCCACGGTGAACATCCATGGCGTCGGACGGACGCCGTAGCCCACACCCAAAAAATGACTTTGCCCAATTCGACAATTTTTACTCACGTTCAAAACCAACCCGGCCCGCTTCCAATATTGACTTGACCTGCCCCAAAATTTCGCTAGCCCACACCCAAAATTGAGTTGACCCACTCCCAAAATTTCGGTGGCCCTTCCTCAAAACTGACTTTGCCCAATTGGAACACATGACCAAGTGAAAAGTATCGGGCGTTAGAATGCTTTCACAATCAGTGCACGTCAGGAGTCCTAAGTGCCTCTGTATTTGTAGCTTGCATAGAAAACAACATGGTACCAAACCGCGACTGAGAATCCAGTAAAAAAAAGAAAACAAAACTTCCATGTGCAAACCGACCACAACATAGAATACGAGAAGCTTAAGTTAACGCGCTGAGATGGGCAGCGGCTGTGCATAACACACACAAAACTGCTGCAAACGTCACAGGGAAGTGAACCCGCCACTTTGATGTGTCCGACGCTGCGCGGTACAGGTGCCGACCACGGACACCGGAGGAAGTGCAGCAGTGTCAGTGACGCTACTACAGGACACCTTCCATAAGAACTGGGATTTAAACTGGATGAAAACATTAGCTGGTCATCAGTCGACGTAAGCAAGAGACGTTTAGAGTACCGGTGAAGAAAAAAAAAGCAGGGAACAGATTGATAGGACTGGATTCGTTAGAGGCACAGGTAACGAACGGTACAAGGGAGATACAGAAGCTTTAATGAAGGTAAAAAAGATTAAAGAGATGCAAGACAAAATGTTAGACTTAAAACCATGTATAGCATACCTGAATAGCTCAAGCAGGCTGGGTGACTATTTGTCACTACGACGCCAAAATATCATCATGATCATGATAGAGTGTCAGGCAAGTGACAACACCTAAACTATTCTTGCACCGTGATTGACCTGTTGCATGGACACGCCACCCCTCCCCGTACGTGAACGCCTCTGTGCGTCTTGCAAATGCCTTAGAACGCGTGCCACTTTTTCTTGGTGCTAGCCACAGAGTTTCTCACCGTAATATAGCGAGAAACCCAACGGTGCTGCAGCAACCACACGTCGCAGAAAGGTGCGTGCATTTTTTTAAGGACGCCGTATTGCAGAAAATCCGGCGATGGCTTCCTGCGTCGGCGTTGTACGTCGTTCCGGCAAAAATAATTTCGAACCAAATTCCGAACCACGCATGCCCAACCACTCCTCTACCACCAAAGTAGCTCATACCTCGTACTGCATTCTTTGCAAAGTTATTTCTCAGAATTTTGAGAACGGCAGCCCACAGACAAATATAATGGGCAATGTAATGTAAACACCGACCGCGCATGTCCTTTATGTTAGCTCTTCTCAGACTGAAGTATTAAAAGTGCCAAACAATAACAGGAGATTGACCCACGCAAGAGGCCGCGTTTCCAGCTATGATAGCAAACCACGCACAATTTCAGCCCTCTTTAATGTAGCCATTTGAGTCGCAAATATATATATATATATATATATATATATATATATATATATATATATATATATATATATATATATATATATATATATATATATATATATATAGTCATATCACAAGAAGCCAACAAACACAACGTCCACCGCCAAGGTCTGTGAGTGGTGGCGCTTGCTAATACTCCCAAGGACACATAAATACCCGAAAATGTGGATGGGAAGACAGCGCCGCAGTAGCTCAATTGGTAGAGCATCGCACGCGAAATGCGAAGGTTGTGGGTTCGGTTCCCACCTGCGGCTAGTTGTTTTCTCATCCACTTTAATTTCCATTAATTTATCGTTTCTTTATTTCATTTATTGAGCACAAGTAATTTCCCCTATGTTGTCCTTGGTGTCTGTGTTTGTTGGCTTCGTATGATATGACTAATAAAAAATCAGGCCCTTCGGTTAACCCCCTTTCTTCTCGTTGATATATATATATATATATATATATATATATATATATATATATATATATATATAAAGTTTAATTGTATATTGAGAGGTGAGCCTTCCCACTGGAGGAGGAGAGGCCTATCATGCTACTCCAGGTGAGACGATGAGGGATGAAAGATAAAAAAGTCCGAGGAACCCCAAGCACTTCTGAGTTGTGAATGCGAAAGCATTAATGTCCAACTGAACGCCTGCCGCTGAGCGGTCCTTCGAGTTAAGCACTCTTCGACGGCAAGTGAGCGCGTTCGGACATTTAGTGCGTTTATATTTGGCCTCCCCGGGGCGCAAACGAGCGCTTGCGTGGACAAGCAACATGCAGACCACACAGGCTTCCGAGAGCGAGAGCGACGGTGACGTGGCGTCGCGGCGATGCCCTCTCCCCTCAAACAACCTGGCGCGCTGCTCCGCCGAGCCATGCTCGTGACATATCGCATTCACTGGGAATTTGTGTGGCGTTTCGCTGCTACAGATGACTGACGGCGGCGTTTTTTGCCGAATGAACTATTTGACGCTTTCGCATAAATAGTGAGATAAGATCGACAACCACTGAAGTATCCTCACGTAATTTGAAGGCGAAAGCATGACGACCTGTCTAAGTTATCACCTCAAATTAGGACTCCCCTTTAATCCACCTTCTTCTAATTTGTGCCAAATTATAATTCACTTTAGTCCCCTTTGCTCCCATTCGTACAAACCTTAATGCACTTTGCTTCACCTTAATCCACCTTCATCTAACTTGTACCATGGCCTTAATCCATTCGCATCCACCTTACTCCACTTTAATACACCTTGATGCACGTTTATTCGCCTTCATTTACTTTGCTTCAACGTCTTCAACGTCTTCATCAGTAGTTTCGGGAAGTACAGTTAGCTTACGTTGTTTTCCGATGATTTTGTTTACAATTTCCTACAGTTTTTTCGTTTTACCAGCGGTCTGTGTAATTAAGTGAGTATAATACGCCCTTTTGCGCGATCGAATTAGCGACAGATTTATTCCGCTGTACTTTGAATTGCTGTGAGTAGTATATATTGTTTTTATGGTGCCATTTCTGATGCCAGTATTCTTTGTCTTTAAGTGCTTGAAGTATCTGCTCTGTGATCCAAGGGCACATGGGTTTATCATGTCGGCCCTTAGAGACCTTGCGATTACTCTTTCTACAACAATATTGAGATATGTAATTAGGTTAGTCATTTAAATATCGATATTCTCGTTGTTTATTGCAATGTAGTTAATGCAAAGAATTCCTTCTCGTAATATCTTGTAATCTATTTTCATTACAATGTTGTTTCTTATTTGCTTGGTACTAGTTGTAGAATCTAAAGCGCGTGTCTATACTTGTCAATACGTGGTCAGTTAAGGACGAAGATGCCTTAGTTATAAGCGTCGGTGACGTAGTTAAATTACGATAGTTGTATGATTGCAACAAATAGCTATAGTCACGGTTATTCATGTTATATGTGTTTATGTTCATGCCGTCTACTATAACCACTGGTTCATTTAGGTGCCTTGAAACAGCGCGAAAAATTGACTCCAGCTCAGAAATCCTACGAGGTTGCCGCTTGGGGGGCGATGGACTGCACCAATAATGACGTCATACTCAAGCCGAATGAAAAGGAATTCAATGTCATTGTAACTATATGTGGCCGCTGCAACTTTACTGTACGATATATTACCTTTCACGAACAATGCAGCGCCACTCCCGAGTGAACTTGAGTCGCGCGCGCGTTTGATTCTATTCTGTAACCTGGAAGACTGATTACTTCACTTTCTTGCCGCCACGCCTCAGTTGTTGCAATGATACTGAACGAATGCGCATGCAGCGACAGGAAAGCAGAAAGGAAGAAGTCTACGTTTTTATTAATACTACAGATGTTGTAATGAAAAACTGATGTAGACTTTGCTCTACAAAGATTGGCGATCTCTTTAGTTGAATAAGCCATTGTTAAGGAGCATGGTGTACAGTTATGAAAAATACTTAAACTATTTGCGCTAAGTCTTCTTCACGTGTTAGATGCACTTGAATTCTTGGATTTTCGCATTAGCATTTTTCCCTCAGATGCCCATGCGTATTTCCATCCTTTCTCGCGTTTTTTGTTGGATGGCTTTTCCAAGTAAGACTTTGTTTTCGGGGCCCAAGTGGCCGTTTATGTACACTGGATCGCTATTCTGAAAAAAACAGCATGGCTGTATTCAGTCGCTTTTTTTTAGCTGCCTTCAACAGTTTGTCACGAACTGATCTGGATATGAACTTCACGACTACATTTGGAGGCGTATCGCCCTTCGATGGGACGCGGTGAGCCACGTTAATGTCACCGTCAGAAAGCTGGACGCACAAGGAAGATGCGACTTTTGCAACAGTTCCGAGAATGTTTTCATTTTAATTCTGTGGTACAGCTTTTAATTCAATATTATTGCGCGTACTGTACTGCTTTAAATCAATAAGATGCTTTTTGGCTTCCTGCAGCTCTTTGTTTATTCTTAGGTTTTCTTCCTTGCACTCAAGGCCCTGGTTTTTCACTTCGGTAAGCTCAAGTCGAAGTCTTTTTATTTCCTTGCAGTATTCTTCAAATATTTCATTCATGGTACCCGACTGATTGCCTGATGGAAGTGAGCTCAGCTTTCGTTGAGTTATTCGTCGCATCAATCTTGTTCTTTTCTAAGTCTCTCATTGCTTCAACAAATTTAGAGGCTATCTCAACAATCACCTTTGATACCTCTTTAATGTTATTTGGCGCCTTTTCAGCTAAGCCCTTAGCAATATCCGACAGAGCGTCAGTCTTGCCAGAAGCCATTCCTACGGTTAACTATGCACACATGCAAACTTCACAACACAACGGGGCAAACACTACAGAAGACACTGTGTTACACCGTGGCAGCAGTGGCAGCAAACCTTCAAAAGAGGTTTAAAGAGGCAAAAGAAAAGTATGCTAACCTGCAATGTGAAGCAGGAACCGGTTAGCAGATGCACAGTCGATGCTGTCGCTGCTGCCAAATGGTGTGTCCCTGGATGATTGTCGTACGTTACTCAGGAGGTCCCGGCTTCCAGCTGCGTCTGAGCGGGAGAATCCGACTTTGCGCAGCTGCCCTGCTCTGTCGATCGTCACCTTTATCGTAGGCCAGTTTACCGGCGATGCTGATACGGTTTTCGTACTCTTGTGGATGGCAAATCTTCAATGTGAAGAAGGAACCCTTTAGCAGATGTGCAGTCAATGCTGTCACTGCTGCCAAACGTGCCACTTACAGCGGTTGGCGTCAAGTTCATTCGTCTCCTCGCATCTGAAAGCTGCTTTTCTAGTTGTTCCGTATCATGGAGTCTGATTCAGGCAAAGCCCTTCTCCAGTTGCTTTGGAGGCGGAGTGAATCTCACGCATTTTTGACGCTCTGCTGTCTCCGTATCCCTGGTCTCCAGCTTCCTGTAGAAGCACGTGCAGCACACGAGGAGCCTTCGCGGTCGCAAGAAAGTTCTCAATGTCCCCTAAATATTTCTAAAATTCGCATCAAGGGTATTACATTCGTGGCGAGGCTAAATATCTGGCGCTCGATCACTTTAACATAATGTACATCATCCATCTCCATCTATTCAATGACGGCTTTACTGACAAGGAAAGTGCATCAAGAGCGGTAGCCTTCTCGAAGCTGAAGTGAATATGTGATACTAGTTCTCACAGTATCTTGCACTAATGAGACCAAATTCCTATGCTATCAAGTTATATACCCTAGAGTGTCAGAGTTGACACGTTCTTTACGACACGCAAAAGTGTTGCCGTTGAAGCGGTGACGCTGAAGTTCTGCCGACCGCAGAACAAGACAGCAAGTTTCCGCTACAGTTATTACGACTAGGGCTGTACCATGACAAGTGCACTACACGCAGTTGTATAATTACCCGGCAGTGAATTTGCCTTAATTTTCCAGTAGCTGCCCTCACATATCGGCGGTTATGTATAGTCAGCGCCGATACGAACAGACTTTCTCGAACAATATTGGAGTTTGGGTTGACTAAACAAGGCTCTTCAGGACGGAAAAGTAGTCATGAAACACGCTAGCGTTAGTCGCACCCGTTCGTCCTGTCGTCTACCGCATCACCTTTGTGTGCCTATATGAGGGACTCCAGAGAATTAAAGTCACCCGGCGACATCACATGAACACGTGGTCAGCGCGAACTCCATCTAGGTGGTCCAGCGCACTCTCAGGCTCTTTATCATTTATTATTTGTTACGGTGCCCCGAATTTGTTACAGGACGTGCCGAGCTAGGGATGGGCCAATGTTTCATGCAACCCCACACACAAGGGGGCAAGTGACCTTGTGTTGCCGCGAGGACAACGGATATTTAGGAGGAAGGTGATTGAGCTCTTTTTGACTTCTGTGTGACTCTGAGACGGAGTGTTAAGGGTGAGCTGCGTGGACAAGTAAGCGGGACGAGGTAGAATAAATAGTGCGCAGAACCAAATGCGTTTGCTCAAACCCCGTCAGTCATCTGCGTCTGTCTTGTACAAATGGACGTCCGTGAGTGCGTGCCATCCTTTTTTGTGTTCGCCGAAAGCTCAGACTCGTGTACAGTGTTCGTTCATAATGGACTGATGTTGAAGCTCATACAGCACGCACACAAAAAGAGCACGAAAAAGTAAGACAGGACAGCGCTTCACTCGCCATTGAAAGTTTCAGTTGTGAATGAAGCGCTGTGCTGTCTGCTTTCTTTTTTTGTGTGTGTGTGTGGTACTCACTTTGTGTGTGTGCTGATGAGCTTCAACATCAGTTCATTATGAATTTCAACCATGACTGGGAAGCTAAATAAGCGTGAAAAAAACAAAACGGTGCGAAAAAAAATGCAGCCAGATGGGCAGAGAGACATGCGGACAAAACAAGCTCGTCTTGTCTGTTTCTCTGCCCATTTGCCTGCTTTTTTTTTCGCACTGCCTCGTATCTTTCCAATCATGAATAAATACCAACCCGCTCAACTTTTGGTGCTCTTGAACTTCGACCAACTAGCCCGACTCGCCATCATCTTACAATGTTCACGCCTGTGCGCATACTTACAAAAGACCAGCGCTTGTCCAGTCTATTTCATTTCTCTCTTCGTGGTTGTGTCTTCTTCAGTATTGCGATGCACATATGAATACAAGCTCTAGCAACTAACCTTACCGTCTTGAAAACTCCAACTCTACACTACGTTCGGTAGGGGACTCTCAAACGGAGAATTTGCCGGCATGTAATTTTCAAGTCTAGTGCTGCCTGCTGCGAGTGACATGTTTCCTCCTTCTTTTTCACTCATGGCGTCGCAATAAATTAAGGGACGCGCTTGGAATCTCAAGCTCCTCTGTGCTTTCTATTCAGAACTCTAAAGCAACAGTCACTAAAAATTCCTTCGATAAACTGCAAGAGTCGCTGGCCCTGCACGGTGCGTCAACAAAGAGGCGGCAACGCCACGGACGTCTCAGATGAAGCGGGGACTAAAATAGCGACCGGCTGAGTATGACGGCGGCTGGCAGCACCCTGCCAACCGCTGCATTACTCTCAGGAGGTCGTATTGGTCTGCTCCTTCGCTTGGCACGCTAGTTTATTCCGCTACATTTCCTACCTTCGGAGAGTACCTTTGGCATGGCTGATACCAACTTGATCCAAGTATCCACTTTGTTTATCAGTGGTCGGCGTTACAGGTTCAGAACTAATGAATCTTGATGTTACAACGCCGCAACTGTATCCGTCACCAGGCTTAGAAGAAAAGAATCGCTAACCTGCTTGAATATTTAATTGTGGATATTATGTACAAGAGACAAGTGCGTTACGTCAAAAAAACATGCCACGCTTGCTCAAGGCAGCTCGCACACTGCTGAGTGTAAGTCTCGGGAATGATAGCACAGGCGCTTCACTTCGCGCTTCTATGATACGCAAGTGTCCTTCACTGGTGCCTTAGGCGGCGCGATGACGTGGTCAAATATATTCTTCTCTGGGATCCCCAGGTTAGGATAGGACCGGGTGGAATAGGGTAAGATATAAGGGGGGGGGGGGGGGGGGTGAGGCGGTACAGTGGCATAAACATGTCTATTCGGAAACTGTGTTAGAGCCTTATTCACTCGATCAGAATACATGGTGCTTCAATCTGAACTTGTTGGGGTTTCCCTTCGACTCTCCGCCGGTGTGTTGCTCCCCAGTTTCGCCTAGAGCGCGTCAAAACAAGAAAGCACGCGTTACTTCCGGTGATGCATTAGTTCTGGCGATGCAGAAACAGTAAACGGCGACTATGATGAGGTGAAAGAAGATCGTCAAGGGCGTGTGGATTCGTTTCCGTGTACTTGTGCTGGAGAACTGTGTCTATAGCGCTTTCTTCCATTGTATTCCCTAAGTGGCAAGTTCGCATTTTCCTTGCTTTGCTTAATGGCTAAGCTGGCATTTAACGCCAAGTTACGCCACCGCACCATAAATGCTAACAAACCGTGAGTATACCGATAAATTGTTTTCTCCGGTAATGAATTCTACATCACTGTTACCGCCAGCAATACAAGGCCAACGTAGGAAGGTCCACCTGAAGCATCAGAGAGCGTGTGATGATCAGGGACCCCTACAGACAGCCTCATAACATATGGCGAAGCCATATACTGTGGGAACCTATAAACATATGCTAGGTGTTCCAGCTATCATGCACGAAACATTAGAAATATTCGAATCATTCTAGGTAAATAAAACCCAGTTCTCGGACTCTGGTCGAGAAATAACCAGCAATTTTAGTTCCTCAGATTGAACTAGTTTAATGAAAGTAACTAGATAACTTTAATTTATTGTCATAATGTCAATTAGGCAGTTATAGAGAATCGCAAGGGACGTCAAAATGAAGTGTTTCCAAGTACACATCCCGTGTTTAAGTTTCCTGGCAAAGACAGAAAGCCGGCGAAGTGTGAAAAAAATGTCGTAGTTTTGCCGGGAAAACAAATTGTTGATAATGACAGCAAAGTATTGGACTACTACACATGGCAAGATTCATAGCTTTTATGGGCCACATATATAGCAGTAAGCATTCGCTTGCTAATTACGTTAACAAGCATGGTGTCCCGCGTGCTCAGGCAAACATAAACATATCTCATTCAGTGACGACGATCACTCTTTGTCAAAACGCTGTCGTGATGAAAAGCGCCGGCAACGGGGAGCGAACGCTTCGTGCTGCCTCTAGCTTCACCGCGTCTCGAAAACTTTACTGCACGACCTCTAACACTAGCCGCGCGGAAATATTGCGCACATGAAGCCATCAGCCACCTTGGCTCGCCCTTAAGCTGGCACCCACCACTGATTGTCTTAAAACTACGGCGCGTGCGCTGCGCATGCGCTCAGCCACGAGGACAGCCACATGGAGCCACGGCCGGGCTGGAGGAGCCGCTCGTTCACCTGAGAGCGTCTATAATTTCCCCTATAAAAGAAGACAGTGGTGAAGGTGTTTTTGAGCTATTGCGTAATATAGTTCTTTTCTTAATCACTGTGTGAGCGGCTGTCGTTAGTTATGAACATAATTTGTGCGTATATGCAACTAGAAATTAGAAGTTAAATGCACGGGAAGTAAGCATATCGTGTTATCCGCACGAATTATCCATATATAGCGTGTGAACTCGATGTGAATAGCCATGTCATAAAAATTTACGCGACCGTCTCCACAAGAAGCGCGAGAGAGAAAGAGATGCCTTTTTATTTCTTTTTATTGAGAGCTGGACATATTTTCCTGACTGACGGCGTGGCAATCTGCTCCAGGTGCTGGGTGAAATATATGATATATAAGTGATCATACAGACAGAGAAACCGCACGTATATCCACACCGAGGGAGATTCATTTCGACGTAGTAGTTCAGTGGTGGGCCTCAATCAAAGTTCTGACCTGCTACTCAGCATTGCGGAATAGGAATGGGAGTAAAAAAAGTGAAAGCAAGAGAGAAATGTTCATGATGAGAACGAAAATTATGATTAAGACATGCACAGACGCGCAGACATACTACACCTGTCATAAAGTTTCATTAAGGCCCACACTTCTCAAAAAGATTAGAAGCGCTTTGGCTGCACGCAATGCGCGAGCAGTACTTTTCCATAAATGTCTCGCAGTTTCAAGGCACTGAGCCGTGTTCCCTAAAGGGCTGAGAAGACCGCGCTCCTTCCACTCCACAATCTCTCTCTCTCTCCCTCTCTCTCTCTCTCGCTCGCTCGCTCGCTCGCTCTCGCAGTTGAGAGCTAGACTAGCAGTAATGATGCAACGCAGTCTTCAGAAATTGTCTGCCTCTTGAATAACGAGTATGGGGTCACATAAAACACGCTGGGCTAGTCCTCGAGAACTGCGCACCCTGAACTCATCGGCGTGACTAATAACCGGAGTTTGAATGTGCTGTAGTTCGCGCAAAGCGTGAGGCTTCCCATCCAGACAGAGAGGTGAACACCCCGAGCGCGGCGAGCGCGGCTGCAGCGGCAGGCGGCTTGTCCGCTTGCGCTTTTCACTCCAACGTCCGCGGAGGGCCTTCGCTGGCGAGAGGAAGACAAGAGAGCAGCTGGGAGACGGGGCGCATCCCCGGTCGGGATGAGGAAGATGTTGGAGGAGGAAGGTGAGGAGGAGGAGCACGCGGTTTTAGAGCGAGGGCGATTTTTGACGGGTCTCGTCAGCCGGGGTAACGGCGTGGGCGAAGGGTCGGCTTTCTGGGAGAAAAGAAAAAAAAAATGAAATCTGGAGACAAGGAGGAGGGTTCCTCTTTTTTCGCCTCGTGCTTGGCGCGCCGACCTTGGCGTTCGGCAGGACGAACGTACGGACGCGCGGAGACGACGACTGCGAGCTATGAGCTGCGCGTGGCATTGGCGCACGCGTATCTGGAGAAGGACGAACGCCGCGGGCTACTCGTGTGCCGTGGTGGTCCTTCGATTCGCATGTAGAAAAGTGAGGAGTCGCGGAACTCCTAAATGTGATAGGAGACACGATTACGTTATTGTTGTCGCGTCGTGAGCGTAACATTTGCACGTATAGGACTGTAACTTTTCTTTTTGTCTCGAGCACACTTTCTTTCTGTTACTTCCTGCCGGATTGCTCCGAGGAGCCGATCACAGCAAACCGCCCTTAGGCAGCCTTTTCTCGTCATTCGTTTCGTTAGGCAGATGAAAACAAATGGAGCAGATGGCTTGGTTGATAAAGCGATTGTCATCATTGCTGTCCGTCAACCGAAATGGTGCAACGCTGTATGAGAAACAGTCAGATTCCAGGAATTTAGGGAGGTGTGAGCATTAGAAGACAGAAAAGAAAGTCGAGGAAGAGAAATAACAAAGCAACATAAAGAGCGCAGGATGTGTGACAATAGGTTCGGTGCTTTTTACACAGCTGATATTGGTAACAAGCAAGATAGCACTGAACAGGTGTAAACAAGCGCAGCTTATCGAAATATATATTGCACGGTAGCATCCTCGTCTTCTCTAAGAAACTGGAAATTGTACTGAAAGAAATGTTCCTATGGCTGAAATCCGACGCCGAGGCACCAAAGAAAGAGAGAATTATGCTCAGGCAAACAGGACAAAACAGACATTCTAAACGTGTTTTTGTGTGTGTGTGTGTGTGTGTGTGTGTGTGTGTGTGTGTGTGTGTGTGTGTGTGTGTGTGTGTGTGTGTGTGTGTGTGTGTGTGTGTGTGTGTGTGTGTGTGCGTGTGTGTGTGTGTCTGTGCGCGTGCGTGAGTGAGTGTGCGTGCGTGTGTGCGTGTGCGTGCGTGCGTGCGTGTGTGCGTGTGAGTGTGTGTGTGTTTGTGTGTGTGTGCGTGCGTGCGTGGGTGTGCGTGCGTGCGTGTGTGCGTGTGAGTGTGTGTGTGTGTGTGCGTGTGTGTGTGTGTGTGTGTGTGCGCGTGTGTGCGTGCGCGCGTGTGCGTGTGTGCGCGCGCGCATGTGCGTGTGTGCGCGCTTCTTTTTTTTTCTTTTTTTGGGTTAAAGAGCCATGATATCAGGGGCAGAAAGGTGTTTGGACTTAAGTCGACTCACCTAATAGCTGTAATACACTGCCAATCATACGAAAGTATGTCTCCCCAATAATGATCCTTTTCGCTGGAGAGCCTGTTAATGTCTGATATAGGGGTCATATACAGTTTTTGTCTGCCATGGCGACACATAACAAAGGATAACAAACCATTGCCACTTAATAACCTTCAGAATTTTGCACAAAAAGAAATAACGTTTGTGACAGGAAGTGGGTAAAGCGATGCTTTTGAATACCTTTAACCTTTTAGTTAGCTGACCCTCCAATATAGAAGAAAAAAGAAAGAAAGAAACGGAGGGCTGCGCGTAGAAGAGGCGGCAGAGCTGAGATAAAGAGTACGACATACAGGTATATGTCGCAGTAATGCGCCTCTTCGAGGCATTGAGCAAACGCTAGGCTCCCTGACCCCGATGCTCATTTCGCGTGGCTGGCTTACGCTGACCGGTAGCGGCGCAGCTCTGCTACTATGGCAGTTACATTCGATCATCTGTCCTTGTCCGAGACTATTATGATTCAAAAGGTAGTGCATTATTACCTGAGGCCAAGCACCTGGTGAATTCATTTTATGCGGTTTCATCATCATTATCATCTACACCACCACCACCACCACTGTTACGCTTTCGAGCTAACCTTACTCCTATTGCCACTTCGTGATCGCGTCCTCTGTCTTATTAAAATGCAGAAATTTCATGAAAAAGATGAGCTGTAGCCGTTAGTCATCTACTAAACCAAACAAGTACGAAATGATAAGACGGCTTGCTGATTGCTTGCATTCTCGCCAACGATCGCACAATAAACGAATCTGAAAGGTCAATGTTTCAACTTAAACACATTTTGTGGAAAACTCTCCAAGAACGGAAAGTATTCGCTTATCCTAGACCCAACCGCAAATGTAATGCATGTATGTGCTCGAGACAAACAGACAATTGACAGCACAAAAGTTGTTCGCGCAGGCAGCCTGATCGAGCGGCGCCTTCCGAATCCACTACAAAAGAGACGCGACCACCTAGCGCTGAGTAAATGTGCGAAAAGAACATGCGTTTTGGCTGGGCTCATCTGCGACAACTGCAGAGAGAAACCTGTCAGGGAATATTATAAAGAAGGACAGCGGACAGAATGAGTTGATGTCGTGGTCGCATGCTAAAAGCGAGACGGAACAATCGATGCGCCCCGCCGCCAATCGGGGATGTCGATTAACCACCGCCCCCGCACAAAGTGAGCATCAGCATTCTGTTCAATAAAGGCCGGCGGCCGCTCTGCCACCAGCGCTAGGTGGCGCTCTCGCACGACGTTGCATCTAACGCAGACCAGTTGCAGGCAACAGCCGCAACATCGCGGTGCGGTGCGCGCGCCTCTGCCGGACCGTATCGGATTGGCGTTGCGGTTTTTCATAAGAGCGGTGCGGCGCCCGGTTCCGCCGCTTCCTTTTCGCTCCTCCCGCGGCGTTTGTGCGTGTGTCTCCGTTCTACCGCAACGCAGCCGTTCGCGAGTAGAAGGGGTGGCTGGCCGGGCGGGCCGAAGGCAGCGGGCGATCGGCAGCGGGCGGCACAATTTCAAAAATTGCCTCGCCGCCGCCTCCCCGCAGAAAGTTGGCGCTGGCGAGCGAAGCGGGCGGTGTACATCGTAAAAGGAATACGAGAAGGGGGGTCGAAATGAAACCGCCGAGATAGGAATGAAATAAAGAGAGGCTCAAGGCGGCAGCGGCGATCGCTTCGTGCGGGGTAGCTACTACACACACACACACACCCTTCCCACCGGGCTCCTCCGCTGTCGAAGAGATGAGAAGAGGGACGCGCCGCGGCGGCCCGGGTCCTATCTTGTTTCCTCGCTTTTCGCCGCTGCCAGCTTTTTTTTTTTCCTTGGCCGAGAGTATATGGGAAGAGAACAAGTGCGGCCGAAGCGGGCAAGAACGCGCGCGCGCTCCCCGCAGGAGGCGGAAGGAGAAATGGCCAGCAATCAAATCAATTAGTATCGGCTTCTCCTCTTCATTCTTCCTTTTTTTTTCCCTGCTCTTCCCGACGGCTGCTGCAACGTCGGCGCTCTCTAGGTTCCGGGCGGTGACGCTGTGCTGCGGCGTACGTCGAGGGCACGAGCGCCAGCGTCGCTTTCATTTCTCGATGGCAGGCAGGCAGGCAGGCCGCAGTCGGTGGTGCAGCGACGATTCGGTGCCACCATCGCGCGCTTCTGCCCTGCTTCGGTCGGCCGCTGTGATGCGCTCGCTTCACGGCAGCGGCACAAGCCAGCGCGGTGAGGTCCGCCTGCTTCCCTCTCCTTCTCGCCTTCCACTGCGGCGGTCCCTTATCAGCGCCCGGACTGCCGCGCGCTCCGGCCTTCGGTAGGAGCATGGCGCGCAGCGGACGCTCCTTCATTTAGTTTCTCTCTTTATTTATTTCTCTTCCTCCGTCGTGGATGTGCTCGCGATGAAAAAAAAATAATAGCGATGAATCTACTTACACTTACCGTGTTGTCCTTCCTAACAATAGTAATAAGAACCCAGGCTTCGTATATTCGTTCGTTATTACTTCTTTTTGAATTTGTTACGGGTTCTTTCGACTCTCACTTGCACCCGTACGAACGTCAGGCCAAATAATTATCATCACGTCGTCACGACAACAAAGTCATGGCGACCATAAAAGTAAATGGTCGCCATGAACTCCGCCTAGATGGCGGCGGCCTGCTGGACAGCCAAAAGTTGGTCTTCGGGGCCCGATCTGAGCAACACGGTCTCCCACTGCTTCCGATCATTAATTTTTTGGCCCTGTCAGGGCGCCCGAGGGCAGGCCCAGATAATGTGATCCAGGTCCGCCCTTTCTTGACAAAACTTACATTTGGCCGAATATTGGTCTGGGTAATAATGATTATAAGTCACCGGAATTGGATATGTATTCGTTTGAAGAAGGCGCCATGCCACCGCCTGCTGCTTATTAAGTGATGGGTGTGCGGGAGGAAAACGCACCCTCCCCAATCTGTAATGGTTAGTTATCTCCCTGTAGCCAACCATCCGGTCCCCTGTCCGCCCCAGCCGCGGCACCTCGGTGGCTCGGCTTGTGAGTCCTCGAGCGAAGTATCTCTTTTTGCCTCTTCTCTCGACTTTCCGGGCTCTGCCGCGATAGGCTTACCGCGCGTGCCACTGGCTATCTTGCAACACCACGAGATGGCGCTCGCCTCCACGCATCCCGGCCGGCGGCACCGCGGGCCGGGATGCGTAGTTTGTGCGTAAGGCAGGTGCTGTGCTTGCTTTCCTATGCGACAAGAATGCAGGTGTCGGGCTGTGGAGTTCGCGTGCTGGGCTGTGATAGCGTAAACATTGCAATCGTCTATAGCCTGAAGACAGCCCTGGGAGCTGGCGTCTCAACAGCGTGCTGGTCACGTATGCACAAAGAACACGTAAACACGCAGCAGCAAAATGGCTCCAAAGCGTGCACTTAGCGTCGAGGGCGCACGCGCCCGAAACAAGCGTCGTGCGGAACAGGAGCGTCTTCGCTACGCAGCGAAACGAGGTACAGACCGCGAATGTATCTATACAATGTATACGTACAATTTTGTCATAATTAATTGAATTACGTAGAGATCCACAGTTGAATAAAGGTTCAACACTTCTGCCACAATGCGATTTGCCATGCGGGGCAATGATAATGCTCAACTCTAAGAGATTATGAACAATGACGCACAACAACGCCAAAAGCAAACACGTCTCCCTGTGTGCACTGTGGACTACGCAGACAAACGGCAATGGTGCACGCAAGGTAACGTTTAAAATCGATTCGCCACTCTCGTATTGGACTAAACGCTGAAGAAATGACACATTCACAGCCAACATCACCGCTAATTATCGTCAGTCAAAGCAAACAGCATACAAAGCTTAGCTTACATCGATTCCCACGGTGCATGGAATCTACATATTTTTTTAGTAGCTATCTGCTTATTTTCTTTATTGTTGTCGGTTCTTTCGTTAATATATACGCGTGCGTGCGTGCGTGCGTGCGTGCGTTCCATCCTTTCGTTCCATCTTTCATTCCAAATCGTTCCATCCGGATTATCAAATAAACTAACCCTGAATTCGGTCGACACTTGTTAATATGTTTCAGCATTTTCTCCCTCCATCTCATCTATTTAGCGCACCTCATCTGTATACCTCACCTGTGGGCTGAAGCTATACGCATATTAGCGTTGGCTGAGTTGCCTCAAAACCAGGCGCCGACGTCGATGACCGAAGTTAGCGGTTTGTTCGGCCATTTCGTTAAGGCAAAGCGAAACGAAAAGAGGTGAATTTTCTTTTTCTTTTTAGACAAGGTGACTAAGTGATCGTTTATTTTCACTTACTGCTCACTTATTATTTTTATATTCCTACTTTCTCATCTATATTTCCACCCTTCATTAGCTGTAGGTAGTGTATTGAGCACAGACATTGGTTACGCTATTTGCTTCTTCCTCTTCATCTCTCTCGCTTTCTAGTTCGAGCAGCAAAGTCAAATAGGCATGAATCGGGCGTTACTGGTATGCAATCCCATGTATGGATTTTGTTTTAGCTCGCCAATTTCGTTATAGACGCCACTAAAAGGTGCAGCAACTTCTGATTCAAAGGCAACATCTCGCGGAACCATGGGACAGTAGACAATGCTACGCTTCAAGGAGACGGAATTGCGTTACCAAAACTACAGAGTGGCGCGCATGGCGGTGACAATCAGCGCCAACGGTCCTTGCAACCGGCTTGCTCGACGTCTCTTTCGTTGTACTTTGCTCAACCTTTCGTTTCCTTTTCAGCGTCAGCTCAGAAAAAAATAGCGGTAGTTGCAGAACACCGCATTGAAAAAAAAAATCGACATATTGACTCTCACTTCGGTTGAGCTGGCCACCAGAAGGGGCCCGCTTTCGGACTCTCATCTCTGTTTCCCTCGGTAATAGCGAAATAGCCAACTCCTCCATAAGTCATAAAGAAACAACAACCCCAGTGATCAGAAGCACGACGGCTAGCTCGAAACAGAGCCAACGCAAAGGGTTGAGGCGATTGCGAGAAGGAGGGGGGCGGGGGGAAAGCGGGAAGCGGGAGGAGGGGTTAGGCGGCGCGGGCTCGAGTGTTGTGCAGACCGTCTTTTCGCCTTCTTTCATCGGCGCCTCGCCGACCGCACGCCGCCGCTGCCACCGCAGTGGGAAGTTTTCCGGTAAATCGCGGAGCAGAAACGAGGGTGGGGGGGTGGGGCCCAACACCGGAGATGCATCGAGAAAATTGGAGGCTATTTTTCTCCTGTCCACCCCCCTCCCTCCAACCCTATATCGCCTCTTGGTCGCCGTTCCTTCCCGCCCTACTCCTTTCTCCCTCTCGCCCGCTCCTTCTTCCGTGCTTCGATTGCTTCACACAGATCCCTCCTCTCTACCTTCATCCTCTCTCTAGCATCCACACTTGCTCAGGCTGTGGCGGCTGGTTGCTGCTCTTCCGAGCGTTTGAATGCCTTCAGTTTTTTTTTTTTTACTTCGTTCTCTAATTTGTGTGTTCGTTTTTTATTTACGTTTCCCCTCTGGGTTCTCCTTTTGTTACACACCACACACCCCTCTCCTTCAGTCCCCTAACTACCTTCCGTTCGACCTTCTTTCACGCCTCGTTTTTCCACTGCATGCTGCAGCTGCGAGTGTGGTTCCAGGTCCCCCTCCACCCCACTCCGTCCACCCCCCACTCCCCCATCCTTTCATTCCCTTTTTTTTTTCCATAGCACACACCTTGCTCGACGACCGCAGCAAAAGTAGGGGTCGCTTTACCATCTCAATATTCATGGCGAAAAAAATAGTCGGTACAGAAAGGAAGAAAAACAAAGAGCAAGAGACTGAGAAGAATGAACGAGGTCGTGTTCGATTGAGAGGTTATGATGGCACGGGCGCCTAGCAAATGGACCGAGCGATGATTTCGCGACGTTGGTGGGTCACCTTCACGCGTGTGCGTGTCTGTATATGTGTGAATAGAGTGCTCTAACCCCCCCCCTCTCTCTCTCTATGATGCACTTATCTTTCTCCCAACTCGCCTCTTCCATACGTTGAGATTATTTTTCTTCGACGGTTCTTCTTCAGCTGCTTCGTTCGTTTGTCCCATTTTTGCTGCTCTTCTTTTTTATGTGTATGTGATTGCGGTGCGCATTATAACATGTCATCTTTAGAGATGTGTAACTAGCACTGGCACACTGTGAACACTGTAAAAGCAATATGAGCTCGGGCAAGCCTGCCAGCCGCTCTGCCTGCTTTCTTCTTCTTTTTTTTTGTTCGTAGCCACGTCTGTCGTTGCTGGTGTTCGTCACTTTGCTTTTTGAAGAGGTTTTTTTAAAGCACCTAATAAGTTACGACATTCTCTTGACGATGGCCCGAAATGCGTTAAACGCGATTAAAGCAGAGAAACTCTGTTTCTGCCCTTGATCACTGTGGTATTCTGCTATTGAGCATGAGTTCGTGGACTTGATTTCTTACCGCTGCGCCCGCATTCCGATAAAGGAAGGACAAAAAAAAGATAGCGGACTTAGATTTAGATGCACTATAAAGAACCACGGGTTGCAAACAATGCTGTGAAGCCCTCCACTTCAGCACCGTTCACAATGCAGCTATTGGTTCGAAAACCTAGCGACCAGTGGTGACTACTGAAGTATGCTGCAATCATGGCCTCTGAGATAATGTCGCGTCGCACCAACAACAGCGCATCACGATTGGGAAGGTTTACAGCGCTTGATAAAAGTAGTACGCCTCTACGTCGCTACCTAAATTGGAGCACTACAGTGACGACGTCAAGCATAAGCACGAAGCCGGCTTTGCATTTATTTTACGTTCTTTGAATTGTGCGAGCCGTGGATGTCGTTATTATCACGCCAACTGCTCATCTGAGCACCACCTCACCCTAAAGATTTACCTCGCCAAGTGGCGCAGAAAAAATAAAACTTTGTCGCTACTGCGACAGTGTCACACCCAGGTATTATGATCATTGTCCCTTCGGCCTTCTGTCCATCTTCACTGCAATGCGCTACCGTAACTCAGCGGGCAGATTTTTTAAAGAACGATATTTCAGAAGGTCGGCCGAACTTCAACAAGCTTCTATTAGCGACGTCGGCAGGGTACTCTCTTCCAACATACGCACTAAAGGCACTTAGTTTCACTTCTCTGCTATGTTATAGCAGTGTTTTGCTCCTAACCAAAACACAGATATAACACAGTAGGGAAGTTATGACTAAGTGCTGTAAATGCGTATGTTAGTAGAAGGGAGTACCCTCCCAATGCAGTTAACTGAAAGTTCTTGACATTTGGCAGTTGTTTTGATATTCCGGTTTTTGTTAATGCTGTCCATTGAGTTACGTTTCTGCACTGCGGCGAAGACGAAGTTCGACACTTGGCCGAAGAGAACAATGTCCAGAAGTCCTGGACGGAATGAAACGTACGTCCCTCCTCCTCCTCCTCCTCCTCCTCCTCCTCCTCCTCCTCCTCTGCTGCTGCTGCTACTGCCGCTGCTGATGACGACGACGACGGCAACGAAGACGATGACGACGACGACGACGACGATGATGATGATGATGATGATGATGATGATGATGATGATGATTACGACGACGACGACGATGAAGCGTGGCTTTCAGCGTAGCAGAACTTCTGAGCTCGCATCTCGCAAAGACGGCGCTTCACTTTCTAGAATGTCAATCAATAAAGCAACGTCGTCATCACGAAAAGAAAAGTACAACAGCACGACGAACGGGTTGCATGGAAGAAGTGATTAACGCAGCGCTGACATCGTCATGCCACCGCTGCCATGCCCCAATCGTCTCTATACCGCCACCGTCGTTGTGCTGCGGTCATCCGTGCTAAGTCGTCAGCGTTATCACACCTCTGTCGTCATCGTCTTGATCATTATGTTGTCGCTGAACATAGTAGGAGAACCTTTCACAGTATTGGCAAGATTTATGCACAAAAATTAGGGCTTTTGAGGTAGTCGGAGGAGGAGGAGCCGCAGTAAATGAATTAGGAGAATTGGAATGCATTTGCGGGCATCATGTATGTCAAACTAAAGGATGAAAAAACATGCACCAGGCAGTGAGGGACTGTAAACAAATTTAACAGCAGAAGTGCATGACGAAATTTGTTGCACGGTAGAAAAAAAGTTTCTGGCTCATATTTTCTTCAAATGTTTATCACTGGTTTGACCCAACTAATCAAGCAGATCTTTTTTTAAGTTTAGAGGCTACGCGTCGTTTGCGAGAGATAGTGGAAGACTGTGGTTTAATTTTGGTCACCTCGAGTTCTTTAACTTGTACCAAAACCTAAGTACACAGCCTAATTTAGATGTAAATTTGTACATGTCATCGATGACGTAAGTCTTCATGTGGATTTCTGCAGGTTAGCGGGGAAGCCCTGTCATTAAGTCTTTGAGTTTACAAAAAAAAACGCTATATTTATTTTTCTTCGTTTGGTGGAAATAACTTTATATGTCAGTTACTTTGTTTATTTGATTGTTTTTACTTAGCGTTTTCTGCTACTGTCAGTGAAGAACTTGCCATAGCTGTGAGAGCAATAATCAAAACTGATACATGGAAGCAATCAAATACCGTTCAATGACGCTATTAATACGAAAACAATGATAGAAGCAGCGAGACAGGTTAGTTGAAAACAAAGTGTGAAACGAGCTGACCACAAAGTAATTGCCTAGCTCGAGGCTAGCGCACGAACATCGATCGATCAGAAATTAGGGGAGACAAGATGGAAAAGCCGATGAAGAAGAAGATTCTGGTGAAACAACCATGATCGTAGCGAGAAAATACGCTATACTTGCTTTGTTTCTGCCAGTTTACTCCGAAGGTAAGTAAGCTGAGTGTTCTGCTTATGGATGGTAACGTCAATCCTTTTATCATTGTTATTTATCAGGCAAGCAGCGGATAATCATAGGTCTAAAAGAAGACGTAAACTTGCGAGCCGTTAGCTACAGGTGAGGATATCTCAACGGGGTGAACTAATTGCCCCAGTAATCGCGGACGTAAAGTTATGAAGAATCATTAAACATCGACCATACACATCTACCGCTGACGAAATAGCCACTGGCGTATGTGTGTTGAGTTTTAGGATCCCGGCTTGACCGATAGACCGCGCTGAGGAAGGAGAGCCGCGTTATCGCAGTTCCGTTCAAAGTTTTCTTTTTTATTATTTTTTAATGACTGCGATGCTGATGGCGAATTGCATGCCACTGATTATTTAGTTGCAGGCACGCGCACGTGTCAAAGGTGATTTGTCATACATGTGAAGCGTTCCGTGATTTTATTGGCGTGATCGCCCGATGACAATTTTCGCACACAAGATCTGACCTCGCAGTATCCACACCATATATAAGCTTTCTTAACTATGCATCACGGAGGGACGTTGCCGCGTCAACACATTCGGGCTGCCACCGGAAGGCTGAGTAATGTAACCGTGAAATATTTATTTATTTATTTATTTATTTATTTATTTATTTATTTATTTATTTATTTATTTATTTATTTATTTATTTATTTATTTATTTATTTGTTTGATCGTACGGGAGGAAGCTATATAGCTACGGCCCAACTCTTTTTCACTGATGAACGAGGTCTTTTGCACTTAATGAAATAAGAATGCAAATTTGTTGAAGATCACGTCAATCTTTTAGACCTTGACCATTTACAAAAGATACATATATAAAACCGTAGTTCAAAAGCGTTGCAGTTTGGGCGAGTTGGTATGTCATGACTTTTTAAGCTTATAGCGCAGCTCACTCTGTTCTCAGTTCCTTTTCATTACCCCTTCCACCTTCCTTTTTGCTCATTGTGAGCAGCGCTACAAGCCTAAAACGTCATGAGCGTTGGTTCAAATGTCATTAAACTTAAGTAAACTGATTAGTGAATAATACGACGGGAGCAATACATGAACTCAACTATAAAAATGTGTACATGTTATAAATATTTGAAATTCCAAAAAAATTGCTAGTTGTGAATTTGTTTCAATGCCATAAAAGTTGTATCATGGTATTGTTGAGATGAAATATTCAGCGTAGTGTGCATGTTTTTTTGTTGTTGTTGTTGTCGTTCGTTTTTTCGTTATTCCAACTGGCATAATACGCCAACAATTGGCGCCTATGTATTCCCGTTATCTTTGTCAGTCATCGTTGACACTGAGCATGTTCAAATTGAGCCCCTGGTACGCGCTTGGGCTCTGTCTCTACTGACGACATTTTACCTGACAGATGTAACAAACGGGTGTTGCGTAATTTTTTTCAGTGATGTTAATCGAGTGGTTATTCTTTGCTGCTTCGTTCATGTGTACACCCGTAAGGAAACACGCGTACTAATCCTACACCGACATTTCATCAACGCTTCTCATTCTAGCACGTAACCGCAGCTTTTCTACAAGGTTTGTCGGTTACGAAGAACATCATTTCACCTCTGCACCTTTGTTTGAAGAAGAAAGCCGAGAAGGTGAGATGCATATCGCGTAATGCAGATGGCATTACGCGATCCGAACATGAATTTTATTATTATTATTATTATTATTATTATTATTATTATTATTATTATTATTATTATTATTATTATTATTATTATTATTATTATTATTATTTAAATTATCCGAACAAAAGAAGGTAGATCTTATAGGAATCAGCAACCGAGCTACTGTGCTAACCTGCTTAAATTTCTCTCTTTTATTTGCTTGATTGTGTTTGTTTCACTGCTGCTATAACTAAAGCAACAGAAAAGAGGGAAGGACACCATTATTACCACAATGTCGTGATTTCTGTAGCTTCTATGCGTACAAGCTCTATCTTATAAAGAAGACAAAAACAACTTTTTTTTTTACTTTAGCATGCTGATAACAACAAAATCACCTTCACCGTGGTGCATCTATTACGAGAAAGACTACAAGTGGAGTTTACTGTCTAGAACCACGCACACACGAATCCTACAAAAGTCACTGGCGTTCCACGTAGTTTTGTGGTGCAGTATGCAATGCTGGCTTTTCTAAAAAGTATATGTGTGACAGTCACTTTGGGTACGGATATCTAGCAACTGCAGTTAATTTCAGTCCTACTAAATGGACAAGCACCAGCTATGACCACTGACCATTTCTTACTACACAAATGCTGCTAATTAAAGCTAACTTCACAGAATATTTTAAAAGATCAAATTAGACCATGTAATTTGCCTTGCAAGTTACCTTACGGCAAGTTTACTACTTTGTTTTCATGCACAGCAATACGCAATACATTGCCCCCCGTGAAATAAAGTCGTCGCACAATGTTCTTGCATTTTCCGCGCGCACCAAGAAATATCCTGTAAGGGAATTCAGCGAATCACTGCAATTTTCTAATTAACTGCCAACAGGTCATTTTTAATTGGTATTGATTTTTCATACAGCTAATTGATATTTAGGCAATTATTTACCCTTTTGTGTATTATGTGAAGTTGATTATTCGTGTTATATTGTTTTTGTCCCGTGTTTGCTCACTTGCTTGTGCTTTTATTGCTTAGTACTACCATTATCGTATGTACCTAATGATTTGGTTAGAAATAATCAAATCACCTAATTGTTAGTATTTAGATAGCTCACATGTGCACTTTCTATTACTGCTTGCTCTCTTTGTATAATCACCCTATTCATGTAATGATACGAGGACCCTTGCTAGTTTGTTCTAAACTCTGGGACGCCCTACTATAATACTTCTTTAACATGTAACTCCAACAAGACATATGAAATAAACGAACCAATGTTCACTGGTTCAAAAGATACGACTTAATTAGTAGAGTAACGCTGTAGATACAAGATACAATCTACTTTACAGAACAAAAAGCATGCGCAGGCTAACATGAAAGGCAAAAAAAAAGTTAACAGGGGGCACGTATGATACACCACACTTATCCACCTGCCGCTGCACACAAAGGCTGCTGCCGAATAAAGGCAGTGTTACGCGGCACCTTTATCATTATTTATAAAGTCAGATAAACTACTTCGACGGGTTAAACAAGCAGGCGTCTTCAAAGTTAAGGAGGGAAAAAAATCACATTGTAAACTGTCTTTGCTGCACTTGCGCATGTGTGGGTGTGTTCAATTTATCGTGTGTGTGTGTGTGTGTGTGTGTGTGCGTGTGTGTGTGTGTGTGCGCGTGTGCGCGTGTGCGTGTGTGTGTGTGTGTGTGTGTGCGTGCGTGCGTGCGTGTGTGCGTGTGTGTGTGTGTGTTTGTGTGCGTGTGTGTGTGTGTGTGTTCGCGTGTTTGTGCGTGTAAGTGCGTGCGTGCTTGCATGGCGTGGTGTCTGTGTGCGCGCATGCCTGTATTACAATATCGTGTCGTTAGTGGGCTGACTATATTCACTTCACTTCTCCGGCGTGCCCTCAGAACCTCCGTATTGTGACATTGTGACATGATGCAAAAAAAAAAAAAATTACCCGCAGCCAGAAACGACCATGACTCGGTCAACGAGGCGCCGCTACTGGCAGCACCTGCGACTCCTCTTGCAAAGCAGAGGAGGCGCCGCATGGCCTTGTGGGAGTTCAAAGAGAACCTGTTTGACTCCCAGCTCCCCGACACTCCGACAATCAGAAAGTTCACAAACAGCGTAATAGTGGTAAGCATGCTTCAAGAAAATGTGAACACTGAACGTGTAGGAGATTACAGCGAAAATGATGCTTGCGGCAACAATTTCTGTTTTGACGAGTACACTAAAGGATTAAACAGACATTGATGTGATAACTCGAGAACGTGCAATAAGCAAAGTATATCATCCACTTCTATCAGGGCACCTGCCGCAAGAGAAAGTAAGCTCATGCAGGTTCCTAAAAAAACAAAACATATTAGTCAATTGTTCGTCTTTATATTTTCCTTTATATTTTCTAAGAATGGCCATTTTTTCATTCTTGAAAGTGAAGAGTTGTTTGCGTCTGCCGATAATTTGGTTGTCTAGATGCCATATTAAGGAAAAAGAAAGAAAGGGGCGCGATTACCATATTACCCCTTTAATCATTTTGTTCTTAATATACCACACGTACCTTGTCAGATAAGGTTCAAGAATAGTGTTGAAAATCTTGGAAATCGATGAGTATTATAAGCAGCAAAAAGAAAACAAAGAGAGAAAGGAAACAGTGACAATGCGCTTGTTCCCCTAAAGCAAGAACAATACACCTATATGAATTATTGTCTGAGGCAATTGAGAAAGAAGGTAATATTACTGTCCTTTTTAAATATTCCTTTTATCGTCAAGCTTTAATTTAAGCGTTGCTCTGTAGCCTAGGCTGTCCGTGGAGAGGCGCTCTTCAGCAGTTTCATGTTGTTATCGACTACCATGATTACATAGCACCGCCTGTTGTAACTGGATGCGTCAACGTATGTTACGTTCGGATTGGACCCGAATTTTCACCGGAGCTGTTTGATTCTTTTCTTGCGTCTGTTAGCGAAGTATTCGTAGTTCATGTTTTATGGCATCGGTGCTACTGCAACCATTTTTCTTTTTTTTTCTTTTTTTGGATTTCGTGGGGTACGTCTGTCATCTCCTCATGGAGGTGCTGAGGGTAGGTTGGGAGCACAATGGTGATTAGGAGCGCACTACCAGCAGTTCTCTGACCTAGTCTGTTCCTCTGAGCGATCAGGACCACCGCCCTCAGTTCAGCATAAGTGTTGTGTATTCCCAGAGCCACAAGTCGCTCTGTCGATGTTCCTAGGGCCAGGCCGAGCGCCGCTTCAAGTCCGCGCCGTCCTCCTTTCCCCTGTCCATCGAGTGGTACTGTAGCCCGTACGTTACCCTGCTTATACAACTAATAATGATTAAAAGGCCAGAATTTCAAAATCGCAAGCACATCGCGACTGTATGCAGCCTCGTTGCCTGTAAAGCGTGCTTTGCCTGCATAGCAATCGCGTGCTGCAAAGAAACATACCCAAAATGCGAGTTAAAAAACCTGCATTGTTGCGTTGGGGATACATCTTCGAGCAAATCGCAGAATGAGAAGCACCCAATCGTGATTCCAAGTAGTGATTTGTGGATGAATCAGTTTAATTGTTTTGCACCGTGTGCGCACCCTCCGTGGCAACTTGGTGGCTATGGCGTTGCGATGCTGACCTAGAAGTCGCGGGTTCGATTCCGGTTACGGCGGCTACATTTCGATGAGGGCGAGATGCAGAAATGCTAATTTACAAGATCTAGGTTCATGTTGAAAAAATCCCCGTTGTCTCAATTAATCCAGAGTCCCCCGGCCACTATAACGTGCCCCGTAATCAGATGGTGGTTATTGCACGTAAAACAGAAGTTGTTGTTGTTGTTGTTGTTGTTGTTGTTGTTGTTGTTGTTGTTGTTGTTGTTGTTGTTGTTGTTGTTGTTGTTGTTGTTGTTGTTGTTGTTGTTGTCGTCGTCGTCGTCGTCGTCGTCGTCGTCGTCGTTTTTGTTGTTGTTGTTGTTGTCTCATGTGGACGAAGTACATGACGATGCACGATCGCGAGCGATGAGTATATGCGCAAAGCTAAGTCACTGCAATCAGTGTGCATCTATGGAGAAGTAACCAGACTTTCTAATGCGATTCAACCTGGCAGGCAAGCTGGTGACCTTGAGTTACATGATCTTGTGCAAAGGTTCTGCGAGTAGCTTTGGACACCAAACACAATTCGAAAAACAATAATAAAGAAAATATGACGATGCACCAAGGTTTACAACAGACTCCTTCTGCGCTGCGGTAGCCCATGGCACATAACTGTTGCTCGTTTTAGTAATAAATAAACCAAAATCTTAGTATTACTTTGACAGGAAGGTTAACCTAAATTCTACATGCAGTGCCGTTTCTGCTTCATTTCCGAAGGTTCTTATCTTTAAGGCATGTACAAAGAGCTAGCTCCTCAGAAATACTTAATTCAAGCATTTCTCATTGCATCCTACAGCCTTCACATTGTTACCTAGTCCATTAACTGACTAAATAAAGGATGTTGAATAAACCTCAAACTTTAACTCTATAGACGGAATGAGCAGATTTTTCCGACTTCAACGTGCACATTTGGCCCGCAACGCACATTCGGTTCCATTCATCACTGTTTATGACACATTGTAGTCAACGCTTGCATCTATATGTAGAATAAATGAATTCTCAATGTCCTTGCCTCTTTGAGTTGCACGCAACGTCCAAGTCAGCGTGGCTGAGTCTATCGGTATTTTTTACGTCACATTGGTCTGAGTGGCCTGACTACTTCACATCAGTCATAAATCTGTCAACAAAACATGTCATTGTTTTCTTTCTTTCTTTCTTTCTTTCTTTCTTTCTTTCTTTCTTTCTTTCTTTCTTTCTTTCTTTCTTTCTTTCTTTCTTTCTTTCTTTCTTTCTTTCTTTCTTTCTTTCTTTCCTTCTTTCGTTCTTTCTTTCTTTTTACTTTAAAATATTTGCTGTGCGCTCACTACAGAGAGTCGGTGTCAAGAAGTGGAAGAGCGTCACTGAAAACTGGACGTTCTGGCAAAAGGTCAAGTACTACCCACTCATCTTCCTTCTGGGACTATTCGCCATCTCTCTCGCAATTCAACATCTCACAACCGTCTTCTGCTTTTTCTTAGGTGAGTTTCTGCCCCGAAGGTGCATTAACGAGCCGTTATCTTCAATGTAAGAATGCTATGTGACGTCACGCGGTAGTTCGCCCGAAAAGCTAGGAAGTGATGACAAAATGCGGTTTCGCATGAGCTGATTGGCTCGTGATTGATTGCAGCACACAGCCTAAATTTACGGCCAGGAAATGAAAGGAGACAACTCGACACCTGGCTGATTAGCAACTGGCGAGTGACGATAGTCTTAACTAGCAGTATACAGACAGCCATGGTGTCTTGGTTATTCCCTTGTTTTATCCGCAAGTTTAGAATTTTTCCACAGTGATAATAAAGTTAATTGCAAGAATAATGAGAGAAGTCCAACAAGCTTACTACTGTTCTTTAAGAGGGTACATTCATTGCAATGTGTAGATTACCGGTGCGGAATAGAACAAACGGGTGCCGATATTCTATCTGAGATTAAGAGAAAATAACTGAACTGCGCAGGGCCATGTAACGCCTAAAGTAGCTTACAGGTGACATATTCTAGTTACAGAATAGGTGTCACGGAAAATGAAGCCCAGTCGTGGGGTGCAAGGAACATGGTGGTTTGATGAAATTTGGAATTGACGAATGTGATGACGATGAAGATGATGAAGTGTAAAGTTATGAACTGAGACTTAGTATCTTAATATATGGGGTTTTACGTGCCAAAACCACTTTCTGATTATGAGGCACGCCGTAGTGGGGGACTCCGGAAATTTTGACCACCTGGGGTTCTTTAACGTGCACCTAAATCTAAGTACACGGGTGTTTTCGCATTTCGCCCCCATCGAAATGCGGCCGCCGTGGCCGGGATTCGATCCCGCGACCTCGTGATCAGCAGCCTAACACCATAGCCACTGAGCAACCACGGCGGGTAGACTTAGTATCTGTCTTACTCACCGCAGTAGATTACTTTTATCCACATCACATTTTTTTCCTGAGAGGCGTGCTTCTTCGCATGACTGAACTATGCTCCCTAGACCAAAGGTTATCATAGCTTTAGTGGCCACGACCTTTTGACTCGCTCACAAGACATTCAGGGTACCCATCAAGTATCTCTTTAGTGTATTTACGCTGAAATATGGGCAAGAAAGACTGACGTCAAGTCTTGAAACAGGCTACTCTTGCAATTTTGCCACGAGGACGTTTTAAGGTACTTTAAATTTCGTAATCATTCAACTGTTAATGAAGAAAGTAATTACACAGGCCAGAAACGACAGTGTTGAGGTCAGTCACGGTAAAGTAATAGTCGAATGAGCAAACCCAGTTCAACCAGAACGCTTATTCGTATTGTGCGTTCTATCTACGTTAAGGTGGGGAACGCAACTTACAGAAAGTGTATCGCGGAACATCTTTTTGATTATATGGCCCACGTTCGTCAGCAATGTCCTGTTGTCTTTGAAGATACCTCTCTGAAGAATTTCCCCCGAGACCACTCTCATGGAGTCCTCGGATCATAGCTTGAAAACCTAGACAGAACACTGACTTTATCGAGCAAACTTCTTTTCCTTTTTTGTTATATTGCTCGAGGCGTTATACTTTAAGCCCATATACCGCTTCCTCCAGAATTTCTGAAGCTCGTACGCGTTGGGCAAATTTTGCTTCTGTGGCTTCTTCTGCAAGAAAAATGAGTGCCTTTCAACTGCAAGCCGCTGATGGTTGATGAGCATGTAGCATTTATTTGAATGTTCTTGTTCCTGACGAGTTCCTGAGTTACGCGTTTAAATTAGTGTGCTCTCCCCGACTGCCCAAGAATTATACCATGAAACGAGACCCGCTAAGCCCAGAAGCTGCATCAAATTACTTTTTTTAAGGAACAGAAGGGCGCTTACGAAGGCGAGCCCGAAAAAACTTCGCGACAAGCAACCGGAGCGACTCTGCAAAAGTGGTCCCAGTCCAAATCCTCTAATGTAACAAGTGGAACAGGCCATTCCGGCCACTTCATTATATGAATTATATAGGCTGCGAAGCAATGCAAATCCTCAGATCAGAGCTCGGCAACAACGAACTAGGCAGTCGGTTCTACTTCGGTAGATCATCTCCATTCGCGCCTCCCCCGGATATCGTAGTTGCACTCTAACGGCAGGAGCCCCCGCTTTGCTAGTCAGTACTGGACGCTAGGACAGCTCATGAATGCAGTTGCGCTATGCATGTGCCTCAGCCAAGGCGGGACAAGCTGTTTAAAAAAAAATGGCGATGGGACCAGCGGTGTTCTGTTAGCGGTCGCCTTGCGTACGCTGGTGAATTTTTCTGCCATCACTGAAAAGCTAATTAGTAAAAATTAATTGCTTAAATTTCTAATCACTTGCGTAACTTCGCAAGCTTGTTTGTCAAATTAAGCATCGCATTAGAAGACATCATGTAGTACGTAAGTTCCCGGCTCGCTACATTTCCCCCAGTTACTTATGCCGCGTTTCAATGCGGCGAAAAACGCGAAAAAGCATGCGAAGTGAAGCGGGGCTCGCGCGTCTTTTCTCGCCTGACAGCGGCGGTTTCAAAAGGAGTTTCAAAGAATCAGCACTGCTCAATGGCTGACTTGGGTTGCGATCGGTGATCGCTGTTCGAAGTCGGAGCGGCCAATAGACCAATCGCATGAGGCGAAACTGAACGCAAACTGAACGCGGGTTTCGAACAACGATCTCCAGTCGCACTCTTGGTGAGCGCAAGAAAAGCGACACGGCGAAGGCGCAGCTATTCTTGCAACTAGCTTGGCAATACGCTTGTCGATCCGAGGGGTACTGTTCACATTTGAGAGAGCTAATCTCTGCCATAGCAGGTGTTCTCCATCGAACTCAAACCTATGCTCATTAGGAGTTATAAGGCTTACAAGTGCGCAATTTGTCGCTGAAACCTGACGGTTGCTCGGCTGCGGCGTTCGACACGTAGGGTCCACAAATGGCACGGAGACTCGGGCAGCAAGGCAGAGGCACGCCAATCCGCGCCCACCAATTTGACCACGGCGGGTCCCCAACGAGTAGAGGGCGAGCACGACTGCAAGATTACACCGCAGGACAACCCCCCCCCCCCCCGCCCCTAGCTGTGTCATTATTAAGCGAAGCATGTCAGCTTTTTAATGCGTGAACAAACGTCAGCTGTGTATTTGTGAACGTCATTTCTGGAACCTAGAGCCCATGCGATCTCAGCAGCACGCACAAGACTTTTTACGTACCCCACTAATACACAAGGAGAATGTGTTGGGAGGTTAATTGGTAAGACATTTTTGGGGACTTAAAACTGCGAAGAGGAGGCAGCATTGTGTGGCTTCAATAAACCAGTTAGTCTGCGTTCGTCCTGTCTTCTAATTCATTGTCTCGTCCCTAGCGCAGTTTAAGTTCCCCAAAATACCCACTAATACAGGCTATTGAAACTTTTTTTCCAGGATGCCAGCGCACAAAAAGGCCAAATCTTCCACCCTTTTGACGTGATGTGTACTGTGATGTGTTTTCGTAGCTCGTACAACATTCGAGGACACCCGGGGACTCACCCTTAATGTCAATCATATGTTGAGGCTAGTACTACATATCATGGGTACACCACCTCCCTCAACGTCCTCCACCAGTTGCCCCGGGCATTTGATTGTTCCCCTACAACGGACCGGCCCATTCTCGCCAACACCTGGCACGACCAACGCTACCTAGTGAACTGTAAACCTACCTAGTGTCTACCTAGTGCTACCTAGTACCTGTAAGCTTTCCGTGAAGTACTAGACTGAGGACTCGTTGGCATAGTGGCACCTTTTGAACAAATTAAAAATTTCATTCATTCTCGACAGGCCGTAAAGTGACTTGCACATGTGTACATTAGTGCACGGGGAGGACGTGTGTGTGTCCGCTCCGCCTTCTCTTCCCGTTCCCAGCAGGACGTGACTTATACATAGCGGGTTCAACAGCTTAAAAGAATGTTTCTTTTCTTTACCTTATACAGATAAGTTGTGCTCCGTGTTCAATTGCCCCTGCCGGCACGAGACATTCCTGAGCTGGGCCGAGGAGCAGATGGCGCGGTACCCGTCAGGAAGGTGAGGAAAAAATAATAATAAAAACCCCAAACTGTCGACGATGATTGTCAATGCAAGCGAACAAACGAACGCTTTTAGAAAGTCATCCACTTTATTCAAGAAATGACGCGCTTGAAGGCGTATATCAGTTGTAGTGAGGACACTTAGGTGCCGTTTTGTTGATTCATTGCGTAATTCCGTAGAGAACGGAGCCGTTGACCAGTACACCTGTAGCGGTGCCGAAGCCCTCTTCTGCAGCCGCCAGATGAGGAGGAGGGCGATAGAAGAGCAGGAGGGAAATCCTTCCCGAGCGCTCTACCGCAACATCTAAACCTTCGGACGCCCCAAAACTATCGCGCGACAGCAAGTGCCGGCATGTCCGGCTATTCGCTTAAGCGCACAATTCCAGAGGATGTAACGCAGACATGTCCTTAAAGGAGCGAAGTTTTACCCTCGAGCTGTCGCCCATTGCCTACACATTCAGAATCTCCGAATACCCCTGGATGTTTGATAAAACTTGAGGTATTATTTTATCATTGTAAATGGCGTATCTAGAAGTCAAGCTTGAAACAACCAGTTCGCATAGTTTTTTTTAATCAGATTCATTTGCTTTTGGCGTGACCTTATTCAGCGGGGAACGCACCACGCAACTCGGCTGCGAGAGAGAGAGAGAGTAAATATTTATGCGAGATAACGGACCCTTTGTGTCGGCGGTAAAAGTCTGACTGCCCACCGTGCACCAACCAGCGACCAGGAAAACGGACCAAAAAACGCTATTTGCTTTAACGGACACCAGTGCAACCTGTCAACCGTCGTCACAGCGGCAACAGTCACCAGAGAGAGTGCGACGCGAATCCCTTCTCTCTCGTCCAGGTGGACTCGCGAGGACGGCAGCGTGTGCGAGTACGAGCCGTCGCGGGACGAGGTCGAAATGAGCGAAGAGCTGGAGTACTTGCTGCTCACGTTTCCACGTGAGCCCGAGGGCTGGCTCGACGAGCTCTACAACGTCGTCAGCAGCTGACAGGAACGTGCGTCAAAAGAAGACAACGCGAATTAACTGTTTTCTCTTTCTCTCCTAAATGGCGCAGTTCATATATATAATCGTGGCCAAAGCAACCCACATAAAACATAATAAACACATTTAAAAAAGAATGCATTTTGCGAGAGAACGATCATGTTTGCACATGCGTGAATACTTGGCGATAAACAAGGAGGTGGTAGTGCCCATAGTCTATGCTCGATACATGGGCTCATTGATCTCTGCTACAAAGGAGATCAGTGAGTGGGCCTTTCGTTTCGCTGACACCACACATGTCCTGTTATTATCTGCTCAAATAAAAGATGTTGCTGTAAATGCCTGTTTCTAATGTCGCCAGCGTTTCCTATGTCGATCGCTCGCAAAGTCTTCGAACACGTGCTTTCATCACCCGCACGAGCATCCCACTTATCGTAAAGCTTTCTTATTTTGGGGGGAGGGGGAGGGGAGGGGAGAGAATGTATAGTTCGGGAAGGATCACGTATACATAAAAGCGATAACCTGAGCGCACAACGGGCCTCTATAGCTGTCTGCGCGTGTGTTATTAAAGAGCGTTCGCAGACGTTGGCTTCTCCACAACAATAATCTTTAGGAGGGGAAGCGAGCTTCAACGATTTCCTTAGTCTTGCAGGTCAGCGAGTTTGGAAATAAGCGCGTGTCTGCATGAGCATGCGTTAATGGCACATTCTACTGCGCCATGAATGTTGTACGGTCGAATCTCGATATAATGAAGTTAAACGGGCAGCGAAAACTTCGTTGAATCGCGAATTTCATTAATTGGACATTTTTTAAGTTTCAACATTAAAAACAACTTATCAACTTCCCAGAGCATTCCTGGTGGATAGTATCTTGTTAGTAAGCAGTTAAAACCAAATTGGAAGAAGGCCGTGCCATAACAGCACAGTTATGAGCGCCAGCGCGTGCGGGCTGATAGCGCCGAGAGCAATACATCGACATGGCTCGCGGCGTCCGAGATTTGTGTGTGTTGCGTCGAGCGGCACCGTAAATCTCGGACGCCATAGCTAACGGCGCTTAGTGACCCGCGGCCGGCACCCACAAACTAAAAACACTGTAAAAATATGGGAATATTTGTGCAGCGGGAAAAAGAAAGAAGAAAAGGAAAGAAACGTAGAAAAGTCAGTTTTGCCAGAAAGGCAGGTCACCGATGGCGATAGCAAAGAGACAACTGCACGAAGTTAGCTTCGTATCTCTATTGGTGTCACTCGCGCTATGGCAAACATTAACAGATCTCACTGGATCACCACAAACTCGCAGTCACAACGCCAGAGAGCGTTTTGCACCGTGTCTTGGAAACTTGAGATTGCACGACCGACAACACTATAGACGCACGCCAACAACACAATGCACGGGAAGGCGTCAACCATTTCGGCTCGGACTTTGCACATGCCGCCGTATTTTGCCGCCTCCAAAATAAGGCGCATGGCTGGGGCACGGACGCGCGCGAGGAAGACAAGGCTGATAGGCGGCTGCTTGAGGACTCAGCCTCCCTCCTCCCCCCTTCGCTTGTGCTTGATCACGTTATTGCGCGTTCACTCCCTCCACATCCCCTTGCGCAAAAGGAGTCGTCAGCTCTCGTGTTTCTCCGAGCGCTGAGAGCTGAGGCGCGCTCAGGCATTTGTAATCAGCCGCATAGTCTATTCCCTCCCCTATCTCTACCTCTCAAGAGCAGAAGAGAAAATCAACGCTCCGATACGACAAGCCTACGAGACCGCACTCAATCTTCCCAGACATACTTCTAACGAACGCCTCCTTCTAATGGGAATACATAACACTCTAGACGAGCTGACAGAATCTCATCGTACAGCGCAGTTAGAGCGCCTCTCTTCTACCCCCACAGGCCAGCTATTCTACAGAAACTAGGCCTAAACCCAACAAGTAATCTTAGACCCACACACCCCACCCCCTGGGCCATTGAACAACTCCTCACCGTTCACCCACTGCCAAAAAACATGCATCCAGTCCATCATCAAGCTAGACGCACAGCGCGCGCTCAAGCTCTTTACAAACACTACAACTCCCGCCCCGGGGGGGTGGGAGGGAATACACCCCCCCCTTACCAGAATACACCATAAGCGTCGCTGTTAGCGACTTGTCGCCGCAAACAGCGGGATCCGTCAGAATGGACACTTCGCTAGATGCCGAAGAAGCGGCAATAGCACAGGCAATCTCCTTCACCACTGTCACACTAATCTTTAGCGACTCGGAAACTGCGATACAAAATTTCGCCAACGGACGGTTTCACACAACCGACATCAATACAGACAACCGCTATCAAAATTCTAACCTCCGCTCAATCCCCCGTAAGGCCCATCCAGTATAGGTCCCAGCACACGCACGCCACCCAGGCAACAAGGCCGCCCTTGACACCGCTCGAGCATACGTCAACCGAGCAGGGCAGGCAGCCGAGCCAGGAAGCGCCCACGCTAGAATGCTTACGTACCATGAAATCTCACTTCATTTCAGGGAGCAAAGATTTCATTATCCACCGCCTCATAAACCCTAAACTAAATTGGAGCAGATGACGTGGCGCCAGCTGCAATCCCGCACTTCTCTCCTCTGCCCATCTAATACTTATACACCCAGGGCTGTTCTGGCCAGAGTTCACGCTATACGGAGCCCCAAAGGCAGATTTCCACCACGTCCTTTCTAAATGCTCTGAGCTCCAGCCACCTTCTGAGTAGCTACTCGCCGACCTAGAGCAATGGGAGGTCGCGGTGTCCAGCTCCGACCCAGCTGTCCAGAAACAAGCCGGTGCGTAGGGCTTTCGTAGTCGCCGAGTTCCACCAACTGCCGGCCCCTTCGCGCGACCAAGAGCCGGCCCAATACTAGCATGTAAACAGAAGGCTCCAAGTATTCATTAAATTTTTCATCGTCACCCCCACCAGCACCTCCGCGGTCTCCGCAAGTCGTTTACCAACGCGGCAAATGGCGTAGCGGTGTTTCCTTCCTACCACATCCCGGTGCGCCCGCTTCGACGGCGGCTTTGGCACTTAAACTACACGCGGAAAGACGCTTGAAACAACGTTGGCCTCGGCGGACATTCTTATATATATATATTTTTTTTCTTGCTAGATTTACTAGCCATACAGGCTCCAAGTACATGCATGGAATAGCCGAAAGCTTCGTCATACCGAAACCGTGTCACACAATTACTTCGTTAAATCGCGAAAAGAAATATACGGCTTTCAATGCAACTGAGATCGGGAAATGAAACTAGTTCGTTACATCGCGAATTTCATTAAACCGAGTTTCCTTCTATCGAGGTTTGACTGTATAAAACAAACTAAGCTTTAGTGCCAGGGTAACCAGGCTGCTGTTTTAATAAACAGTAAAGATAGATTATCGCTACTACAACTACTTATTATCTTGATACAGCGTTAAAGTTGTTTTTAACGACTTTTGTAGCTCAGCCGGAACGCTAGAAAACGACCAGTCGAATGTGCCACGAGTAAATTGAGATGGCAAAAGTGTAAGCACATTTCTTGAATTGTGAGGTAACTTTCCCGCAAAGCAGCCGGTCAAACTATTTGGCAAGCAAGTGATCTGTGGACAGCATTGCTGGTTTTACGTGATGGAAAATTTAGGCGCTGCTCCCGCATTGAAACGGTAAGCTTTGATGGCAATCAAATCAAACACATTTCATCCATTATCATACGTGGCAGTCGTGTCCCCCTCTCCTCTTCTCCCTTAAAACTTGTGTGCGCAGCAGCGTCAGCGCATGACAAACGCATGAATGCCTTATTCCCAGCTTTTCCTGTTCTTTTGCTCTGGAGAGACATGCGAACTTTAATGATTATTGAAGCCCTTAAAGAAAGAAAAATTTCGCCATGAGAACACTTCGCACAGATATCTGACTCGCCCCCCCCCCCCCAACCTACAAGACGAGGAGGTGGGGGAGAGGGTCAAGGCACACCTCGCTGCTCCGTCCCCCGCTGCATAAGCACTGGTACGCTGATGGCTACCCTTCCGGGCAGCTACCAACTTTATTATTATTAATCGTAAGCATCTGTGCAGTCATCATCATTATATATTACTACCCCTGTCAGACCCTCCACTTCACACACAAAAAAAGCAAGAACCCTGGAACCGCCTCTGCGACAGTCGTCATGCATCGTAAAAAATAGATAGCTGGTTCAATGCAGTTAGTGCTTTAGGAGGCATTGCTCGGATCAATCAAGTCGTCAACCAGCAAGCAGAAAAGTTGCTCCTAAATCTGCTCATCGCCAACTTACTTCCGGCGGCGTCGTGGAAGCTGCAAACATCGCTCCAATATGGCATTTGTGAGGCCATTTACGCGCATTTTAGAATTACCTTGTTTGATTAATATTACTTCCACCACGCCACTGCTGGCTGATCGCCGCATTATATTTCGGGGGGAAAAACGCTTAGTTATTAACAAATCGATATTCTGTACCCCAGTTGTATTACTAAAGTACAACACGGTTTAAACGCAGATGTTTGAACTTGGTATACATAAGTGCTCTACCGCGACACCGATACCTCAATTAAAATGTCCTAGGTAAATGGCATGAACGATAACACTAAAGAGAAATATAAGTTGAGCAGTAAAAGCGAACTACACATCTAAACTATCAAGAAGAAAAAAAGAAATGCCACTCTTACCGTGACAAGAATCTTAAGCCTGAAAAGATGCAAGAACGAAACACGAGTGGCGATGCCCGCCTGAAGTTCCCGCCCACCTAGCCGCGACATCATGGACTTAGAGGGCGTCTGGTCAGATCTAATCTTTTATCGGTGAACATACGTACTGTATTGTAATCTACCAGAGCTAAATACTGAACTTACCGAGTCTTAAGAAAGCTTACCGAGCCACATTAGTACAAAATCGAAAAAAAATGAGAGAAATTGCTTTGAAATTTGCGACGTCACACTGACGCACCGACCAGATATTCCGGTGTGAAAATTTAAAATTAACTTTGACCTTCATTTTCCTTTCTAATAATTCACCTATTACCGAAAAAATTAATGAAAATGGTTTTGAAAGAACACTGTATCCGCCTACACTGATTCAGTGTTCCTCTTTAGTGTCCACTTAAATCACTGCCTTCAGAGTAGTCCCTCTCCTTCTCCCTCATGCAAACTAGCAAATCTTGCATTTTGACAATTATCAGTTCGAAATTGCATTGCACATCACGTTGCCTCGAAAGGACTGGCTCAACACATTTCTCAAAGGCGTAAAAAAGAAAGCGCGTGCATTCCATTGCTACTACGAGACTGGCATTCCAGCAAGAACCGGCATAGATTTGTTGTTTTTGCCACCTGAAATTAGAACACTTAGCGTATGACAAGGGACGCACAGTTATAAGGTACAGAGCACTGGTCAAATGCTTTTGTCTTTAGAATTCCAGTCAAACATCGAACAACCATCTTCCCACGGCTCATTATCTACATTGAACACCTGAAAAATAAAGCCTCACATGCCCCCTCGGCGACACGAAGGCACTAATTTACCAGCTTCATTACATATCTGAACTGAGTGGAGTAGTTTTACTGATCACATCACTAGCACTCGTGGCCAGGCAATTTTATCTATTTCTGCGCCTGCTTACTTGTGTTACCATGGCTGTGGCAGTTTTTTTTTTTTTGTCATAGTAAAAATGTTTATAATGCTTGTAAGCAGTATTTGTTTAATTATTAAGTGGAGTAAGATGGCTGGTATGTCTGGGCAATCAGACAAATTAAATTACGAGATCTATTGTTTCGAAAACGCACAGTGCGGTACGAAGGACACCGTAAAAGTGCGCTACAGGTTAATTTTGACCATCTGTGCATAATGTGCACAGGAAGTGGGGTACACTGCTTTGCATTCCAGCCACATTAGAATGCAGCCGCCATGACAGGGAACTGAAACTGCACCCTCACGCTCTGCACCGCAATTCCACAGCCACCACATCACACCCCGCTAAAAGATGAGCATTATTAGTACGAGCATAGCAGTGACAAGTGATAGCTCACCACACACACTCAGCAAGATAAATATTCAGAAATGATTAGCCACACAAAGCATACTGACATACCATGATTTTATTACATTCGTCACCAAGCAAACACTGTTAACATTAAGCACATACCATCAGTGAGTGGGCCTTCATGTATACATACAAAAGGCCACCAGACATAAAAAAAGCACAATTCACATTAGTATATAAAAATTGTCTTCAAAACCACTGCCACTAAAATCGACACACTGCATTCCACAAGAAAAAAAAAAGGAGGCGACAATAACTAAGACACAACTTTGGATCGGTGTTTCATCTCGCGTGCCAGAGAGCTTTTCAGAAGTCCCACACATGCAGGCCTCTAAAAAATGAGCAAGACTTGTCTCTGGGAAACTACATTCACTAAGTCAACAAACAACCATGCATCTGTATAAACACACACAAACAAGAACACACACTGAACTGCCCATGCAAACATTTCATTGGTAACAGTCACTGCATCTAAAATCTCAATACAAAAATGGCTGGTGCGCTGTGCCCATTTCGGGCAGGGAAAATACAGGAACAACTCCAAAAGTGGACAAGTCCTGGGTAAAAACGTAAAAAAATAGACTTCGAGACTGTTCAACACATAAGGAAATACAATGCTAGCACAGGGCAAAATAAAACAAGTGCTATTTAACCAATAGAAAAAGCCAGCGGCATTAAGTGGCAAAACTAGGACGTTTGCATCGCATTGTGACATGTGCCTCCCAAAGGCACAGCATTTGCCCTCCTTTGCTTTCTCCTAAAAAAGTGAACACTTAGTGCAGAACTTGCATTAGATGACCAATGTCCAGCAGACTATACAGCATTCAGGTAGTAATAATACTTCTGCGTTCAATAGCTTTGGCTTCACTCGGCACACAAGACCCATTAACACTACCACTAATGCACTCAGCTGCAAAAAAAAAAAGACGAAGTTAAAGCTCCTGTCACATAAGTAGTGTGGTCCACTGATAAAAGGAACATAAGATTGCAGGGCATGAGCGGATTTCTCTTAGCTAAAATTTTAGAAAAGCTTGCACAAGCAGACGACTCACTGTAGGTGCTACCGTCTCCTCTGTACTCATCTGCGTAGTATGCCTAACTGCTTCTACCAGCAGTCGATAGCTGGGATCCACACAGAGTGTGAGCACTCTGTGAGCACTTCTGTGCTCCCGTTAGCAGTGTAGTGCACTGTACATCCAGGGTCCTCTAAGTAAGGAAGAGCAAAGCTTTCAAAGCAATAGAAGTCCAAAAGGTTTGCGTTTGTGCTACATGGTCTCCTAAAAAGCCTTTGCTAGAAAACCAGCACAGTCCAACATTTACTCCATGTTGAACATGCCCAATAAATTTAGCCCACTGCAAAAAACAGCGCCTTGCTACTTTGTTCACTTGTACAAAGCCTTTTTTTTTTAACTGTGAAAAAAGATCATCGCTACAACAACAAAGCAAACTTGCAAAATTACAATGCCACTTGATGTGGACATCGCAAAAATCCACCATGCCACACCACGAATTTTTATCCTGTTAATTTTGATGAAGCCTACACAAGCAAAAATCTGGCAGAACACCAAATGTTGGAAACCATATGTACCTCGCTTCCAATTCCTTCTACTTCTTTGAACAAGGTACGCTGAACCTGTACCCCCATTCTCCTTTGACATAGGTAAGTATTAGGTTAATATAATTTGTGTGTGAGAGATTACTACAGCTTGCAAAAAACAAAACGCTGTTACAACCACAGTACTGTAATGCTCTTGAAGTTACTTAAAAGTAGATACCTGCGACAAACGTAGGTGCAGCATCAATAATTTCTTGCCTACGTGACATTTCAAGAACCACTAACAGGTCAGCCATGACCGATTTCACCTTCTACACATTGCACTGCCAAGTGGCTTGACTTAACAAAAACACAATCATTAGGTATTTGTATTCTAGCCCTACCAGGACCATGAAGGATAGAAGATGCAAAATCCGCGGTTACATTAGTTAAACATTGTCTCTGAAAGAGCACAGAGGCACTGCATGGGACCAAATGCCATATACGCGCATCTTCCAAGTTTCCAAGGGAAGCCATCTCAAATGTCTTGAGAACTCTCCCACATCTCACAAACCATGTGTTATAGTAGTTGTCGTATTTAATATACAGAAATCGACCAGGCATCTGCACTACAATTAGAACAAGGAGTGCAGTCCCTCAGTAAATTTAAAATCTTCCTTCCATTTACCACCATCACCATTACCACCCAAGTAAAATTTGTAAGCATAATTAATCCGCTGGTACATGGGGAAGAGCGTACACTACACCTTGAACATTATGTCATTCATAAAAACGCTGAATAGTGTAGAAGGCTTGCAAACTTTGCAAGCAAGTCAAGCACTTAGATGTAAAGGGGAGCTCTCTTGCAAGTGTGCCAAGAAGCATCACTTTTGACAACTGTAACGGTGTCATGACCGTCGCAAAAGGCTGTCCGTTATTTTGGTCACACTGGGCCTCTTGTTCCTTGATGCATACTCCTCTTTGCCTTAAAACCCAAACAAAGCCTTCATCTCGTCCATGCTTTCCTCTAACGTCCTCACAAACCTTTCAGAGTTTGTGCTCGTGCAGGATTTTTTGGACGAAACATGAAAGAAGATCTTGGAGTTGTTTGGAAAGATGTAGGACACTCCGTAGCCGTCATCGGACACTGGACCGAAACCACCTCCAGGAGAAATCTGCATTGTAGGCCAGCAACAGATTGTTGATGATTGATTCGCGGGACTTAGCGTCCCGAAGCTGCACTGGGGCTATAAGAGATGCCGCAGTGGAGAGCTCCGGATTAATTCTGACCACTTGGGGCTCTTCATGGTGCTCGTAAATCTCATGGCAGCCATGGAAGGAAGTTATTATTGCAATGAAGCAATTTAAGATTGCGGTTACAATTTACAACAAGTAAATGCAAGTTACATTGTCTAAACTCTATTCTGGGTTTTCATAATTCTGCTCTAAAACAAACAAGCTGTTAGGAAAGATAAGGTGTCATGAGAAGACATCTTATACGCACTATTCTCAGCCCTACTAACTTTGATGCACCTATAGTAAGCATTAAATAAAATATTGGCTTATGGTATTGCAAATGCCAGGGCAAGAACAGAGGAGGCAGTGTTGGATTGCTTTAATTATGCATTTCTGCAGGGTCCCAGCATAGCAGAATTTGGGAAGCACTGCTGCATTGCAATGAAACAGCTCTACTAGACACCACTGCAATACATGCATCATTCATTACCTTTGCCTGGCCACAAGGGATACGCAATCTTTTCCACGTCTACCGAACTCTACTCAAGACAAACATCTTTGTATCCCATGCTTTTCAATACTTTCCCTGTGGTAAACAAGAAAGACTTGCCTTGTTCCTGAACACCTCGAGGTCCGCATCTGGCGAGTAATCCAGCTGTGTATGCGGCGTCTGGCTTGTAGACAATGTCCAGGGACGCAGAAGCACGTTGGTTAAGAATTCACTTTCCTGTATGAAAAGTATGTAAGACAACAGGTTCATCCTGAGCCAAAATTAAGCGAAATTACAACTAAAGAGGATGGCAAGGGACCCATTCATATTTCTATGGGCTAAAAGAACTTAGCAACCTAGCCCAGCAATTTTCAATTAGTAAGCTAATCATGCTGCTTGCCTTTACATTGTCTCTGAAGTTCCCCTCCTTCTCGACTTTGTGAATGAAGCTAACTCTTTGCACACCATAGTTTGGGTTACATTCGTTCTATATTATCCTCCTAGAGATGGCAACCATGACTATGTAGCTTTCATAAATATGAAGCGGCAAGGTAATCAAAATGGTAGCGATGGTGGCGGCTTTGATAAATACAGTTTCAGACCGGTGGTCACAGCAAAAAGCCCCGAAAATTGGATGGCGAAGGGTTCTCACATCTGAAATTTCAGGCGTTCTTATACATTGACTCTATGGGACCTGGTGGTGCCGCGAAGCCGTCCCAATTATCGGCCGTCCGGAATGTCGGTCGTTGACGGTACACTGGCAACTCCTCCAGCGGACAACATGGCGTTAAAGAGGATTCTTTACGATTCCTCTCTGTTACTCGAGCTAGCATTACTGCGACTTTCGTTCTCTTACAACAAAATTATTGCTCATTTACCTGATAGAAGCGTAAATTCCCTGAGTTTTCTCGGATGGTGGACACCGGACGATGGCATTGCACCCAACATCTAAGCAATGCGCTGTGAGCTTGGAAGTCAACTGCTAAGAATGGTAAAGCATCAGCGATGTCCGTTGCAAATGGCATGGAAATGCTTATAACAAATATTTTTAAAAAAGTGGTTTCATAATTGGTGCTGACAAAGCAGTAAATATTATTTTACTCATTTTTTATGCACTGCTATCAAGGCTACACGCTTCGATGCAGCAAAGTGGGTTTCGCAAGCGGACTTGTTGATGAGTGCTTCTTACACAAGTGTTACTAAACCCTTCCACGTGACAGCCTGCAAATGACGGTAATGGCAAACTTCACTCACTTAAAGTTACACCATATCTGCTTGTCAGACTTGCGTACCAAAAGCAGACAGGTTGTGCTGGTTATGACATGGAACTCACATATTTCAGACCCTTGCAGGCCACATAGAGAGCAAAAAGGTGCCTGTCAACACCCTTGCCGCTCATTGCGTCCCTGTAGAGTCTTTGATGCTTGGCACTTGCACGTTTAAGAAGCCGAATTTTCTCCTCTGTGCTCACACTGTTTTCCACCATCGCCCTGGCAAGGATAAGAGAAAAGAAACCTTAAAGGAAGCAATCGAAACAAAAGAACAAACAAAGAACTAAAATTTAAGTGGCAGATTACATTTTTTTTTTTTAATAGTGCATTTCTCTGGCAGAGAAATACCAGTTCATAGCAAAAAAAAAAAGAGAGCCAAGCTGCTGCTTTCTGAATTCCGTGCCTAAATGGCGGTGCTGATGTCATAGTGACATTGCAAACTACATGAAATTTTATGGAAAAGACAAGGAAGGCGAAAGTTGGAAATTAAAGATGATGAGCAAAACGTGAACAAAGTAAAAGCGGGAGCCAACATTACGACAAGTGCACTTGTCTTTTTCGAGGCGACATAAGCCCTCGTCTTGAAAAAGACAAGTCCACTTGCCGATACGTTGGCTCCCACTTTTACTTTGTTCTCGTTTTGCTCATGATATTTTATGTAGTTCATGATATCTTTACCTGGTCATGACTAGTAAAAATTCGAGGCCCTCAGTTCCTCATCTTGCCTTGTACATTTGGTGTTTCTTTTTATGCAAGAAAAGTCGACAAGCTTGCCAGGTTAAATTTTCTTTTTTCTTTAAGTTCAGCACGATTTATTATCAGAAAACAAGCGGCTAGCTTCTGGCTAGTAATCCAGACAAGACAAGAAAGTGAACACTTGAGGTGATCAACAGCCTCAGCCTGGAGCCAACATATTGAGAAGGGGATTCGCCTTCATCAGGGCCCTACCAGTAAATGTTGCCAAAACTTAACATGTCATGGGAAACCGGTGCGAGGACGAGAGCGGTGGACCTGGTCATTTACAGTAAAATGTCGTTAATTAGAACTCGGTTAATTCGAAATCCCGGATAATTCGGACCGGTGGCTTAGGCCAACCCGATTAACTTGAAGATTTGGGGCGCTATACGACAATTCCCGATCCCAATTTCACCGCGAACCCGACGAAACGATGGCCATTATGGGCCGTGAGGCAACGCCACATGTCAATCGCAATTATTTATAGACTAAGGGCCCGATCCGTAGTACTGCTAGCACAAACATCAGTCCACAGTACGCCCCACGCACTGCCGAAACGCGCACCTGCAGAGAAGATGCGCCTCACTGCAACGCAGCGGACATAGCGGTTCTTGTCACGTGCTCTCGTCCCCCACTCCGCACACTCCTTACAGTTGCAGCGGTCGCAGCGTCAGCGCGTGTTCCGTGCCGCTGCCACTGGCTGCCATTTGCCCATTCTCTCTCTGTGCCATTTCTTTGTGCGCGGTGGTTAGGGTGCTGCAGCTAGCGTGGTGTTCTTCTGTTTATCTTTTTTTTTCTGAACTGTGCAGAAGCGCCAGTGAGCGAAGATTCCAAAGTATAAGATCTCAACACTGCAGCAGAAGTTCTGCTTGATCCAAGAAGCGCGTAAGAACGTGTGTTCCTTGACCGAGTTGGCTGAAAGGCGCAGCGTGCCCTTCTCGACGTTATCCACAATACTGAACAAGTCGAAGCTACTGGAGGCCTACAGCAAGACAAATTCTTCGAATCGGTCGCGAGTACGGGTTCCCACATACCAAGATGTGGAATCAGCTTTACTTCGCTTTCGATAGCTGCAGAAAGCAAACGCAGTTTATCTTCCCGTCAATGTAACGATACTGTGGGAGAAGGCGAACAACTTGGCTCTACAACTTGGGCACGAAGAGTTTAAGTGCAGCAATGGATAGTTCAGCCGTTTTAAAGAGCACAATAATTTGACCTTCGTAGCCATCTGTGGTGAGAGCGGCAGTGCAAACAAGAGCATCGTTGACGACTGGAAGAAACACACATTGGCTCCGTTGCTTAGCGAGTACAGTGCAGACAATGTATACAACCTTGATGAGGCAGGCCTTTTTTACATGATGCTGCAAACAAAAAATGTTCACAGCGAAGGACACCGCGGTCATGGGTCGAAAGCAGGGCAAGGAAAGAATTACCGTTCTGTTCGGCGTGAACATGTGCGGTAAACACAAGCTGCCACTACTCATAGTTGGAAAGAGTGGGAAGCCTCGCTGCTTTAAATATGCACGGCTGCCGCCAAGCGATGAGCTTATCTACCGGCACAACAAGAAAGCCTGGGTCACAGGCGCAATATCTGAAGATTACGTTCGGCAGCTTGACCACAAGTTCGCAGCCACAGGCAATAATGTACTCTTCGTTGTTGATAATTGCCCAACGCATGGTGAGATCCCACACCTGAAAGTTATCAGGATGGTATTTCTTCCTCCAAACACCACGTCGATCTCGCAGCCAATGGACCAAGGCATCATTCCCCACACAAGGAAGATTTACTGCCAAAACCTGCTCAAGCACATGCTCCTTTGATACGAGAACGGCAAGGAGTACTCCATCGATCTCCTCGGGGCCACATGTCTTATTGTGTATGCATGGAAGCAAGTGGAACCCACTTTGATCATGTGGTGTTTTGAACATACTGGATTACTGAAGGAAAGCACCGTCGATGCTGACGCTGACTATTCATCTGCACTTCATGAAGAAGGAGCCGAGTATTGCGACTGCATCAATGCACTCTGCGCAGAGGATAGCGAATCCGGTGCAGTCGGTTTTGCCGAGTATCGAAACTTTGAAAATTACCAACAAACGTGCCACTCAGACTTGGACAGTTAAGCTACCACTGATGCGACCATGTGCAATGACAGCGACGACAACGACGCTAATGAGCCGGCCCGAGCATACGCTCTCAGGGAAGTTATCGGATCACTGAACATTATCCGCAGTTTTGTTGAGTGCCCGGGTGTAAATTCTCAAATGCTGCACATAGTTGGCCAACTAGAAAACATGACCCTTGGAGCCTCGAACTACAGGATGCGGGAAACCCGCATCTCTGACTGGTTTAAGTAATCCAAAGATTACCAAATAAAGGTAACGCATTCCTGCAGCAAAATTCTTTGCCTGGGTTGCATTTTTTTCTTTCGTTTAATACAAAACCCTGCTTAATTTGAAGATATCTTGTGGTCCCGATGACTTCGAATTAATGAGGTTTTACTGTATTACTGTGCCGTTTCTGACATGCTAGTCATCTGTTAACGGTGAGACTGATGTATCTCTAATTACAGAAGTGTTACTGTACCAACCTATATACACATATTAGCTATCTTTAGTGCTCATTTAACTCTATATGGTACAATAATTCCTGTACGAATCAATCTTTTGCAAAAGGTATCTGAAATTGAGAAAAATTACAAAATTAAATTTAGAAATGTAAGTGTCAGCAATGCCAATTATAGAATTTGTCAACTTAGTGCTGCAGATAAATATAGCTTTCCCTGAAGTTTCACAAATGTCCATGTGCTGCATTGGACTGAGGTTACACCTTCGGACTCTATTTTTGGAACCTGCTGCCTATTGCATAACCCCTGCCTCGGGTGGCACAAAAATGATCGCCAAATAATCTGTGCCCACATTTTACATGTTTGTGTTTGCAAATTACGAAGTCAGAAGAACCACATGCTGCTTACAACACAGGGAGTTTTTGGCAGTTCACAAGAAAAACATTCCATTAATTGGCAAAAACTCAAGCTGGAATTTTTTTTTCCGTGACTTTTTCCATTCAGGTGCACGTAATACACAATTTTCACTTCATCAAAAAATTCAGACCATGAAGGGTTAAGAACACCACACCCTACTCAACAGGACACTGCAATATGTGGCAACACAAAGTGGTGCTACCATCAGTTTTGATGTAGGGCCTGCCATGCATGCACAGAGTTGTGTGTACAATTAGTGGAAATATAGCGAGACTCACTGGTGCAAGTTTTGTCAAGGGGCGAAATGAGTACCTTGGGCGAGTTCTCAAAAGCTTTCTCTACAAAGTACACAGGATACCAAAACACACTAGGAACAAAGATAATTTGGTGCGTTCAACTAATTGCATGCACAATCAAACCTCATTATTTCGGCCCTCATTAATGCAGAAAACAAGATAACTCATACTCGCCCTTTTGTGGGCAAGCGTATAATGGCTTCAAACCCTCACAAGATCAGAAGTATTTGGCTGCACACCGGTTAAACCAGACTGTTCCATTTGGCATGTCTGAATTGAAGATTTTCGGATTATCGGTGTCCCGATTGAATTATTGGTCAGCAACAGTATAGATCAAAATGCACCACCGATACAAAATGGTAAAACTTCGGAATATATCAACCAGTAACATAACCAACAACAAATGGACATGCATGTGAATGTAGCAGTGCTATCGAGCTGTGTGCCTGTTCCAGCAATGAATGATGCACACAATAGCTCAAGGCAAAAAGGACACAGATGGCTCAACAGCCACTCTGCTCACAGCATGCCAAGGTCCAAACAAAAACCCCAAAACAGCATTTATCGACTCATTACAGCACTGTAAGTAGTTGTCCTTGCACTAGCAATTAATCAACAAGGCCTTTTTTTTAATGTGGACATGTCTCCCAGGTCTTGTGGTGCATGACTTTAACTGAACACCCTAGCGCAGAATCAAGTAGAGACGGACTCACCTGACAAACTCTGTTGCCTCAAGAGTGCACGATCGCACAGTCTCGGTTCGACCGTTGAGATAGAGCCGCGTCATGCTGGCTTCATAGGTCTGGACAAACTTTTTGTTCTCTTTGTAGTATGCAAGTTGCAAAGCCATCTGGATGAATGCATCTGGTGACACCTAAGCAAATATTAAGAGAGAAAAAACCTATGAGGTTCAGGAAATTCCAGCCTCAAGAAAGTGACATACAACAAAACACACACACATATGCATTGAAAAACAAGGGGAAAAGCTACTATAGTTTAACAGCTGTAGGACAGAAATTGGTGTCCTCTGAGTTGCCTGGAAGAGGAGAATAAATGCTCAAAATAAAAGATATGAGCTAAGGCATTTTTCTTTATCAAGCTCAAAGTACCATGATTCAAGTTTAGAGAGGTAAATTAACAAGAGATATTTCTGTGGCAGTCTTTAGCATTACACCCATTCCTTTAACAGTCAAACATGTCAAATTAAACAGCAGGTGCCTAATGCGGAGAGGTTGCGAACAGTTATAGTTTGCTGGTACTTCCACATCACACGCAAGGAAGGAACATGGCAACATGCAGCATCCTTAATCACTGCATTGTAAATAGTCATAACTTGCTAAATAGTTAGCAAATCATGATTAACCAAAGCAAATTATACCAGGAGCTTCCAATTTATTGACAAAAAGCACCAAGATGTACAGGGAGCAAATAATTGTCTCTTAGCCAGTACTTTGTGTCATGCTCTCTAGTAGTGCTTCAAATTTTAACCAACTACCTCACCTCTCAACCTTGTTGCAATCAGCCAACAAATGTACAACCAAATGTCGCTCTGTGAACCTTATCTATATGCACACTTATAGCCACGACATTATAAAGACAGCAAGACCTTCAGACACCCCCCCCCCCCAAAAAAAAAACTAAGAAAAGAAAAATACAGGTCCAAGGAAGGCGTTCTTAAAGTAAGTCCCTTCTCACACCACTGTCTGCTGCAGCCTGGTTGTGAACAAAATATGCAGCGCTTTTTGCTGGACTAAAAAAAAAACGAAATAGAATCTGGACTAACATTCAAAACCTGTAAAGCTAGACTAACCCTTCTATTAGCATTTTGTTTATCTCTCTATGACATAATAGAAGTACTCTATTCACTCGAATCTAACGTGCACTTTTTCCCGATAAAACAGGTAAAAAAATAGCCTGCACGTTAGAACAGAATACAACCCTAAATCTGCATTACCATATCACCATCGGCATTTTAATATGGCCGCCTCGCATGCACTTCAAGCCTCACTACCGTAGCTTTCTCCATGTGCTGTAGTACGTGTGCTTAGGTTAGTGTACCATCTGTTTTCTTGCTCTTCCCGTTTTCTGCATTTGCTCTATCAGCATGGAAGTGCTGACTGCAAGGACATGCCGTGTTCATCACTAAGTAATCAATCATCAATGTAATCTAAGAGCCAGAAAAGACACAAAAAACAAAAGATGGGTGGCTTGATGTTCTTTGAAGTTCCTGCACCAACTCACCGCAACAATTTGACGATGTCTGCCATCACACGGTTAATTATATTAAAGGAACCAAAGATGGAACTTGGCAAGTTACAAAACCTTTACCGAACCACACCAACCAAAACATAATATAACTTTGAAATTCGTGAAGTCGCGATGACATACCGGGGCTGGGGTATTGCTGTGAAATTGAAAACATTACTCTTTGACCTTCACTAGCTCCTCTAATAATCAACCTATCACCACGAAGTTGACAAAAATATGTTTCTGAAAGCATACTGCATCAGTCTACACTGATTTAGTGCTTCTTTTTAGTGCCCCTTTAATAAACCTCCTGAGCAATAACGTCGCAACCAGGTGGTGTCGGTATCTGCTCACATGCACTAGAGTGAAGGTGTGTTGTTTAAACAACTCATCTTTGTAGAAACCACACAGGGCTGTTATTAAATCAAAGTGTCTCTTTCAGCCAAAAAGCAGCACTGTGTTGCACTTAGTTGAGTTACGGAACAACTTCGACTCGAGGGGTGTTTGAGAAAAAGCGGGCAAGTCCTCGTGGAAATTGCGCCACTTCAGCATTGAAGAAATCGTACCATTCAAATTGTGAGTGAGCATATAAACTGGGAAGCAATATGAGCAAGGGAAGTATCAACAGGGTTCCGCTATATTTTCAGGGTAATTGCCGGGACTTCAATAATGGCGCACTCCCTCACCCTGCATTTCTTGATGATTCCTTTACCCCAGTTGTCATGGTCTCTCACGAACAGATCCAGGTCATCATTTGCCTGAAAAAGAAAAAAAGAAAGTACCATATTCAAGTACTTCAATCTGCATCCTGACGTGTTAATACATCTGTAGTGCAGCACTGAATTTAGCACAGTTATTTGGTTTTGCAAGAGCAGTAACTATCGTTACGCAACTATGACATAACTTCATTTCCTTTTGCCTGTAACTTGCTGCTTAAAAGTGTGCCCCTACCTCATTTAAAACAATACAGAATGTATAACTTTTTTTTTTTTTTGCTTATATACTAGGCCCAACAGTCATGCACCCAAGCAGTGCAAGATAGCCAACTGTTTTGTAGGAGACATTTATAAAGTGGGCTGCCCCGTTAGCCACGAGCACAAAGTCATGCAGCCTGCAGCCCAAGTCTAATGCCTACCTTTATGTTAGAAATCCAACACTATACTTCATATGGTGCACTGACTGACCTAAATCCCCTTTGCTTGATATAACAAATAATTTTTCACGAAGAAATAATGCATAAACAATCAAAGTTGATTTTCTAAGTAACCAAATAGCTTTCGGAACTCACTGAATTAATCGTGCAGCTTTAGAAATCACTGAAATGCATCAGACGAATTACCAATACTATGAAGATGGCATGCTTAAGACTTTAATTATGTTTCGATGATTAAAGCATGATGTAGTGGTGTGTAATGCTTTTGGATGAGTAAAAGCAAAGATTTCTGGAAGGTGAATAAAAGATTTCATACTTTTATTTTCTAGCATTTCATTGGTTGCACTTTAGATGTTATCAAAACACACAAACAACTTCTGCACAACTTGTGCTTTCTTTTTCTTCGCTACTGCGGATACCACACAATATCTCTCTCAATACCTGATGCGAAGTGAACACTGACTATGGTGTAGAGCAAATGCAAGAAGGAACATTATCGTTCCCATTACCCAGTGACGAAACATTCGACTCGCACACACTGATCCCAGAGGTCCCCACAAGCGAGCGACGCCTTCTTACAGCACCTAGTGATGGCTTTTCGTGAGGACTGCCTAAATGTCCGAAGTATTAGATTCGGCAAGGAATGAGTTTTATTACACAAGTTGCCTACAATGCTGCATTCTCAGATGATTACTTTTGGGAATTCCTTCTTTTTTGCAAGGTTTCGTGTGACTAGCACCAGGTGCATAGGCGTCGATGAATTGACAGCATTCCTTGCACAGTGACAAGCACGCTATCTAACCACAGTGCCAGGATTGCTCTCACCCGTTGAAGTGTCCGGTTCTACGAAACTGAAAGTGGTATACTTGAAAGATTGTCATCGTGTTTCTGCGTGCACATATGCTTGCCTGAGATGTGCACGCAGCAATACCTACTTGCATACACAATCCTACAACCTGCGGTCTGAATTCTGACCTCTGTCATACTGTCGCTACAGGTAGACGAAAGTACAGTCAATTCATTGACAAAAGCTTCATCCCCTAGCAACATAACAGAAGTCAACTGAGCTGCAATAGCTGAATGATCGCAGGCTTTTTCACAATAGTCAATGCCCGACAGTACCTTCACTTAATATAGGCCTCATCGGTGCATACATCGTGGACCTCCGAAGCTGGTGATCCTTAAAATTGATTGAAGAAGTTTCTGCGAACATGTTACTATTTAAGACGTAAATGAACAAACACTAGAAGCACGGAACTCGCACGACGAGTGGCAAACGCAGCCGATGCAGTCACGTGCAGCCTTTTATCACGAAGTGGATTGGCTTGGCTTGCCCTGCCGTTCGGGTGCAGTCGGTGACTACAGGAATGACCAGGCTTTGCTAGTTTCAGTTTTGAGGATGTGCCAGTGATGTGGCCGATGTCGTGCCAGCCACGTATTAAAATTACAATATCACCATTTTTGCAAGATTTTGTGGCCAAATTGGCACACAGTCATGCACACAGTCTAAATATCGGACGGTGTGCTGTAAGCTGTCTAAAATTTTCACCAAGACGACACGACCATGGCCGTGGTGCATGAAAAGCACACACTAGTGGTGGTCAGAAGGGCGCAGCTAGTGTGTTAAGCACAATTGATATTTTCTTATATAGTTATATGCCAAAGTGACAATTTATCATGCGAGGTTGTTGCAGGCACGACAACATATCAAAGGGGAATTCAAAACATACGTGTCTATGAGCCCTTTGCTGGGGCCACACTCTAGCGACATTATACTTTAGTTGCATTTCTCTTGAGTGTCCCTTAAAGATGGCAAATGCAGAGAATTGTGAGCAGGAAACTCCCCCACTGTCTGGAGTTCAAGCTTCTGGTGTGTTAAACTACAATCTCTAGTTCCAAGAAATTTGAAGCAATGTAAGTCAATTGTATAGCAAGTCCAACCACACAGGAATGCATGCTCCTTCCTAGTAACAAAGAAAAAGAAACGCTGCTGTCATACCTTCCTTGCTTTGGCCAGTGCCTCAGTGATATCTTTCTCCAGGTCAGGCGAAATGTTCCACACGAGACGCTGGGGCCGCAGGATGGCATACTGCTTGCACTTCTTGCCTGGCGGCATGCACCGGCCAGATTCATCATACAGCTTCTCAAGCACCCTGGACAGGAACACAGACAGTGGCATTGGCACAATAGAGATCCGCGCAACTGTTCAGAACTTCAGGGAGGGCGGAAGAGAGAGAGTGAGAAAAAGATCGGTTGAAAGAGAAAAGGAAAGCCTGCTTGCTGCACCGTAAGTGTCTAGCATGGCTGGCGCCTGAACAACGGTCAGCAGTGCGGGGAAGGAGGAGAAGGAATGGAAGTGTGATGGAGATAGCAAGAGTGCTAGGAGCTGATACTAACTCTGTTGGCATAACTCTGTTCAAATAACAACCAAATATGACACCAAATAATAACTCTGTTTGCAGCTCTGCGAGCACTAAACATGCTCAACATGCACACTGAAAGTGACAAGTCCCACTACACATGCTAGCTCACCTATCAGGGGTGTGCAAGTAGTGATTTTTGAGACCAAATCGAATACGAATCAAATAATGCCAGGAGCGAATCGAATATTGAATAGATTTTGAATAGTTTTCAAATAATGAACAGCCGTTATCCCAACTAATATAGAACAATGTTTACATCCTAGTATTCTGAAAGTTTGCAAGTTTCTGTCATTACATGGTATGTTATGAAGCCTTGTTTATTAAAAATGCAAATGGAGCATTAGGAGCAAACAAGTTGTTCCTTCGCATGCACAGGACTCCTCAGAGAGCGTGAATGATCGCTTAGCATGTAAAGTATGGCTACCTAAGCAACATAGCCTGCCCACTATGCCAGTTCTCATGCTTATTTAAGCCTATACTGTGGGCCCGGCGGTGAAAATTTACTGTATTTTTGCTCCAATTTTATGTTTAATCGGGCACAGTTGACATTTTGAAATATTTGAAAAGTATTTGAAAAATATTCACGTTGATGAATATAGTGATTATTCGATTCGTTCTTCGAAAGTCTTGAACATTCGCACACCCCTATTGTATACACTAGGCACACCATCAATCTTGAATTTAATTAAGGAGCCCCACAACATCATTTAGGATATGTGTGGAATATGTCTGGCATTATAAGAGCATGATCTCAATAATGTTATCCAATATAAAAGCATTTGAATGCACCTCATATGAGCAGAGTTATCAGCAATCAAATGTGGACCCTGCAGTGCCTTTAAAGCTTTTCCTTCCTCCTGCACCATCACCTCTATACTCCAATTTCTGCCACTGCAGTGATACACAGCGATTCCCACATTGTTCTGCTAATCACTGTCAGTTTATCCCACTACCCTGTTTTGTCCACGCTCCATTTCAAAGGGCATGCCAAAAAACATCATGATCATGATCATCATCCCACATTTATGCCTCCCCTCACGCACCAATGCGCCCAATTTCTGTGTATACCAGACTACCGGACATGCTAAAACTCTTTAATGCTGTAGTGAACATGGATGCCGAGTATAAGAGAGCTTTAGCTGAGCATGTCAAGTCTTCTCTGCTCAGACCAGCATATCCTAACAGTTTTCACACATCCACTCAACGTAAACACCGATGTATGCACGCACAATGCTTATGCAGGTAGCAAAAGGCTGAATGTCCTCTTATCCTTTTTTCTTGGATATTTGTGTAAGGATACAAGGTTAGCCATGGGAGTGTTAGCCAGCGTAACCCATTACCATGATGGCAGATGTCAATCATTCTTTTAACCTAGCTAACACTCATTAAGCTGATCTTCTATAAGTACCCAAATACCCAAGAAATAAAGGAGATGGGAGGACAGCCGCCACAGTAGCTTAATGGTAAAGCACTGCACGTATAGTGCAGAAGATACAGGTACGACTTTCACAAGCGACAAATTGCTTTCCGTCCACTTTCATTTCCTTTTTCCTTATATTTCTATGTTTCAATTTCTCTTATGCTTTTTCTGGCTTAACTGCCTGTTTACTTTGTATTGCTCTAAACTGGTGTACTTTGGAGCTGTATGTAGTACAAACTGCTAAATTTGCCCACATTTGAACACTTCTCTTGATGTCAAAGACACTACTCACTCCCTCGTAACGGTGGACTCCCACATGTGAGCCATGGCGGGTGCATCAGCCATGCTGTGCTCGCAGTTCATGCCGGACGTGCAATCCTTGAACACCTGGACGTTGAGCGACTTGTCAAACCAGATGCTCCTGCCATCTCCGTGGATCAGTAGCTTCCCCCTTTCAGTCAGGCCTCTTGGTTCCAGGTCATTCATGCTCACCTGGACACAGCACGGACAGCAGCATTAACTTAGCTTCCATGGGGCACATGGCAAAGATTATAAGGCATAAGAAATTTATTTACCACATAAGTACATTGGGGTAAATAGTGTGGAAGCCAAGATAAAAGCTGCATAATGGCAGCTTGACTGGTTTCACCCACAAATTGAACCATGTAGCAAGCAATGCAATATAGTTGTTTTATGAACTTCTGGGGATAAAAAGAACACAAGGTAAGAAAAAGGTTTCACTACTTGGAATGGTGAAAAAAAAAAGAAAATGGTATACCTCTCAGGCAACACAAAAGAAAGGTGCATTCTTAACATTTGCACTAACGTTTTCTTAACTACATGGCATAGGCTTTGGTCTATCTGTGCTTGTAGAGTGTGAGAGGACGGTAAAGGAGTGTTTGAATGCCATATCTTGCCAAAGAAGACTTGGCAGCCTACTTATGCATAATATGGCAATGCTCGCTGCATCTTGCAGTGAGGGTCGAGCTACTGCAGCTAAATAATACGGAGATGGGGATTATAGACACAAGCTATGTTGCAAGTATCACAATGCTATGTGCATGGTTACATGTCATCAGCGTCAATCCCTGCCAGCAGCTGCTCACATATTCGTTCTATTGTTTGCAGGCAAGCTACATCGAGCCCATTTCCAGTACTTCCGGTATGCAGTGCGCACACAGTCAAAACCCACGATAATGAAACCACGCGACAACGAAATTCTCGGGACAACGAAATATTTTCGTATCCCCGGCAAATGCCCTTGTGATTCAATGCATTTCGTACCTCTAGACAACAAAACGTCGCTGTGCTATAATCCCGCATCAATCAAGTTCACCGGAATGCAACCCCAGATATTACCTACTAGCGCAAGGCTAGCAGGCACCAAAATAAGCTCAAATGTGATTTCTTTGCACTAAAATTGCATAAAATACCACCACATTACGCTTGCGTGGCCGCCGCCATTTTTGTTTACAAAAGCAACAAAGTGCCGGGAGCAATTGCTTGTGCCGGAAACACGTCATGGCTGCTATCTTGTGTCATGATCACCCGTTCGAAGCAGCCTGCCTGTTACTTCCGGCATGTGGCAACCGTTTTTGCACATCTAGTGCAGTGCTTAATGTGCACTTCGGTAAGCAAAATGCAGTAAAAAAAAAAAGGGTAATTCCACGTACCAATGACGTGGAATTGTTTACGGCACTTGAGATGGTGGCCGCAGCATGGAGTGCCACGCATAAGGCCGTGATAAGCGATTGTCCAGGAATACACATTCTTTGCTTCAAAAACGCTGGTTTCGGTGCCACTCGACAGGTATCACGAGCGGATTCAGCACCGGACATAGATTTGCACGAAGGGGCCGTAATCTCCATCGATTGCTTTCGCGTATAGTACAAGATACGATCACTTTCGCACTTGGCACCGGACAGTTCGGTGTCTACAAGCGACAGCGTGCACTGTAGAGTTGGGGCTGCTTGCGTGGAGCACTGTTGTTCTGCATCCAGTGCAGAGTTACACAAAATCTCGCAAAAGTGATCGTATTTCCTAAAGAAATTGACTGAGAATACCGCTCCACAGCAGCGCTGCCACTGCTGATCTACGCATGCCGCGCCCTTTGTACTGTCAGCAATGCGGTTCTATACGCTCGAGCAAAGATTGCCACGGTAGGCCAACATAATTTTGACAGTAAAGTTTCGTTCTGCAAAGCATTACCTTTCTGTGCTGTCTCATCTTGCAACAATGAAATTCTCACGAAAGTGATTCCTTGTCGAGTTCGTTATTGCAAGGTTCGACTGTTTTACTCGCATCTTTTACCACACTTTTGTTGCACTCATTAATTTATAGTGAAACAACATTGCAATGCGCTTAAGGTCAGTAAAGACTAGGCCAATAATCAATGAATTGCCTGCCTTATGAGCCGCACTGGCTTCTTATTAGGCCACTGCACTAGTGGGCTAATATTAAATGCTCTGTGTAGCACAGATAAAAGCCTCTGGGTGGACACATCTGGCATCGCATCGTTCAAGGAAAGTGACAGTGAATGAGCAGGCAGTGAGGCTTTATTGAAGGAATACTATTATCAAAGTACTATAAGTGTTCTTGATACACATTTCTATGCAAATAAAACTTGTTTCTTCTTTTTGTAGCCCTAAAAATAATTATTGCATTATATTCGGGTTTTTACGGTAACCATACTTATTTTATTAAAATGTAGAAATGATACAGAAAAGCGAAATGAATGAGAATGAAAAGACAACTTGCTGCAGTTCAGAGCCAAACCCACATCTTCTGCATCGCGAGTGCACTGCTCTGCCATTAAGTTCCCGTCCTACCATCAAAGCTTCTTGCGTATTTGTGTATGTGTACTAGATCTGGCTCTGGTGGCAAATGTGGAGCCTCCTTTCAACTACAGATGTCTCCTCTACTTATTTTTACATTTCAATTATAAAGGAACAGTTATTTTCTCTTATACCTTTCCTGTCTTGTTTGCTGGTTTCACACGGTCGTAACTAACAAAAGAAAAAGAATACAAGCTCCTTAGCTTCTCTTATTCTTCTCAAGCTAACTACGTAATAATGCAGGCAATACTTACAAAAAAGGTGGCCTTTTCAATGGCACTCAGGCTCTCTCTGTTGATACCACGAGAGAAGTGCTTCTGCCGTATCTTTGCCCATGTTGCCCTGTCTAGTGTGGTGAGTGCAGCCAGAGATGCCTCAGCTTCACTGGCTGTGGAAAACCAAAAGCAGAACCACACAACTCCTGTCACATCATCATTTCCCCTACAAGCACGTTAGTTTAACAAGACATCAGAGATTAGTCAAGAAGTGAAAGCACAGCTTCACACACTCGAATCTCAATTAATTCTGCCCTAATGACAACAGCCCCAGGACCAACAAGGATGTTGGAGTGATTCAAAAGCAGGACGAGACTTCCCAGGCTAACGTACAAGGGAATTCCAGGCAAATGCATTGGCTACAGTTAAAGTGCATTGCGTTTCCTTGGCTCCGAGTCCCTAAGCTGTGGTAACCTCACCACACTAGCCAGGTGCACCCTGTCCTCACATGGCGTCAGAGAGCACTGAAAATTTGCATGTTTGCACATCACGTTGCTTGCCAAATGCCCACACCATCTTCCACATGGCCTGTTCTTTCAAGACGAGTGTCTTGAAAGAGAACTTGAAGGGATCATGAAAATTTGTTCGTCTTATCAGAAGAATAATTGACAAATGACCGGGTGCATCCAAATACCTTACTTCAAAACAGTAAATGAAGTAGACTTAGAATAGGGGCACAATGACAAAAAGCATTTATTTAGCTGAATCTGATTGCATGTGTGATGCGAATGGTGTAGAACTTTCTGGAAGACATGCGGGCACCAGCGATTACCCTCGAACCTTCGATGGCTCATGTATAAAAGCCGACACGCTTGACTAGCAGATCAGATTTCGACGATCGCCGACTGTTTTCGCCGCTGTCACCGTTCTTTGAGTGTAGCCTGTTCTTGAGCGCACAAGTTCACCCAGTAAAATGATAGTTTCATCATTCCCACTTTCGCTGCTTTCTTCACCGTCACTACTACGTCATAATATATATACGGTCAAACCTTGATATATTCAACACGGATATATCGAATTATTGCGTATATTGGACATTTTCTATAGCACCTAGAAAATCGCATGCATTTTTAAATTTTTCTTTCGAATGGGGTCGGATGTAAAACGGATATATCAAACTCCACCACCCCAGACCACGTGTGCTCTGTTGATAGCTGGTGAGCTTTCGCAACACCCTCGAAGATAGCGGTGGCGCAATGGGCGTTCCCGACTGCTGCGAACTATAGCTGCACATATCGATCGCACTAAGGGCACCATTTGAACGTAACGGCGTAAGCACGTGGCAGCTTGGCTAATTTGACAATGTCAACGACGCATTGCATTTGTATCTCCGACTCCTCGGTGCCACGCTCTACGCCTGCCGCGCCTTGCGAGGACTGGCGGTTTTCATCCACAATGACGCGCTACAGCATGCACTCACTGGGCTCACTCACAGATGCCTTGGAAGACGCTACTTAATACTTTGTTGTTGACAGTGTTTCAAATTGCTTCGATTGACAGACGTGAAGATCACAGCAAAAGTAGCGGCCAAACGAAGATGCTGCTGAGGTTCATCCCGCAAGCGCTGATGTTGCCCCACTCCCGACTTCAACTGGGGCTGTAGGTGCTTTGGCCCTTCTACGCCTCTACTGCAGCACAACAGAGGGCACCGGCCTATCGCTTGTCGATCGTTTAGATTATGTTGAGGACTCCATGTTTAAGCACGCAGCTGCCAATAAGGAGCAGGCTACGCTGCTGCAGCACTTTCAGCCAAGTACATACTTTGTGTGAAACTTCAAGTAAGTATATACTGCGCCACGGCTGGGGCGCAATTGGGTATCATTGTACGGAGCGCACATTCAGTTTCACCATGCATGATTGGCCTAGGCAGCGCTGACTTAGCGCAGCTGATGAATTGGCACGGCCTAGGCTAATTGCGTGTGGAGCAATCGACCGCTAGCACACAGCTGAGGCAGTTGACCGCAGCCTAGGCCAATTGCATGTGGAACAAACAAATAATGCGCGCTCAGAACAGTGATCCTGGCTCACAACCTTGGTTCATTGATTGATTTACAGAAGATTTTGACACGTCTTTTTTTACATGATTTTATATATAGAATTCTGGCTAAATCGAACTATTTCGAGATCACTGCACTGTTCAATATATCAAGGTTCGACTGCGTGCGTGCATGTGCGTGTGTGCATGTGTGTGACACACACACACACACGAAATTGAATTAGGCCTTGTGGCCTAATTCAAATTAGGACACACACAGTGTGTGTGTATGCACACAATCGAAAATGTGATATAATCTGGCGCAAATTGAATGCTTTGTTAAGGCCTAATTCAATTTCAGCTATTCCAGATGTTTTGTCATAACGGGCAGAAACTTTCCGGAAGTGCTATACCAAACGTGTTTAATGAAATCTTCTCATTAAAACCTCAGTTAAATGGCACTGATGGCCTCAAGAGCTATACTCAGTTCCTGCGTGTAAGCGCGTTTAGTAACACTCTATTTCTTGTCCCAACTAGCCCCTTAGAAGTCTTTTCTTGCTTCAGCAATATAGGTAACAGCCGGTCCCTGTACACCGATGGTATTCATGCACCGATGCACCATCATCCAAATCCCTTACTTCAAAACGGCAAATGAAGTACACTTATAACGGGGAATAAATGGCAAAAAGCATTTATTCAGGTGAACTTAATAGAAAACTGTTTTCAAGTGGTGCTCTTGCTTGGTTTCATCAAGTCCGTGATGGACGTTTAGCGCTTCTGTGCCAATCAACAAGCAGCCACGAACGACGTCATTTCAACTAATGACTTTAAAAATCCTGTGCCTTTGTGCTTCTGTAAAAAGTTCACTAGGGAGTTAAAGCAGGCAAGTGCTACCTCACCGGTTATCAGTGCCGTCTCCGAACTAGCAAAAGTATGCAGGAGCACACCGAGCATGTGGCAAAGCAACGCAACCTAGAGAAAAGTCTAGATGACGTCAAGCAAAGTGAGGAAGGAGCAACGAGGCGAAGCGTCACAGAGGAGGAAGGCAGGCGGAGGTAGTCGAGTTGACCTTCTCTGGCAGTTGCTACAAGTTTCGTTAGCGATACGGACGTACGGGGTCCATCTTGTGATAACATCATCCTCGTGCGCAGTACAATGTGTGCGAGTGAAAGCGTGCGACGGTAAGCTGACAATGGCGGCTCAATCTCACATGCGCAAAAGAGGAAAGGTGGGGGAGAGCGCACCATCTTCTGTTGCACAGTCTTCGGTCACACCATGGCACCGGGGAGGGGAGGGAGGGGGTGTAGTACTTCGGCCGCTTTGGCTTAAGCTTGAACACAATCTGCTTTGGGGACACAGTCTTGGTGAACCGATGGCTCATAGCTTTGCCTGCGTGGTGTTCTCTCTGCTCCGTTTGCGTTAAAGTGATAGACAGCGAGAAGGTCACTGCACTCGCTACTGCTGCGATTCCTCATGCCAGGATCTTGACAGCAAGCATCCACTATCATGTGTGATGTGTTGATGTTTGCCTGTGCGCACTGACGCCATGCTTGTTAATTTATTTATTAGGCGAACGTTTACAAAGGGGCGTTCTACTCTGGCGGCTGCTGCATATGAGGCAGCTTCGTGAGCTGTCTTGAATAGGATCTGCGATGCGGACAGTCTAGGCGTACCGAGGGCCGATAGCTTCGTATGCGCTACAGCACCCATGCGCTTGCGCATCACCCGCATTCACGAAGTGAAACGTCACTGTCTCTTTTTCTTTCCTCGTAATGTTTTCGCGTCTGTCCATGGGCGATGTGTGCCAGAGGCCTCCAGTAGGGTGCTTCAATGCATGCGCATCGAGGCACCCTAGCCTTCAGGATCGGTAGCGGTGGTGGTCACTCTGAATGTTCCATCTTAAACGGATTTTTCCTACACTGAGTTTATGCAAAACCAAACAAACATTCTCACGTTTTCGTTAAATGTGAGATTTCAGCTTAACTGAGTTCGTCTTAATGAGAGTTCACTGTGTACGTGCATGCGTGCATGCACCATATTTACCTGAATCTAGGCTGGCCCCGATTCCAAGCCGACCCCGAATATCCAAAGCCAGAAAAAATTTAAAAACTTACCTCGAATATAAGCCGAGCAAAAAAGTGAGGACATCGTTCACAAAATGAAAACAGCATTTATTTAATATGGACATGCCGAGCTCACTCTACATTGTAATCGCTGCTAGCCTTGTCCAGCTGCAGATGCACGCAAGCTCGCGTCCATGCGCCCATGCATGCGCAGACAGTGTGGCATGGCGTCAAAACACTATGCGATCTCAGTAAACAGCTCCTCTCTGCAATCGCGCACTTATCTTCCTTATCGCTGTCAATCACCTTGCTGCAGCACAGGCAAAAATAGTCTCCCGTTGCCCCCTCCGACCATGGACGTTTTTCTCATCGATGCCGGTGTCCCACCTGGCTTGAGCGTTTGACGATGCCTCTGTGGCTAGCACTACTTTTTGTTTGAAAGTGGCACTATAATGGCATCATCTGTTTAGTGCCTTTACGATAATGCCACGCCGCATGCCGATACCACACAGCTCAATATGGCGACTTCGCTTGTGTACATCAGTTGGCTACTGGCGCGGCTAGAAGCAGCTGCGATACTCACATTTATAGATGGCGCTAGCTACGCACCATATCTATCATCTTTAGTTACAAACTGTCGCGTCTTTTAATATCCTCGAATCTAAGCCGACCCAAGAGTTTGGTATATGATTATTTGAAAGAAACTATCGGCCTAGGTTCGAATAAATATGTGTGTATATATATATATATGCTTATATTACTCTTCAAGAAACTGCCATTCAAGGAGTGAGCATGAAGACTAGACTAAACGTTCATCTTTGTTCCAACAAGCAGAATGTGCATACATATATGTAGTTGGACCCTCCATGGCCGCCAGAAAAAGACTTGTGACCCATTTGGGGGTCATGACTGCAGTTTGAGAAACACTGGTATAAACTGATTTAGCATTTCTCTTTAGTGCCCCTTTGGAGGAAATACACAGTTTACAACATCAGCTGATATCAAATGCTGTCAACAGTACTGGTAAGATCAACAAAGTTGGCAGCAACATTGGCTAAATGAACACAAGCCTATCTCTCTTTTCACTCCCCCTCTCTTTTTGGTTTCTAACAATACATGCACTGCTCGGCCAGTGAATCTCTTACAAACACCACAAAACCATTACATATTCCCAGTGTAACAATGTACACAATTGCCTATGAAAAGCTGCCCCATCTTGAAAGATGACCAGAAGCAGCACATTTACGGCACCTGCACATACCACATTTACCCATAACCTCCCAACACACGGTACTATCATTTCATTCGGTTACTACATTATAATGTCTCTGAAGTTCGCCAGAACAGAAAAAGCAAATCTACTTAGGTTATCACTACTTAAAGCTCTAGGTCTAGACCACAAGACGACTACTAGAAAGGCATCAACATCAACCTTATGCTGTCACATTGCCAAAACAAATGAGCTCTAAAGATAAGCTCTCGGGCTAAACCCCAATATGAAGCGAGACCAATGTCAAAGGCATCAATGTCAATCTAATGCCATTGCCAGGACAAGTGAAGTGTACACTACTAACGGAATGTGTCACCAGTACATACCAACATGCTTCTTGGCATCTTCCATTATCCACTCAATCTGATGCTCGAGGGTTGTTGGGAAGAGAATTTGGTTGGCAGCGTCATACACGTCAAGCTTGTAGAAAAAGCCTTTGTGCTGCAGGATCACATGCTGAAAGAATAAACAATTTTGAAAACGCATTGTGCTACTCTCATTTTTATATTAGAGGACCAAGTAAACAGCTACATACTTGCTAAGTCATTCTTAATCCTTTTCAATGTCTTGAACCTCGTATAATTTTTGCCAAGAAATTTCACTGAATACCGTATTTACACGCATAATGACCGGACTTTTTCGTCCAAAAATATTGACGAAAGTTCAGGGGTGCGATCATTGCACAGGTTAAATTTCTCGCAAAAAGAAAAAAAAATTTTTTTCATCTCGCATTTGCTGCGGGATGACAACAGGTCAACAAATACGCGGCTGCCGCTGTATGTAATGCGAGACACCAAAAAAAATATAATAATAATGGCAGCCGGCGGAGCAAGCCGAACGCGCCGAATGCGATTGTTTTTTTTCTCATGAGCACATTACGTGCATTGAAACAGTTTCTTCTGTATTAGTAATGAATAATATTGTTAATATCAGCAAGTTTGCGGCAATAACGTAGCCATGTCCACTTTGAGGGGACAGAAACAGATGGGCACGCTTAGCTGCCAGTGACATAGGAACACATGGCGGGCATGCTGTGGAAACTGCGGCATTTGTCTTCACTACTATGTTAGTACGCCACGTTTCCGCTAAGGGTGGGCGAATATCTTAGCTGTGTTACAAGTGTCGGCATATGAATAGGGTACACTTCTAACGTATCAGTGTAAACATGGCTACCATTGCTGCCGCTCACGATTTGTTGCGTGCCCACGAGTGCAGACAAGAATCGAAAGGCACCTTTTTGTTGTTGTTGTTGACCACAACCATTATAAAGCCTATAAATAATAAAGCCAAGGCAAGTTTCGTTGTGGCTTTTTTTTTTTTCATGGAAGTGCGGAAAGTGATGAAATGAATTAAATGGGGTATCTGCTTAGGAATGTTCAATGCGTGCAGACCGCTTGGTATGTCTTCAAGAGTCGTTCGCGTAGCATTCGACAGTATTTGACAGATGGCAAGCGTGATCATTAGCTAGACTTGGCACACGATACATCGCTGTGGCAAGTTTGGAGTGCGATCATTACACAGGAAAGGAAAAAAAACGAATTCTGTCGCCAAAATTCAGGGGTGCAATCATTATGCAAGTAAATACGGTAGTTCATCATGAAAGTGCCATTTGTATGACACAAGAAGGTACATATTTGTTTCGTTAAATGCCTACTCTACAGTTTCATTTTCACAATTCAAACAAGTATACAATGCAAGACATTGTAGGTTTTATCATTTAATTAAGATGAGCTGCATGAAAATGAACACAAGATCTTGATTGATTAATAAATTAAATGCTGATAATGAAGCAGATGCATCTGTGCCTCACAAGACGAAGTTATTTAGCACAAGGCAATCTGAACTCACCTTTGATTCAGTTGAACTATAGTGGCAGATTTCGTCAATATCAATGCCAGGTACTCTGAAAAGATGGCAGTGAAACTACATAAGTGACTAGGCAAATGTGACAGTCTAGCCAGACATATCTTTCTAATCAGCTGCAGCATGCGCTGAACAACATTGCACACTTAAACCTATTTTTACCCAACACTTTTCACATTTACCAAAAAAACATGCGCTGCTCAAGCTGCTGGGAATAAAAGAAACAGTCGAAGCTGTATGCTTCGCAAACCCGGCTCCTAATGAGCTAGTAATTTACTCTCTACTATCTGAAGGCTGCTTTGAAACATTTAAGGGAGCCAAAACTGAAATTCACAGGCTGCTCTTGTTATGAAACAGAAAGGTCACTGCCAAGTCTGCCACGGTCTGCAGCGATAGCACAAATAATTCATAAAAGGCTCTCTACCACCCTTGTGAACTCCCTCAGATGTGCTGTAAAAGTGAGAGGAAGTGCATGTACACATGTTCTAAGTGACCCTCTTTCACTCTGAAGTACAATACTCAACATCATCACTTGATGCAGCAGACGTATCCTTCCCCTTCTCTGTTCTAAAAAAAATTCAAAAGCAGAACAACATACAGAGAGCACCCAAGTGAGCAACACCTTACTCCCAGGCACACAAAATAGCACCTCCTTACAACGAATGAACACCTATCGGTGCTTCCGTTGAGCATAAGGATAGAAAGGTCTTGCTTGGGCTTGAAAGGCTGATTCTAATGTTTGATCAAAGACAAGGCTACCAAAGTATGCGCACCCTTAAGTATTTATAGCTTTGAAGCAATTTCACTGGCCAAGAGTTGTTTTCTTTTTGGCTTACGTTAATGCAAAAAGTGAATGGCCAGCATTAATACATTCAATTCATAAACCTAGGAAGCACTCCCTTGATCAGTTACTTTGTGAGCATGGAAAGATTGGCCACAATCTAGTGCACGAAAGTGAGTTAATAAAACAACATTCCTGCTGCTGAAAGCACTTCAAAGCTTTACTGAAATACTAATGGTACCTACACAACTATCATGCTATCGGTCATGTTACGCTGAGTACGATAGTATTGGTAAGGTAACCATTAAAGATAAGCAGCATTGGCCAGATTCAGCCCTTAAATAGAAGACCACCTGGAAACATCAAGTGTGGATAGGTCCTTGTCTGCTGTGGAAATAGTTCAACTGTTGAGCGAGACAGTAGAATGAAATTTCCCCCCCATCCTTAGCATCACTACCCCCCCCCCCCTACTTCTCTAATAACAGTGACTATGCTATGTATCAAAACATATATTCCAAGGGTCTCACCTTGTCGTTGAGAAGAGCCTTTCATACTGGGACATACAGATTGGGACTGTGCCACGAAGAACAAGAGGTTGCAGTTCTTCCCGGTCAATGAGGCGCTTGAAGGCTAAGCAGTTGTGAACGATCACTGCTGTCCTGGAGCCAAGAGTGCAGTAGTGTTGTCACATACAAACAGTGCATTTCCATTTTCGTGCAGCAGCTGCCTTTCATTGGAATGTGAAAAGCACAAGATGCACTGGACTAGAAAACATGCCATGCTCACTCAGAAGAAAAATGTCGACCCAGCAGCCTACACTGAATGGCACGAATACAATCTTAGGTGCACAGTTACTGTGCACTAGACAAATTGTGTTTGTGATAACGAGAAGCCGTGCACTGTAGAGCAAAAGGCATGGATCATGGCAACCTTCTTCATTAAACACGCCCTAAATAGGTTGTCTTGAAACAACAGTCTCTGGTATACTGTAAATACATACACCAAAGGGCACTGCACACAAGCCTTAGTCTGCCGAGTTCTGTACATCATTGATAATGTGTCCAGAAAAGGCATTTACCATCGATCGATCTCACCAAGAATTAAACAATGCCACTGGTACAGCAAGCACAGTCAGCAACTGTAGTTTTAGACTGCTGAAAGACTAATGTAGTTCTGAAGTTTCCATTCATGAAAAATTGGCATAAGCTGCACTTAGAGAGGTAGCAGGCACCTGTTAGGATTGAATAGAAGGCATGAGGAGAAAATTGAAAAGTCACTGAAAAATCATATGACTGTTAACAGGGTGTAACACGACGTAGTCACAAACGCCTGCGCTGCCACTGACTCACAAAAGAAAAGGCAAGGCATGACCCCGAAGTGGTAAAACTCCCATGATACTGTGGGCACAATTGGTGTGTTCAGCTGCCCATGATGATGATAAATATAATGATGATGATGATGCCATGGCACTTTTCTCTTTGTAGCAGCCAAATGTGATACGCAGAGGGCAACACCATCTGGTGGTGTTGCAGGGAGACAAGTTTTGTGTTATGTGACAAATTTTCCTCTCTCTCATTGGGAGAAGCATGATTACATCGTGTGCACTTCGACCAATGAAAAGGAAAGTGGAGGTGGTCCAAGAGCTGAGAGAGGAGGTCTACAGACAATGACGACAGCATGAAATTGAAGAACATCCTAAGAAGAGCTAATGCTTTAGTAAGCATCGCAAACTATGGTCTGAAAGCTGCTTTCATTCGCGTATTACTTTCTCAAAACACAAAGAAATTACCTTTAGGGCTGCTCCATATCAGATGCATCAGGACACAATAGATCTAATTGAATTTATGCACTGGTGAACAACACAATGTGGCTGGCTTCAGCACTGCATATGTAGTTGCCTTTTACTCAAACATAGCAGTGAGACAGGGAGGCAGATGTCATAGGACTGGCAGAAATTATGTGCATAAGCATGGAGAGATTGGTTGACTGAAGCAAGTTGACAGATTAGTACGAATATGTTCTACTTTTACATACCTTGAAGACTGAATGTGTGACGGATGAGAGTAGCTCTGGTCGAAGCAATAGTAGTTGCTGTTAATGGCTAGGGACATACGGTTGCTCAAGTAGATGTACTTTTCCCTGCAAACGGGAGACAGCTGTTAAAACACACCCAACTAGAGGCGTACAAAACATGCTCTTGCAGCAAAGTCAATGAACACCAGCACGAGAATGAAAGCAAATGCACATAGGCACACATGCAATAATATCATACACTTCAATCACATTCAGACCTCATTACACAAACAAAGCAGCTGTCTAATATAAGCGCTTAGCCTTACAGCGAGCAACAAACTAAGAAAAACAAGCTCTCGAATTAATAGCCTCTTGATAAACTGTCCTTACTCTGCAAACAAGGCATGTAACATCAGCAAACCTGCATATGGTGTATGAGAAAGCAAGCAAATGACAAGATTCACTTGTACAGTATAATGAAAGTTAACTGCGACAAGATTACATGGGCGATTATTACAAACACCTACAACATAAAGCTTCCTCGGCTAGGCCTGCACCCAGGTATCATATAATGTGAGTAATTCTAGCTAACTGCTTGCAGTGCATGCATAATAATCATCAAGCTTCTAACGCTTTCTCCTCAATGACAGGCATCTAACAAGGTTCCATACTGGGCGTTTGTCTCTTCTTAATAACCATTTATAATCTATCATAAATCTGGCTTGCCAAATCCACACTCTTTCAAATGATTCTGTAATTTACAAATTAATCCCAAACATTAATGACTTGATTTATTTGCACGACAGCATGACATTATAACCTGATGTAATGGCTGGCTAATTGGTTTTAAATACTGTGAAATGTATAGTTGAGTCCATTTCACATCCTCACTATCCCCTCTTCCTCGCTTATGTAAATGGTAATACATCTATTGAAGCAGTTAACTCTTTCAGGTGCCGAAGTATCTCTGCCATTCATGTTCTTGACTGGTTTCTGCATTTGTTACACAAAACCCTAGGATACTTAGGAGTCATTTACAAAACTTCCCTTCCCCCTAGTTGCTAGTCCCTCATTAAGCCAAAACTTGAATATGCATTCGCCATTTGGAGTCCTTCCAAAATCAACTTTATCATAAACACTCAGGAATCCACACAAACCTGGCTCTCTCACTCATATATTTGTACTATATGAGTATCATTATTATAGGCAGTTCCAGTTTCCTGGCATTTTCCTCTTGCTGTCACATTGCAAGTTTATCACTGTTTCAGAGGATATACTAGTTTTCTCATTCTCTAAATGTCGCTGACACTTCTGCCTGCAATGTCACTTTTACTATTGCTGTTTTTTTCCTCATACAGCTGCAGACGGGAATGGCCTTACCAATGAAACAGCTGCTATCACCCATTTACAAGCCTTCATTGAATATGTAACATCTCATTTCACATTGTCACAGGGTCTATGTGAAAAGCATTTTATACATACTCCTAGAGTGCAATCATTAACTCTTTACTGTCCAAATTCGAGAAAAGGAAATGTTCCCAAAATACTGACCTTAAAAAAAATGCTTGATGGAATGGACCCATTAAATAAATACATTAAGAACTATATATTTATTTGAAGAACACAGACATAAAAAAAGAAAGAAGTGTTATAGAAGGCTGACTTCATTGCATTAGTTGAAGTTGCCTTACTCAGCACCAATAATGTAAAAAAAAAGAAAGAAAAGTTAACATCTCAAACAGGACTTCCATGTTCTGCGAGAGTTGCGAGGCAACCGACTAGTACGTGGGATCAAACTTAGTCATGTAGGAAGGCTTCTCTGAACCTGACAACATTTTTCTTGGTGCCAACCTTAAAAGTGCTTCTGCCAAAATTTCAAATTTCTTGCAGTAACATATGCAACCAAAAAACAGAACCAGACATCTGGACGCGCTCAGATTGTCTTTGCCAAGCTAAATTAGCAGTTTTTACCCAGGACTAGCCCAGCTCGTCCACGGGTAGCCAGTGTGCAAAACGTTTGGAGGTGTATAGGTCATCTATGGGAATTAAAGGGTTAAGGAATTAAAGTAGAAGTCTTATAATACTGGTACACATGTACTTAAGCTTGGCATCTGCTTGAGCAAGCTAATTTTTCCATTTTTCATCAGATCTGGAAGATGATTGAATATAAAAATTGTAAGAAAGGCATCAGCTTATTGTCAAACTCGCTGCTAGACCCCCCACATATGTGGACATGAACACTGACAGGCTGACACCATAGAGAGGGGTGTTGGACATTCAGAGTAGTTTGCAATACACCGGAGCGTATGATATGTATCTGTCATGTGGTGCTTCTCTATTTCCAACCGCTACCGGAGCAACTGATGTGGCCATGAATAGATGACTTGACAGTTTCAGACAATAGCATAAAGTGACTGAAAATTAACCACTGATGATATTTGCGATCTCCAGGCTGCCTACAGAAAAAGAAAACTTTATCAGCTGCAAATAATAAAAATGTTCCATGCCTAACCCTTGCCATGACATGACTATTAACTAACCGTATATCTAAGTGAAAGTAGCAATTATCACTCCACACTGATTCAAAAAGTAAGCTTAAACCAGCTCCAAAATTAGGTCGCTCCCCAGTTGAGGAATGGCTTAACACAGGTATTTCTTGCCATGCCATTAACAATTTTCAGACATTCAATAAGGTGTCGACACCTACCACCACTCCGTTACATAGTTGCTCGAGATCCAGGAACGCAGATAGAGAAGCCGTTGCAGTGTTGGGCCCAAGGTAGACTCGAACTTCTGGATAAACAAAAAATAGAACACTGTATCAAAGATCAGCTACATTTATTAGAGCAAGTACAAAAGACTAGTCGCAAAGGTGCACACATGAGACAGAGCTGCTAAGTTACCAAAGGTAAAGAGAGCATGGTCAGGTGAAGACAAGTCAACTACTTTCAATTGCAGCTTCTGCTCAAATGATAGCTTGGAGAATTTTTGTGATATACTGCCATTATTTTTTAGGAGATTACATCTGGAACAGCTGGCATGTGCTTTTTACCCCTTTTCACAGTTGAAGCCTTCACATACACTATATCTTCACGCACACAACCAGCACCAAAAAGCTTGAAACACAATGTGGAAACCACATCAAGCTATGGCATGAAGCAGCTGTGAAAGCTGCAATAACTGAAAATACAAAGCAAGATCGTTTCTCAAGTTTTGCTTTATGCCGACAGTTTTGCCAAGGTGCTTTTTGCAAAATTTTGAATGTTATTGTGAGCAGTTATTTGTGATAATTATAGATGCTTCCCCACCCACCCTTTATCCAAAGGTTGTAGTTGCCGTGTGAGCCACATGCAGAAGTGGATTGTACACACAGAAATACAGCAACAGCATCCAGCTATTTGTAGGCAAGCAGAAGCAATTAATTACCTGCGCCTGCATTTCGAGGACCTTCATCTCTTCTGGAGTGCAGACTGCTTTGAGGGAGTCAAGCAGGCGCTCAATGGTGTCATGCAGAGGAGGCACCGGAAGCCTTGGTAGCGATCGCTGGCAACTGTACAGTGACGGCTGATAGCCGCTGACTACTCGCACAGCCAGGCACCAGAGCGTGGTCAGGTACTTGTGGCTAGGTTTCGTTGATTCGTCTGCAAACAAACACTTTGCTTGAAAAAAGTCTCCCAGGCGCATTTCACCAGACACTAGAACTCAATGCCAGATAGAAAAATTGCCTTTTTACAATTTCCAACATACAATGAATGTGTGACACCTTACAGTGTATAACAAGAAGTATGTGCACCTGAATCTAAAAGTGCAAAGTGATCTTCAGAAGTTTAACTTGTGCGAGAGATGAAGGGTTACCATTCATGTGATTGCTGCCAATACCTACAAATAAAACCTGTACAATCATGCCAGAAAGAAAGCTTTTTCACTTAGAAGGTTTGTCTTGGTTTCCTGCCTACTGCCTTTCTGGGGTGGTTGGTATATCAAACAAGCTAACAAGCAACTTAGTAGCTGGCAATGTTATGGCACATTAACTGCCAGCTCCAATAACTGGAACATTAACAAAACAAATTCTGCAGATTATACACAAAGCGGAGGCAGCTTTGTGAAAAGGAATCTCTTGTCGCACTTAAATGCTGCCAATCAGCCACAAAAGAAATCCATGTAGGTTCACTTGAAAGGAGAATTTCAGAAAGGCACTCTTTAGTATTTCTGTTGAGGTGGTTTTTCTTAATGAGACACATGAGAGACATTTGGCTAAGCTACATTCATCGACCTATACCCAATTACATGGACACCTTTGCATTTTGACCCCGTCAAAATGCTGCCGCCATGGGCGGGAACCAACTTCACAACCCCGTGCTCAGCAGCAAAACGCCACGGCGACTCGGCTACTGCAGTGGGTGGAGCCAACATTTTGGCATGGGAGCTTGTCAACAAGGGGACAAAAATAAATTTCCTTGTCGAAACATCGACTCTAGTGACATCCCCAATGCAAACACTGCAGGGGCGGTATTTACGGGTGATTGCTTTTGGAGACATTTTCACTTTTGCGAGATTTTGCAAGACTTGACACCACAGGCGTCCGCGTACACGGCTGACAGCATTACATTGTTCCAAGCTCGCTATATTCAAACAGCAGCAAGAGCCACATACTGCCACATACTTCGACACGTCCAGTGTCGATTCTCACGAAATACTGCAAAAGCGAAACTATCTCCAAATAGGACTGCCTAAGTGATTGGCCTGATGACTTAGGATCACAGGAAGAGAGAGAATTTCTCCCGTGTTTAGACATAAATATGCACTTTCCTGTGTCATGTTTAAATCCCGCCTTCTACCTATATGCCCATGAAAATAAATTGACTTACACATCCATCCTCGGTAGCCTAGTAAGCTGCGAAGTATAATTTGGCGAAGTTTCATAAATACAACGGACAGCACCACACTGATGAAGCAAGCAACGATGATGGCCCTAACTGTGGCTGGAAGTTCTGAAAGAAAAACAAGGTCAATGTCACACTATAACATCAAGAACCAAATACTACTACAAAAACATTCTGAGCCAACCATCACAATGGACTAGGCTTCGCACATAGTACTGCAAGAACTTTGCTAACTTATGCCTCCAACAGGCACAATGTATAATGTGTTACTTAATGATAGAAATAATAAGTGCTGATTGATTGTTTGCTTTAAAGCTGCAGACATAAAAACATTTTGCAGACATGCTTATCTTTTGGCTAAAGTAGCATTACACTTAGCAAGAGCAAATCACAAGGTCACATAACTAAGGAATGTGGCTGGGCAGTATTTTTGCTACCAATCCCCTACACAAACAGAGCAGCTAGTAATGAGATAGCATAAATGGGAAGGTGCACAGCCATCATAAATTTAACTAACATAGCTCTCACAGTAGCCTTCTATGATACTGAACAAGACGAAAGGTAACCCAGGAGCCCAATTTTTGTCAGTACTGTTTTGATGATACTGGTGTTCACCATTAGTCGCAAGAACTAGCTACCTACAGATTACATCTGTGAACTACAAGAGCCGAGTCTCAGGTGCCTGAAGGAATACCATGCTGCTAAGCATAAATAACAAAGTGCAGCTACCCTGTAATGGTACTGACATCTCCGAGGCTCGTCTATACAAACACGGTCCACGTAAAAGTACACAGATGACTTAACAGATACATGTCTCCAAGTTCAATTGGTAGTACTGGTTTAAAGTAAAAAATTTCTGCATTGAAGACGTGAGAGATAAGATGATCTTATATACGCAAATGCAAAACCCTGCTTAAAAAAAAAAATTATATTACGAAAATTCATTTTCAAACTGTTCCCATCATCCCTTCTTATCATGCACGGGTAGGTTGTACAAAGGCAGCCGTAAATACAAGCACCAGTAATATCTCTTGCAATAAAGTTATTATTCTATTCATAAACATGTACTTCTAAAAAAGCCTTTGGCACAGCACATGCTGATGTTCTGAAGTTTAGGTTTCAAATGACTACAAAAGCCCAGTGATTTCAACGGACTACAATCTGTGTAGCAAGGTATTAAAGAAAATGGTGTACCATGCTATGCTACAGTTAATAAACTTTTAAACCCTGTAAGTAATATAATCAAAAGCTGTTATGAAATCAAGAGCAACCTCACTGACTGAAAAGATATACACTCCATTTTTCTTTCCTTTACTATTACATATGCAGTAGCGGTAAAGTCAAATAAACATACAGAGAGCTCATAGCTTACCATGAGGCACATGAAGTTTGTCACCAGTATCCCAAAATAGTTCCTTGATTGACTCTGCGATCTCTATGTCCGAGAGCATAAACAGAAAAACTAATATACAAAGTATGCAGATATTGTGCACAGATGTTGGCCACATGCCATTGCTGATGGAATTCCTAGGGGGAAGAAAGACAAGAGTAGAAAGATTAACGTACAAGAAACACGAAATGAAGCAACCTGACACAGACTCACTTGCATGCAGAGGCAAGGTTCCATGACTGCCCGAGTGTGCAAGTACTGTTTTAGTCCCATTTACAGTAAAGAAATTAGGCTTTTGCATTTAAAGGAGTACTGATGTGGCACTTTTGACCAGTTTCTTTTTTCTCCTCCTTTTTTTGTAATAAACGTAAGCACAAAGTTTTTACACCCTAGGAAAGAAATAGAGGCAACCATCATAACACCATAAATAATTTACTATAATACTTGTTTTTACAAGCCAGTTTCACTATCGGTACCCATAGAGGAAGCAAATGCATTATGACCATCATGATACACAAGCTCGCTTCGTTCCTGCAATTGCTGCAGCTGCCCCACACAAGTGCAGCCGGAAGACACGTTCGCAGTGCTATTGTTTATGACTAACATCACCCTACCTGGCATTGTTGCGATGCGACATCAGCAAATTTAGCTATGTGTCATGATGTCAGAAAAATATTGTTCGCCAGGTTGGATTTTCGAGACCAATTTTAGTAGCAAATTGAAACATGTTTTATGTTTTTCTCAACCTTTACTCTTGCCAAATGTCAACCTTTCGTGGGCAAGGAGAATAAAGTTGAGTTTCTATACTTCATAAACATCTGCCAGTATGCTAAGGCAGCTAAGGTTGGGGATCCAGTGTGGAAGTGAACACCTTGTTTATATCGAAGACCGTAAATTTCCCTTGTTCTTGCACTGAACACGGAAAAGACAAAACATGCAGCTCACTGTCGCGTTTGCTGCTGCAGAAAGGTTAACAGGATTCACGGCCTATGAGCAAGTAATGGTAGGCAAATAATGATAACCAGTGCTATGCTGAACGATGCTGACCAAAAAACCCACTCCTGTTAAATTTAGCTAAAACCAAAGTATTCATAAGAGCAACATCTTCTTTCGACAGTGAGACATATGGCCAGCTTACAGAATTATTGCTTCTATTCACTTCGAATGCCTCGACAAGCTCCCTAGTCACTTGATCAGTGTTTCAGGATATCACCTTTGATCTATCAAACAAGGATTTACAGCCACAGTGCATGCTTTTTCGATGTTGAGAAAAAGAAAATAGAGAGAGAAATCCTGTTCATATTGCGGTAGCAGCCTGTGACGGATGATGATGCCAAAAAGCCTTCCATGTTGTGACGGTAGCTTTGTTCCCCTGTTTTCTTCTTGTAATATGTTATATATGTTCAGCCATGTGCAATAAACGATCAGTTGTTAGTAGCGCCGTGACTTTATCATCTCTGTCGTCCTGCATGCTCTTTTGCACTTTGTTTCAAGTTATGCTGGCAAAGGGTTTCTTCATGATGCGTCCAAATGCTCTCTCGGGTTTGAGCTACGTTTGACAGAACCCTCGCATTAAAAAGAGCACGGAGATACGAGTTCGCACTCAAGTTATTAGAGATTCCTGAACTTAGGTTGACATTTCAATTTCATCCTGAAAAAAATTTTTTTTTTTTCTGTAAAGTGGAGATGCAAACGGATACCAGCATTAAGAACCGTAAAATGACAAGTGATTCACACTGCGATGTTCGTGCATGCACTGCTTGTTCCGATTTCAGGTTAAGAAATGCCAAAGCTAGCTGGACAAGCAACAAGTAGTACTTCCATAACGATCGAGTTGTCGGGGTGTTTATGATGGCACCTTCTTATTTCCAATGGCGTATACCAGCAAATTACCTGAATCGCTTTGCGATACTAGAAACTGCGAGAGCACTTTTCGTTCGCCAGCACAAACTGCCAGCGAAACTATTTCTCGCTTATTTCACGTAGCGCAGCGGCGGGGTCATGCGTAACGTGCACAGTGCTAACTCCGGTCGTCAACACGACGCAAGCAACCTGTCAAGAAAAGTTTCTCGCTTCAAGCACAGCAGCCACAGTCCGCGCACAGGGCATTCCAGGCTCATCAACACATGTGCGCATCGCTGTCGTGATATGGCGTCGCAGTTGACAGCACCGTGTTTTTTGTCGAGTTATCGAAGTAGGAAGAAGAATGCTCTCCATTTGTTTTGACAAGCGCATCGCTAGAACGCGGCACAGCCTAACCGAACCCACCTTTTCACATCAGATGAAAACAACACACTCACCTGACGCGATGGTATTTCCGGAAGGCAGTCCTCAGCCATACCCGAAAAATGATCCTACAGGAGCCGCGTTCGTCGTCCACTTCGCGCACCTGTAGTCCGGCGACGGCGCTTCTGGCTTCTGCCATCTTCGAATTTTGGCTACGTCGTCCTCAAACTCTCCGAGGCAGGGTCGGCGAGCGGAAAGCGGGACACTCGAGAGTCGGCGGCAGCTTGCCTCCTGCACAGAGCAGCGCACGACGCTGGTGACTCACTGACAGGCACTCGACTGCGGGCATAACACCGCACGCTACTCGCTCTCGGATATCAAAGAACAGAGCAACTCCTCCGACTGAGCTGCGCGACGCCTCGTTTGCATTTACACAGTGGTCGGATGGCGGTCCGTCCTTCGCGAGGAGGAAAGCTTGCGAGCGAGCACTCCCCTGCAATTTGTGCAGAGCCTCACCTTGGCGTGCTGCGTCCACGAAGGGCAGCAACAAAACACAAGGAGCCTCCACTCTCTCCGCCGCCGGCGTAGACAGCTGGGATCACGTGAAGTCCGTGTAAGGAGCCCTTAGCGACGGATCATTCCTCTTCTGGAATTGCGAGCTACAGAGGTCTCAGGTCTTGTGACACCATCCTTTCAACACGCATCGGCAAATTAGATAACTGTACCGCTGCTCCATTACGACCAAGATCCGGTGTCGCGCTCCGTGAGGCACATGTGTGATGAAGGTACGAAAGATGCCACAGCGGCGCACCACAGAAGAAAGATAAAGCACGTAATTTTTATTGATCAGTCCGATAATACATAATACGATAATACTTGCAACTTCTTGGCTCGCGTCCAGCAAGATGGAATAAGCTTTCTTTTTCTTGTGCCTACTTACTTCGTTAGAGAGATGAAAAAAATATTACAGGCGAATACAGACTATTGCATAATATTGTGGTAGACAAATCTGATACGCAAAAAAAAAAGAAAACAAGGAATTAACTTTGGAAATGTGAGGTGCATCCTGCACCCACCGAAACAGAATGGACGTTTTTAGTGTTTCGGTTTCAGTTTTAAAACGGGAACGGTTGTTGTGCGTGTTTTATCGACGGAAGCATAGAGATGGAAGGTTGGGTTTTATGCATGCTTTTAGTTGAAATATTACTTTAGATTAAGTTAGACGGGGAAAAAATATAGCATTCATAAATATTTAGTGTTTCTCGGCGCGCGCTGTACCGCAGAGGCAAAACGAAAGCGCGCACTTGCGTCCCTGTTCCTTCCCTGTCGCAAGTGCTCCTGATGTGCCCCTGAACAATGCCCTGAAGTTTATTTTAACTCTATAGCGTTAAGGGTGCCCATTGTCGCATACAATCCGGTGTTGGCGTCCGGCGCCGGTGACTCCGTGAGTGAAAATTCCCGTAGATATATTTAGGTATTGATAGGCCACGCCTTGCTTTATGAGATGCGATATATGCGTGTTATATAATTGCCACATCATTCTACCTACCACTAACGTTGCACATACCTTCTATTACATTCTTGACAAAGTTATTCCTCAGAATTTTGAGGATGACAGCCCACAAATAAACGGCATGAAACAAAACACCGACAGCGCATGGCATTTAGGTTAAAATCTTCTCAGATTGAAATATTAAAAATTAAAAATGCGAAACAATCACAAAAAACTGACCTTTTTTTTTTTTTTACGCGGCCGTGCATGAAATACCTCCGGGATCGGCCCAAGCAAGAGACCGCGTTTCTACCAGAAAGCTCGCTTTAGATCAGAGCGTTCGCCGCCAGGGTTTTCCGGTAAACATAACTAAACATAACAATTACATAAGCTGCTGTTGCCGGGAAGCATGGGACGCAGTCAAAGTTAGCTCGGGCCCATAGAGTTTCATATTACTATGATATTTATCTAGAAACTCTATGCTCGGACCCAACTCCTACGCGGCTTGTTCAAATACATGTAAAACGCAGGATCGCTTTTCTGAGATAACCCCTGGACCGACTATAATGACGTTTGTAGCATTTGAGAGAGAAAGGTAAATTCTAGTGACTGTTTGAAGCGGAATTTCGATTTAGAGTCTGAATTTTTTTAAAAAGAATTTTCAAAAACTTGAAAGTTCGAAAAATATCGAAGCACGAAGCTTACAAATTAATAGCTCTGCATCAAGGACAGATATCGCGGTTCTGTAAACGGCATCCATTAGATCATTCAAAGCGGACAAATTATATGTCAATTTATATCTTACGTGAATTTGTTAAGCTGCATAGAAGGGTTCTGCAAAGTTGCATTTCCATATTAATGATTTTTTTTTCAGGTTCATGTGTCACACAACAATTTTGTCCGCTTTAGATACACTATCAGATGCATTTCAGAGAATCGCGATATCATTTTTCATTGCTGAGTCACAGAATTTTAAACTTGATAGTTTCGTTTTCTGAAAATTTGCGATTTTTCGCAATTTTTAATAAAAGATTGACAACTCAAATCAAGAATTCAAAACGAACAGTCACTATATTTTAAGTTTTTTTTTAATGTAACAAACCTCGCCAAATTTGGTGGAGTGGTTGCCTAGAAAAACGAATTTTTCTTTTACATTTATTTAGATAGAAGTACCCGAGCTAAAGCTTAAGCGTCCTCCAATTTTCGCCTACTTAGCTTGAGCTGTTTCAATGAAGCCACCAACGTCGCTCGTCGAACTCCAGAAAGTACTCTAAAAAAAATATTAAGAGAGAGAGAGAGAGAAGAAAAATAAGTTGCCCCGAGAACCACAGCAGGAAAGGAACAAACTGCTCGAGCACGCATTTATTTATTTATTTATTTATTTATTGCTCCTGTATTTCCTTTTTTTTTTTGCAGTCATGTACCAACAAAGAAAGTAGTTCTGTTGACAGAAGCCATCGACGATGACTGTCAATGTAGGTGAACAGGCGAACGCTTCCATAAAGCTACTCGCTTTCTAAGGGAATTATGCGCTGGAAGGCGCATATTTGTTGCAGTGAGGATATTTATGTAGCGCTCGTTATTTCGTTGCGTAGTTCTGTAGACTACACAACCGCTAACGAGCACATTTGTCGCGGTAGTATAGATGGCTAGACACACAAGTTCATTCGCTGTGCAGCGGCGCGACTTTCGAAGTTAGGGTACCTCGATGCGCGCGCTCCCCTCCATCGAGGCACCCTATTCGAAGTGGAAGGCGATTGCCACCCTCCTCTTTGGCCACCGCAGCCCTTTACCGCAGCCGGCACATGGGGAGAGGGCGGTGGGAGAACAGTAATTTTCTGTCCTAAGCTGTCCTACAGTCACTGGTAAACTCCTTCCCGAGGACGTCACCACAGTCTGTAAACCTTAGACGCCCCAGAGCTCACGCGCAATAGCACCGGGTGTGCCTCAGATAATTATGTTGTATGGGTGGCGAAAGTAGGAACACGACCGTTCGCGAAAATGGGTGAAACAGCCAGAGAAAGCTATTGGCTTTAACTCCTTCAGGCGCCAATCGATTCCGTGCATTGAAAATTTAGTTTGACCACATTAGTTCGCCATTCGCAATCACGAACACCGAACTGCTTCAGACTGCATTTTAGTATTAACGTCTGTGAAGCGACGGTTCGCGCATACGCTGTAAATGTGGCAGACGTTCGAATAAAAAGAGGGAAAGAAACAAAGAGGTGGCTGTTGTTCGAGGTAACAGTATACAGACGACGTGCAGCAGAGAATGGTGAAAGCAGCAATGACTTGAAAAAAGCAGCACTATCGTGGTGACGTCGGGGTCAGCAGCAGTCTGTTGTGGGCTATGGCAGGCAGCGCACGCGAATAATATGCAGGTCGTGCAGAGCGATAGAATGGTGAGGCTTCTTGTAACTAACGCACGAATAATAAGACGAGTTGTTCTTATACATGTTTACATGTCTCGGATAAGAGAGACTATAGCAACAAGCACAAACCAGAAGTTCGTCGAGATCACGGAGTTCTAGACATAGCGCGAGCAAAGAACGCACAAGGAATCAACCAAGAACATGAACACATTTAGATAAGCACGGACGTATTGACCAAGTAGTACCTCTCCCCAGTGCAAAAACGAAAGAAAGAAAGGAAGAAATGAATGGCATATCGATGCGCATTTCTTATTATCAGTGGGAAAAGGAGGCTCACGCCTTCGCTGTTCGTTACGATTTCAAATCGCTGCTGGAGCAAGTGCGCAGACGTGAAACGCTTGCGGAAGACCTATTGCGCAACCTCTGCCCTATTCTTCTTTCTACCCTATTCTTTCTTTCTTTCTTTCTTTCTTTCTTTCTTGCTTGCTTGCTTGCTTGCTTGCTTGCTTGCTTGCTTGCTTGCTCACTTGCTGACTCGCTGGATACTCGCTTGATTGGGGCGGGTGACATTAAAATTTTCATGTTCGCACTGGCCATCTGACAGTCGAAGGTGTCCTATAGGTAAGAAGGTGCGGTACGACCAACGTCGCGAGAGCGGACGGAGAAGCGCGTTGTGCTATAAGGACAACGAATTCCAGAAAATTAACGAGCTTCCTATCACTTCTGCTCAAAGCGTCTTGTACGACACACAACGAGCGCCACCGGTTCTTGTTCCGAAACTCGATTGAGAAATATAAATCGCGCAACTTCGTGAGGCGGAAAATGTAGAGGAAACAAAGAAAAAAATTAAGATGACTAAAACGTAGGAGGATGTGCGATGGAACGAAAAGGCACGGGGTGAGAAATGGGGCAACCTTCGTTGCGACACGAAACGGCCGCTCTCACTCAAGTCTTTCCCACGCCAAGGCGCAAGTTGGCACGGTTCTTGCCGGTAATTAAGTCTTACTGAATGCTGGCTTAACAGCGGCACAGAAGATCATTCGTTGTCTCAGTCGGCCCAGGGGCCTGAAGTAGAGCTCCGCGTGCGAATACTGGAAACCTTGCGATATCAAATAAAATACTGTCGTATTCGATTGGGTCCTCGGATCGTGGACATGAAGAACAGGAAGTTACGTTGAGCGCGCTGCGTCGTTGAAGGAGTCGGACTTACCCGCCGTGGTTGCTCAGTGGCTATGGTGTTGGGCTGCTGAGCACAAGGTCGCGGGATCGAATCCCGACCACGGCGGCTGCATTTCGATGGGGGCGAAATGCGAAAACACCCGTGTACTTAGATTTAGGTGCACGTTAAAGAACCCCAGGTGGTCAAAATTTCCGGAGTCCTCCACTACGGCGTGCCTCATAATCAGAAAGTGGTTTTGGCACGTAAAACCCCATAATTAAAAAAAAAAAAGAAGGAGTCGGACTTTTCGAGCTAAACCAAAATGATTCGCATCCAAATTTTCCTCGGACATAGCAATCGGCAGTGTGTAGCGCTAAGTGCTATTTGTCGACGCTGTAGCTATGTGTTCTTCTGGGGCTAAATGTGAGTGCGTTCGATTATAACATATGATATACCGCGTGTCTTCTTCTTCTTCTTCTTCTTCTTCTTCTCGTTGTTGTTGTATGGATAATCTTTAAAAATCGATTTTGGTAGATAGCCAGTGGCGTTGCCAGAACTTTCTTTCCTTTTTTGTTGGGGGGGGGGGGGGACGCACTTGAGCAGGGAAAGCGGGGGTGAGAGAGCTGGGCAGGCCCCATGCTAACACCGAAATTTAGGCGAGAGTGGAGGGGGGGGGGGGGCGTGACCGATGTGCCAGCCCCTGGCTATGCTCCTGCAGATAGCACAATTCTATATATAGTCCTCGAGTTGGATTACTCGAAGAGGCTGACTTAACTTGCACGAGAAATCAAAATGCATAACCAAAAAGTAACAAAATTTTACAGATTTTTAACTGTTTTTAACGAATCGCTTCAGGACATATATTAGAATTTACGAACGGTAACCGGCGAGTTCACAAAGCGTATCGACTTGGAACGAATTCACTGGTTGATACCAGTCTCGGGCTATTAATTCCCAAAGTGTGCGACTAAACACAATGGCTGTCGAATTACTTTTGTGCCTCAATGCATACAACGGTGTTCTGCTAAAAAAATGCAAGTGCATTTTTACTGCTGCGCATTTTTACTGCGAGTTTGACGGTACATATACCAAAACTGACACTGTCCTTATAATCTATTCCAACCTGATATGCCTTTTTAACTAGCGGGCTACAATTATTAAATAGCAATATCTGCCGTAATGTACTTAGTTAAAAAACTTCGTGATTTTTGGTTAACTAGTCGTTTATTCATTTCGATTTATTGTGCAAGTGCGCCTCTTCGCGCGATCCAGTTCAACATAGAATAGTGTCATCCACAGGTAAGTTTTGCGTGAGCTCCGCTCGAGAGGCTCGAGTCAGAAGTCTGGACGACCTTGACCGAACTGACGGAGTTCACATGCATTTAGCCAAGCGCGTTGAAAGAGTCGACTCGACTAATCCAGGCTCGCTGGTCACACGACCGGACTCGCCCTCTTGCGTTGCCGTGAAATCGACAAATGGAATTCGGCTCGTCGAGGGCGACTGTCACAGGCGTAATGTAATTAATCTGGGAGCACCATGCCTGGTGGCAGAGGCCGGTAAGCGTAAGATAAGATAAGCAGATAAGGTAAGGTAAGATAAGATAAGATAAGCAGCAGGTATATTGAATTCGAGTTTTCGTGGACATAGGGTTGACGCTTTCCTTTAACAACGGCTAAAAACGAGGAAGCACGTGAGTCTGCCTGCTGTCGACACGTGTATTCAGCGGACGCACAAGCAAACGCGTTGAATGTCCAGCTTGTACGATACGCACCCCTTCCTTTACGGTAATACGCGCAGCGTTCGTGCACACTGCATGCAAATGAGCGTGTCGCGCAATTCTCCCACGATTACCCAGCGAGTATGCGGCGAATATGCCGCACACGATCGTCCCACTGCGTAAAAGCGAGTGCCTAAGTCAATATAACGGTACGCATGTCACGAAAGGATAGTGCTGTCGAAGACCGTCTTCACAAAACTCTTTTTTTTTTTGTGCAAGCTAACTTTGTCCAACGTGGGAATGTGCGGTCCGTACAGAGTAATTTTTTTTTTGCCTCTTGAAAATGCCTTGACCGTCGTCTACTTCTCGCTTTGTTAAAGAAAGTCCCACGGTGTGAAGAGCTGAGGTCGATGGAAAGCGATGAGAATGAAAAGGCCCGAACGAATGATTCATTTACACACGAAAGAAAAAGAAGGATTGTTGGAAGAACCGTTACGTAAACTTCATGCGACGTTCATTCTTTCGGTGATCTTTTCCTTTGGTGCTACCGAACGGGTTTTAGCCACACGAGCGTTTGTGATGCCCTCTGCAATTTTCTGTGCGAGCCAAAAATAATTCAATGGTAATTTAATATTTCATTTCATTTTTATTTTGTAATTCAAATTTGTATTATATAATGTATTATATAATATCTTTATACAATGTAGTTTATATCTATATCACATATACTTTATTTCTCGCAAGTTCAAATTACCAGTTCTAAATGAAATTATATTCCTCAAACTGAGTATTTTCCTTTTTAACCCTTGTACCGCCCGATTCATGGCCGATCCCCCAGCGTAGGTTGCGCCAGGTCATTGAAGATCAACAACAACATATCTGCGCCGCACTGATGTCACATGTTTTACAACTGCAATTATGACATCGGTCCCATTTTATGTCATTGTAGTGAATGTCCAAGTTTTAAAGAAGAGCCTAATAACCAGTGCTATATTTCATCTTCAATGGAGAGGCTTCCTTCGCCCCGCTTATCTAACCGAACACCACAAACACGTTTTCATTTGCTAGCGTGATATCAAAATCTGAAAAAGAAAGAAAGAAGTAACTCACTCGCTCTTGACTTGGTGCTAACAGCAACGGACTTTAAATTATTTTTTCCCCTAAGTTTAAGTATAGGCTCTCTCAAAATTTGTGTTACCATTTAGTTGCCAGATGCTTCGTTTTGAATGTTTGCCTTTACCCCTTTTGGGCGTACTTCTCGATCAATCCAATGTGGCCAATCCCCCTCGTAGGTACGAGCCATGTTTCCAGGCAACAACAACAACAACGATCGACGTTCTCAGGCAGCCCTGCTCTTTCGTGGCGTACGCACATAAATTACATTGCAGCAAAGGGCGTTCGATCGGTGGGGTTATTACGTAGACTGAGCAACAGTCGATCAGAAATACGCAATGTCACTTTGTTATCAATCTACCGTGTGTATGTACGCCCTGTCTTGGAGTTCGGGTACGTATCATACTCTCAGACGCCTACCTATAAGCTGTGCCCTCTTGTTCTAGAAACGCAGGCATTAAGACTGTGTTCAAGGCTACCTAAATTTGTAGCAAATACTGTTATGTATCTAGAAGCAAGAATTCATTCTCTTGTAACTCGGTTTTGTGTATACTTGCTGTACAAACTTTTGTAAAGGCGTACGAATCACCAATAAGACGTTGCCAAACAGTGTTGATTTCTCAGCCTAGTATGCTTTTCGATGTAAATTGGCCTCTATTCCATACACCTCAACCTAATTTTGTACAAACGCTTCTCGATCAGTTGAAAAATTAAAATCAGAGGCAAAACCCACTTGCGACAGGGAAAATTCTTTTCACATACACTTTGACAATATTTTTCAAACTAAGGAAAAGCACCTACCTTAAGGAATGTTAAGTGATGCTTTACAGAATAATTTAATGAAATCCCAAACAAATGTGGTCGTAGTGACTGATGCCACGCAGAACGAAGAAAAATGTGGTATTGGTATACTCAGCCCCGTTCTCGATGGGCCATTTTCGCTGCTGCTTCCAGACTTTGCACCGATATTTCTTGCAGAATTTTTAGTGGTAGTACTGGCCCTTCGTAAATGAAGCCCATCAACAGATTATGTAATCATTGTAACCGATTCTTTGTACTTGCGTAGTTCTCTAACAGCACCTAATGAATCCCAGGTTTTGCGGGTGTTTAAATCATTAGCACCTCAACACTTAACTAATATCCGTTTAGTCCGGGTACATGGGCACACTGGTCTAGTTCTAAGTGAAACGGCAGATTATTTGGCGAAAGCGTCCCCCCGATACTTGGCCCAGCCATTCAATATTTCCCTACGTCATCCTCGATCATAGCTGCAAGATTTCGGAGGCAAATGATGGCGCGAGAATTCTCTGTACCATCTATAACAAAGTCCGCGCATTTTAAGCAAACTTACTGCACCCCTAGAAAAGTAATCTATGTCAATCCAGATTAGTACGCTCCGCTGTCGCATTTCTTGAAACTTTTATTTATTCATGACTGGTCTGGTACCCTCACCGATTTGTCATATGTGTAAGGAAGATGAGGCCATAGAACATTTAAAAAATATGTTTTGTCGACGATTTATGAGCTTAAGAAAGCAAACGTTAGAAACGTCACTCCGCCTTCTTGGGTTAGACTTAACTGTTCAAAATGTACTTTGGGTGCCTCTAGACGTGGGCATGGTGACGGGAAGGTTAACGCTGCCATTCAAGATATTCTTTTAGGATCAATGAGATTTAAACTCTGAATATAAAATCTTAAGCCTCCTTTTCTTTCACCTTAATCGAAGTTAAATAGTTTTATTCTTGTGGTTATGGTAGAATCCCCATTTTCATAAATGAAGGCTCTCAAATATCCATCTTTCGATTCTAACTTACCTATTATATAATGTTGACCCCATATTTTTCACTTTGCTTTCACCAATCCGGTTCCTGCCCAATCCCCCAGGGTTGACGCATGCCAGTATATCACAAGGGTCTACATCTGATGTACATCCTTGTGATATCCTACATCTGATGTAGATCTACATCTGATACATGATCTATCACAAGGATCTACATCATGGGTCGACTCGAAAGACGAGTCGACCCATCACTATATGACAGTTCCACGGACAATGCTAGAGATGATAACTGTGTCCACTACTTTCGACGCGCGCTTGCTTAGGCACGGGACGTCGATGTGGAGGGGGGGTCAGTGTTTTCAGGTCCGTAGAGAAGCCGATGGCTGTTTAGGCGCTTGACATCCCAAACTCGACGAAAGGGGCAGCGGACGCAAAAATTGCATAGCTTCCCGCAAGAGGAATTTGCCCTCGCTGGCACGTCGACGCTGTTATTCCTTGGTATCTGATACCTGCAGAAGGCTGTCACCATTCTAAGCTCATTGTCCCATCTCCAGCGTAGCGAAAGCCACTAATTGGCTCCAGCCAGGAAGCGTGTACCAGCGTCGAAATTACCTACAAGGTTTCGTCCGTCGCCTCGCTCGTGTTCGTCACCTCTGTCACTCTTAATAAAAGGAAAATTAGACATCCACCCAGTCGTAGCAATTGCTACAAAGGAAACCCATACGGGTTCCTCGAAAGAAAAGCCTCGCAGTTGAAGAAAAATTCGTCCTGGTCCGGGACTCCAACCCGGGACCACCGCCTTTCCGGGGCAGCCGCTCTACCATCTGAGCTAACCAGGCGGCTAGCAGATGGCAGGGCGAAGTCGAACTTGTCAACAACTACATGAAGCAAAGGCAAGAGATCGACGTAATAGTGTTGCGGAAACCCGCAAGGTCGAGAAAAGTAATTAATAAAGGGAAAACAGCACATCCATCCGGTCGTAGCATTTGCTACAAAATGAGCCCATACAGGAAAACCATACGACTGGGTGGATGTTTCATTTTCCCTTTAATAATTACTTCTCTCCCCCTTGCGGGTTTCCGCAGAACTATTACATCTGTCGCTCTTGTGCAGTAGCTGCTAACATGGAATGTGTTTTGTGTACAGGCTTTTCAGGGAATTTCAGGTAATTCGTAATTTGCCGTTGGCGCGCAGTTGATGTCGTGGGGAAGATGTTACATGAACGACAGACGGCAAGTACAACGTATTCCGTGTCGAGCGGACTTTTCGAAAGGGAAACGGCCAACTGAATAGCGCGTTCATGATTTCTGTGCTATGAGTGCATTTAGCTCAATTCTACAGCATGTGCATGTTTTAGTAGTTATTTCTTCTGTTGCAAAATATATTTTGTCATAGCAGGGCAGCTTAAAACACCCTGCGGTGACAGTGGATCTAATAGCAATAAAATGACAGAATAATAATAATAATATTTGGGGTTTTACGTGCCAAAACCACTTTCTGATTATGAGGCACGCCGTAGTGGAGGGCTCCGGAAATTTTGACCACCTGGGGTTCTTTAACGTGCGCCTAAATCTAAGCACACGGTGTTTTCGCATTTCGCCCCCATCGAAATGCGGCCGCCGTGGCCGGGATTCGATCCCGCGACCTCGTGCTCAGCAGCCCAACACCATAGCCACTGAGCAACCATGGCGGGTAGAATGACATAACTATGCATTAGAAAATAAATGAGAGCAGATGACATTGCAGTTGACCTAATAAGACGAAATATTGGAGCTGGGCAGGTCACGTGTTTTACCGGTTACGAACAGTGCGGAAAACGCTGGAAACTAGGGTGGGGAGTCTATTAAAATTTCTAATAAGCTTAATCGCTACTTTCTATAAGCTAATAATGAACCGCCTAATTAACCGCTTAAGAAAACCAAAACTTACGTTTTGCATTACCTAGCAGTTTTCTGTGTACGTGTTGAAATAGAGTGTGCGCCTAGTACCTGGCGTTGAAAAAAAAAACTACCTCGTTGTTCCTCATTCCCGGTACCTTACGAAAGAGTACGCGATAGCTGCTGCAGAAGATAAAAGTAAGTTGGCAATCGCCAGAAACCCCGATTACCAAACACTGGTTTGCATGCCTGAACGCGGAAATTACCCGCTCACGCAGAACCATGATTGGTTTATTTGGCCGAAGTGTTCTTCGCCGGTCAACACTGAGCCATTAACCGAGTAATCGTAACGTCGATCGACCAGTCGCCCAGCGCTAGTGGAAACGCGTACATACATCTGGACAAGGAAGTGTACCCAGACAGCGCAGGCAAACGGAAGCAGAGATCGTTCAACGCGATTCGCCGCCGCGGCATTCGAGAGAAGATGACCTGTTTCGCAATCAGCATCTGCGTAAATACGGTGTGGCGCCTGCGGCTTCGCCTGAGGCCGACTCGCATTCAGCGCAGGCGCCATGGCTGCGAGGTGCGTTTGCGGTTCCAGGTCCGCGCGTACGGCGCTGTCCTTCGTTATCAGCAACCGTCCACAAACACGAGACCGCTATACAAAGGAAAAGCACGCAGAAACAAAGCTTGTATATGTACGTCATTGTTCGAAGTCACTCAATTTGTTCCACCAGGTGCCGGCTTATCTATTTCTAAACCAAGTACGCTCGGTGATAAGGGCCTAGCCAGCCGATGATCCAACGGTATTTTCGCGCTGATTAGGCGTGCGAGTCTTGATTGAGTCACTCCAAGCCAAGCGTGAAACATTGCATGCCTCTTGAGAGACCGTGCGCACGTTATTTTCAATCTATGGTCTTGTGTGCGCTGCGAATAGCTTACGACTTCCGTAGTCACGAGACGAAACTGTCTGCGGTGTGACCCTTCGAGAGTTTTATCACTGGATTTTATCGCTCTTCTGCGCGCGATATTGCACCGTTTCTTGGAAACCGTTAGTCGGATATTTCAAGTTCCTGCTTCAGAAAACTCTCGTCCGCACTCGCTTCTTTGCACAGATCTCTACACACTCCTTCTTTTATCTTTCTTTTAATGCCCAACGACAGTTCCTTGCAAGGGTCGTTCCAGAGCATATCGTGTTCACCACGTTGCTTCATGTTTTTCCTTGCCACCTATCATGTGATGGGTGTAGAACACGCACATACACATGCGCGCACACTCCCTCTTCATTAGTCTAATCTTTGTCGTGAGCTTTATCCACACTTTTTGTGTGTAACTAACATCTCCTTCAGAGACGGGCTCTGAAGGTCGTACTTCTTTTGAATCGCGACTCGTATGTCAAATTGAGACATGCTTTTGACCCGCACGCTTCTGGCCTTACTGGGGGCAACGGAATAGATACAGAGAGTAGGTTTAACGCGAATATGTAGCACGTGTGTGCATATGTTCACAGTGTGTGTCACCTCAACTTTTGCATTGATATGTAGTAGCACAAGCAACCAAGGCCATGATCCACGCTAACATCTCCATGCACTTTTTTTCATCAAAGTCGAGCATTTCTGTCTCATCAAACAGACCCGTTCTCATACCGCAGCGTCAATACACGCTTACTATATATATATATATATATATATATATATATATATATATATATATATATATATATATATATATATATATATATATATATATATATATATATATATATAAGGACAGCATAGGAAAATTTACATATACTTATTAATTGAATTAAAGAAATTATAAATGAATGGAAATGAAAGTGGATGAAACAACAAATGGCCGTAGGTGGAGCACGAACCCACGTCTTCGCATTACGGGTGCGATGCTCTTACCAAGTGAGCCACCACAGGCGCCGTTTTCCCATCCACTTTCTGGGGTACTTATGTTTATCTACTAGAACTAAATATGACTCATTAGATCAACCAATGGCCCTCGGTCCCCAGCAGCTGCGGAGCACGTGACCAAGGCGACGGTCACACCTGCAACGCAGCAGAGGGTGCTAAGAATCTCTGGACCCCGACAGGCCGCCAATAGAAACCTGATCCTGACAACCATTTACACCCGAGCCCTGTCGAGTGAGGCTAGCTTAGCAGGACTCTTTGAGGAACTCAGCCATGATTTGGGATATCACTGGCTTTAGTGAGATTAGAAGAACTGGTGAGGCTTATACAGTGCTGACTAGCGACCATGCCCTCTGCTATAGAGGTCTCCCAGATAAGAAGCAATGCGGGGTAGGATTCCTAAACCATAAGCACATGGTGGGCAACATTGTCGAATTCTACAGCATTAATTAGGGGGCAGCAGTAGTCATAACCAAACTTAGTAAGAGGTATAGATTAAAGGTAGTTCAAACCTACGCTCCAACATCAAGTCACGATGATGATGGAGTAGATCAGTTTTATGAACATGTGGAATTAGCCATGAGAAAAGTGCACGCTCAGTATACTGTTCTAATGGGTGACTTCAATGCAAAAGTGGGAAAATGCAGGCTGGTGAACAACCAATTGGAAGCTACGGCGTCGATTGTAGGAACGCCAGAGGTGAAATGCTGGTAGAATTCGCGGAAAAGAATAAACTGCGAATAATGAACACCTTCTTAGGGATGCGTAGCAGCAGAAAGTTGACCTGGTAAAGCCCTAATTGTGAAACAAGAAATTAAATAGATTTCATATTTTCTGCCAATCCCAGCATAGTGAAGGATGTTGAAGTGTTAGGTAAAGTACAGTGATCATAGGTTGGTGAGGTGTAGGATCCACCTCAATTTGAAGAGAGAAAGAGTAAAATTGGTCAGGAAGAAACAGGCCAAGCTAGATGCAGTAAGGGTAAAAGCAGACCAGTTCAGTCTGCTACTTGCAAACAAATATGCAGCCTTAGAACAGAACGACGAAGATGACATAGAGATAATGAATGAAGCCGTATCTCGGCTAGCTTCAGAGGCAGCAATTGAAGTGGGAGTTAAGGCACCATAGCAACCAGTAAGCAAGCTCTCCCAAGTAACAAAGGACCTAATAAAGAAACCACAAAGAATGAAAGCGTCCAACTCACGAGATGAGACAGAATTCGCGGAAGTGTAAAAACTGATCAACAAGGAGAAAGTAACGGATATTCGAAGATATAACGTGAGAAAGACGAAGGAAGCAGTAAAAAATGGACGTACCATGAAATATGTGAGAAGGAAACTTGGCATATGAGAAAAAAGATGTATGCATGTACCTAAAGATAAGCAGGGTAATATCATCAGCAATCTCGAAGATATAGTAAAAGCAGCGAAATAATTCTATAGTGACCTGTACAGTGCCCAGAGGAGCCAGGATACCTCCATTCAAAGCAGTAATTAACAGGTTGCAGAGACTCCTATAACTAATTATGAGGTTAAAAGGGTCTTGCAAGACATGAAACGGGGAAAAGTGGCAGGAGAAAATTGAATAACAGTGTTTTTATCAAGGTTGCATGTCAAGGTTGCATATCAAGGTTGCATCATGGAGGAGGCAGAGCGCTTGAAAAACTGGCGGCTCTCTATACGAAGAGTCTATTGACTTCGAAAGTCCCAGAGAGATGGAACAATGCAAACATTATACTAATCCACAAAAAGGGAGGCGTTAAAGAATGGAAAAAATATAGGCCCCTTAGCTTACTTGCAATATTACATAAAATATTCACCAAGATAATTTCCAATAGAATACGGGCAACACTAGGCTTATGTCAACCAAAGGAAAAGGCTGGCTTCAGGAAAGGATACTCTAGAATTTATAACATCCATGTCATTAATCAGCTAATCGAGAAATCCGCAGAGTACAATCAGCCTCTCTATATGGCTTTCATAGATTACGAAAAGACACTTGATTCAGTAGAGCTACCACCAGTCATAGAGGCATTACGTAATCAAGGAGTATATTCATCCAATGAGTACAGGCTGCTTGCGTAAATAGCTTGGAAAATATCTACAGAGATTCCACAGCTACCATAATTCTTCATAAGAAAAGTAGGGAAATACCTATAAAGAAAGGGGTCAGACAAGCAGGCGCAATCTCTCCCATGCTACTCACTGCGTGCTTGGAAGAACTATTCAAGCTATTAAACTGGGAGGGCTTAGGAGTAAGGATCAACGGCGGATATCTCAGCAATCTTCGGTTTGCAGATGACTAGGTCCTGTTCAGCAACACTGGAGACGAGTTACAACAAATACTTGAGGACCTTTACAGAGCGAGTGTAAGAATGGATGGGAATATTAATATGCAGAAGACAAAGATAATGATGAATAGCCGGGCATGGGAATCGCCAGTCAGCCTTTAGAGTCTGTGAAGGAGCACGTTTATCTATAGTTCAATTACTCACAGGGAACGCTGATCATGAGAAGGAAATCCACAGAAGAATAAAAATGGGTTGGAGTGCATACGGCAGACGTTGTTAGATCCTGACTGGAAGCTTACCATTATGATTAAAATGAAAGGTGTACAATCAATGCATTCTACCGGTGTTGACATATGGGGCAGAAACCTGTAGACTGACAAAGAAGCTTGAAAACAAGGGCCGCGCAATGAGCGACGGAACAAAGAATGTTAGACATAACGTTAAAAGACAGGAAGATAGCGGTGTGGATCAGAGAGCAAACGGGTATAGCCGATATTCTATTTGACATTAAGAGGGAAAAAAATGGAGCTGGGCAGGTCATCTAATGCGTAGGTTAGATAACCGGTGGACCATTATGGTTACAGAATGGGTGCCAAGAGGACGCGTAAGCGCAGTAGAGAACGGCAGAAGACTAGGTGGGACGATGAAATTACGAAATTCGCAGGCGCTAGCTAGAATCGCTCGGCGCAGGAAATGGGTAATTGGAGATGGCAGGGAAAGGCCTTCGTCCTTCAGTGGACATAAAATAGGCTGCTGATGATGACGATGCGAAGCGGAAGGATAGTTTTGAATATACAGTGCTTTGGCCGACGCACGCACACGTACGTAGGTACGTATGCCGGTGCACCACAGGTGTGTTTTCCGCTGTGCGTATATTCTCCCACAGAAGGTCGTATACAGCGGTAGTCTGGGCCCTTTTTATCGGCGTTGGAAGTCCGTTGAGAGCCCGCCGCGATAACAGAAAGCCGCGCAGGCGCGGCACTTGACGGCGACGTATCAGACTGCCGGGCGGGCCCACACGAAGCAAACGCCTAGTCCTCTTGATCAATCATGTTTTCCTACCCCTTTTATTGCAAGCGCAGAGTCGCGGAGGTTTTTCCCTCCCTTCTGGAAGCCCGTTAGTCGCACCGTTCGAAACGGTGGCCGAAAGAAAGCGTCCCGTAACGGGACGCTCATCCACACCGTTCCGCATAACGGTCCTGTTCCACAACTGCCAGGTCCGTGCATGACCTGCGCGGCCGCGCGCCAAGTTTCGAAGTAAGCGGCCTCGCCAAGCCCGGCTAACACCGACCACGGGATCGTCGACCAGGAAGTTAACGAAGGAATCTGGTATCACTATGGGTCGCGGCACCTACAACACGTAAGTGCTGTGGACTTTCTTTCTTTGGTGGCTTGTTCGTATTCGGCGTGCTTCGTCCACTATTAGGCGGCCGAAAAAGACGAGGGCGAACACATATTGTTCCGTTTTCCCGATTGTCCTCGTGAAAGTCCTTTCAGCGGAGGTTTCCCAGGTAGTTGAACTGACACTGGAATATCACAACACATGGGAGCGAACAACTACAGCTCAGAAAGCGATACGGAAAACAAGAGAGAGAGAGAGAGAGAGAGTATATATGACCAACACAGCTGATTATCATCACCTGATAACTACTTTTGTTTGTGGAATAGTGCTTATTACAATGTAATCATAAGCTCTTTGTTACCGTATCACTAACGTGTCACGTTTCTGACCTGAAATATAAGTGCGAATTCTGCCGATTCAAGCATTTAAATAGTGTCATTAAATATATTATTATTCTCATTTTGGAGCGGCTGCAAACATAACAGCATTGAACCTCCGCTGTTGCTATCAGGCTGCTATCAACGGCCGTTATCAGAACGCACTCCGTAACCAAACTACGCACGCTATCTAACGCCTATACCACCACAAGGTGAACGCATACATTACCTTCCGCGGTGATTCAGCGGCTGTACTGTGCTGCGCTGCTAAGCACGAGGTCGCGGGATCAAATCCCGGCCGCGGCGGCCGCATTTCAACAGGGGTTAAAATGCAAAAACGCCCGTGTCCCGGGCGTTGGGGACACGTTAAAGATCCCCTGGTGGTCAAAATTAATCCGCAGTCCTTCAGTATACGGCGTGCCTCATAATCAAATCGTGGTTTTGGCACGTAAAACCCGAGAATTCATTCACGAACGTATACATATACAAAGCTGCGGCATATTTGACATTATGTTTGCTGCGAACACGCCTCTGCTGCCTGTATTGAAGTTAGGTGCTGTATATGCGGTCCATTCATGCATCGCTCGTCAATGATAAAAACAAAGTCTTGAATTCCGTTTGAGATATCCGAGAGAACCGAATGGCACTGACAGTTCATCTCACGGAATATTGTCCAGGCTTGCGAGGCGATATGACTACTCATCCGTGCGATAACGCGCGCAGTCCACTGGCAGCGGCACAATGTGCACGAAAATAAATTGCGCGCGAAGAACATGCGTCATTAAACAGGGAAGACACTCTGTAATCCAACTTGCTACGTCGGGTTCTCTCATAAATTACGCAAAATATACAACGGTTACAGCACCTTTCTCGCGCGCGCTCTTAAATCGGCTCGGCTGCAACTATAGTCTCGCTCATTATGTTCCTCAATCGCACTCGCTGACAGCGAGGGCAGTTCCCTGACAACGAGCGATAAAACCTTTTTCTGTGCGGTGCTGCCCTCTGGGAATCGGGCAATCGGCCTTTCTGTGAGCCTAGGGGACGTCCACATATAGCGTGGCCCCCCCAGAACGCGCATGCCGACCGTGGGATGTTCTTCAATATCGTTATGACTTGGCAGAAACGATCGACAATAGGGTGAGTAAACCCGCCGAGGCATGCACTTCTTACTCATTGCCCATCGACGTCTCCCGTTTCCTCTTTTGTAAGCATTTAGACTCCTGCGGGGATCACGTACGTCTCTCTGGCACGACGATGTATACCTGCGCAGCTACGTCATTCGCGGTGTACTCGAAAGGAATGTGGTGGGTAAAAAAAAAGAAAAGAAAGGAGGGGGGAGACTGCATAACGTGCGGATTTCGAACTTTCGACGATGTACACGACGTTCTTTTTTTTTTCTTTTTTATCGCAGATTTCTCACTATTCGCTCGCGACCTATATGGCTGAAATGCCATTCGCGTCGAGCGTGTAACCGTTTCGGGTTCTTCGAGTCAGTGACGCAGTAAAGTTGTCACTCCCTCACCGTGCCACGTGATCACAGCGTTGGATAAGCCAATAAGCGTGTGCACGTATGGAGAAAAAGAAGCCTTTTGGAAATTAAGAAATTACTTGCTCCAAAGACTAAGGGTACGGTAAACTGAGATGAGGGTGTCCCAGCTAACGTTAGCCAGCAAGCTCTTAAAAACAGAATATAGAATATACAAGGACGCAACCAATGGTATTCGGTCATCAGTGACGTACTGTACCCGGAAGACTTTCTTTCGCAATTAAACTATCGATAATTAAACTAGATTAATTAACTAACAAACTATTTAATTACTCGAGTGAAGGCGCCAATTTTGATCTATCTATCTATCTATCTATCTATCTATCTATCTATCTATCTATCTATCTATCTGTCTATCTGTCTATCTGTCTGTCTGTCTGTCTGTCTGTCTGTCTGTCTGTCTGTCTGTCTGTCTGTCTGTCTGTCTGTCTGTCTGTCTGTCTGTCTGTCTGTCTGTCTGTCTGTCTGTCTGTCTGTCTGTCTGTCTGTCTGTCTGTCTGTCTGTCTGTCTGTCTGTCTGTCTGTCTGTCTGTCTGTCTGTCTGTCTGTCTGTCTGTCTGTCTGTCTGTCTGTCTGTCTGTCTGTCTGTCTGTCTGTCTGTCTGTCTGTCTGTCTGTCTGTCTGTCTGTCTGTCTGTCTGTCTGTCTGTCTGTCTGTCTGTCTGTCTGTCTGTCTGTCTGTCTGTCTGTCTGTCTGTCTGTCTGTCTGTCTGTCTGTCTGTCTGTCTGTCTGTCTGTCTGTCTGTCTGTCTGTCTGTCTGTCTGTCTGTCTGTCTGTCTGTCTGTCTGTCTGTCTGTCTGTCTGTCTGTCTGTCTGTCTGTCTGTCTGTCTGTCTGTCTGTCTGTCTGTCTGTCTGTCTGTCTGTCTGTCTGTCTGTCTGTCTGTCTGTCTGTCTGTCTGTCTGTCTGTCTGTCTGTCTGTCTGTCTGTCTGTCTGTCTGTCTGTCTGTCTGTCTGTCTGTCTGTCTGTCTGTCTGTCTGTCTGTCTGTCTGTCTGTCTGTCTGTCTGTCTGTCTGTCTGTCTGTCTGTCTGTCTGTCTGTCTGTCTGTCTGTCTGTCTGTCTGTCTGTCTGTCTGTCTGTCTGTCTGTCTGTCTGTCTGTCTGTCTGTCTGTCTGTCTGTCTGTCTGTCTGTCTGTCTGTCTGTCTGTCTGTCTGTCTGTCTGTCTGTCTGTCTGTCTGTCTGTCTGTCTGTCTGTCTGTCTGTCTGTCTGTCTGTCTGTCTGTCTGTCTGTCTGTCTGTCTGTCTGTCTGTCTGTCTGTCTGTCTGTCTGTCTGTCTGTCTGTCTGTCTGTCTGTCTGTCTGTCTGTCTGTCTGTCTGTCTGTCTGTCTGTCTGTCTGTCTGTCTGTCTGTCTGTCTGTCTGTCTGTCTGTCTGTCTGTCTGTCTGTCTGTCTGTCTGTCTGTCTGTCTGTCTGTCTGTCTGTCTGTCTGTCTGTCTGTCTGTCTGTCTGTCTGTCTGTCTGTCTGTCTGTCTGTCTGTCTGTCTGTCTGTCTGTCTGTCTGTCTGTCTGTCTGTCTGTCTGTCTGTCTGTCTGTCTGTCTGTCTGTCTGTCTGTCTGTCTGTCTGTCTGTCTGTCTGTCTGTCTGTCTGTCTGTCTGTCTGAAAAGATGCGCGAGTTCTTTACAATGCAGCGATTTCATTGGCTCAATTCTATTCCATTCCTATCATCCACCATTCGTGGTCGGCCGATCACAGCGATAACTGGGACGGAGCGGCACTCTTGCCACTGAGGAAGCGCGAAAAGGAATAGCATTGGAATAGAAATCGCTATACATTATCCCCCCCCCCCCCCAATGCTTCGTATTCTTAAAGCGATCTCGGAATATTCCCGCTGGACGGCCGGCTATCTGACATTTAAAATTATCTAAAAATAACGCATTTCGCGGATATTCTGAAAGAATAATTTCAATTCCGCAGTAGTAAGAACGAAACTTTGCTGATTGTTTCAATAATCCCTGATGAATTTCGCGAAAATCTTGTGCAGTGAGCGTAATGAAATATCAGCATGGTCGGCAAAGAGTGAAGCAGTAAACGGAGAAAGCTGGTACAAGCACTGACGGACGTCGGCGCGTTGCTTCTTTGGCAGCGTCGCGATGACGTCATCACAGGGAAAGAAAATGCGGGACATTTGATAAAGCCTGTTATGAATTTATAGTCAGAGAAGTAGATTACACGTAACAGCGTGAAAAAAAATATTATGCAGTTGGAATATAGATACATACATTATATACGACGAATCCAAAACGTCATTCCGGCGGGTTCATACTTCACTGTGATTGTACGTCTATGCTCCTTTCTTTGTTTATCTCTACTTTGCTACCACTTTACCTTCCAGCCCTCTCTCCCCAGCATAGGGTAGCAAACCGGATCTATACCCGGTTAACCTCCCTGCCTTTTCCCCTTTCTTATGTCTGTCTCTCCATACATACATACATACATACATACATACATACATACATACATACATACATACATACATACATACATACATACATACATACATACATACATACATACATACATACATACATACATACATACATACATACGTACGTACATACATACATACATACATACATACATACATAGATACATACATACATACATACATACATACATACATACAATGTAGAGTTATACAATGTAAGTATGCATTTAGTATTTTCCCCCAATTTCACACGAGAAAAAGATACAAAAATGTGTCACTAATCAGTCTGAGAGATTAAGTTTTGAATCTATGCATTGCCTCTGCCCGAATTGTGTTTAATTGTTTGCGTGTCAGTCGATGGCAACCAACAGAAGACAGTACAGGAAGGTCAATAGATTAACCTTATACAAAAATTTTGGTTATCACGCGCTTCTAAATGTAGATGTCTGCTGCAGAAAAAAAAAATTCGGTAGATGCCAGCATATCTTCACCCCCGTGTAGGGGAATGAGATGAAGTTTGAAAGGCGCTGTGGTCTGGCACATATATAGCAGAGATGTTGGACAAAACTTCACAGCACACTGCAGACTGCCAGCTTCGAAAAAAAAAAAGAAAGAACGAAATGTGGGTGGGAAGGGGGATGCGGAAGATGGTTTAGGTGGTTATGTTTGTTGATTCCTGGCTGTCACTGTCGGTTCCTCGCGAGTGGCGCTTTCCGGGACACTATAGACACAAAAATGCGTCACCGTTTTTCCATCAGGCTAGTCTGAGACTCTAAGTTGCAAGGCAGCTCGTTGTTGTTGTTGTTGTTGTTGACAGGTGCACGTACTTTTTTATCCTTTTTTCGGGGACTGCATTACGCTCGCTATCAATTTACAAGTTATCACTCAGCGCAAGACGCACCTGCACAATTGGCACTTATTCGAATGTTATCGTTGATTCTATCTGTTTATGTTGTCGCCGAACCTGGTGTAATCAGACTGTTTGCGCGACACAAATTGTGCAGTACTTTCTGGAAGGCAGCAGCCATTACGCTTGTACGTTCGACGAGTCACGTATAAAAAGCCAACGCGCTTGACTCCCAGATCTGATTTTCGACGATCGCCGACTTGGATCGCCGCTATCGTTGTGCAATTCAGCGTTGTTATAATATGTGGGGTTTCACGTGCCAAAACCACTTTCTGATTATGAGGCACGCCGTAGTGGGGGACTCCCGAAATTTTGACCACCTGGGGTTCTTTAACGTGCACCTAAATCTAAGTACACGGGTGTTTTCGCATTTCGCCCCCATCGAAATGCGGCCGCCGTGGCCGGGATTCGATCCCGCGACCTCGTGCTCAGCAGCCTAACACCATAGCCACTGAGCAATTACGGCGGGTGCATCGTTGTTTTACTGGGAACAATTTCGTCCAATAAAGAGTTAAAATGTGTAACTCACAGTATTGGCACCGTGTCGTTCTTCGCCGTCCCTATACCACGTGACATAATTATGAAATGCCGGCAAGTCCGCGCCTGCTGCCGACAGTTGTGGCAGCGAACTGTATACCGCTGGTGGTCGCCTGCCTGTACCCTAGCTACGCAATTCGCGCATTGCATTTAGTACTCTTCACATTCGCTCAGAGTCGTATGCATGCGGCACATTATGGAAGTGGTTCAAGCACATTACTGCCGCCCGCATTTGTGAAGGTCGACACAAATTCGAACTCATCCGTCGCGTCGATCGTCACAGAACACCCGCGAAGAGCATGACGCAGCATCAATGTGCCAGCTACCACGCGGTGTTACGCCTTCGTCTGTGTATTTATAACAAGAAGAACTTTTTTTGCGACAGGTAAGGAACATTAGGAGTCGGTTAATTTTAAAAATTATATTTAATCCCGAGAATTTAGGTGCCAAAATCGCGGTGTGATTACGCTGCAGTGGGGGACTCCGGAATAATTTACACCGCGTGAGGTTCTTTAAAGTGCACCTAAATCTAAGTACACAAGCATTTTTGCTTACATTTAGGTGCATTCTCCGCGCGCGCGCGGAGTATGCACCTAAATGTGTGTGTGTGTGTGTGTGTGTGTGTGTGTGTGTGTGTGTGTGCGCACACACACACACACACACACACGCACGCACACGCACACACACGCACACACACGCACACACACACACACACACACAGGTGGTTTTCAAGTTCGTATATAACATACCAGTCAATAATAAGGAAAGAAATTAATTACGTCCCTCAGCTGTCTTCGGGGTAGAAAAGATTATGTATAAGAGTGCTGTTACGCGCTATGTTAGGATGCTGTTGATAAGGAAATTTTGTACCCTTGTATCGATCATTTATTCTTGTATTGTTTCATATGTATACCCACTCCTGCCGAAGGCCTGACACCCAGGTCGGCAGTATGTAGCAAATAAATAAATAAATAAATAAATAAATAAATAAATAAATAAATAACATGTTTCTATAGCATTTCTCGCAGCACCCATTGGAGGACGCATCCCCATGTCTCATTTCGCCCGACTCAAGAGCGCCACACGGCCGTCTTGCCTGCGTATTGCATGCAAAGCTGTATACATAGCCGAGACACTTTCCAGGTGTGTCACCCAAAGCGGGTTCCCCTGGGAGTGGAGACAACTGACAGACGCTCGCGGAGGAAATGCTATCTGCTTGTACGCTTACGGAACACGAATGCCTGAGATAGCCAGCCGCAATAATGTCGGCCGCGCCACGGCGTCTGCGCGAAGACGGGAAATTAGCGGGACCCGTAGAGGGGGCGCGCCTCCCGGCAGACCAGCCGGTCCATAGAATCCTATACTAACTACGTGGCATCGGCGGCACGCCATACGTGAAACATATAGAATTTCGTTTTATGAAACTCGGTCATGGGAAGTGTATCAACTAGCTTAAAGAAGCGTGGAGATGTGGAGACATCTCCGTGGCCGCAAGGAGACGGAAAACGTTCTGATGCACCCGGAGAGACTGTTGTGGAAACGAAAAGAAATCAGCGACACTAGGCTTCATCACCTCCCTGAAAAGGGGCATCGGAGCCTCTCAGGATGAATCGATAAAGTTCCTTGCCTGTTTGTCTGTCTGACACGGCACCAGGTTCGCTGCTTAGATTAAACCAAATTAAGTTAAATTTTGTTGCAGCCTTATTGGCCATTAAGCAGCCGTAATACAGAAATATGTTTGTGCTCGCCTAAGTTGTGTTTTAACTCTCGTCGAATTCGTTCGAATCATTCCTACAAGGTTCGCGTTCCGTCTTGCTGCACAAATGCATTTTCCAAGTCACTCGTGCCTCGGACGTCACTACAGTGAAACATTGTGCCCATCAGCGATAATTCCTTGTTTCGTGACGTCTTAGACAACATTACTTACTATGATGCGGTTTCATGTACCTGCATATCTAATATTTTTTGTAACAGCTTCTTTTTTCCCCTATTCATTGTTTTCCTGCCGAATTATTTGTCCAATTGTACTTCTTATGTTGTATTGTTTTTCTCGTGTAATTGCTGATATTACTTGCAACCCACTCCCCCTTGTAAAGCATTTACAGGCCTTTAGGGTATAATAAATTAAATTTTAAAAAATGAGCGTACTGAACTGAATGTTTAACAACGGGGTACACCAAATTGATGTTGAGAACAAATATGCGATGCATATCTAACAACTGCGTACCTAACCCGTCTCCGTTAATAAATATAGTTTATTCAAATCAATGAGGATGTAATGAAACCTGTTAAACTTCCCTTTTAATCATCATTTCTTATCTTTTTTTTCTCTCTGTATACGCGAACGGCATCTCAAGAGCAATCAAGTGAGGCGAAATCAAATCTTGTTGGCGGCTTCGCCACCAGACAATTTTTCTGCTGTATGATACGCAACCTCCACAAATTGTCACCTATCGCACATTGCCGACGATTTCGTTCTTGTCGAGTAACCTGCAACGTAAGCTGCTTACGGTCGGGTGCCGATTAAGTCGGCTGCACACAAGGTCACGTCTGGTTGTGGTGGCCGATACGATATGTCGCGTCACTTAAGTCGTCACTTAAGTCGATATGTCGCGTCACTATGTCGCGTCACTACTTCTATTACTTGTTTTCTCCCACCAAGGGTCGTTGGTTCGAGTGCATTAATTACCTTTACCTTAATTAAAACCCTGACAAATTAAATCCCTGACATGCACAAAAAGTCTGATATGGCTGTTTCGGCAACATTTCAATTGGCTCAGTCTCACTTGTTCGAAAAGTTTCCAGATTATCTTCAAGTTTTCACGGATGCATCTGTACACAACGACGGTCAAGGCGCCTCTGCAGCTTTTTACTGCCCTTCAACAGAAGTACGACGTATCTTTCAAATACCTCATCCAACTTCGTCAACAACTGCGGAACTAGCAGCGATTAATGTTGCACTAAAATACGTGCAAGAGGAGTTAATTACATCGAAGGTTGTCATCTTTACGGACTCCCGTGCTGCCCTTAGCAGGTTACAACGCAGTGAGCTTGATTGTCCACTTGTGCGCAGCATTAATGACTCTGCGAGCAAAATTACATCACGTGGGGTATGTCTCGTTGCTCAATGGATACCTTCACACGTAGGAATCGCCGGCAATGAAGAGGCTGATCGGCTCGCTTCAAGTTGCGTTCATAACAACTGTGACTGCCCAGAAATTACGTGCAAGCTTGATGACGCTCGTCTGTTGATTCGTCGCCACCTACTCAAGCAGCATCCAGATCAGCGCGTCGCAAATGGAACGTTCCCGCCCCGTGTTCGTGGTCGAGGCTTGCCTCGTCGCGCTAGAGCACAACTGCTCAAGCTGAGGGTTGGTTGCGTGAACGCGCACGAACGTTTATACAGACAAGGGCGTGCGGAAAGTCCATTGTGTACGTCTTGTGGCTGTTACGAGACACTTCAGCACCTTATACTTGAGTGTCCCGCTTTCAGTGCGCAGCGCATGTCACTAGTGAGAAACTATCATCTCCTTGGTCTGCGGTGTGCGACACTCGAGGAATGTTTATACCCCAGTGGCTGTGCATCTAAACGTGATCAGGCCCATCGCGCCCTACTAACCTTTATAGACCTAACTAACTTAGGTTCACGTTTGTAGCATGAACATCCGACATTCAGTTGTAGCGTGACCTTTAGTGCCCGGCCCTACTGTGTGGGATCAGTATACTGTACCCTAACGCTTCTTCCTTCGAAGATGGGAGGTGGCGGGTTCAAACACCTTGTAGTGTATATTGTGAACCGGTGATTACGTGCAGGTGATTACGTGAAACGGTGATTACGTGCAGCTTCACTTGGCGTCTCATCGTGGAGAACACAATCAGCCGCATAGCGAACTAGCCATGGACGTGGTTGATAATTGTGGAGGCTGTTCGACGCGGCGTCACTTTAATTCCGGCTGCAGAGTTCTACTTTAGTCTTTAGATTTGTCCTGTTTCAGTGTTCTACTTTGTTCTTTAGAGTTGTCCTGTTGCTCTCCTTTCCTTTTTCCTTTTTCCTCCCCTCCTTCCTATCTTCCATTTCTGTGTTGCTGTCGCCTCCCTTCAGAAGAGTAGGCAGGCGTTGTGCCCCTTCCGGTGGCAGTTGCCAGCCTGCTCCTCGCTATCCCTTTCCTGTTACCTGTGTATATGTGTATATGTGTGCAAAACAAATAATAATAATAATTAAAACCACAGGTCGTGCTGACGCTTCTTCTTCGCCTCGGCTTCACGCTTTCTTGTAAGGAAATTCATGGCCTGATTCGTCCTAATTAACACCAAAAGTTCGACTCCCACCAAAGGTCGAGGGCTAGACTCCCTACGAATTTCGGTGCTATAACGCCGGACATCGCAATTTTTCTACCTGTGAGTCATCTAAGGCTTTCGCGTTAATAAAGTCAAGAACGGAAGACACTGGCCACACCGCCGCATATTTCAGCCAGAGCGTGTAGTACACCGTGGCCTCCGCGATTAGCACGCCGCCGGAGCTGATCGCGGAGGCCACGAGTACACAAGCCTCAGTGCACCAGCGGACGTCAGACGGAGCCCAGAGAAACAAACAACACGAAACGAAAGGCACCAACTGGGTGCTCTGCGACAGGCTACTTCAGAAATCGACAGGAGACGTCGCCACTGTAGTTGTAGTAATCGGCTGTTTATTTAACAAACACGTGAACAATAAATGACTGCCGAAGTATTACGTAAGACCCACCGTTGTTGCCAGCACTTGAAAGCAAAGATGCGTACGCCGCGGTTTGAGATAATAGTTATATTTATAAATGGCGCCTCCAGAGGGCTTTGCGATACCCGAAAGCCGAAAGTATCTTGTGCACGCTTTGCCACTTCTTTTGCAAGTCTGGCCTATGGCGTCTGCTAACTTTGAGTCCCATATTTCCGTAGTTCCCTATAATTACGGCACAAGGTTACTATATGGTGGTCATAAGAAACGAGTTTTGTACACTTTCGTTCTTTGGGGCCTCGTTATAACGCTTCTGGCGTGGACTAAAAAATGTGGGCGCAGACGCTTGCTTCTCCCTTTAAAAAAAAGCTTACGGCTCTTTTCATTGCATTCGCTGTTTGAAAATGTCGCGCATATCAAATCCCGTAGTGCCAGACAAATATGTACAGTACATCGGCAAAGAGCCACGGAGAGGTCGTGTCGTTCTCGAAATCCAGGCTCTCGCTTTCGAAATTCGCCCCGCAGCGAAAGACCTTTATCCTGGACGAATACGCGTGTACAGCGGCCGGCAGGCATAAACAGGGAAAATTCAACTCTAATTCGCAAGGTTGCGTCAGAAAATAGGCAGCTTCGCCTAAAGGAAGAAAGCATATCCACTAGCGCCAGCAGCTGACGGGTCTGGCGGACACATCTACATAATCAAATCCCAGCGAAAGAAAAGAAAAGAAAAAAGGAGCGCTTGTGCTGAAATGTTAAAGGAGTAGCGACATAATACTTAAAAAAAATATTTCTCTTTCTTTTTCATGCGTTAAATGGAGGATCAAGTCCTCTAAGCTCCACGGAAACAGTGCTGTCAAGCGTCAAAGCTCCCTAATTAATTAACTTAGAGTAATATAATTTTTTTTTTACTGCTTGTGCTGACTATTTCGGTGTCGGTATCCGAGAGGTGGTGGATGCGTTATGACGTCACGGATACATTGGCTTGCTCTGTGCTTGCAATCACTGTGGGCTAAAACACGCGAGCTCAGCCAGGAAACACTCGCGAAGCACTTATTGATTTCTTTTTTTGTTGAAGCAAACCTTTCATTGCCTCTTCCCCTGATTCTGTGAATGCTGTTTGTTGGCTGTAGTCAGCTGTGTTGCAGAGTTTACAACAACTTGGCTCACTGTGTATCTGTCCGAATGGACAACTTGGGGCGCCAGGTTTTTGCAGCTGGGCACGTGCTACTGGATATTGTGAACATTCTTGATCAACGTTCACCCAACGGGCATGTGCTATTCAGTATGTGGCCGAATAGATAAGAACGGGAGGAGGCAGGAAGTGAAGACATCGGCAACAGAAGCAGCCGAGTGTGGAAAAAGAAGCGAACAAAATGGAGCCATAACGTGCTTTCAGTGAGGAGTGTTAATTGTACATAAGAGAATCCATTACAATGAACATCACAGGAAGCTTCTCTTACCACCGATTCACACAAACGCGTAGGTTCCGCCGCTTCTTCCTCTCTTTCGCAACGTTATTATATCATCGCCTTATTGCTAAAGACGTGAACAAATTTTGCACTGTATCATGGTGTCACGATAACACCGATGACACTAGATAAGCGCAACGAAACATGCTTTAGTATCAAATTAAAATATCTTACGTTTTCTAGCCCTTATACTTGACACCTGTAATCTTTTTCATGTGCGAAGAACGCGTTTTAGTGTTCCTACAGCTTTGAAGGTATTTGTCGGTACATATTTAAAGCGACACTAAAGGAAAACAGTAAGTCGGACTAGATCGATAGATTGTTAGTCTAGAAGTCTGTCATCGTTTTCTGTGTGACAATGTGTCACTTCGTTGCGCAAAAAATTGCCGCAGAAGGTACCGCTGCTGCTTCTCAATTTGAACCACCCGCGCCAAAACAGATGAGTTGACGCCGCAATCTCAGCGCGACCTCTTTCTGACGTCACATTAGAGGTACCACCACAGTCCACAACAGGTGACGCCACTGCAACTTTCCCATTTTCGACATTTTCTCGATTACAAAAGCTCTGTTCTCGCTACGAATGGCGCATTCGTTATTACAGAAACCTAATCTTTCAATCTAGCTCGACTTAATTAATATCTTCCCTTTGTGTTCATATTCTACAGTTGCTCATTAGCCGGTTGTCTGAGAGTGAATTCCTACCGGTTAAACGCGCATCGTGATGCGCAGAAGGGCAATGTACACATGCAAAAACCAACGCTTAAGCCACCGGCGCTTGTTCTAGCTTCGGTTATATGAACTCTACGATAACGGGTCAAGTCAGAAGTCGACCTCATCCAGCTTGCCCCGACCTTATTTACACGAATTTTGCCAAGCGGCTTGGGCAAGTCAACTCATCTCTTGCAGGCGGGTTGACCGAACTCACCTCGAAGCTCGCTCGAGGCCCGACCCGCTACAACGTTTACGTGAACCTGACAGGGGCGTAGCCAGGGGGGGGGGCTTATGGGGCTTCAGCCCCCCCCGAAATTTTTTCGTGCTGTCCACGCACCGCCGACCAAAGCGACCCCCGGCGCCGGAAATCACTCTGGATTTTGTCTAGAATGTCTTTTTGACGCTCGATAAGACATTTAACCGCGAAGATTGCAAACTCGGGCTGGATTTCGTGGCAACGCCCATACACCGGGAGTCACATAACGCCAAGCAGTCCCATCCGAGCACAAAGTTTCAAGGGCGCTTTGATGGTGAGCGGGCTCGCCGCGGCATCTCGCTGAGGCCACGGAATCTATGGAGCGCATGGATATCAATTGCGAAACTTTATGGGTATAAATCTCATAAGCTCTTGATGTGAAAGGCGCATTGACATTTCCAAAGTTGTGCTTTAGATTTTCAATTGCGGAACTTTGTGGGTTTAATGTTGTTATAAACATTTGACGCCAAAGGTCTATTGACTTTTCTAAAGTCTTACATCGGAACATACAACGAGACAAGCCAAATCAACACACTAGCAGACGAGTTGACAAAGTAGGCAGCGAGGTACAATGAGACGAAGCGTTGGGGTGGTTCATTTGTGCCGTCATGTCACATAAAAAAGATATCAACGTTTTTTTTAACCTACGCCAGAACATCCATGTCAACACACTAAAGCCAGCCAAAGTGACTACGTTCTCATTTATTTTTCCTACTTTGACTTTTATTCGCGAAAACACAATGAGCCTCTTCTTTTTTTTTTTTTGTTCTCGCTACCCTACCAGCGGGCTGCCAGAGCCAGCCAGAGCGCATACGTTTTTCTCGTATGGCCCCGACCACCGTGCGATGCACTTCGGTGCGCGTTCGGTTTGCTCTGGCCGAGTGGATTTTCACCTGACAGAGTTTTGGACGCCTTCTGGCTAGCAGACGAGAAAAAAAAAAAAAAATGGTCGCTCGCCGCCATCACTGTGGGGACTCGAAGGATTGCACCGCATTCCTTGAGCGGAGCCTTTCCGGAAAATCTTGTTTCGCCGCTGTAGGATACTGAGCAGTATGCGTATGGTTCTCAGTGGACCAAGCGTCTCATGTTTTCTTCGGTATTCCTTCCGTAGCCCCATTAGGTGCCCGAAGTAGGCATTCGATTCTGGCCAACATACTTTCCTATGCGGTTTTTTTTTCATTTCGGTGCCTCCGCCTCACAGAAAAAAATACATTATTGCAGCGCAGCGAATTGTCGCATGGTGAAAGTTCGATTTTGATACTTCTTTTGCGGAAAGTAATGGGCGACGGGACGCTTCAGTTGCCGGATACGTTTATTATATTATTGCGAAAGCAATTATATGGACACTCCAGGCGCATTCCTGCCATCGCCCTCATGTTTCGTATAAAGTCCAAAGGTGATAACATCGTGACCACGCGCTGCATGCTGTATGTGCGAGTGAAAGCGTGAGAGGGGAGGTGGAATGGGTGAGCTGACGATGGTGGCTCAGTCTTGTGTGCGCAAAGGAGAAAAGCGGGGAGCAAGCGCGCCGCCTTCCGTCGCGCGCAATACATCGGGGGGAGTGGATGGAATGGGTGCGGAATCTAGGATTCTGTGAACCTATGATTGTGCAACATGTTTATTTGCCTTTTTTGACGCATTATATACAGTTACTTCTTCTTACGTACATAGACTCATTGGAGACTTATACGTATACCTAAATATCTTGTTGCGAGGTTTTGTGTATACATGCAGTGAACTTTGTTTCCAGTGACACTTTTTGTCCTTTATCAAGCCGTATTTTTGCATTTGTATATCCCATTGTATCTTTGCATTTCTAATGTAAGAGGGCGAGTCAAATGAAAGTGAGCATACCCTAACCACGCAATAATGGTTCGGTTCACTATCTGCGAGGCATGCGCGTAGGAGAACGGCATGTCTCATTTACAAAAAGTGACACGCAGGTGTGAAGATAAATGTTCTTTAATGCTCTCATACTCTGGGTTAAATATGGTTGCGTCACATAATGGACACTTCAAAAGTTGAACAGCCCGGTGCCGCGAAGTTTTTTCACAGCTGAAGGTGTTTCCAAAACAGAAATTAATCACCATATGACTGCCGTGTACGTTGAACACTTCATTTCATTAAATAAATAAACCAATAAAGAAAGAAAGAAAGAAAGACTGTGAAGCGTTGGAGCAAACGGTTCAAAGGACGTTGCAAAGGCATTCCAAGACCGGGCCAAAACCATCGTTTTGGCCCGGTCTTGGAAGTTACAGAAAGTTAAATCCTAGTGTCTGTTGGAAACAGAACTTCGATTTAGGGCCTGAATTTTGTTTAAAATATTTTGAAAAATTCGAAAGTTTGAAAAAATAGAAGCACGACGTTTACAAACTAATAGCTATGCATGAAGAACAGATATTGTGGTTCTGTAAATGGCATTTATTATAACAGTCAAAGCAAACAAATTTGTTATGTCAATTTGTATCTTACGTGAATTGGTTACGTTGTGTACAAGGGTTCTGCAAAAGCCGTATTTCCACAATACTAAATTTTTTTGAGATTCATGTGTAGCATATCTATTTTGTCCGCTGTAGATGTACTATTAGATGCAATTCACAGAATTGTGATATCATTTTTCATTGTTGAGTCACGGAGATTTATTCTTGATAGTTTCGTTTTCTGAAGATTTTCAATTTTGGCCAATTTTAAATAAATAATTGACCACCTAAATGAAAAATTCGAAACCAGTAGTCACTAGAATTAAACTTTTTCTTTTAAATGCAACAAACCTCCTCAAATTTGGTGAAGTGGTTGCAGGGAAAAACGAATTCCCCTGCTACATGTACTTAAATGGGAGCACCCGAGCTAAAGCTTCCTCTTAAGGTGGAGGCTGAGCTGCAACGTGCAGATGTGTATATATATATATATATATATATATATATATATATATATATATATATATATATATATATATATATATATATATATATATATATATATATATATGTATATGGATATATATATATATATGTATTGGGCCAGTGGCGTAGCCCCCCCCGAACAAAATTTCTGGCTACGCCACTGGAACCTGACGATCGGTTTTGGGCCGCCCGTCAAGCTGATTCGACCCGACTCTGACGGTTTCGTGCAGACGTAGCTTCTCACAGCCTCAATGCTCTCCGCGCGCCTTCACAGGTTCTCTTTTGTCTATGCATGTGTGTTTGTTTTTTTCCTCTCCTTCTCTCCGGAACATGTGGTAGTCGGCTGGTTGAGATTATACGCCTCCCATAGCTAACAGCATAGGAGGCCTCTATAGAGCGCCGTAAATACGGGCCTTTGTTGCTGCACAGAGTGAAACATGCATGTGGTGGCAGGAGTTGCCGATTCTTCCTTTTATATTTCTTTGCTCACGAACCGATGTGTAACGATGGTCACGTGCGCGCCACGTGGAGCTAAGGGACCTGTCCACCGCTCGTGTCCCCCGAAAGGCGGTTATTTACATGCCAGGCTTCAGTTGGCTATGCGGAAAGAACACGAAATAAAGGGATTTAGAGAAGGTTTTGTTGTGGAGGAAGAACGGCGCGCTCGCGGACACTCTCCTTTCGCCGCGACCTCTTTCCTGCCTACCGCTAATTCTCATTCGCTTGTGTGAGTGCGCGTGAGGTCAGCAGTGAAGGCGACTCAAGTGGTCCATTAGTAACCCTCTCGGCGGCGCGGTCTCTCCTGGTGCCGCAATAGACCGAGGGTGGGTTGATGGTTGCCCGCCCCAAGGTCGCGTCAGAGCTTGCCCACCGCGCTGTTTCTCACACTGCAAGACTTGGAGGAAGTGAGACCCGCACGCCAGGCAGCAATGGTCTGCAGCGCGTGTGCGCCGCGTGGAGCAACTGTGGAGGCATACAAAAAAACAGACCCAGAATTCCTCGGTGCGCTTATAGGGTTCGTAATCCTTTTTCCAGGCGAGACTTAGCTCAACCAGTGCCGCCTGCAAGTTAGGCTAAGGAGAAGAAAAAAAATGGCGTCTAACACTCTAAAAACAGTTGCGCCCTTTGGGGTGTATATTTGTCCCACAACAATAATCGTCATCTGTCTTGCCCACGTTTCCTTTCTTTAACGCTGCGAGCCCGGTACTTCCCAGTCACGAACGGCATGCGCGTTATCAGTGTGACTCAGCATTCTCGACAGGAAAGTAGCGAGCGCCGAGTTTTCAAGAAATGAAACGCAAGCAAGCCAGATGACGATTATTGTTGTGGGACAAATATACACCCGAAAGGGTGCAAACTGTTTTTAGAGTGTAAGGCGACCGAAGTAAAACAAGGAAAACTGAGGTCTATCTATCTCCGCCTTCCGGGAATCGTAGGGCAGACGAGTGTTGAACCTGGGACCTATTTTGTACCGTAATTATATATTACAGCATATATCATATAGTGTCATATATCGTGTAGTCCATTGCTGAATACATTATCATACAGAAGCGAAGTTGTGCACATCGCAAATAAGAAGAATGCAGGGCTTAATTTCTCTAAGCACTATTTTTCTTTCGTTAACGTCACAAAATTTATAATAATGCGCCTAAAGAATATTTCAAATATTTTGCTTGTAGCGTATTTCTAATTTCATTCATCAAGCTATTCTTCAACATCAACCTCTCGCCCACTTACCGCTTTATATTCTCTATGTACCAGCTTGAGGGTGGTTTCCACAATTACCGAATGCTGATGTTGCATTGAGCTAGTTGCGAGCAGAATCGTCTTTTATTTCTCCTTATAGGCATTGGCGCCTCATAGATCTTTTATATGGCTCTTTGTTTGTTTGTTCGCTTGTTTGCTTGTTCTCCACGTAGATAGTCACGTGTGACTTAGAGGGAGTCCAACTCCGGGTACTCGAACAAGCAGCGCAGTGGTAGAGAAAGTATACGTTCCCCATCCATTGGCGCATGAAATGTAGAAGCGTCAAGCCTAAGCGAGTGACCGGATAACTCCGGTCGCTCTTGCATCCTTTCGCGATTGTCCGCAGAATTCTTATCGGCTGCCGGTCTTTGTTCGTCGGGTCAATGTATATTTAGCAATTGAAGCCTCAATACGAACGTTATCGATATACACGTGGCGTGGCTGTATTTCGTCCGGGTAAAAAAGAAAAGTACTGAGGGTAACTATTGATCCAGTCATGTGGGGTAGCCAGGAGGTGGCACAGCGGGCACGTGCCCCTTCCCCCTCTCCAGAAAATTCGGTATTAGTATGCGCGGTCTGTTCAGCCCTACTCACCCTCCCCTCCCCGTCCCCGGTTAAGTGCGGGCTCTTTCCGCTTCCCGGAAAAAAAAATTATGTCTAAGCCACTGGATCCTGCACACATAGAGCTTGCTTTTCGAGGCACCTTCTTAGCCCTCTACAAATCACCTGAGGCCCGTACATACGACGGTCAAATTGGGCGTATTATTACGAAGTCATCCGACAGGCTAATCACAAGTAGCTCTTACAAACGAAGTGCTTCATGAATTCAGCCTCTAAAACATTTTAATGGGAGAAAAAAAAAATTTTTTCAGTGTTACATGAGAACAGTAAGGCTGTAGTTGAGATAATCCATCCGTGTGGAAAGCCGCGCATGACAGCGACAGGAAAAAAACAAAGAGAAAAGAAATGAGAAGCTTCCTAAAAAAAGAAAACAGCTTTCTTCATAACAAGGACATTAGCTCAATTTACCCGCCGTGATAGAGCCATATATAGCGACAGCACACAAATGCACACAAATTATCTGGCTCGGAGCAGCAATGTTTCTCAAGGAGACTCGGCTTCTCCTTTTCTGCCAAAGCTCATTTGTGGACGCGATTAAACATGCATTCCCATTTTCAGCACCATAACGAGATAACGAGGAACGCCCACAGCTTGACATTTCAAAGTTATTTTTAGCTTTTGCATAGAGTTGAGATCATTTGCAAGACCGTCTGTCTCGTCCCCGCTTGATTATATGTCGCTGCCGGCTCACCGCCATATATACTGTGTGCACTTGATGGGGAAGCTCAACGCTGTATAACGTTTGATATTATTCGAGATTGTGGCGCAGAGAGGGTAAGCTCTCTGCCTTTCATCTTTTGCTTTCTCTACTCTCTTTTAGAGATGGCAAAGATGGACTGCAGAAAAGGCGCTCCTATATGACGCTCTCCCAACCGGATAAAAAACCGCGCCCTACTCCGAAAGTCTGTCTCGTATTTTGTGAATTATCCTAACAACCAACGACAGACGTGACAACCAATGCAGGAGTGGCTAACCAGGATTTAAACGCGTATATAGAACATAGAGGAAATCCCAGCAAAACCAACCTTGGGTTGACATCTTTGTATACCGTAGCTGGCACATTACGGCTATAGAGACGCGCTGCCCATTTCAGTGATGAGCGTACGCCTCAGCACCCATGGTGGACCTTGCAGAGAATATGGTACTTTTATTCAGCATTAAAATGTGTTCACTCCCAAGACACGACGTGGTTGACCATGTAGAAACGCCCCGCAGCGCCGTAGTATACGATGAGAGACACGCGACGAATTTCGTAGACACAAGTGACTCGTAACTTCTTTCTTCATCGTCAGCTAAGGTGCCCGCGCCTACTATATATACGTAAATTATTGCTCTGCGAAGCGCCTAGCGTGCCAAGCGTCTCAAGACGCTGGCCTGAATGAGTTTGTTTCGCCTTTTCAGCGGGCACATGTCCGCAATGGAGCTTCCGCAATGGAGCTTCCGCGGTGGGGGACCAGTGTTGGAAACCAACCATTGGACATATCTATTTATATAATTTCTAGTGCTAGTGTCCCGAGCTGGCCAAATATAAAAGGCCAGGACCATACAAACTGCAGAGCGGGGAGGTGAGCAAAAGAAAAAAAAAGCAGAAGCAATCGCTTTAAAAGTCTTTCGGAATGTTATGATCCCGAGAATAAAAATCTCAGTTAAACACACATCACTGGTCTTGTGTGACTGGCTTTGAATGCGTCGTGAATGCAATAGTGCTGAGGAAAGCCAAGATTGACAGGTTTCAACTTGACATAATTTAATGTTTTACTATCTTCTACTAAGGCAGTTATGCCTGGAGTGACTCTCTCGGACACGTAAGGGGTAATCTCGTTACGAACGGTGCCGGCCTGCACGACACGGGAAAAGTTGAATGTGTACACGGCTGCAGACGCTGAAGATGAAATACATATATCGTGCTAAAGCAGTGAAAGTTGATCAAAGCAATCAAGAACATATTTGTACTGCTATATCATCTTAACAAAAATAGTTTTATGTCTTCGTTTCCGGCATCTTCCTGCTGAGCGCCTGTACAGGAAATGACGTAAACGATGGCACACATCTAAATCATCGAGGAAGTAGTAAAGAAAGAAAGGTGTGTGAAAGAACTGCCTTACTGCTAGGTTCTATAGTTGTGTCAGCGGCCTAATACTGGAATTTCCGAATCGAGTCAAATACAAATATTCGAGAAAGATGGCCTTCCCATATCCAATCGAATAACTTTCTACTTCTCGAAACCCTACGAATCAAAGTTTGTGGAGAGACCGTGTGGTAAAAGAACGAAGCTTATTTAACACGTGTGTCTAAGGCGGTTCGCAATTAACTAGAGCTCCGTTCTAATAAGGAGCTTGCAAATGAGAAACAACTGCTTGCACTTATCTGGTGCCCAGTGACAATGTGACAAGGTGCATGCATACAGTGTTGTCTAATTGAAGAAAATATTTCGCATTTATTTCTTTTCTTTTTCCTTTCCCCTATCCACTCCTGTCAATACCGGCCACTGTTTTTATTATTTCTCCTTCTATTTTTTTTTGTCCCTCTTCCCTCTTCGACAACCAATAAAAACACCGGCGAACAGTGGAGAATCGAGCGCCCAGGGTTCACATGGCATGCCACATATACCTATTTATACATTGAAACATTTGCTCAATTCATTTAACATATCCGCCTCATTTCATATGCACGGCCGAGCAATTCACATATCTATTGTATTTTTGCGGCGAAGCTGGACCCCGATCACCATCAATGGCTCATAACCCCGTAAGCAAGCAAGAAAGGCATACCCACCTAAGGCAGAGGCTGCAAGCATTCAGCAAAGTGAAGCGAACACCCAACCACTTAAAAGATGATAAGGCTCTCGTGATAGCAGTGAGGAGCACGTAGCGCTCCCCGCACAAGTTTCACGGTAAAGATTAGTGTTGTGCAAGCTGCCGCGGTGACGCCAGCTTGCGACGCGGAGTGTGACGTCCCTAGCCTTTTGTATAAAAAAATTGCCAGCCTAGCAACCGATTTCAATGTTGTTGCAGCACCGCTATGGGCGGCGGCGTGCTGTCAGAATTACGATTACTCCCATTCCTACCATTACTCTAAGATAGCACTGCTTCCGCTACTCTAAAGCAATGAAGCATTGCATACTCCCCTCAGCAGTTGTAGCGCGGTGGTTTTCAACTCCTTCGCTGGACATCCTCTTTGGCAGGGCCGGGATTTTTTTTATTTCATTTGGATTTTCTTCCAAATTTTTGTTTTGTGTTTTCAACCTATAGATTATTGCGATTGTGATTGGTTTTAGCCTGCCATATACATTTGGTGGCGCGGGCTTGTCGCACACTTATTTTTGTTTCGTGTCTGAGGGACAAAAAAAAAAAGATATCCTCACACTATACAGCACCATGCATTCCTCAATGGGATGTAAATATGGTGATACTGGTTAGATGTTAAATTTCCTTGCCTCAGCGAGGACAACAAAATCGTATATAGACTGCCCAAGAGCGAGGCATTCTTACTAAAAGACTGGATCAGATTAAACCTACGAAAGTTGCCGGTCGTGTGTGCTCGCTCAGGGAGGAGTGTTCTCTGCGCAATATACCACGACTCTCCAAGGGCACAATCAGTCCGAAAAGCCCTCATATGCATCTATCTTTCTCCCTCGAGACTTCACTAAGTATTTTTATCACCTTATGCCTCGAACAAAGATGAACACGCAACAATGTCGAATTGCCTATTCTCGAATCCAACACGAATCGAATACCAAGGACTAGTCTATTTTTATTAGAAATTTCTAATATTTGCGCACTGTTTTATTTTCTGCGTGTGGCTTCCTGGTGTCCAGTCTCATGCGCTCTCTGTCCTTCTTCCTCTAAAAAGAGCCTGGCAGAAATTTTTGAAGATAGTTATACCATTTTTTTTTGCCGCATTTTATATCGGCCACTGCACAGCGAAGTACACACTGATGATACAACGGTGTGTTGCAATCCGCCCTGCCCATAATAGATAACCTTGGTAGGCCTATATAAACCTTTCGAGCACAGTCAACACCTGTCAAGCCGTAGCAGAGCGAATGTCGTCAAAGCATCGACAGCGTTGTCCTTCGCCTTAAGTACGGGTCGGACAAACAAGAGGGTTGACTCTGCACTCATTGACCGATAATGCTTTATTGTTTAAAATGAAGACGGCTACGTGACAGCGTCCTCCACTCAGGGGCGCTCCTTCACCCCAGAGAAAAATGTCAAGAGTGAAAAGGGTGGCGTGCATGGTGACAACACGTAAGCGCCCAACGTTACTGTAATTTAGGAGCGTCGTCTGCGCCGGAAACAGACACAGCTTCGCCCACACAAGTACGAAGTACTCGTAAGCATCCCTGAACACCCGCTTGTGTCATATCGTTGCCTTTCCCATCTCCGTTTATTCATTAATTCATTAGTCCCTGGCGCGTTGAACCATTGCAATGACACCTGCCAACCATGCATGTACCGGAAGTGCCAGAAGTGAAGCGCATCGAACTGGAGCGTGAACTTGCACGCATGAACGCGCGCACACACTTTCTCTCATTCTCGCCGCAAGTGCCACCGAGTGCGGAAGAAGGGTTCTAAATGCCTTTTTCTCACTCCCATTTTGAGCAGAACTTTTTGTTGGGCTAGTTGGTGCATGTTACTGAAGTACTTAGCGCCAAACAGACGACACAAGAAGAGACACGGACGAGCGCTCGTCCATGTCTCTTCTTGTGTCGTCTGTTTGGCGCTATAGTACTTCAGTAACCCACTTTGAGCCGTGGCCACTCCAACGATGGTGGTCATGCCCTGCCGACTGCCGACCGCACTGCCTGACCTTGCCTGACGACATCGCCCCCCCCCTCCCGCCCCCACTGCCCTCTCCCTTCGATACTTTCGTCTCGGCCCTTTCCGTCCTACGTGGTCGGGGCAGGGGAACGCCCTGTTGTGCACGCGTGTGTATGTGCGCGCGCATAGGTCGCCGGAATTACGCGGCCGCCCTTGACTGGTCGAACCCGTTTGCAAGCGTGCGCATCCTGGGACGCCGGCGCAGCGACCGAGTCGGCATAGCGGATCGCGGACTCGGCCGCGTGCGATGTTTCCGGCAGCCAAACTCAGTGTGGTTGCAAGGTCGCAGAACCCCCCCCCCCCAAATCCGGCGATGATACGGTGCGAGATGCGGCAGGCATACGGCACGTAGTCAGAATTAGGAATGACGCTGATGCACATGGCTTGGAGCAATTGCTCGCAAGTTGACATAAAAAGGAAAGAGCCCACATTGGATGAAATAAAACAGCAGAGATTAACTATCGTTTAGCTAGTTTAGATTAACTATTTACTGTCCTGACGGTACAGTAAATGCAGCGCATTGCATGAGGGCATGAGTCGCATGCACATGTAGGGCGGATGATAAACTCAGGCAAAGGTTAACCTGCAATGGCCCTTCTCACGGCGTTGCTGATCAAAAGCTGCCTGCTGCTCAGGAGTACGTATGACGCGTGGCCTACCCATTACGGAGCCGGAGGGAAACTGCTGCGCGCGCTTGGCTGCGACGGAGAGCAACGACGTCCCTACAGGCGCAGCTAATCCAACACCACCTAGATAGCACAAGGCCTTTTCGCTCCGTTCCATGACGTCATGTTACCTGGCCCGATTGCCATGGAATCTCTTGGGAATACTCCCGAGTAGGCAACAGCGATCTTGACGTCACCGCTGTCATCACGCCAGCCTTGTCAATGGAATTTTTTGGCCAGGTAACGTGACGTCATGGATCGAAGTAAACAGGCATTGTGCTATCTAGGTGGCGTTGGCTAATTGCGTGCCTCTCTTTCTCTGTTATCTTTTTTTTTTCGCACATGCACATGGGTTTGCGCCGGAGGAGTTTTCGGCGTACAGGTGATCGCCAGGCGGTGGACCGACGGATGAATAGGCTAGCCATATGCAGCTTCACCGTAAAAGAACAATCTTGAAAAGGTGTACACACAAGAAAGCGCAAGGTGAATACAAAAGAAAAAGGAGCAGAATGACAGTTGAACAATGTATGAAAATACATGGTATCACGCAACAACGTAAAGCTCGGAAAAGAACAATGACAACGAGTTATGAAAAATACAAAGATCATGAAAATAAGCGTTATAAAGACTATTCTGTGGACGGTTGAGTGTTGGTGATGACAGGCAGGAACATGGAAAGGTATTTCTCTTTGTCCCCGCTCTTCTTTCCGTCCTTGCTTCCTCTTTCCCTTCCCTTAATGCAGTGTAGCGTATCGAAGGCTTAACTCTGGTTAACCTCCCTGCCTTTCTCTCATTTGCATCTCTCTCTCTCTCTCTCTCTCTCTCTGTTCTCCGGTGACCTTGCGCGGAATTCTAAAAGCAACAGGTTGGCATTTGACGAGTCAACACCAAAATGCGTAAAATTGATCAGAAGCAGTGAGTGGCTGACTACATCAAAAGATTTGCTGAGGCCACAGTAAATTGCGCCAACTTGCCCCCTTTGAAGTGCTGGTGCGCAGATCTGTGTTGTGAAACTTGCGAGATTTTTGACAGTGGTGCGGCCGGTTTGAAACCCACGCTGACTCGAAATCAATGAGTGCTTTACAGTAAAAGAAAACATGTTGTGAAGAGCAAGCTCAAAAAATCTTAGACATGTCACAGAGAAGAGAAAGCGGGCGATAATTCGAGACATCGGTGTTTACAGCCAGACTTAAATACAGGAAAAAACACGAGCAGTTTTTCACATTTGAGTTGAAGTCGAAGTATTTAAAGAATTATTAAGCATAGATGTCTATACTGGGGCAAATATACTGCCGTAAGGTTCTAGATTTGCGGAAGGGATGTCATCAGTGACAGGCTTCAAGTGCCTGAGGCACTTGCTGATGAGCTTGTCATCAAACAACGCAGTACTACATGTAGGAACTGTCGTGTGCTGCTGAATGAAACCAGCACTGAAACCTGAAGCTTTATGTAAGGATGAGAAAGTGGCAGCAAAACATTCCGCGACTGCTTGGGTTTTTGGCCTAAATTCAAGCAGGCGAGAACACTATCCACGTATATTATAGAGCGTTTGCGGATGTACTTCCAAAATTCAGCCGGCCAGTCAAAGACGCTCTTTTCCAAGAAAGCAACATATGAGCTGTGATCCCGCTTATAGACGCGTTTGTAGATAGTCCTAAAAAAAAGTAGAATTCTTCCCTCCACTCATTAGTCTCAGGACTTCTTGATTTACGGTGCGCGCGATCTTTATACATTAGGGCAGTTACAAGTACAGATGAGAACCAGTGGGGATATCTAGAGCGCTTAGGACTGTACTGGGGAATTGATTTGCGCATATATACTGCTCAAAACAAAATGTTCTACTTGGTCATCAACATTGGTTTTCTTTGTGACCAATGGCCAATCGGTGGTACACAAGAAATCATATAAAACGACACAGTCACCACGCTTGAAATCAAAACGAGAGAATTCATTAATGCCACTGGACGAGCTCTACTTCAGGGCTGACACAGAGACAGTTATCTCTAGTGACGGTTGAAACTTATCTTGACGCACAAGGGAAATGTCAGAACGAGAGACATCTATAACTTGAGCATTCAAAAGGCAAAAGTCTAAGACGTTGGCACAGGAACTGGCGATCACGTATGCTGCTAAAGGGAGCAGAAGGACAGAAAGTCTAAGAGGCTGCATTTGTTCTATATGTAATGATTGTAATGAGTATATCTAAGCGCGTTCCAATCAATTCCAGTTGTATTACAATCACCAAGAAGGATTAGTCTGTGCTTGCCATGGGAAGATAAGACACTTTCAAGAGAATAGATGACCTGATCAAACGACACAAGGGAAATATTCGGCGTTACAAAGAAAGTTCCAATTAACAATTCTTAACAGCGCGCTAGGCAAATTGACTACTGTACACTTTCTAGGTCGTTGCGCCGAGCACATCTCAATGAGCTGTCAACAGCAATCACGCCGTCATTATTATTATTATTATTATTATTATTATTATTATTATTATTATTATTATTATTATTATTATTATTATTATTATTATTATTATTATTATTATTATTATTGATTGTTGTTGATGGTTGTTGTGGTTGTGGTTGTTGTGGCTGTTGTTGTGGTTGTTGTTTTTGATCATTCATTTACCGTGCCCAGGAACAACCGTGAGGTCTGAGTGCTCGCGCACGCATACATAAAAAAGCGAATAATAATAATAATAATAATAATAATAATAATAATAATAATAATAATAATAATAATAATAATAATAATAATAATAATAATAATAACATCATCTAACTAAAAGCTGTAGAGGAAGAGCAAACCAATAAGTATGTGCTGGTGGGCCTGTTCTGTTTTTTTCCTAGACAAACAAATTGAGTGGCACCTCTAAAAACTTCACTCACCTCGAAGAGTTTCCCATAAGAAGCTCACGTGAAGACGGTGAACGAGACTTCCTTGCGGACCCTCAGCGTTCTTTGCTTGGGGCGTTTCTCATCGACAGGCAACTGCGCAAAAAATAATATAAATATAATATATGGGGTTTTACGTGCCAAAACCACTTTCTGATTATGAGGCACGCCGTAGTGGGGGACTCCGGAAATTTTGACCACCTGGGGTTCTTTAACGTGCACCTAAATCTAAGTACACGAGTGTTTTCGCATTTCGCCCCCATCGAAATGCGGCCGCCGTGGCCGGGATTCGATCCCGCGACCTCGTGCTCAGCAGCCTAACACCATAACTGCGCAAAAAAGAGATCGAACAGTGTCTCCAAGGAAGCATTTGGACCACGTAAGCAGAAATGAATGAATCTCAAAAGCTTAACACACAATGTATGCCTGTACCTGCGGTGCCAGCAGCTGCTCATAAGCTATTCCTGCTCCGCCCACCACATCAGCGCCCGTAATGATTCGTGAGTTGTCAGAAGTTGGCAAAGGCGTGGTCACCGCGTCTTCACGCTGTTGTACAGAGCTCCTTGGCGAGCGCCGCGCAGATGTGAGCTCTTAAGCACGGCGTATAAACTTACCACACTGGAATGCCGGCAGACTCATCCCGAGAAGCGCCATGTTGAAGGACACGTTGCGACGCTGTGCTCAACCAAACCACGCGCAGCACTCGTTGCAATGTCCGGTTGTGCTTCGCATATCCGCAGGAGGCAGATATTTTGGCACCTGCCACGGTGGCGCTGCAGCTGTGACGTCCTGCTGCTGAGCGCGAGGTCGCCGGTTCGGTTCCCGTCCACGGCGGCCGCATTTCGATGGGGGCGCGATATTCAAGAAAAAAAAAACACGTTCGCGTACACCTAGATCTATACGTGAACGTTAAAACAAAATTCCAGGTGGCTAAAAATTAATCCGGGGTCTTCTACTACGGAGTCTGTCATAACCCCACGTTGCTTCGGCACTTATAAACCCCATGAATCGGCAACGAAAAAAAAAACAAAAAAAAACAAAACATCGCGGATGTACTTTTGCATCTCTCCCTTTTTTTTTTGTTGTTGTAGAGAAGATTCTTGCAACGCATATACATTTCCGACGCGATATGGACGTCACAAGTGATATTATAATGCCATTATTACACATTCTGGGGCTCACAAGTGATATCAGACTCCGGATGCGTGCTCCGGTATTCCTGTGGATATACGTCCACGGTAGCACGTCCACGCTATGCTATATCGCTCTATCGTTGCGTAAGCTAGAGCCGGCGTAGCAGCCGACGACTCCAATCGCACCTGCGACAAGCGCGAAGTTGACGCCTTCTTATCGCGATATATGAGTAGCCCCCTCGTGAGTATACTCTGATCAAGTCTACCCGAGGGAAGTGGGTCGCGATATCGCTCACGGGGATCGCTTAATTAAGCCGCCAGGCTCTTACGTCAGCCCCGCCGCCGTCTGCCGTAAGAGGCCCGCGTCATATGACGTCGCACCACTGTACGCTGGATCGATATCGACTGCGATAAATAGTTAGTCTGAGTGAATAGTTAGAGCAAACAGCGGATCCTGCTCATACGCATGCACTTAAGCGGGAATACCACGCGCGTCTCTACGTGCAGTTCGCAGGTGTTTGAGTTCATATATAGTATGCTTGTGGATAATCAGCCGCGGTACCTCATGTGGATCATGGATGTGGCGTTTCATGCCGAGACAAGAGATAACGGTTTCAATTATCCGGCTGCGAAGGCCGCATTCCCGTGGAGGTGGAATGAGAAAAAACGCTTGTGCGTTTTTCTTTGGGTCCGTGTTAAGAAATTCATGCGTATTAAGGTTCGAACCCCGGACAAGGACGAATTTTTCTTCAACTGCGAGGCTTTCTTTCTGTGAAACTCGCATGGCTTTCCTTTATAGCTTCGTGCTACAATTTGGGTGGACCGTCAATTTCTTCCTTTCATATTACAGAACAACGGCTCAGGTCAAAATGAATCTTTTCACGGCGTCCATCTTAGCCGGTGTGTTTCTTTGGTACACCGAACCTCACCAGTCTGTCAATGTGTGGAAAACCAGTAATCAGCAAACGACGTTGATTGCCATGGCCTTCTGCAATGACATGCTGATTAATGATTACAGCATTAACTCTCACCTTTGCTGCTACAAGTGGTAGTGAACGACAACGGTGATGTGCCTTGCAAAGCTGACGATAATGTGCAGCTTTTCATTTCCAAATATGGCCACGGCATGAACGTAATGAGCATGTGCGAACGTCTGTGAAGGAATTACGTGTTCGTTGCTCAATTCATAAATACAAATTTACGACGCCGCAATGGTGACCGCCCGCCGCACGTGCGACAAGGCGGCCATATTTGTGAAAGCGAGTCGTAGAAGGACAGTGAAGAGAGATCAAGAGCCCGTATTCGGCAAAAATAAAAATAAAAATGGTTCTTACGCTGAAACTAACTCTTAAGGTGTCTCTCACCAGTTCTGGCCATATTGAGCTGACAAATGCAGTAGATACAATGTGCGCTAAAGATCGTGTCTGCAAAGTATTACATCGCTACGCGCCGCGGAAATAAACTTCAAACCAAGCTCCGTTTGCACTTCTCGCGGGCGCCACGCTCCCAGTCGACGCATCTGTACAAGTGCGCCTATGTACATGGCAGTGCTGTGACGTCACTCACAGTGACACGTGACATGATATGACAAGAACTTTATATGAGTCCTGAGGAACTGAGATCTTGGGGAGCCAAAGCCGAAGGCTTCCGAAGATCAAGTCAGTGGCTCCGCCCACGATGGGACCGATAGATGAAGTCCCACCGTAATGTCGTGGAACCTCTGGACAACCTGGAGTTGAATGTGGAGATTGCTGCTCTTGAGAGATTCCTGCTATTGTTCTTTCGTGATGGGTGGAGAGGCGTTAAAGACTCGGCACAGCCAGACAATGTGTTCAAAAGAGCATGAGTCATGACCACATTTGGGGCACGACTGTGAGTGTTCAGGATCTATCCTGTTAAGGGACCGAGGAGTGAGATACCAACGGATTTGCAGAAATCTGTGCTAGCCTGAGGTTTGTTCAATTTCGTGTGAGGGGCTGGAAATGTCCTCCTGTCCAGTCGATAATGGGAAACAATTTCGTGGAAAGTACACAATGGATCTTTGTGGATGTTGACCTCGTTCCAAGCCTGGCAACCCGCGACAGCGCGGTACGTGAAATCGCGCGTTCTGCGGTAGGCCTGCTCGTTAGGATTACATCCAAGCGGGTTAATTGAGCTGGAACCACGAGATGTGGTATCCTCCTTCACTGCTCTCCTATAGTCCTTTGAAGTGCTTTAATCACAATACTGTTCGCCTGTTCAGACACGAAGGTGGACGAGAAGGATCTAATCGCCGTGCGCGAGTCCGAGAAGACAATAGCGGGAACTTTTGAGCTGTGAAAAGCCAGAGCGATCGCCGCTTCCTCCGCCACATGGGCGAAATTCGTATAAACAGAGGTTACATTGACCAGGTTGCCTCCCGCGTCTACCACCGAGACAGGGAACTTATCCCCACTGTCATATCTGGCAGCGTCGACCAAGAGGGGGTCTCGTTTCTGCTGATTGATCTTTTGAAGGATGGACTTGGCTCTCGTGACTCTTCTACCCTCGTTATGCACTGGGTGGATGTTTCGCGGGACGGGGTCAAAAATTATGCGAGTTCTGGTTTCCCGGGTCAAGCTAACTTTGGTCGCCTGTTAATGTCTGGTTTGGATTTCTGCTTCTTCTAACATCTTGATCCCTGGCTTAGTGGATGAACGTCTCATTATTTGAGCCGCTGTATTAGCTTCTATTAGCTCATCGATGGTGTTATGGAGTCGTAACTCCAGCAGCTTCTCAGTGCTTGTGGACTGCGGAAGGCCGAGCACGCGCTTGGGGCCGGTTCTGATTAGGGAGCCTAGCTTGACCTTTTCCGCTTTACCCCAATTAAGGTACGGCGCGATGTAGATAACATGACTCAGGAAGTGACACGTGACTTTGAGAAATATTCAAAGCAGCATCACTTATATGTTTAATCTGTTCCTTCAATAGACCAATTAAAGTTTAGAGAAATAATAAAACGTACCAACCGAACGTCTGCGTGCTTTTGTCTTACTTCGTACCGTAGCAAAGAGACGTACTTTCGTTTCGTCTGCTTGTTCCCACGCTTGCGCGCAGAAAACGAAACTATGTAATTTTCTACCGTGTTACAGCGCTTCGATCATGCTTTTTCATCATCTCGCGCCTGCCTCAGAGGGTCATGATTATGGCACTGACTTGTACCACTAATCAGGTGTTTTCAAGCATAGCGCGCAAAATTGTCCCCTGCGCGAAACGAGACAAACGCAACAGCTCGCGCGCGAGACCGTCACCGGAAGCGCGCCACTCAGCAAAAACGCGAGAAAGAGGAAAAAGAAACGAAGGCGGGGGCCGTGACGTATTCGTCACGCGGTCTTTCGGCTCCGGTGCGGGAGAAGGCAGGGAAGGAATTTCGCTTGCGGAGGCTAGACGAAGCGAGTGGAGAGAGTGCCTATGCTGGCACTGACGCTCGCCTCCTGAAAGCATGGGTTCGCGGCACTTCAAGTATTTCAGTTCCTGCTATTAAGGAACTAATTCAAAAGATTACTGCGGTAGAACACTCCTTAGAGGGCACGCAACAACTTCCAGCGCATAACCAAAATTTGCCATGCAGCCTGGTGGGGGGCCTTTGACGAGCAGATTACAGCCAATCGCGATGGCTGACATATAACTATAGCGAAAGCGGCCGGTGAAGAGATACCAGCCCTTACGAACAGAAATTTTTGTGAACTCGGCCCCAGATCTTCCCCGCAACGATATAAATTACGCAGTGGAAGCGTTCATTTGTTCAGACAATAGCTAGTATTAAACTTGCTTCTTGTAGCAATTGAAATTGCGGGACAGTGCATTTTGCGGAATAGTGCATATTGTGCTTTTTTCTCAAATTCTATCACGCGCCAATTCAAATATCAGCTATATGAGCAGCTTATCGCCAGTCGAGCCGCATAAACCATAGCAAAGCCGTGCATCCTTCCATAGCGCAGACTGTACCACTTACATGCGCTTACATTTTGTCACAACAGCAAGGGACTAGGACGGTCTGTGTGCCAACGCCGTGCGCCACTCCGACGTACATAATTTCAAGCCTGTTCTGGGGCCACGTACTGTTTTACTAAACTCAGGCCATTCCACATTTAACACGAAACAAACATAACTTTAGTTTCATTCGCTTGCAGAGGACAGATTCATCTTGTGACAATGACGGAGATGCAGCTTCATTTGTAGACTGCATCGAAGTGTCCCTGTAGGTTAGATCATGTTTAACCCCACTCAGTAGCGCCACCCCGCTAGCAGGACATATTTATGTGCGTGTCGACAACACTCGTCGCATCGCTTCAAATTTACTATTTATTCGCAAGTTACGTTTACGGGCAGGGCCTGTTGCTGATGGATATGCCCCAATTACACGCAACAACTCGTACTGACGAACTGTTCTCAATTGAGAGTAGGACGCAGATGCTCCGCGACGGCGAATGAGACGATAAAGGCGCCAGTTGCTGCGAAAACCTTGCATGCATCAGGCTGTGGCCGCCAACTATACCTACAACACGGGTACAGTTCATGTCTCCGGTTGTGTCCGTTGTAGAGAGAGAGAGAGAGAGCATAATGCAAGAGCTTCTAACCAATATATTCCTACACACATAATCAGGTCCTCGCGCTAAATCATGCGTGACGTATTGACGCGTCATATATATATAGTGAAGATACCATCAGCCACGGTACGCCGCTAATTACACAGGCGTGCGTAGCATAGGCTGGCATGACGAGACTCCGTTTTATATATATATATATATATATATATATATATACACAAACGAGAAGAAAGGGGGTTAACCGAGGGGCCCGATTTTTATTAGTCATATCATAAGAAGCTAACAAACACAGACACCAAGGACAACATAGGGGAAATTTCTTGTGCTTAATAAATGAAATAAAGAAACGATAAATTAATGGAAACTAAAGTGGATGAGAAAACACCATAACCTTCGCGAAATGCGAAGGTTATGGGTTCGGTTCCCACCTGCGGCAAGTTGTTTTTTCATCCACTTTAATTTCCATTACTTTATCGTTTCTTTATGTCATTTATCAAGCACAAGTAATGTCCCCTATGTTGTCCTTGGTGCCTGTGTTTGTTGGCTTCTTATGATATGACTATATGTATATATATTCGCATGGCTGTCACGGTGCACCTAAGCGCGGGGGGCTACGCAAACAGACCTTGATGACACCCTGCGTAAACATGCAGGGCAAACAACAAGCGAGGGGGGACATTGAGCTTAATGCGTAGAACCACGCTTCATTCTTGGCATTAGCTGCGCTCTTGTTCGGCACTCGTGTGTCGGCGCCATAGAGACCCGCTTTGCGCGACAGGAGCGCACCACGAAATCGTTAGCACACAATCGGCCTTTTGGCGAAGTGCCACTATAGACGAGTGCTGCATCCTGCTCGTATACAAACACGTTATACCGGAGAGGTCTCCGCAGTGCCTCGCACGGATTGTACCGTACGTACGCGCGTTGCATCCGGGCACACATTTTACTCACGTGGTGGCTTGCGTCCACGACAGATAAGATGCGCGGGAGCTATGTATGTCTATCCCACTCTTGTGCGATTGTCCCAGTCGCACGGCTGGCAGCGACTGCAGAGAGACGGTGGACAAACGCCAGAGCTTCCTTAAGCCATGCCTTTTCGAGAAAGCGTAATTATGCAAGATTGCCAAGTTGGTGCAGCTTCCTCTGTGAGCCTGGCCGTTTGTGTGCTCTGGGTGGAGCTGCCGCCTATGCTCTTTCTTTCTTTCTTTCTTTCTTTCTTTCTTTCTTTCTTTCTTTCTTTCTTTCTTTCTTTCCTCCTTTCTTTCTTTCTTTCTTTCTTTCTTTCTTTCTTCAAGGAGATGGCGTACTCCAGAACGCAATTTTCGGGGACACTCTCGCTTATGAGTGACGTAACATCCGGCGCATCGCAACGGGCGGGCTTATTCCGTGACGTCGTGGCCATTATGCTGCCTGTCCGTTCATTGTGAACGCAAGTTGGTGAACCGTGCTACCTGGACATAACGATGGCGTGAAGTTTGTCCGTCCATGCGTTTTCCTTGTCACACAAGGTTCGTTCGACTCAGAAAAGGTGCACAGCACCACAAATGAAAAGGTGCAGGTGGAGCCACTTGCGAGGCGCCGGGTTACACCCGCTCACTGCAAAGTTCAAGGGTGCACTACACCACGGCGGCACCTTGCCTTGCATTCCCCGTGCAATCGAGCACGGGGGTGCAGGTTCCACCCCGAACCTCGGGGAATTGAAGGCCTACAGGCACAGTGCACCGTTATTAGGTGCAGGAGGTGCGCAGAAACTTGCTTCAATCGAATGAACCTATATCCGTCGACGCTCATTGGAAGTGACACAACCGAAAGCTTTCTGCCGAGAATACCGCCTCAGAAAACCACCTCTTGCACGCCATGCGACTGTAATTTTCTAGCAGATTTTTTTGTTGGGCTAGTTGGTGCATGTTACGGAAGTACTTAAGTGCCAAACAGACGACACAAGCGCTCGTCCGTGTCTCTTCTTGTGTCGTCTGTTTGCCGCTTTAGTACTTCAGTGACTGTAATTTTGGCGTTTACTTTTTCATTTTTATTTATGGTTTGTCCAACAATATTTTGCAAAGGCGTTTCTTATTATTACTATTTCCTTCGACTGGAACTTCAACTAATTAGTCCCGACGAGCTTGCTCCTCTTGCGCCAATTATTCTACATAGAGCGCGCGGGGGGACGGAAAACAAGATCAAAACAACACGGATACGAGTTGCTGACTCTTATGCTTTACTTCTTTCTCGGAATGAACAACGGTCACTGGTGGGCAGACAGTCTTAGAAATGTTGTTCGTGTATTGTTCTTTCACAACTTGGTCCGCTGTCGAGCACACTCTCTACACGTCCTCGCTATACATCCTTCCAATAAGGTTGGCAGGATGGGCGCCCCAGTGCTGTCAGCTTCCGCATCGCATCGCAGAATAATCAACGCGACAGAGCACGGGCGGCCGTCACTTCAGCTCAATGTTACGTCCGGCAGGCGAGTGGAAAGGCCACGCAGGCTGTTTTGGCTCCGCCTCAAGGCCGAGGTCACTGAATACGTGTGTAAATATTAGTCACTCGAAACATGCACGAAGGTCTACATAGAGTGGCAAGAGATGAGCAGAGGTAGAGTTACTGTATGTGCTACCGCAGGTACGGTAGCATATACAGTAACTCTAAGCAGAGGCGATTATTGCACTATTAAATAAGTGAAGCTTTATCTGCCTATTTTGCCTCCCCGCCCTCCTTTCCTCCCTCCCCCCTCTCTCTCTTTCGGAACACCGTCTATGTGCTCGAATAGACAACTTGGGTCATTGGGTATGCGAACATTCTTGGTAAATCCCCTAGAATGGGTGTGTGTGTCGAATAAACAAGCAGGATAATAGGCGAGAAGTGAAGAAATCGGCTACGGAAAAGTACAGACACCAAAATCAGCAGAGTGCGGAGAAAAATAAAGGGAACGAAATGGTACCAGGGCGTGCATTAAATGAGGTGCATTGAGCTACATAAAAGCGAAGGAGAAGGAGAAATCAACACATTTTATGTGTCTAAAAGCTAACATACCAGATTTACCGTCGAGGTTTCAAAATATTTTCTTGATGCACATGAACATATTCCCGGGACAAGCTACCCGATGTTTGTCGCACAACCAACACTTTATTCTATGTGGCCAACGCACAAGCTTCCTCAGGTAGGGTTTACGCAGATCCTTTCATAGCGAGAATAAACCTTAACCTACGATCACTTCTGTGTGTCACTTCAATAAAAGACGTAATATTTGGAAGCAAGAATGCCAAGTTCACAGCCAGACACTAGTCGGACTTTTGAAATGAGTATCTGGAAGATTTTTCCTCACACAATGTAGCGTTCACGGAAGCCTCACAGAAAGATGAGAAATTGGAGATAGGCATCAACTCAGAAAAACTATCATGGACCTTTGCTATCCGTCTTCCGCATTATACTCTAATCTATGTGGCCAACTTCTTGGCCATTTGCTTGGCCCTACAAAGTTCCGAGCGATACGTCACACAATATATTGCTCGCAGACTTCCTGTTAATCACTCGCCGTGGGTGATCAGTGGCTATGGTGTTGGGCTGCTAAGCACGAGTCGCGGGATCGAATCCCGGCCACGGCGGCCACATTTCCTTGGGGTCGAAATTCGAATACACCCATGTACTCAGATTTAGGTGCACGTTAAAGAACCCCGGGTGATCCGAAATCCCCCACTACGGCGTGCCTCATAATCGGATCGTGGTTTTGAAATGTGAAACCCCATATTTTTTTCGTTTTCTTTTTTTTTTGCTTGTTAATTCTTACGTCGCCAGACAGCACAAATAATTCACTACTGCAGTGGTCGCTACACTTTTTTATTCCACCTCATGATAAAGAAATTTGGTTTTTGTGGATACCCGAACATTGTGGACTAGCACCAAATGGGATTACATACAGCATGGCAAAGGCAGCGCTTGGTGGGCCAGAAGGTTTACTTATACGCAACCTCACCCTGCTGGCGGTGACAAGATTGCGAAGGCAACAACAAGTCCTAGGTGGGAAAAAAAGGAGCACTTCCTTGCTGCACCGAATTACGGACATTAAGCGTTCCCCTGGAATGTACGGTCGTGCTCCACTCGACAATGCGAAGTTTCGATTACCCTATTACGATATCGGGGGGAATACCGCAATTAAATCTGTACGTGAGTAGATGTGGGTTCGCACCCTCGAGCCTTTGGGCGTCATGTGGGAGGTATAGAATCACTGGAACGTCTATTGCCGAAAATGTAATTCCGTTAGAAAGACCTAGTTAGAGCAGCCCTATTGCGTACGGGCCTTCCTCTTTCGGAAATTAATATTTTATCTTTTGGTGCAAGCACCCTCAGTCGAGCCCGAAAGGAAGTGTGTCACATTGTGCATGAGTAAGTCATCTACAGGGACACCTCTCATGTTAAACACGATTTCCTCGTTATTAACATTAGATTGCTTTTTTAATATGTATAATCTGGCATCTTCGTCAAAAATTTGCATGACCGCTTTTCAAAAAAAAAGAAAAGTAAAGAGAAAGAACTTCTAATAATTATTTTTGAAATATAGGTAGTACGGACCAATAAGTTAACAGGAAGTAAGTACTTGATATTATGTTTCCATTGAGAACCATGGCTAATCGCCCCCCCCCCCCCCCCTTCTCTTCCCTTGTGGGTACGTGCCAAAAGTGGAAGGTGACAACGACAACGAAAAGTAAACATCTAATCCCCCATTGTGGGCATCGGCCATGACCACTCAGGTCAACAGCAACAGAAAGCTTTGCTTATCAGCCGTCCTACGTATGCATGTCATCTGCCGATTTTTGTTTCTTTTAAGTTTATAAGGTCTACTATATATACTTTCTCGACTGAATTCATCAGAGAGCAAGTGCCACACATTTGAGTCAATCAGAGAAGGCAAGGTAGCTAGCGTGCTCTACATAAACGAAATGCCCAAAACGAGGCCCCAGTCAAAAAAGATACATCGGGCTTTGCAGTTGCGAGGCAACACGTTGAAGCTCATATGAGACTAGAACCTTCGTCTCACTTTTAATATGTTATTCGCGGCCTATGCACGTTTATCACGAGCAGTGTGACTACATGCGGTGCGCCGGGACGGTGATGAAGCACTTTCCTGTTACGAGAAGGCGAATGCCCATCGCTGTGGCGAGTTTTCCGGGATAACCGGCGACTTTCCGCTTACACTTAGTGAAAGACAGTAGCCACTTGATGTATGTCGTGTCGAAAAACTGCTCGGCAGAAACTAAGTAGCCCAAATTAACAGTTGCGGAAACATCAAATGTGAATATTCTCAGGGAAGTAGGAAAAACGTTTCAATATTTAGCGCGAGAGCAGTCTCCCGTTTCTAACTGCAGAGGAATGTAGTTTCAGCTGCCCAGAAATTTGCACGGCAAAGGAAACGCAGTAGCGACATCCAGCGGAGCTTTGTTCTCTCTCTCTCTCTCTCTCTCTCTCTCACACACACACACACACACACACACACACACACACACACACACACACACACACACACACACACACACACACACACACACACACACACACACACACACACACACACACACACACACACACACACACACGCACACACACACACGCACACACACGCGCACACACACACACACACACACACACACACACACACAAATGTTCGTCTTGCATATGTCTTCGTCAAAGGCAACGCCCTTACACCTTGTTGCGGCTCGAGGGAGCGTTTAGGCTAGGGATCCTCCAGGCACAGCGATGAATACGTCCGGTAGTACGAATGAAGAAAAAAAGGCTTATTTTACATTATTTACACTGGCTCAAGATACGGAAGCCCACTCCACGTAGGAGTATATTAAATGTCCGAGCTCACATCAGGATACGTCAGCCACCTACACACCAAGGGTATCCACTTTTGAAACAGTCGTCTTCCTTAAGAGAATAGACCAGGGAATGTGATGACTGTATCTCGGCCAATCACAATTGTCGAATCGGTCGTAACATCCCTCCCATGTTGACGCACCGTTCCGCGGGACTCCGCCTCCTATGTTGCACCCTGTCCCTCGCACACGAGGAAACCACGACACAATCTGGGATGAAAGGACGGCCTCGATAGATAGATAGATAGATAGATAGATAGATAGATAGATAGATAGATAGATAGATAGATAGATAGATAGATAGATAGATAGATAGATAGATAGATAGATAGATAGATAGATAGATAGATAGATAGATAGATAGATAGATAGATAGATAGATAGATAGATAGATAGATAGATAGATAGATAGATAGATAGATAGATAGATAGATAGATAGATAGATAGATAATGATGACGATAATGATGACGATGATGACGATGATGACGATGATAGATAGATAGATAGATAGATAGATAGATAGATAGATAGATAGATAGATAGATAGATAGATAGATAGATAGATAGATAGATAGATAGATAGATAGATAGATAGATAGATAGATAGATAGATAGATAGATAGATAGATAGATAGATAGAATTATCGGGGATTAACATTACAACTTGCGAGCCAATGATAGGAATTACGGGAGTACCATGAAAAAGTACGTATGGTACTACGAGCGCGTAAGCCCGGCAAGATTTTTCGCAAGTGCTCTTTTTTCTTTGTTTTTGTTGTTTTCAAGCTCCACTTATGGAGTAATTTTATCACAGAAACAGTGATAGAGGCTATTGTTCGCCTAATGCCGCACTTTGAAGCAGGCAAATAGAATGCATCGAAGTCGAGTTAATAATAACAAAAGGGAAAATAATATTTACTGAGACTACAAATGTTTTCATAGAGTAGCGCGAGACAGCTTGAAGAACTGCCACCTCTAACATTTTCTCGTGTGCGCTCGTCATCTGATGTGGATACAGTTACATAGATTAGCACTTCATGTGATGCCCTAGATATACGCGTCCCAGGCGGCACGTCAGGTTGGGCCAACGTTGGAGACATATTGGCACTTCTTGGCCCAATGATGGCCTAAGATTAACAGCGTGGTTCCAATATTGGCAGTGCCATTCTGGTTCCTGGCCCAATGTTGGCCTAAGGTTAACAGCGTGGCGCCAATATTGGCTGTGCCATTCTGATAGAGATCCAATGTTGGCCCACTTTACACAGTAAGTAAACAATATTGGCTGTGCCATTCTGATAGAGATCCAATGTTGGCCCACTTTACACAGTCAGTAAACAATATTGGCTGTGCCATTCTGATAGAGATCCAATGTTGGTCCACTTTACACAGTCAGTAAACAATATTGGCTGTGCCATTCTGATAAAGATCCAATGTTGGCCCACTTTGCACAGTAAGTAAACAATATTGGCTGTGCCATTCTGATAGAGATCCAATGTTGGTCCACTTTACACAGTCAGTAAACAATATTGGCACTGCCGTTCAACAAGGCGGGAATTATTGGACCGACTTTGGTATGGATTTGCCAATATGGGTTAGTAGTTGGCTTTCTTTGGAGGACATTGGCCCGTAATAAGCTAATTTTCGCCTTGTCGGCTTTTAGTGCTCTACGACTTGCTGAGATTGAACAACGTGTTTTGAAAACTAACGCACTGATCACAGGCACACTGCGCAGGAACCAAAAATATGTTCTCCCATGTCAACTCCATGAATGGTACACCGCCATTATTGCACTTCTCCTTTACCGAAATGTGTCCCCTAAAGAGAAAAGCCAGTGTACCACGTAGCAAGCAGGGGAAGTCGCATAAATTTAGCCACTGCTTTATTGATCGTGAATAAGAACTTGAGCTTTCCATAAGAAGCAACGGTATTGCCAATTTGCCTGCGCATTGTATTTTTTGCATGTACGCTCCGCGGCTTTAGTGGGTCAGGATTCTGAGGAGAATCGAGAATTACAGTGCCTCAGAGCTGATGGAACCGTTTTATATTGCATCGAGATGGAGCGCATATGCATTAGTGAAACTATTGTTTGTTTGTTTAGCATGCATGGCATGTTGCGGCGACATCATGCTCCTATTCTAATACATTTGTTTGTTCGTGCATGCGTAGTAAGCTCCTTGTATGAATGCCCCTGACAGAAAAAAAATTAATTGCACGTTTTGGCATTTGCGTGTCAACAACCTCTTGTCTTTGCCTTAAGTAGGCACGGCGAATTCCGGATTTTTTTTTTCGGCCTAGCTTTCCGTCCTTCAGCCCCCCCTTGCCTCTCCTTCACGCACCCAGGTGAGCCTGGTCAATGCTGTCAGTCAAGCGTTCAGACAGCCATAAGCTGCTGTGTCGAATTGGGTGCTCTCGGAAGCATGGGGGAAAGCGGCGGGGTCACTATTGTCCTCCTTGTCGCCCTCCATCGCTGCCACCCCAAAACCCGTTCGGGCTAGGTCTAGCGGGGGAAAGTGGCGTTTACGCCGTATTCTTCGTTCACCCTTTCCTTTCACTCTTTCTTTCTACGTGTCGCTAGCACGCCGACTGGGTGCAACACCACCTGAGTGCTTGCCGTCCGTTCTTGCCAGCGCACTCCTCTCGTGAAAAATGCTCGCTTGCTGTCGTCATTCCTACTGAGAAGCCTACATCTTGAAATACGCAGCAATGTGGCCACGAATTTTTGTGAGTGTTAGAATTAATATAGGCGAAACAACAATTAGAAATGAAGTCGGCGCTCGTGGGCACCGTCTTCGATGTGGGATGAACTCAGATACAAAGAAGCATGGATCATACAATGGTGAGTGCATTTGTTTTGCGCATGTTATAAGGTTTATCAGAAGCAATATCACCCAAGCTATATCACCCAAGCAATATCACGCGGTATATATATTACTGAAACAGGCCTGGCTAATGTAGAATGCCTGTAATTAAATAGCTCTTTTTATTTGCAGCCTTTGAATAGTGCCTGGAGTAGAACCACGTGTAAATCTCTGTGAATTTCACCCAAATTCCAGGACTAAGATTTTATCAAGCCACGCGTGCGGCCTGATCCTGCTAGTGATACCGAGGAACCACGCTTCTTCTCACTGGTATAGGTCAAGCATCATTTCCAGCTGACAGTATTTCTTTCTTTTCGAATAAATGCTTCTTTTACTAGTGTTTCTTGACGGAACTTCTCGGTTTCCACATTAAAAATTTCGCACGAAGGCCGCATTGTGTCTACACTGTCTGAAACTAGGCTTTTTGTGCTGCAGCAGGTTTTGCTGCAATTTTTAATTTTAAAGTGCTACGCTGACTAAGTGTGAGCTGTAAACAAAGTGGACTGCGCATTTTATGTCTGTTCTAAGTGTTACGTTACATCTTGTACAAGGTATGCCATATATGTCGAAATATTAGGAAGTGTTACTTGACAAATCTCTTGCAAGAAAGTTTCTTGATTCACCCCTTCGAACTCTCTGCTCATACTTATAATATTGTTGCAGTATGGCGATTTTTCAAATGAAAACTCTCCATCATACATTTGTCATACCAACATCTCTGACATTGTTTCTTTTCATTTTACAGTGCAAACATTTCCTCCAAGTAATGGTGAAGTCGCTATCGGATATGGTGGCAATATCAACGAAACCACCGCGTTATCCGAAATCGGGGGCCTGATAAGCCTCGGGGGCCTGATAAGCCTGCTGTCATCCAAGCACTGACAAACCTGCCTACCGACGTCAGCTCCATGCCCTGAAGCCCCTGGCCAGCCCACCGTCCTCGGCACCTTGCCCAATTCCTATCCTGAGGGCAGTGCCTGTAAATAAACTGTTTGAAGATAACCGAGCGTCACCCATCTAGGTCCACGGAAAATGCCTGTTTCTGAAAATTTATTCGCAAATAAACTGTCATAAACGTCAATTTCAGTATTCTTTTATTATTATTTGCAGTCATATATGACTTCTGCTTCTTGACATCTTTTTGTCGAGCTTTCCTAGCTACTATTGAGGAAGAGAGTAAGGGGATAATTGCTACAAAAAATGCCGCTAGCAAAATGTTTGCGGTAAGAATATGTGCGTGCTCTAAAGCCAGCATATCTAGAATAGTTCAGGAGAACATTCATTTGGGCTAGATGGTGCATACTTGAATTAGGAAGGAACAGCGCCAACTAAGACGAACACAAGAGGGGAGAACGACACAGGACGTTCGTTCGTTCTCCCCTCTTGTGATCGTCTTAGTTGGCGCTGTTCCTTCCTAATTCAAATATCTAGAATATTCGTCATGCAAAGGGCATTGGCTCAAAGCTGGCATTAATATTGGTAACGATATGGCTCAACACTGGTCCTACGCTGGTAGCACGATGGCTGCTGCATTGGCATAACATTGGCCCAATCTTGGCTTTAACGCTGGTCCTACGATGGCTGCTGCATTGGCATAACATTGGTCCAATCTTGGCTTTAAGGCTGGTCCTACGCTGGCAGCACGATGGCTGCTGCATTGGCATAACATTGGCCCAATCTTGGCTTTAACGCTGGTCCTACGATGGCTGCTGCATTGGCATAACATTGGTCCAATCCAATGGCTGCTGCATTGGCATAACATTGGTCCAATCTTGGCTTGAACGCTGGGCCAACATTGGATTGGGTTGCACTTTGCCAATATGCCAACATTGGTCCAACATTGGTACCAATTTCTGCCAGCATTGGGCCATGGTTGGACCAATGCTGGTGTGCTGCCTGTATGGAAGCTCTTAACGCCGTGCATGTCGTCAATTTTTTTTGCTTAAACGGTGTCTTCTTTGAGCGTTTACCCTGAATAACGTCATAATAGTAGCTGATGAGGGCATTACCTGGAAAGGAAATGGCAGCTAGGCAGTCCCGTGCTTGTCGTGTAAGTTAAGGATAAGATAACGTGCAAGATTATATATATATATATATATATATATATATATATATATATATGCTTTAGCGCATCCTAACGGAATCTCATCAGAAAGCTTGTAATCATGACCCGTAACCACAGAGCACTTCGTGCGCTATAGAGTACAGCTCGTAAAAGCAGGCGCAACCCAATAATAATAGCAGAGATATTGTTAGCACAAGCGGTCTATATCAGCGACACATATTTCTCACGAACGAAAGGCTCTGCAAGTTGGGTCCCGAGCTCTTACCAGTCCTGGAAGACAAGCCATTCGAGAACTGCTAAAAACGCTCGACGTAAACGGAAAGAACCGAGCGTCCGCTTTCGCAAGCAGTAATCAGGCGCAATTCGAAAAAACGTCACCTTTGCTTGATGTAGCTCTTGAGGTCTCAATAATCCTTTCCGTGACGTCACACACTCTATGTGCAACTCCTCCCAGCGTGGGCTGACTGGAATAGGTGGTGATCGATCACAGTGAACGAACGGCGCAAAACGCAGACGGAGACGAGACGCACGTCCTTGTCCGCTTTTGCGCTGTGCGCTGAACTGTGAGCGTACCCTGTTAGATATGGAGCTGTTTCCTGCGCCTACTTCGAGTTCCCGCGGACCACATCGAATCGCAGCACGTTCCAGAGGAGCGCACGAGCCAACAAGTTCACGTGCCAACAAGTTCGTACGCCGCCGGTGGAGCTATTCAATGCTTGAGTTTTCCAGAAAACGAAGGGATAGCCCGGCATTGTTGCAAGGAAAGTGGGTCCCGAAACAAGACGGCTGCGATGTACCGGGAAGGCCTGGCAGCGTCGCCCCCACCTGGCTTTTGTGTCGGCGAGTTGCTAGTCAGCAAGGCAAGGGGGATCAAGCGATCAAGAAAGGGGGACCAGGCGGCGACTCTCTCCGCCTGGTGTGGCACCGTGGCACGGGCGCCAACCATTGGCCGAAAATGGCGTCATCTGAGCGGACTCTCCCATTGGTCGAATATGACGCGACTTCCAGTCCTCGAAGGATTTAAAAGGAGCATTCCAGAGAGACCAGAGCACTCCCTGATTCACCTCTCTCGAACTTCTTGCCGCGGGCCGCAGCGTCCGAGTTGCTGCCGGCCCGTAATGACTGTACGACTGTTACTTGACTCTCACCTCTCTGTACATAATGTAAAATAAACCCTCCCAAGTTTGTTTTTTCATCCCGAAGTCCGTCCTCAACCCCTACAACCCCCAGCTTGGCCTATAGCTCTGTGTGAACGGAGTTCTCGTCAAGTGCCTTTGGAATCGTTTGAAACGCGAGGCTGAGGTACTGACTCGTCTTCATAAATATGAACTGAGTCTAAATGTTAGCGTAACAGCGTTAGCGTATCCATTGTCATTCTATTTGAGGCGCAACGTTTCGTAACGTGTTCAATGCACGCGGCACTTTCGCGCAATTTTCGGTTGCTGTGGATCAGGAAACAAGTTTTGGTTCTCCGAAAACAAATGAACTAAATGTTAATGTTACTTGCCCCAAAAAAACTCGTTCCTTGTGCAAGGCGGATGCTGATGCGCTGATGTTGCTGCTACTGCTGTTTGTCTATATATCCTATGAACTGATGGCACAGATTCCACCTGCTGCTGTTGTCGTCGTCGTTGTTGTTTCTGTTGTTGTTGTTGACGATGGTGACGATGATGATCGCTAAGGCATCTCCCTTGAATCTATGAATAGTGAGTAATAGAGTCTATGTAAAGTCTATGAATAGTAACCTAGAGTGCGTGAGCTTACTATGTTTTTCTAAGTCTCTTGTAATCAATATGCCATTCTGGGTATGTATGCTTTATTTTCTCATGTTACGTGCCTGTGACAATCTCGTTTCCATCTCTTTCCTAATTTTCCGGTAACGCTGTGCCACGGTGAGGAAGCTTTAGCAACTTCTGCCTCAGCGTTACGGGAAGTTTTATTAACCAGTAAAAGCACTGAATTGGGACCCCTGTTTCATCACTGCGAACATCGAACCCGGTTACACTAAAAAATTCGCGCGCCCGGCCTTCGCCCGCACGTGTCTTTGGCGAATCAGCGACAGCATATACGTCTTGCCTAACGACGTCTGCTTACGCTGATAAAAGAGCAGTTAAGAGCCTCAGTTAATTACCCGGAGTCAAAGCCAGGCGCTGGTCAAGGTTCTCAAGTGATTTCTGCTGCGAAAAACTTTATCTCGAAGAGTCTTGGAACGCAGGCGGAAACCTACATCGCGTGAGAAGCTGTTTTCGTTTCTAACAAACGACGTTCGCTCGCCTCCAGCTTCCCCGTATAGTACCGCGCCCTCATTATCTTTGACGGACAGCTCGTGCTCCGGTGGCCTTGTTTACGCACAGCGTCCAGTCTGACCCGTACGCCGTAAAGCTCGCGAGCCCGCGCTTTCGCGGAATGCCACGCCAGGCCTCGAGGTGCTGCACGCGCCGCCTTCGCGAAGGAAAGGCGGTATAGCTGAAGTCGCGTTGGCACAATTGCGACGTTAACGCGTCGCGTCGTGTTCGTAGAGCCTCGCATTTCGCGTAGATGGAGATGATGCGCTAGGACGACGCGTGTGGGCGGCACGAGAACGACGAATTGACTTTGGAGAACTCGCACGAAGAGCTAGCGTGTCGCATTCGGGTGATCGGGAATGACACGCGAGGAAGACGAATCGTACTATTTCGTCAGGCATGGGTATAGTTAGGACGGTGGTGTCCCAGTGGTTACGGCGTTGGGCTTCTCAGCTTTCACGGCACGTATCTAAAAACCCGATCCTCGGAATTCCTTCCAAGTGGACAAGCCTTAGAAACTCACCGGCTATAATTCTTAAATTGCAATAGTGGTGTAAAGTCATTAATTCAGAAGTTAATGGAGTTAATTAGTGCGTTTTCGTTAATTATCCAATTGTATATTTCCTTTTCGCGTGCCCGTATGTCCGTCGCTTCGAGTATCTATGTGCCACATGCAATTTTGAAAAACAATTTTGTGTGGTCTAAAAAGAAACACCCCGTATGATATATGCGTATTCCACGGCAACGACTACGCGAGTACGCCAACGATAGCACAGTTACAGTGCGCAACATGCAATCAGCTTTGGAACAGAGAAGTCAGCGGCAGTCGTGCAAAGAGCTGTGCTAAAGCTCGGCTTACTACGCCCAAAGCGCTATCTAGTGAGTGTGAGACCCTGCTGCGGTCTGTATTACTTTAGCAAAATCCCTAAATGACCTGTCGGGGAGCCTGGAGGTCAGGAGTGGCAAGAGGTTTGACGACAACCGCTTTACTACACATATAACAGTTGCGGTACCCGAAACTTCCGCTCAGCTTGATTCTGGCTGGCTTTTTAAAAGGAGCACGGGATCAGCTCGTGCAGCTTGGCTTCGAGGGTAACGATTGAATGAAGCATGCGCATAGGAACGATTGGAATTTTTGGTCGAAGCGAGAGATCATTGTGCTGCTGCAGTTCTGACATTTACGGCGCCGCTTATACTTCGCTTCGTGACAGTTCATCTACGCAGAAGACATAATTTTTGTTTTTAATTCCACCTGCCATGAAAAGCGTGTTCCTCTTTGTTTATTGTTTTTTAGAGCGAATGGTCTGATAAGTATTGGGCCTCCGTGGAGTATAGGAAGAGCGGACGCGCAGCCGTTGCCACGCCACCGTTGTCACGTGCTCGTCATGGCGCCTTCGTCGACGCACCTTCATCACCACCACCGTCGCCATTCCGTCGTCGTCACACAGTTAGTCGTTGTTCCGCCATTTTTCGTCGTCGCGCTCCCATGGTGTCGATCCGAAACACGTCGACAACAATACGCACCGCCATCGTCAAATACCGTTATCGAAAGCCAGCTGTATACTGCTGAAGTATCGCTGCAGTGTATCCATTTGATTTATGGAATATCCACGCTAAGCCATTAATTTAGCGTTTCTGGTTTGCGTGCCCATTGATGACCCATGTGTTCCCTAGCAATTCGAGTTGCAAGTCGATGCGCGGTCTTCCTTTTTTTTTACGTATTTTCTTTTACGCGCGCTGCCTTTGCGCGAGCATGGCGGCCACAGTCGTTGACACGCGATCGCTCCCGCCGCAAAAACAGGTGGCCAGCCACTTTCAACAGCAGCGTGGAAGTGGCTTGCCCGCGTGGCTGGATCCACCACTTGCCTCCTCCACTCCTCGTAGCCACCTTTATTTTTTGTTTGCTCCCCGCACGCGCAACGTGCAACCCCCCACAACTCTGGCGCGCGGCGTCGAAGCGACCATTTAGCAGACACGTGAACTTATAACGGGCCACGGAAGACGCGACGACTCACGCACGAAGCCGGCGTGTGTGTGTGTAGTGAAGCATATACACGCGAGGAGGCGATGGCGCGCCTCTTCTCGCATAGAGCACGCGGCGAACAGCTCGCGTACGGCAACTGGAGGCGACCGCCGCCGCCGCCGCCACCAGGCAGCCCCGGCTCTCGCATCTGCTATTCGGCCGCGGCTTGCAGGTCCGACGGTGCGCCGCCGTTCCAGCGCCAGGCCGTGAGTGAGTGACATGTCGGCGGCCGGAAACGCGCAAGCCAGCAGGCTGCCGCTGCTGCGCCGCTACGCTGCCGTCAGGTGTGCGGCCCCGAACAGCGCTGCTGCGGCTGCCACCCCACCCCCACCGCAAGCGCCGACTGCGTTCTAGTGCGCGCGCGTAAAAATTCTCGCGTCTCTAAACGCGCGAGCGTGTCGCGCGCGCCGAACCACTCCTTTCGCCTTGCGATTTGGCACGAGCTATACCGTATATTGGCTCCATTGGCTGCGTATACGTTTGCATCGCTGTTGTACCAGACTGTGCGGTGTGTGTTGTTATGAAAGCCTACCCGTAGTGTTCGTCGCGGGCATCTTGTGCCCTAGCGCCGTTGATGCCCTTCCCCGGTACCGGCGCCGTTGATTGGCGCTTGTCGCTCCTACCACTGCTGCTGAAGGAATACTCGCCGGAGGATTAACGGCGCCGCCGGCTTCCTCATGTTCGCCGGCTGGCTATCGCCCGTGGAGATCAAACAGTGAGTTGCGAACGGTCCGTTCTAGCTCGGGCCCCGAATCTTCAGCCACGGCGGAGGCATGCCACATAATACATATAGCACAGTGTTCGAAATTGTCGGGGACGTGCAGGAATGAGACCCAGACCGCGGGAGGATTGATTGTCGTTTAATGCGAGCTTGTCAAACTGAATGAGCTAGTAGACCGCCAGTGAGTAGCTGCCACCCGCGGTTCAGCGCGAATCTTCGTCATCTTGGAATTTGCAACAGCGCCCACTATTAGCGGCTTCGACCGCAGCGGTATAGCGGTCGGCGGGAACGGGCGACGCCAACGTATCCGTTGGCGAAGTATACACGTGATTAACTCCGCGAGGACTAGCCTTTCCTGAACCTTTTCTCTGTTCGGGCTCCTCCCTCATGTTATATTAATGGTCCTTGCATTGTAACCGTTACAACCTGTGATCGTAACTAATGAGCCACGTGGATAACGGGAAAAAATCTCCGCGTGACTTGCGTGGGTGTGTCATCGGCCGTGAGGCTGGCGAGAAGAACAGATAAAATTATTGTCGGCGCTATATGTAGCACATTTGTTACGATGGTTTCGAGTAAAAAAGAAACTAAATATTTGCCGCAATCGAAAAAGAAAAATGAAATGGCTGCCACCACTGGCAAAAAAAAAGAATAAAAAGTAAGGAAAGAACGCTGCGAAAGCCAGGTGCAGACAATGCTGCGAGATTTCTTCTAGCCCGTGACCGTGTCAGCACGCACAAACCCATGTTCATACCGTATATTGGAGCTTGTCCTAGCTGGTTCCACATCGCAATAACAAAGCGATTTATAAAAAGCGGGCACGCGGTTAGGGCCATGCTTAGCGTTCTGCTTGCAAGAGGGCCCAAGGCGAGGTGTGGTAACGCGCAGGCGCAGTGCTGCCGGCGCTATACTACTTGTGTACGATTAAGGACCCTTTAGCGCATGCGCAAGCTGTTTGCGTCAGCTTGTTTCCAATACTATAATAACCACACCCCGGAGTCCTAAACTCGCGTCTCGGGTTGGGTTATGATAAGCGGTGTAGCGGAGGATCCCGGCTTCCTCTTGATCACTTGGGTTTCCTCAACGTGCACATAAATCAGTCTACAGTACGCTCCATTGTTAGGTGGAACACCCCTTTAGTATTTGGGCGCCGATTACAGCTGAATGCAATTAATGATTCTTTTCTTTATGCACAGATGCCGGCCTAATGAGTACTATTATTCACTTTTTACTCCAAATAAAGCAGAAGTTCGTCATTTACACTGACTTTTCTATTAGGAAAGTGTTCCTATTAAGAGTGGACCGCACTGTAGGCGGTCATTTTTCGTATTGTCGGAATGCTGCCGCCGCTGCGGCAGAGAGTCGAACGCACGAGCTCCCGCCTTATAGGAAACAAAACGTCACAGCTGAGGCCTAATCCGTTCTGAAAGCACCACTCTCGCAACTGACCAAACATCTGTGGCACTGCGATAAGCCAGAGGAGGATGCGGGGGGGGGGGGGGGGGGGGGAGAAAAATAAATTGTAGGAGCAGCGTTCGATTTCAAAGGAGCTTCACGTGCACAGCTGCAGCTTGAAAGACGGACAGAAGCGTACACACATAAGTTGTTCATGGGTGCGCCCTTGCCTCCCGAAGGCATCATATATATAATCGTATATCATTCAGTGTGTTGTTCCCCTTTTGTATGTAATCGAAAGAATCAAATGGAAGTGAACGCAAACATTCTAAACGGCGTTAACCAGACTACACCGTACACTGTCAAGTACGTTGAGGACGTTTAATACTTTTTTTTTTCAATCTCTCTTTTCATCTGGATAAGCCATTAAGATTTGTCCCTCACAAGATGGCGCCAAAGTTGAATTGACTCAACAGAATTAAGGCTTGAACAAGTCTGTTTTCTAATATACTAGAATCAGTCGGTCGCCCTATTCAGTACTGCCGCTTTTTTTTTTCTTTCTTCAAATCATATTTATGAAGCGTTCGTAACCCAATCCTTGGTGGAGGTCATGTATAGTCCAGGGCCCACAATGTAACGACTCATTTCGGTCGATTCAGGGTCCGTAATCGCAAGATTGTCTTACGCTTCATTTTTTTGTAAGAGAAAATCTTAGCCAATCATGATGCTGTACATAATGCTAGCGAAGGCGACCAGCCAGTGGCAAAGATCCCTTACGAACGAAAAGCTTTGTGAATTCGGCCCCGGTTTATTTACTATGAGCAACCGTTCACCACCCGCCGATCCCTCTGATTATGTTACAACAAAAGATGTGCTTTGAAGACAATAAATCACCTCGATGATCGCCTTTTCGGCATAGAAAGGTTGCTTGGGCTATGGGGTAGCACACTATAATAACGATGAGCTTTAAAAGCTTTAGTAACCTTATTTATTGAATGTGATACTGGATCTGTATTAACACTCGATATGTTCTTGTATTTCTTTCCTGAAAGTGATGTTGTATCTATAATACTTAGTATACCACTGCGTGTTTGTTTATTTATTTTGTATTATTCGACTGACCTGTGTTTAATTGCAGAAAGTGCAGAATGTGCCGTTTCGTAGCCGTGTTTTTTCTACTTTAACTGTTTAGGGCACGTTTACGAAATCGACTTGATTCATATCACCTCACATTACCACCCGTTGATAGTTCAATAACTTATTTGTGGAGAAGCCAGTTATACAATCGTTGGAAACGCCTCCACTTTCATCTCCATCTCGCCGCTCGCATCACAGCAACGAAGCGCAAAAGAAAATGATAATAATGATAGCATTGGAATAGAATCGCTATACATTACGTTAGCCCAGAATACGTATTTCGTGAGAATTCGTTTGCTTTCTCTTATTACGATGTCAGTTATATGGACGCTCTGAGAGAGAGAGAGAGAGAGAGAGAGAGAGAGAGAGAGAGAGAGAACAACTTTAGTGAAAATGCCTGCAGAGTCGGTTAGGCTCCCTCCACACAGGGAGGACAAGCTTTTACCGCGACGCGGCCACTACGTCAGTCTCGTGCATTGTGCTCTTCGAGGTCTTGGTTCCTCGCTACTTCCGCGGATCCGAGAGGGCCGCCGCCCCCTTGGACGCTCTGGGCGAATTTTCGCCGTCGCCGTTATATTCTGAAAATGTCCAAATGCAGTAAGATACTATCGCGCCCCGGCCGCCGTGTGCTGTGGTAAATCGTGCGAGGCTGAGCGGAGGAGGATGGCGGCTTGATAGGTGCCGTCTGCCTGCACGCCGGATGTTGGAGGTCACGTGATCAAACGCGCTCTAGTGGGGGATGGGGTAGTACAAGGGCGCGTGAGCGCGCGTCTCCTGCTCTAGCTCGTCCGCGGCTGCGAACGAAAGTCCGCCCAGTTCAGCGCGTACGGGGAGCACGCGCCGTATCTTTGAGGTAATCAGCGGCGGATGAAAACGCTAATAGGAGCGAGAGCCGAAATGGCAGGTGGTTTCATGCGCGCTGTGTTCCCGGCGCGCCTCGTGTTGGACGTCACGTAACATCAACTTTCCGAGATGCGACGAAGCGAGAGACAGTACGAAGCGTTCACTTCCCTTTGCCAGCGCTCTTCCTCTAGCCAGCGTTGAAAATGAAAGAATTGTAGCGTTTTACTTGCCAAAACCACGATCTGCTTATGAAAAGAATTATGGGGTGTTACGTGCCAAAACCACTTTCTGATAATGAGGCACGCTGTAGTAGGGGGACTGCGGAAATTTGGACCACCTGGGTTTCTTTGACGTGAACCTAAATCTAAGCACACGGGTGTTTTCGCCCCCATCGAAATGCGGGCGCCGTGGACGGGATTCGACCTCGCGACCTCGTGCTCATCAGCCCAACATCATAACCACTAAGGAACCACTGCGGTCAATCTGGTTATGAGGCACACCGTAGTGGGCGACTCCGGATTAATTTTGACCTCATGGGGTTCTTTGACGTGTACCCAATGCACGGTACGTGGGCGTTCTTGCACTTTGCCCCCATTGAAATGCGGCCGCTGCGACCAGAATTCGATCCCGCGACCTCGTGCTTAGTAGCGCAACGCCGAAGCCTAGAAACCTTGGCGGGACGCCAGCGCTACGACGGCGAGCGTTCGTGGTTGTCGAGTGAGAACTGTTCATGTTTGCTTGTGCGCGCGTGATGCCTTACTACAATTTCTATGGCCGATAAAACTACGAGCCTTACTTCTTGTAGTTGTTCGATACTTTGCTATCGCTATGCTTTGTCTTTCGGGTGAAACAGCGGCTTTTCCAATTCATTCCTTATCATTCGTCCTGCCGAGTTACCAATCCTGGCGACATCGGGGGCACGGTTCCGTTACGAATGGCAACGGGAATTGAGGACGAAAAGAATCGTTACAAAAATATAGCGCCCAGTTCCACTTTTCACCGGGACCTCGACATCCGCCTTCGGCCATCTTCGATCACCCCTGCGAAGCAACATTACCGCTTCGATGTTTTTGTATTTTGTTGACTCTGTGCTCATATCTTCCGCAACGTAAAAGGGGGATAGACGTGCTAGCGAGAAAATTGCTGCGACGTTGGTCAATCGCTGATGGTATATACGGACGTAACCAAAAAATTAATGCAGGCTATTCACAAAGCCTCTTTTTGGAGGTACTGTAAGCGGTGATAAAAGGGGTAGATAACGCGAAGATCGCTATCACGAGTGCACGGTGGCCGCCCGGACGCCAGCCAACTACGAGGTTATCTCGCGAAATATTAGTATTGTGACTGCGGGCCCGTATTCACAATACTGCTATGGAGCAAGTGTCATCTGCGATTGGCCACGTCCACGAATATCTCGGCAATCGCTATCATGAGCAAAGCGCGCAGTGAGCCAACCAATCAGAAACCTCGCTTTAACCTAGGAAACGTTTTGCGAATACGGGCCACCTTGTACACGCAGTCATTTTTCTCTGTCTCACCCTAGTCCCCTTCCATCTTGACTATATCGGAAATGTACTTGCGTCAATCTCTGGGGGCCACAGCGACAACAGATTCAACAAATGAAACGAGAAAGATTAAGCACGAGATTCGCGCATGGGTGTTACAAAGTTTTTCTCGTGTATGAATCCTGTGGCATCCAACGAAAACAGATAAGCACTCGAGATAAGGATAAGAACACGAGAGCTCGCTCGTGAAAAACAGCGACAACGAATGATAGCGCATGGGCGGAAAGAATACGGACGCGGTGACGTCAACCTTTCTCTCTATATATACTTCGCGTTATCGTCTGTTCCAGATGATGTTCAGATGCGAGCTAGCGTGAAATGCCTACGTTTGTTGCACTCCTTTTAAGAGGAATACGGGATAGGGGACAAGCCTCCTCTCTGAAGATAGACCTACGTCGTATTGGGTTACGCAAGCATAACGCACGCAGGAGCCAGCTGCAGTCTTAAAGCCACCATCCGGGATACGTAGTTACCAACAGCCCACGCTTGAATAGAGCGCGCGAACGAAGGAATTTGTTTCCGCGACCGAGTCTCGACTTGGCGTGCGAAGTCGACGAACACGAAGCCACGCGAAAGCCCCAAACAAAGGATCGCTCTTGAGCCTTCCAAGTCCGGAAAAGAAAAGGAAAAGAAAGGAACAGAGACAAAAGAAAGAAAGAAAGAAAGAAAGAAAGAAAGAAAGAAAGAAAGAAAGAAAGAAAGAAAGAAAGAAAGAGGTATGTGTCGCGCACGCGAGGTTCCGTGGCCGCTGGACTGCCGCGTGTTTCGCTGGTCTAGCTAGCTGCTGCGCGCATGCGCGCGTCTGCACGAATTCCTCGAACAATAAGCGAGCCCGTGACGCACCTCTCGAGTCGGGTCTTCGTCGCGCCGACCTGGCACAATGAGAACAGCGTTTTACCTGATGCGACTGGAGGGGTGCGGCACGACATGCTCACGAGTGTGCCTGTTGGAGAACGGTGCGCATTACTATATTATTACTCTGTACATATTTGTCCCATACCTTTCCCGGTGTATGAGAGAGAGTCAGAGAGAGAGATAGAAATGAATGACAGAGAAAGAGAGATGCAAGCGTTAATGATATGTCGGAAATGTTAGCCTGTGTTATCCAGGTACTGGGCGATGATGGCGATATAGAGTGTGATCACATAAACACACAAACAGCGCATACAGTCAGACACATATATACATACACAATACACAATGCATACAATGTTTCTCAGAAACATGAGCATCACTTTCGTGGCGCGTAACGCGCAGGTGGTGCTTTGCCACGGGCCCGAGAATGCATGTGCCGCAGTTCCAAGTTCCAGTCCCGTTGCAAGTGACCTTCAAAGACTGCTTCTCTGAGAAGCAGTGGCGAGCAGTCACACAGAACATGTTGAAGTCTTCGGGAGCGTTACACAGAAAGCCCATTGACGAGATCGTCAGTTTAATTTTGCACTTGAAGTATAGCGTAGGTCACGTTAAGTCTGACGCGGTGAAGGCATGCTTGGTCTTGCCTATATTGTGCCCTCGCTGCATATAATAGTCATAAGACGGACCGAGTTTATAGAGTCCGTACTGATGGTTTGCATCTCTCTGAAGGGATTGCAACAAACACCAAGCGTGTGCAGATACCAAGGTCGCCGCGTCTTTTCTCGACACAGATATCTGGATCCATTTTGTCGAAGTGCTTTGTGCAGCTCTGGCAGCACAGTGAGCCTGGACATTGCTTTGTGTACCGCAGTGGGCGGGCAACCACTGCAACGCAACCTTGTGCTGCATTCCGCAGGCTTTGCTACACAGTCGTCTGATGCCCATGACGAGCTGTTCCTGCGTGCGTAGCGACTTCAGGGACCGCAGGGACGCTCTTCAGTCGGTGAAGGTGACCCAAGACTAGGCTCTCTGGTTTATGATGTAAACAAAAGCTGCCCGCAGTGCAGCTAGTTCAGTGGCTGCAGTTGAAGTGCGCTGACTGAGAGTGGTAGAGATGGTAACACTCGCAGACGGAATACCCACAGCAATGACATATTATGCAGGTGTAAGAGCCGTCATTGCCAATATGACGGTTAGGGCTGGTGGTAGTGGCGCTAGTATGCTCAAGGGCAATATGTGTCAGCGCTGCCAGCCCCGGCGAGAGTATATGTCTCTTGCCCTTGAACTTAGGTACTGAAGTGTCAATTGACCACGAAGAAAATTTACACGGTGGCTCTGTCGGCACAGAAGGACATTGATAATTTGCCTGGAGCAAGCTCCGCACCACAGGAAGCCTGAAGCGGGTGACTCCGGTTCTCTGGCAACATAGCGCAACTGAGCTCGAACAAACTCCTGTTGCGAAAGCAATGGAAACAAAAGCTTTCCGCTTTCTGCAAGAGTTCCTACACTTGATGTGTTTTTCGGTAGGCCAAAACACACCCTCGAGGATTCTGCTTGCGTACCAATGAGCACTCTTACGTTGGTTTGGGAAAGGCCCTATAACAACGGAAGGCAGTGTCGCAGGAGACCTTCACAAAGAGCCGTATGCATGCGTAGTGGGCATTCACGGGGCAGCCACAAGTGTTGCAGGAAAGCATGGCAGAGAGGTTAGTTAGAGTAACTGTCCGGTTGGAACAGTCGAAAGTTGAACAAATTAGTATAGAATTCATGGTACTGAAAGACAGGCGTACAAACACGGACACAACAAGGGCAGAAAAGGGCAGCACGGACGCTATTTGCGCATTCCTTGAGATCGTGTTCGCATGACTGCCTTTCAGCAACATGTCAAGTTGATGTCATTACCTCGCGCTTGATTTCAACTAAGATGTCACAAACGCGAGTTAATGACATCTTAGTTGAAATCAAGAAAAAGAAATGGGCATGGGCAGGACATGTAATGAGGAGGAAAGATAACCGATGGTCATTAAGGGTTACGGACTGGATTCCAAGGGAAGGGAAGCGTAGCAGGGGGCGGCAGAAAGTTAGGTGGGCGGATGAGATAAAGAAGTTTGCAGGGACGAGATGGCCACAATTAGTACATGACCGGGGTTGTTGGAGAAGTATGGGAGAGGCCTTTGCCCTGCGGTGAGCGTAACCAGGCTTATGATTATGATGATGATGATGACGACGATGACGATGAACATGTCAAGTTGGGCATACCTAGTCTACCCTAGGGGAAGAGGAAAGGGAGTAAAAGATTAGGGTAAACGAAGAGAAGATATGAACCGTCCTTTTAGGGAAATTATTGGAGCCTGATCTCAAGCCGATGACAGACCGAGTTGCTTTCAAACACAGAATAGAAAAAAAAGAATATACATTTGAGCTGTATTTAGCAAATTACCCTCTCTCTCTCTCTCTCTCTCTCTCTCGCTATCTCTTTGCTTATCGGACAGATTTTTCTGAGTGTAAGCCACTAACATTTGTGTAGCGGCCTGTCTAGCCTCAAGCTTTGATAACGGATAATGGCTGGTATTAGCTGAGGCAACCGACTGTAAATGATTTACCACTCCGCCATTACTACTTTTTTTGCTCTCTAACCCCTGTGCAAGCATCATGCAAGCGTAACGAATCCTGACCGCGGCGACCGCATTTCTATGGGTGGGAGTGAAATGCAAAAACGCTCGTGTGCCGCGCATTGGGTGCATGTTAAAGAACCTCGAGTGGTCCAAATTACTCCGGAGTTCCCCACTACGGCGTGCCTCATTATCATATCATGGTTTTGGCACGTAAAACCTCGTGTTATAATTTTAATTAGGCATAGTGAGACTGAAAAAAAAAACACGCAACAAACTCACGTTGCCTGGAAAAATCTGCGCGCTTATAAATCGCGGTCCGAATTCACGAAGCTAGGTCCACAGTCACAAAATAGTTTGTTTTGTTTTTTACGCTAGAACAGTTTGTTTCGAGCATATATTAGTCAATTGTCAGTTTAGAACATATCATTACCGGTCAATGGCAAACGGCGCTTAAGAACAACAAGCTTTGTGAATTCGGCGTCTAGTTCTCTGGGAACGTTTGCGATGGGCAGGCTGTTTTCACTAATATTACGCTTGCCACATCGAACAACTGGGCTCTGTTCGTACGAGCCGCTCTGACGTACAAACTGCTTTCTATAAGTACAGGCCTCGCGTTCCCACCTGTAGATGAAACTGAGGCTTGTCAGCCGACCGACCTGTCAGGTGGTGGCTCAGTCATGCTGCGCCGCCATGGAATGCACGGAGACTCACACACGCCGAGAACGGCTCTCTTCAAAGTCATGCGCTCATCAGAGCACGTGACAGTTTGAAGCAGAGTGAAAAAACAACACATGCGCCAAAAACGAGGCTGAGCTGCGAGTGTCGGGTATAATATCTACAACGCATTCCGCGGCGTAGCACGAGGTCGTCGCGGTCTTGATTCCCACCGACGGCAACTCTTGCATTCCGATGAGGGGCGAAACGGAAAGCGCTACACTGCACGGTGGTTTGGATCAGGTGGTCAACATCAATCCGGGGTTCTCCACCAAGCGCCTATCGTAGCTCGAATGTACGTTGCTTGGGGACGGTAAACACTATATGCCATGGACCAATAGTACAAGCGATGAGTGTACATCGAAAGGGCATCGAACGAACAATGCTGACAACTCGTGGTCCAGCGCATGTTCTGCGCACTTCTTCGCTTTTATGTGTACACTCGTTCGTCCTAACTGTCAGGAAACAAATTCGCCAGACAAGCACCCCTGCTGAACGGCATATGCTTGCTATAGAGCCGTAAAATGTTGGCGTTGTGGTCAGTGCGCTAAGTCAACGCAAATTCGGTGTTAAAGTTGCGGCCTTCCCACCGCAAATCTAAATCTGCGCTGCAATATTCTACGGAGAAAAATGCTCACCGATTCTCAACTGTCGATTCAGTTTAAGCGGATGAAACATCCTATGAAACCGAATTAGCAGCAAAGCTATATCCTTGCACCAAAGCACAGCTGTGCAGTAGAACACGCTCAGATGATTTCACTCGTAATGTGGACGGAGGCACGCCGGAGGTTCGAGTACCTGTAGATTTACAAGGCTTTTTTTTATTATTAGCACGTATACTAATAGGCGCTCACACGCGTGCCTACATTGACTGATGAAAGACGGGAAACGGGGAACACAGGAGAGTTCCTTGATGCGCGCGTCCTGTTTTCGTCTTCTTTTGTCGCGTGCACTCTACGCCGTAGTTCCTGTATTGAATATGCGAGGGAATGAATGAATGAAAAACTTTATTGCCACAAAGAAGGTATACCGGCGAAGGTGGAGCTCTCAGTCCAGGGCCCCAGTGGCCTTTGCCATCTTGCTAGCTCTGTCGATCAGCTTGAGCTGTTCTTCAGGCTTCGAGCAGGATAGCGCAGCCTCCCACTGCTCCGGTGTTGGTGTTTTGTGTAATGGCGCTACCTTTGGCTTGGGAGAAAAAGAAGCTGTTCAAGTGGGCGGCATTTCTGTGTGTCGCAGGTTTGAGCCCTGGTTCGATTGCATATAGAGTCGCTCACGTTCAAGTTCCTTCTACAACTCGGTCATATATGTCTGCATAATGCGACCACGTCGACCTCCACGAACGCTGTACTCGTCTGCCTGAGTTTACCCGTCACCGTCGTTGTCACCAAAATCGACAATAATACAGAATGAGAAACTCAGCACGCCCTCTCCGACGGCGCCTGTGCAAGCGAAATGCAAGAGAAATGTGTTAGCATTACTCTTCCGTCGCACCTCTTTGAAAGGTCCCGGATCGACGATTTAAACCGCGTGCACCACGTATCATGAGAGCCCACTCGACATACATACATACATACATACATACATACATACATACATCCATACATCCATACATCCATCCATCCATCCATCCATCCATCCATCCATCCATACATACATACATACATACATACATACATACATACATACATACATACATACATACATACATACATACATACATACATACATACATACATACATACATACATACATACATACATACATACATACATACATACATACATACATACATACATACATACATACATACATACATACATACATACATACATACATACATACATACATACATACATACATACATACATACATACATACATACATACATACATACATACATACATACATACATACATACATACATCCATCCATCCATCCATCCATCCATCCATCCATCCATCCATCCATCCATCCATCCATCCATCCATACATACATACATACATACATACATACATACATACATACATACATACATACATACATACATACATACATACATACATACATACATACATACATACATACATACATACATACATACATACATACATACATACATACATACATACATACATACATACATACATACATCCATCCATCCATCCATCCATCCATCCATCCATCCATCCATCCATCCATCCATCCATACATACATACATACATACATACATACATACATACATACATACATACATACATACATACATACATTTCTAAGCTCCCCCAGCCCTCTCTCATGCTACCACGTGACCGGCTTCCCACACTTCACACATATGCACTTTTTCCCCGCTTTGACACCCCCAATGCTGACGCATTACAAAAAAAAACATTTATGACGCAAAGGTGCCAACTCTGAATGGCTAAGCCTTTGGCAAAACTCGCTGGCCAGCGAGTACAGGGCAATCGGCCCCCTATGCCCGTATAGATGGTGGTGTTGCAGCAAGCGGGGTTAGCCTGGCGTACATAGCCAGCAGTTGTTCAGCCTGAGCCTCCTATGAGTGTCACTGTGTGTGTCACAAGGTGTCGAAGAGCCCCGTGTCTCGTATGGAAGGCAATCAGCCGTGGTTGCGCCTTCTTCTTGATTGCCGCAGGCGCGCCGCGGAAAACGACGTCTTCAAAAGTATTGTGCGAAAGACCATTCTTTTGCAGGCTGTCGACTATCGCTTTCCTTTCTGTGTCGAACTGCGGTCACATCCAAATGAAATGTTCGATGTCGGCGATATCACTCGAAAAGGCACAGAACAGGGAAGTGCATCGTCCAGTCTTGAATAACCAAGACGGGGTGGAGTGTACGCGGAGTCGGTTCAAATGCGGTAAAACAGCGTTGCTTCTGCCCGAGTAAATCCGTGGGTCCCACAGGCTGGGTGTGGAGTCTGGTGGTTCGCCCTAAAGTGAATGCGGATTGCATTCTTAGGGTTCTTAACTAGAACTAGATTATGGGGTTTTACGTGCCAAATCCACGATCTGATTATGAGGCACGCCGTAGTGGGGAATGTACACGCATGTTTTTGCATTTCGCCCCCATCGAAATGCAGCCGCCGTGGCCAGGATTAGGTGCCGCGACCTATTGCTTAGCAGCGCAACACCAAAGCCACTAAGCAACCACGGCGGGTACCGTAATCTTTTTTTTCTTTCGACCTCTGGCGATGCGGACAAAGCATCGACACAAAGAAATGTTTTCTTCTTTTTCTTTCTACATCTACTGAGCGCTTAGATCTAATGCACTCACGTCTGCACTTCAGAGCTTGGAGTGCTTCTCCTTTCTTTTATCCCCACGTTGATGTAGAACACAATGAGTGACGCATTTCGCCACAGATAACCTCGCTGGTATACTTCTGCTTGCGTCAATGTTGATTATGCCCCGCTTTATCGTGTGCTGCTGAGATGCGCAGTGCACGTGACTGGGGAATTCCCCCAGTATGTAGCACGACCATAAGGCAAACGTGAAGAGGGACTGAAAATCTGTTTGTACTCCAAAACGTTCAGCGTAACGAAAGCATTCTGGATCTATACGAAGCTTAACAAAAGTACCTGGCGCCGAATTCAAATTGTTTTTCGTTCTTAAGTGCTCTTTGCCATTGGTCGGTCAATTGCTTTCGGTAAAACGCCCAACACCAGGATTAAATTAATTATTTATTTAAATTCTTTGGTTCTACATGCCAAATCTACTATCTGATTATCAGTCAATTTATGTAGTGGGGGGCTCTGGGTTAATTTTTACCACCTGGAGTGTTTTTCAACGTGCACCTAAATCCAAGTGCACAAGGTTTTTTTGTTTTGATTGTGCACGAGGTTCTTGCTTTGATTGGTTGGCATTTGCTCTGACGAATAACTCTAGCATAAGAACTTTCTCCCGTGACACGGGCCCTGAAGTTTTCCACGTATTAGATCACTCAACTTACTATATCGTTTGCCATAAAAGGAATCATCTTACGTACTCTACCAAGTAATCTCGCTTACGCAATTACAAACAAGAATTTAAGGCGCTTTTCTTTTTTGACATTCGCCAGTGCGAGCAAGAGTGGTGCGATTCTTTGTTTTCGAACTACCAAGCAAAGCAATTTCAAATATTTGAGTGTAAACGGCATTCTTGTTTCTTCCCGCTCGTGCTGCATTCCCGTTTGATACATTAGAACGTTGGCAATCAAGAATCAAATGGAACGCCTTTTCTGCTACTAGTTCCTGTTCTTTCTTCTCTCTCTCTCTCTCTCTAAAGATGGCTGCATGGCAAGCGTCTGCAGTGCCATTGCAGTGGAACACTAGGTTAGACGCTCTTCCTTTATCTAGGTCATTTTTGCGTTCCCTTACTATAGTCTTTGGTTGATGCAACGCCCCGTGTGCTCAATATAGCTGCGGCCGCATGATAAGAGTATTCGATAGACGACTCCAACGCAGCACTTCACAAACTTGTTTTTCTTTTCGTTATTTTACCGCGCATGGTCATCTGTATTTGTCTGATGTTCCACTAAAGCGCTCGTCCGTCAACCTGCAAATACATCCAATCTCTCAAGAGACTGATTGGACTACGTTGACACCATATCGCGACCCTATTCTTTCAAGCCCATGAGAAACTTTGTGCACATACTGCACATACGGTCTTTCTTTCTTTAGACTTTTCTAGTAGGACAAAGCTGAGTCCGTCATCATGTTTTTTTTTTTTTACTTCTTTCGCTGCAAGACCACAGAAGCGGCGCTCCCCGTATTGCAGCCATGGATTTACAGAAATAACTTGCGTACCTTCACAGGCATGGAAGTATGGTACTTTTTGTCCTGACCATTGTGAAAACCATTGTGAAAAGTGCAGTGATCAACAATAGGCTAGTGAGGTCTAGGATTCACCTCAATTTCAAGAGAGAAAGAGTAAAATTGGTCAGGAAGAAGCAGGCCCATCTAGACGCAGTAATGGTAAAAGCAGACCAATTCAGGCTGCTACTTGCAAACAAATATGCAGCCTTAGAACAGAGAGATGACGATAGCATAGAGGTAATGAATGAAACCGTAACTAGGCTGGCTTCAGAAGCAGCAACTGAAGTGGGACGTAAGGCACCAAGGCAACCAGTAGGCAATCTCTCCCAAGTAACAAAGGTCCTAATAAATAGACGACAAAGAATAAAAGTGTACAATTCAAGCGATAAGATAGAATTTGTGGAACTGTCAAAACTGATTAACAGGTAGAAAACAAGGGATATTTGAAATTATAACGTTAAGAAGACTGAGGAAACAGTCAAAAATGGACGCAGCATGAAATCAGTGAGAAGGAAACTTGGCGCAGAACAAACCAAGATGTAAGCACTGAAAGATAAGCAGGGTAGTATCATCGGCAACCTCGAAGAGACATTAAAAGCAGTGGAAGAATTCTATACTGACCTGTACAGTACACAGAGGAGCCTTGATACCTCCATTCGAAGTAGCAATGAACAGGTTGCAGATACTCCTTCTGTAACTAGCGATGATGATAGAAGGGCCTTGCAAAACATGAAACGGGGAAAAGCGGCAGGAGATGGACTACCAGTCGATTTAATCAAAGATGGAGGAGACATAATGCTTGAAAAACTGGCGGCCCTCTATACGAACTGTCTATCAACTTCAAGGGTCCCAGAGAACTGGAAGAATGCCAACATTATACGCACAAAGAAAGGAGACGTTAAAGCATTGAAAACTATAGACCCATTAGATTACTCTCAGTATTATATAAAATATTCACCAAGATAATTTCCAATAAAATAAGGGCAACACTGGATTTCAGACAATCAAGGCAACAGGCTGGCTTCAAGAAGAGATACTCTAGAATGGATCACATCCATATCATCAATCAGGTAATCGAGAAATCCGGAGAGTGCAATCAGCCTCTCTATATGGATTTCATAGATTACGAAAAGGCATTTGATTCAGTAGCGATACCACCAGTCATAGAGGCATTACGTAATCAAGAAGTACAGGACGCTTACGTAAATATCTGGGAAAATATCTACAGAGATTCCACAGCTACCTTAATTATTCACAAGAAAAGCGTGAAGATACCTATAAAGAAAGATCAGACAAGGAGACGCAATCTCTCCAATACTATTCACTGCATGCTTGGAAGAACTATTCCAGCTATTTAACTGGGAAGACTTAGGAGTGAGTATCAACGGCGAATATCTCAGCGATCTTCGGTTCGCAGATGACATTGTCCTGTTCAGCAACTCTGGGGACGAGTTTCAACAAATGATTGAGGACCTTAACAGAGAAAGTATAATAGTGGGGTTGAAGATTAATATGCAGAACACAAAGATAATGATCAATAGCCGGGCAAGGGAACAAGAGTTCAAGGTCGCCAGTCAACCTCTAGAGTATGCGAAGGAGTACATTTACGTAGGTCAATTGCTCACAGGGAACCCTGTTCATGAGAAGGAAATTTACACAAGAGTAAAATGGGTTGGAGCGCATACGGCAGACACTGTCAGCTCCTGACTGGAAGCTTACCGTTATCATTAAAAAGACAAGAGTATAGGCGCCCAAATCTGTGACTGGCGTGCGCGAGCAGGGACTTCACCGTGCGTCAGCGCCGTATGACGGGGCGAGGCTGAAAACAGTCTGAGTGCGCTTGCTGAGCTGAGCGCGCTTTGTCCGCATGCGCTTAGCCTCAGACTGCTTCCAGCCTCGCCTCGTCATACGGCGCTGACGCACGGAAAAGTCGCTGCTCGCGCACGCCAGTTAAAGATTTAGGCGCCTATACAATCAGTGCATTTTACTGGCGCTGACATATGGGGCAGGAACTTGTAGACTGACAGAGAAGCTTGGGAACAAGTTAAGGACCGCGCAAAGAGCGATGGAACGAAGAATGCTAGCCATAGCGTTAAGAGAAAGAAAGAGAGTAGTGGTGGATCAAAGAGCAAACGGGGATAGCCGATATTCTAATTGACATTAAGAGAAAGAAAAGCTGCTGGGCAGGTCATGTAATGCGTAGGTTAGATAACCTGTGGGCCATTATGATTACGGAACGGATGCCAAGAGAAGGGAAGCGCAGTCGAGGACGGCAGAGGACTAGGTGGGGCGATGAAATGAGGAAATTCGCAGGTGCTAGTTGGAATCGGTTGGCGCAGGACAGGGGTCATTGGAGATCGCAGGGCGAGGCCTTCGTCCTGCAGTGGACATAAAATATTATGATGATGATGATGATTATGATGATGATGATGAAATAAATTTCTGAATAGTGAACATTTCAGTTGAACGAACTTGATCAGTGGACCTGGGCTAAATTTTTCAGTCGGTTCAACTAAGTCTTGCAGTGTACAGCACTGGCGTAGCCGATGCCCGCAGCCCCAAATCATCCCTCCAGCGGCGGCTATGTGCAGTGTGACAGTGAGTTTCGTTACTTATGCTGAAATATCAGACCTGCAAATTGTTTCCAGTGTTCGTCCCGAAGAAAAAGAGTACGATGAGGAAGATGCAATGTCAGAGGCAGATTCAAATCCTGCGATTCTAGCCGAGGCTATAGGATGCCTTGGAACGTTGCGAGTCTTCGTGTCTCAGCAACAAGCTGTGTCAGAGAAAATGCACAAAAACAGACTCTCTGGGCAGCTTCGTTACTCCTTGCGCTTTAAGAGCACCAGTGCAAATGAAAATTAGATTTTTTAAAATAAAGATAGGCATCAACGTAATTAACTGTTACGCTCTTCATCTGTATTGATGTACATAACTCCATAAATTGCATTTCTGACTTTTGACTCGATGTCTGCTGTACCTTATGCCGTTCCATGTTCTAGTGAATATTCAGTTTAGTGAACTTTCAATTAAGTGAACTATTTTCTTGTGTCCACTGAAGTTCACTCAAATGAGAGTTCGCGGTATGAAAGAGAGAGAGAGAGAGAGATGAGAGAGGTGTTTGCCTGGCCATGTGCTTAACGTGCTACTAAAGATTACAAGGATGAAATATGCAATGAAATGTAGCATTCAGACGTGGCACACACACACACACACACACACACACACACACACACACACACACACACACACACACACACACACACACACACACACACACACACACACACACACACACGCACACACACACACACACACACGACGCATTCTTATGGATGCACGGGGCTGGACTAGACGCTTTATTTCTATTCATTTCTAATGTGTACGCTATAAAATAGCCATATTTTTTTTCTTTACCACCTCACCCATTCTAATGTCATTCTAACGTTGTTTTGACAGCCCTGACAAATCATTAACGAAGTTTTGTCTTTACTTATGTACACGCTTTTCTCTCTTCTTAGCCGTGACGGCGACCCTTGTTAATGTGGTCAAATTAGACACGCGTAATTAGCAAAGCAGCTCGGCCAACCGAGCGACATTGAAAGGGAGTAAGTGAGGAGAAAAGCACCACCAGAGATCAGTCAGTGTTTCAATTGGACGGGCCTTCCTTTGCCAAGGGGACCTTGTCATCGCTAGGCTCGTCCCTCCCATGTGGTTAGTTTTGAATAGTTAGGCAACCACTTAAAGCCAACATTCCGTGGGTAATGCCGCCGCACTGACAAAGGCAGGTCTGTCTGCCGGGCCGAGGCAGGTCGGCCCGATTTCTTTCTGGTATACTTACTTCAGTTGTGCTAATTCCATCGATTCATATCCCCTTGCAATTTCAGACAGAGGAGAGAGCATATGTTGGAAAGCATACACCGACAACGGGAAGCAGCATATCAGGAGCCGTTGGCCACGAGCCGGACAGGCCATGGCCGCGGCCTCGAAACGTCTGCGCGGCCCCGCATATCCACTTCGTTGTGGTTCCGACCGGAGATACTGTACGACGGCGTCAGTAACGCACTGTCTCCTCTACAAGGTGATAGCGTGGGGAAGACAGCAGTATGTCCATCATGACGACATTCATGATGGAAATACGACGAGAGTCTACGGTAAAAACGTTGCTGTTCGCTACAGCAACTCAAACTGCAGCTGCGATTAGAAGACGTATTTGAAAACTGTGTGCTAATTCTGACTGTGTGGTGCACACGGAAATATTTGAGACGAGGGTTTGACGATGATAGCTATGAAAGATTAATTCATGCAGGTTTCGTGCTGTCACGTTTACTTGCTACAAGCGTAAAAAGAAAAAATTCACCGACAATTACGATACTCCCTAGTGAGAAATTTGAATCCTGCTCTAGGCGTGTTTTCATTTTACAATATATCGACTGGCGCGGACATTCTGTCTCGTGCGGCACGCTCCAAACGAATCGAAGCGTGACGCCTCTGCCTCGCTAATCGGGAGATCGCGAGAAGCAGCGCGTGGGTGACGCGTGGGTGCAATTCACAGCAGCCGCTGCAGACAGACAGGCTCATGCAGCACTTTGTTTCCATACAGACGACGCACTCTACTCTGGCGGCATGTCGTAGCCATAGTCTCCGCACAGCCCGTCTTGTGCAGCACTACGCTTCTCAGGCTTTCGTCCCATCGATGACGAGAGCGGTCCTTCGTCGCGGGAAAGCCGTGCCACCAGTGTCAGCGGCGACAACGCCCAAGGGAGCGTCACACCGAGCCTTATTCGTATACCGTCTCGCCATCGCCCCTCGCAGGAGCAGTGGTTGCAGTCACAAACGCGGGTACTGCGGACCGATCTTAGCATCAGACGCCGCGGATGAGCGTAGCCCTCCCCACCCCACGGCTCCCTCCCCCTCCCCCCCCCCCCTGGAAACGCAGATGAGATCGCCTGCGCGGCTGTGAATGCCGTGGCCACCGGCAACTCAGCGCATGCGCAGGCCGTCGCCCCTCCGCTCCTCCTCCGCTTTCCGCCTCATGGTTCCGATACCCGCTCCTCCTGCGCTTTCATCCACCTCTCTTCGTTTTGACCTTTCTTTCATCTACCGCTGCGCTCCGCGTTCGCTTTCGTTCTTCGCGGCACTCGTTCGATCGGTTACGCCGACGACGTCGACGCAGAAACGGACTATTAAGATCTGCGCTTTAAAAGAAAACTTCATTTGTCCCCATCAGCGATTCTATCTTATCCCTTAAAAGCTAGCGTCCTTACGCGCGCAAGTATTTTTCCGTGTATACCAGCCTTTATTGAGAAAATATTTATACGTGACCGAACTAGGTTCCATTCATGTGGGGGATCACCATAGTTCGTTGTTGCAGTCTCCTATTTTTTTTTTACTTTCATTCACTCTGGACGACACGTTGCATCGTGTCGACCCTATGCAACGTGTCGTGTTTCAATCTACATTTTATCCTTCACTTCTTCCTCGATTTGTCCTCGATCGTCCTCAAACAGGCAACTTTTGCGAACTTTTCCTGCACTCGAAAAATACCCAAATACTCTGATATGCTACGAAGTCCACGACATTGCAGTGACACCATTGTCGCTGCGATTTGATCGTACGTAACCTAGCAGATAATGTTTTTGCATCACGCAATGTCGTATAGGATACTACTTCGTACTCGCCACAATGGCTTAGCGGTTATATGATGTTGGGCTGCTCAGCACGAGGTTGCGGGATCAAATCCCGGCCGCGGTGGCCACCTTTCGGTGGGGGGCGAAGTGCAGAAACGCCCGTGTCCCGTGCATTGGCTAAACACGGCTAAACATCCCCTGGTGGTAAAAATTTATCCGGAGCCCCTCACTACGACGTGCCTCATGATCAAGTTGTGGTTTTGGCGTACGACCCCAGAATTCATTCATACTGTACTTGGTGATCTTCGTAGCGGCCGCAGCAGCGAGTGCCAAGCACTGTAGCCACGAAGTTACGTAACGAAAGCCAAAAGTGGCTGGGAACCAGAGGCTGTATAGTTGAAATAACCTTCTGAACATAACCCTTCACTCCATATTCCACAGCGGTAAAGACTGCATCGTGCGTCTAGTCTTTCTTGTCTTTATATTATACTTTTTGGTACTTGTACACGTGGGCTTATACGGTGCTCTTGCCGATGCCCGCGAACCGGATGTCTGCGCCGAACTAAAAAGGGAGCGTGGCGTTCCGTTTCGCGGAAAACACGCGTTGTGGTGTGCATATATGACGGGAAAGACCGGCGTCGCGCTCGTACACGCTTGCAGCGCAGACGCGGTGTGACATTCTACGCCTCGACATTTGTTTTAGATCCCGCGTCGCCGAAGCCGTGAATCGGGCGCGGTTCGCACACTCTGGCGCGCGCCGCGTGACACTCGACACAGCGCGCGAAGCTGCGCCTGGTATTTGTAACTGTCTGCGTGAGCGCGGGCCACAACAGCTGCGCATTGAACGCGTGGCCGCCGTCGAAGCGAAGACCCGTATCCCCGCATAGCGAAATCGCCATGTTCTATGGCGTAGAGCTTTCCCGCTTGCAAGCGCAACGAAGTTTCTGCTGCTGGAGCTATAATGTTTCGCCCCGAACAACGAGTATACACGAAGTAACTATAGCACTGTTCAGAACAACGGCGCTGTGTAGCAGCATCCGAAGAACGAGTTTTGAACAGCAGTTACTCGACATACGCTTTTAGCATGTAGAAAAAGAAAACAGATAGGAGCAAGCCAAAGTGGCGATTTCGGTAAGTCGGTTTATGCATTGCAATATGCATGGTTATTGCGCTATAGAAGACGCGGAGGAAGAAACAGAGCAATTGTGACAAAGATATAGTGCGCTGCGCGCTCTTTCTTTGTCCGCCTCTTCAATAGCGCAAAAACCCTTTTGTAGGAGGTAGCACCACGTGAAAGAAAGAAAAAAAAATGGAAGCCGGAAAAATTCGGTCCAGCGCATGATCATATGACGGTATAGTTTTTAGCATCTTTAGAGATTTTCGCTGCCGCACTCAGCGCACCATGCAGCGCACGCTCTCCCCAAAAGACAAATGTTTGCGACAGCAACGTGCAGCTGCCACATTCACGCGTTGCAGCGAACACGTTGCGACAAACGACCGAGGTTGTGCAAGCAGATCGATAGGAAATGTGCGCGGAGCGTTGGGTAAAGTATACCCGAACAAATGCGCATAACCGTCAGGATTCGAGAGAAACAGAAAAGAAAGCGCAAGCAGCGACTTAACTGCGAAATATTCGTTACCCTCAATAAGGCGACGGCCTGTAGCAACAATCCGTTCTCGGGCAGACTTCCTTTTTGCTTTTCGACACCTTTTCCCCTTTATTCAAACCTGCGGCAAAGGTGACGTCAGAAGTGTTGAATTTACATTCCGCGAGAAGTCAACAAAAGACGCTTCCAACGTTTTTTTTTTTTGGATCTATGAAATATATAATATATCACCAAGTGTGAGCTCCTGACAGTCAGTTCAACGCTGTGCCAGGTGCTGAGTTGCTATTCACGCTCATCTTTGAATTGAGGGCAGATATCAGACACTGATGTATAATCGCAGCATGGAGCATGACTCCATCGTAGATTATGCAGTTATACCTCTGTCTCTTGTCCCTGTTTCATCCTGCTGGAGGACTCCCACACGGGTTTCTTGATTCGTTATAAACGAATACGCGAGAAATGCGGTTATATACAAAGTCCCACAAATACAAGAGAAAGAGATGAAGAGAAAAAAGAGATTTAAGATGCAAACAAACACATGAGCAGGATAATGTGCGAAAGTTGCTTCAATAAAGCGGTTCACGCAGGTCTGCGATAAGAGTTTAGCACAAATTTTAGGGACAAAGAACTTAGCAAGGCCCTTACAGCTATAAAGGAAATCCAGTGCTGTAACAAGGACCATATTTGCGTGTAACAGAAACCACTGTATAAACAATAGTAAGAAACATGCTGACACATCAAAACAAACGCGAAGTCAAAACGCAGCTAAAGCGCTGCTCTTCCTAGAGCATACGCACAAAACGTTGTGACTGCCTTCTTTCCCACCACTGTGTGGCCTTTTAGCTGATAGTCAGTGTTTGTGTTGTCCGTCTCGTTCCACTTGTATCCGTGAATTGAATGTGAATATGAATTGAAAGAAGACGTTCGTGCGTTCAGAAGGCGCCGGCAATACCTCTTCGCAAACCGAACGAAAAGTAAAAAAAAAAAAGTCCGCGAACATGCACAGATTGGGCAGTGTCGCAGACGCCTGAATGATAACAAAACATAGAGTTTTAGATTAGGGCACCAAAGCGCTGGGGACGCAAATTCTATTGATAAGCCATTTGCGTTGTTTTCTACACCCGGCTGTTTGCGTCCCCCAACGCTTGGGCACCCTTATCTAAAGTTATCTGATAAGTGTAAACCTTGCACATGTACAGTTCCACAATACCATAACAATGGCGCCGCCACCTTTAAGTACAAGTGAGCACAAAACAAACACATGATTTCGGAGGGACAGGCAATAGAATGCCTTCGTGTGCGTTCCGAGCGTTTCATACGATGAATGTGCACATTCAACGAATTTTCGCCTCATATTTTTAGTGATGCGAGAGCGACTTGAGAAGCGCTATAAATAACTCATTTTTGCGCATTCTCTACTGATGCCATGGAGCGCAACGCAGATAGAATATCAAGAAATTCAGCGATGGTGGAAGATGTCACTGGGGATAACTTATTTAAATGTTTGCTCTAACGCCAAATGTGGCACGGCGAGTTCTGAAGCAGAATATTGATTATAGCAGAATCCGTCTGTGGATGCATATACTGAGGATATGAGGTATAGACCTGGTGTAGCGTCAGTTCTTGCACCGCCGTCCTGCAACATATGTATCTCCTATAGTTATTATTCTCTCGACCGATAGTTCTATTTTGGGTGTTGTCAGCGTCCATGTCGTTAGGGAGCATTAGATTAGGGCATACCCAAGCGATGGGGGACGATTTTCTTTCTTTAACGTTCCCACAAAACACGCATCTTTTTTTCCGAATTTAGTTACATGTATCGCTTAGCTTTCTTTAAGGTCTGTTAACATAGCCCGGCGATAACAACGGTGCAGCGAGACGCTGACTAATCGCACTCGTGTTTCACAAATGAACCAGAACGAGCACAACCGTTCTATTGTTTCAATTCTTTGTATTCACTTGTGACGCTGTCGGTCACTTCGATAAAAGGTGCCATAAAAATATCTGCGATAAGCCAGTCCAGCAATGGGACCACGATGCTAATAGTATCGACGGTGCTATCAATAGTAACAGCATTGTTTTACTTGCTTGCCAATTTAACGCTTTATTTAACGAGTCTGCGCTGCTATAGCATGAGGAACAGGGAACGAGGTGGGCTTGTTTGCGATTCGCGACATTTTGCGTTAGCGACGCTTATCTGATGAAAAAACAAAAAAAAACAAAAAGGAAAGCACTGCCTGCTTCCCGATAAGTCACAACCTCCTACCCCGTTCCGCCTTTCTCCCTCCTCTGCTGCCATAGAAGCTGAAGTTGATTATTGGAGACCGGATGTTTATACACTGAAGAATGCTCCTTTAAGAACCCATAACAGGCGCGCAAACTGTCATTTAAGGCCTTATTGGCGCCAAACAGTATCCCTTAGCCTCCCCTCCCCAAACCCCCATGTAGTATAGGCTCAAATAAAAAGATCATCATTTGTGAAGCTTAGGATACATTATGATCTTTCTCAGGAACACAGCCCACCAAACTTCTGTTTAGATAAACTTATTTTCTCGGTAAAACGGAATGAGGCAAGTTGAGTAGATTGCAATATTTACCTGAAATTTGGTGTGTCTATAGGCACTGCGAGAAAAGTTGTGAAAGCAGTGACAAGCGCCAGCTAAAAACGTGCGGGTTTCGTGTTTCGCCTTTTTTTTCGGCAGGTATTTCTGTATTAGCATGCACACACAGAAAAGGGCCGCTCAACATCGGCCGAAGCTGGGGTGCATATATGGACTTCGGAACCTTCGGTGATCCAACGCCCTCTGAAATTGCGGTATAGTCGCTGCTAAGAACCTTTCACAATTCTTCCAGCACCAAAAAGCCGATATTGTTTTGTCCGAAGCCAAATTGAACTTTAAAACTAACTCCACCAGCAACAGGTACATTGGGGATGTTGGCGAACCTTTTCTCAACGTCCTAAATCAGCTTCAAATTCCGAGTCAGAGTTGCGTACGAGCATTCAAGTTTCTCGATGATGTCGACTAAAAACGTGAAGTGAACGCACAATTAAGCTGTCACGTTCAACTGTGTCGCGTAGAGCAGTTTGAGCCCTTTACACCAGCCACGTGTGTGTGTGGGAATAATCGCGGCTAAGAGGGGCGAATAATAATAAGAGGCGAAAGCAAGGATGCGGAGCTTCGGCTTGGCCTCCAGCAGCGATCTGGTTCACATGCCTGAGGAGGCGAGGAGGGACACAGCTACGAATCACAGTCCTCCGAGATCGGGTCACGCACGATATCGGCTTTCGGCCCCGCTGCCACTGAAGAGAGCACGCACGATGAACGTCTCCGTTTAACTGATCAAGAAAGGGAAGCATTCAAGTCTAAACGTATACGCTCCTCACCACAGGCAGTGTATGCAGCTCCTCTTCAATCACACCGGATATATTTATTTATTCATTTGTTTATTTATTTTTGCGGAATGCCCCAAAAGGGACGAAAAACACCTCCGCGTATTCTTTCACTACAACGAAGAAAAAGAAGGAAAAAAAAGGCAAAAAGAAAGCGGGCTCTCCGTCCCTCTCTCACGGATGTACCAAACGTTGTCTGTAAAAGGCTTTCTCTTCGGCAACGAGGTACAACGCCGTTTACGTAGGCGCCCTTTCTTAGCCTCGAGGGCCGACAACATGAACGAAAGCGTGTATAGTATAATGGAGGACACCGTCGAAGACTCCCCCATTCACGCAAGGCGCGCGCGTGAGACGGTAGTTCAAGGCCGCGCACCTTCGCGCGTCCGTCGCTGGCGTCCGGCTGTTTCTGCAAACACCTTTCGGGGAAATCCCCACTGTGGCCGACCTTCGAGAACCGAGGGGACGGAGTACATACACCGCGCGAGCACTGTGCCGCGCGCGAAAGGAAAGCGCCGCGAACTCGTCCCTCGCCCGTTGTTTACGGCGCAGCCCGTGCAGTGACCGTGCTCGTACCGTACGTGGAGGCACGTGTAGACCGTAAACTGCCGTCCTCCCCGTTTAGAAAGCGGCGGCCAGACCTGAAGGAAGAATACGCGGTGGATCCTCGGAATCAGAGTCATGCCATGCGCGGCGCCGACGTTCGGGGTTCTCCTTCGGACAGCCATGTGCTCTGTAGTGGCGGATTGTGCCCTGACGGAGGAGGCGACGCCCCCGGAACCGCGGTCGACGCTGCAGCGACACCGTCGCTCTGCGAGACCGCTTTTAGGGGAGGTCGCCAGACGATCCGGTAAGCCGTGACGTTTTGCCGTATCGCGCATGATCGCGGCAGCCGCCCATCCTGCACGACCGAGCGGTTCGCGTATAGACAGTTACGGCAGCCGTGATGGTGTATGGTTGTCTAGGGATTAGGTTTTCATAGTGAAAGGGCTCATCAGACTTCAGTCTTGGTTGGATTTCTTTAAACTTTTATATTATCATTGTAAACTGTAGAAGTTAGCGCTCCGTGAGTGTCTGCACGACTACCTCTTGTCCCTGTCTGCTTACGATGAAACGCTTTCCAAGTACGTTTATCAAGCTGTCCAAACACACAGCTGTGCTATTATTACGGGGTTTACACTACGGTGATGCAAACGACTAGCAAATGCGGCGCATGCCTAACTGTGATAGCTGAGAATATGAGCTATCACTGTCAAAGAAAATGTTTGCATATAACGGGAAAGCTGACGACGCGGCGTTCTTTTGCTTCACGGTGTAGGTCGTACACGAATAAGAAAAGGTAACATTTTATTCCGAAGTTGCGCCACGCCGCATTAATGGACAAACTAACGGCAGGCTTTGTTGAGGTCATCTTCATGGACACCCACAAAGGTGTTTGACTTTCCTGCGGAGAGGGCCGCTTTCCACACGTTGCAAGGAGGCGAAGAAACGAAGAAACGCATGTGTTGGCAGGACAGTGAGATGTGCTGAGCTATGGTGTACGTAGTGCTGGCAGTACCAATGTGCGGCATTCCTGTACGGTCTGGTTTCTCTCGCGCCACTCGTGAGCTATATACGTGCCATTTCTTTTTTTTTTTCGGCGAGCACACAGACTCCGGGATTTCACTTAGTTATTACGCCGCGAGGCCTTGGTAGCCAAGATCAAGCACGCCCCCCCCACCCCCCCCCACTCCCTCTCCCCCACCCGTCGTGGCATCCGTTTTAACATGGCTTATACACCAATTACTTTTGAGGAAAACTTCATTTATCGGAATCGTGAATCTGTTCAGTGTTCCTGAGGGCTTGCGGCCTGTTTCACGTGACTGCAGTGGATATTCTCCAAACAATGTATCGAGGCTACACGCTGCATTTGCAACACCACTGGCGCTTGAAATGGCAGGACGTTCGTGACCGGTGGAGAAATACCCCTTGCGAATTTCGCGCAACGAAATAGTTTGTAATATTATCCTTCTTTTTTTAGAACTACAGGCCTCGATGAGACTTTACGAGCAGTTTGACGGTCCATGCATGTCTGTGGATGAATGCACCGTTTTTATGTTTGTATGATCACTGCGTATATCATCTTTTTCACCCAACACCTGCACGCCAGATTGTCAGCCAGTCAAATACCTCCAGCCTTTTCATTAACGACGCTATCTACTCTCTCTCTCTCTCTCTCTTCGAGAGATTGCTATGAAAGAACGGCAAGTACATCGCTGTCAATATCCTGCTGCGCACGGTTCCCGTAGCTGCAGCTATAAAAGACAAACAGCGCGCTCTCAAAGAAAATAGTGAAACACAATTAAATGCAAAAGCAATGCGCCGGCCTTGCAGATCTCGCTCTCAAGGAGAAAGACGAACAAACACACCGCGGGTAGTGGTACAGTGGATTGGATCGGAGCAAACTTTACTTGTCCTACAAACATGCTTTCCCGACGCGCCCATCAGGGTCGCGACTCCGTAAATTTGTTAAGTGCGGAAAGATAGATTGTATGCGGTCGTCGCCGTACCTATACCCACATTGTGCGTTGCGGAACAGAGGCGACCTCTCATCCGCCTGTTTATGGCAAATATAATGAAACAGACGCGTTTCTGGATACCTGGTAGCGACGCGTGTTTAATGAACGCGATAGAGGGGACTGAGACTTTGTTTTGCATTAAAAATGATCCTAATAATGTCGACTTCGCAGCCAAAACTACGTCACTACCATGACTAAACGCATGCAACAGAGGAAGACTGTGGTCTCTGACATACGCTCTGGCGCCTCTAAATATTCACGTCAAATGAGACTGACAGTGACGTCAGTGAGCACGGATTATTTATGCATTATCACACATGTAAGTGACAGTCAATTACATCGTTCGTGTCTTCTAACATTCAACTTCAGCACACTTTCAGCAATGCTCTACGTCAAAGCATATATATATATATATATATATATATATATATATATATATATATACGAGAAGAAAGGGGGTTAACCAAGGGATCCGATATTTATTAGTCATATAATGAGAAGCCAACAAACACTGACACCAAGTACAACATAGGGGAAACTGTATGTGCTTAATAAATGAAATAAAGTAATGATAAATTATTGGAAATTAAAGTGGATGAAAAAACATTCTCCTTTATTACATAACGAGGGCCTCGAATCCGGCAACATTGATGCCTTCAGGTAGCATATGTGGGTTTATTGACCAGTTGCCTTCACCCGAAAAGATCACGTTCTCGTGACGCCTGCGGCAAAAAAGACGTTCCACGTCCGCCGCCAAGGTCTGTGAGTGGGGGCGGTGGCTAACACTCCCAGGGTTCTACTAGTACACATAAATACCCAAGAAAGTGGATGGGGAAACGCCGCCGCGGTAGCTCAATTGGTAGAGCATCGCACGCGACATGCGAAGGTTGTGGGTTCGGTTCCCACCTGCGGCAAGTTGTTTTTTCATCCACTTTAATTTCCATTAATTTATCATTACTTTATTTCATTTATTAAGCACATGCAATTTCCCCTATGTTGTACTTGGCGTCTGTGTTTGTTGGCTTCTCATTATATGACTATATATATATATATATATATATATATATATATATATATATATATATATATATATATATATATATATATATATATATATATATATAAACGAGAAGAAAGGGGGTTAACCGAGGGACCCGATAATTATTAGTCATATAATGAGAAGCCAACAAACAGTGACACCAAGTACAACATAGGGGAAATTGCATGTGCTTAATAAATGAAATAAAGTAATGACTCGAATATATATATATATATATATATATATATATATATATATATATATATATATATATATATATATATATATATATATATATATATATATATATATATATATATATATATATATATATATATATATATATATTAGAGAACCACTCCATTCCAGCTCGCCCAAGGATCCTGCTCTTTACCTCAGCGGCCAATGAGACGGAAATAACGGCGCCAGTATGACGTGTGGGCTTCTGCGACGAACCTCGAAGCACATACATAGCGAATAAAACGAGTTTCGCGCATACTTATTCTTTCGTCAGTGTTGCAGCTGCATAGACGTTGTCGCCGAAAACATATGCGTGCATTAACAATACACCGGCTTCGTTTTGGATTCCGGCGCGCACCTCGCCATGCGGCAAATGGCAAACGGCGGCGAAGAAGCGGACTGGTTCGCGACCGAGCAGTCCGAACGGGTCTCGGCGCGCCTGGCTGGGCGCCTGAACAGGCAAAGTAAAGGGCAAGTATTTACGATGGCCTCGGGCTTCCATCCGTTCGTCCGTGTGTCCTTCCCTCCGCGCGCGTGCACTACTTCTTTCTTCATTCATTCATTAATTTATTCCATGCATTCTTCCTTCCTCCCTCCCTTCCGTCCGTCATTCATTCATTCATTACGTTCACGCGTCGTTCTTTCCTTCCTTCATTCATTCTTTCCGTGCATCCTTCCATCGTACCTTCCATTCAAGCGTCATTTCTACCTTCCTTCATCCTTTCAATCTTTCGTTCATTTCTTAATTCCGTATGCCCTTCTTTTCTTTCTTCCGTCACTCATTGATTCACTGATTTCTTCTGTGAATTCTTCCTTCGTACCTTCCATCCATACTCAATTTCTACCTTTTTTTCTTTCATTAATTATATAATTCATTCCGTCCATGTGTCCTTTCCTTCATTCATTCTTTCCGTGCGTCCTTCCTTCGTACCTTCCACTCATGCGCCATTTCTACCCTTCATTCTTTGATTCGTTCGTTCATTTCTCAATTCCGTATGGCATTCTTTCCTTTGTTCCGTCATTCATTCATTCCGTGCGTCCTACCTCCGTATACCTTTGTATATCCATTCATCCTTCCTTCCGTTGCTTAGTTGATTCATTCGTTCACGCTTACTAAACTTCGAATAGGTATGAGAGAGAGAGAGAGAGAGAAAACATTTGAAATTGTGGAAGTACGGAGGGCGTTGTGTATGATAAGTAGGCGGAACTATATAAAATCTGGGTTAATTGTGAAATCTTTCAATGACGATCAACGTGATCTGATTTGAGTCACAAGAAATATTCTGAAGGTCGAGCCAAATAGACGATGTAAAAATTTCACGCAAGAGAACTAAAAACCGCATCTGACTGAAACTTTGAAGGAAAGGCACCTGTGAATACTACAGCGGCACGTACTGAACGAGTCGCGAAAATCTGAGACAATTAAGGTGGTCAAAAATAATTATCGAGATAGCACCAACTCGAAGGCGCCGTGCAGGTCACTGAGATATTAAAGAAAAAGCCGCATGAAAATATGAACGTCACACTCTCCGAGCTAAGCTTTGCTAATATATGGAAGACATGCCAATAAATCTGCGCTTACAGCTTTCATGTGCGTGGGGCATTTACTGCAGACACACAACAATAAGTAAATAAATAAATAAATAAATAAATAAATAAATAAATAAATAAATAGCTGCTGTGGCCACTAAGATTTCTTGTAAATGAGCGAAATTAATTGAGAAGTAGTCCCTATATGCAGGGGAACCAAGATTTCGAGCTGGAACATAACACATATATCGTTGAATCCAGTGTGTGCATTGTAAGTTGCTTTAGAAAGTACGAAATATTTCATAAAGTGCTTTGCTCTGAGCGAGGTGAACTCGAAGGTGGCGTATATATATATATATATATATATATATATATATATATATATATATATATATATATATATATATATATATATATATATATATACACATATACGAGGGGGAAATATCACGCCAACAGAGCGTTATTTAGGAACGGAAAATAACTGTCGACGAAAGCGCGCAGTGAGTTACTGTGCGCACCTTCCTCCTTGGCGGGAACATGTGGCAGGTTCGCTGGCCTTTCGCATATACATGATTCTGGAAAGTCGCGTAGGTTTGTTAAATAGGTTCGTAACTAACTACTCGCAATAGACCAGTCAAGAGAACTAACTATCCAGTAGAGCGTTTTCCTCTTTCTTTCTTTCTTTCTTTCTTTCTTTCTTTCTTTCTTTCTTTCTTTCTTTCTCGTCCGCTCCTCGTGCCTTCAAGAAGTACGAAGGGGCGTGGCGGTGGCGTACACGTGTCGGACATACACACGCCCAATGCACGCAGTCACGCGGAAACCTTTCGCTGTGGGCGCGCAGCCAAGAATTGCGAACGAGCGAACAGGGAAGCGTGCGCCTGTCAACCTTTCGCATCTCTCTCTCTCTATAGTCCAACTGCATTCGCTGGCAAACTCGTCTGGGAAATAGAAATCCAACAGTGCCAACCGTTCTCCGTTCAACAGAGTCCAGTCAGTTCTTCGCCATGTAGCTGCAGCCTCGACGATTACGGAGACGCGATCGCACGACTAACGGTAAAACTACGCGCAGCGCGATAACTCTTTTGCGGCCGGTCTGTTGGCCTGTACGACATTTTTGACCTATGAGCTAATTTTATACGTTGAAAATTTCGGGCCGCAACCACGCGCGCAACTACGCTCTGCGCGCAGCCACGCTCAAACAGGAAAGAGATTTTATTGAAAGGAAAGACAGAGAGGTCGAGGTTAGTGCGCCCTAGGCTGTAGCTATACTCTGTACTTGCAATGAGCGATGGGGAGTGAAAGTATTGGGATGGATGATTATGAGAAGTGGTGAGTGCGTATGTGCATTAGACTGCGGCCCTACTAGAGCCACTCGTATAGTTTCGTGTCGTACACCAGCATCGGCAACGCTTTAGTTTTCCCCCATTGAAGTTGGCGCTTCAGGCTATGGGCCGAGAACAGCGTCCTCCGGCAGTGGTTGCCCGCCAACGCTGGCTATAGCGAATTCTCCAACCTCCTCTGCTCCGGCATATATGCTGCGCAATCGCGTAATATGCGTTCCAGAGTTGCAGGTGACCGACAGTGTTCGCATTCGGTGCTGTTCGACTGGCCGATGAGGTGCGCGTAGCGGCGGGTGAAAGCAACGCCCAGCCGAATCGATCCTGCAATGACGCTTTTCTCCGCGTAACCATCGGGGGCAAACAGCATTTACCGTCTGGGCCGATCATATGTAGGCGTCTGTGGACGTTGTCAGGGTAGGCTATGTATATGTCTTTGTAAGATCCTGCATGAGTGCCTTGATCTTTTTTTAATTTTGTGTCTGGTCGCGAGTAGGCAATAGGCACTTCATCGGAAGAATAGGATGCCAATCTTGCGTCACCGTCAGCGACTTTTTTTGTCAATTACACTAGAGTGATCAGGCACCCATTGAAAACTGAAAAAAAATATGGCGATTACCAATGGCCAAAAAGCGCTGAAGCGCCGTCGAACAAATGTGCGAAGATCTATAGGGCCGAATTCACAAAGCTCTTCGTTCGTAAATGTTCTTTGTCATTCGCCAGTTGCCTTCGCAAAATGGTTTTTGCACTTTTTAGGTTGTCTGCGTTTATATTTGTAGTTTGCATAACTGCGATATACCATTAACACATTTGCGTAAATATTTGTAATTTGCACATTTGCTGCGCGCCCGGTACAAGCACGCACGTACAGAATGCATTTCCAAAGGATTTCGATACGACTACTCTACTTGTGACGTGATACTGCGCGAGTACTTACACGTGTTTTCACTGACGGCTCCGCAGTGAAACGAATTTTACGCGAGTGCGACTACATCAGAAGAAAATTAGATAAAAGAAAGAAGATCTGAGTTGTACCCAACAGGCGTGTGCTTTCCTATTAATCCTTCCCGAAGTATCGTGTCGCTTCAGCAATAATTGTGATGTACGCGAGAGCTGAACTTGGCGCTTGGTATACAAGCACCGCTCGTGATCTGCAGCCAGCAAGACGGTTGCTGAAGGAAGGTTGAAGAAGGCGACGGGCAAGGCGGATGTGCCAGCAGGGCTTTTTTTATTGTTCCCAGCAAGGCCTTATGTAAAGGTGGAGGGTCAACCAAAGACGACTTTCTGAACACAGCAAGTGAAAACGAGCATAAGGAACTCCTCACACGATGCATCGCGGTTGTCGTTTATGAGATCCCAATGAGCTGCGGCCCATATATACGCGGGGGCTGAACGGGCGTTGCCTCAACGATCGCCTACGGGAGCATGCCAACAATGTGAAACAGAAGTACGGCAGCAACCTGCGGCCTCGCAGTGCCAGTCACGCGGGTGCAGGCCGAAAGTATACGGAAGAAGTCGCCATCATCGGGAGGCGCGTCGATCATCGGACACGCGAGACCATCGAGGCCTTCATGATCGTCAAGCGCGTCTCTTCTTGCGTCAACACGGCATCCATTTGACAAAGAGATGGCATATCTATACATGATTACCCCCTCTCGCCGCGCTTATTCAGAATCCCCTGCATGGTCAGTGATGTATTCGTCTTGCGTGTAGTCATTTCTTTCTTTCTTTGTTTATTCATTAATTTATTATGTTGCTCTTGCAACGTTTTTCTCTGCCTGTATCTTCAGCCCCCGTGTTGTCTGTTCCCATAATATTTTGCCCCATTCTTGCGCTGTTGGCTGCATTATACCGTCCGACCGAAAATCCCGGCTAACAACAGTTTTCCAAGGGCAAGCTTGCTTAATGGATCCCGCCTGCAGTCCAATTGCTTCTTCTGGCGCTAAGCCTTGTATATAAAAGTTCAGTTTCGGGGCCGAAATATCCCACATGTGCACTGGCCGACCGCTACAAACAAAAGAAGAAATGACAAAGAAATTAAAATGAAGAAATTACGCTCGTTGAAAAGAGTATGGGTCTCTTAACGAGATATCTTGCAATAATGAATAGCACGGTTTGAGAACATAGTTTGCTATAGAATTGTTTCCGGCCGCGACGTCATGTAGATAGCTGCCCATAACGTTGCCTACCTCGAACCTGCTGGTTCTGGAAGACGCGCATGATTCTATTGGTGTTGAGCATTTTATTGTCGCACAGTAAAGCTACCTAAGCTGCAAACAATTGCGGCAACGAATTGAAGTAGCTCAACGAGAAAGAGCAAAAGGTGTCTATTTGTTCTGCCCATGCCTCTGCTCGCTAGCGACGTCATATGTTTCTTGTTTACTAACATATGACGCTTTTCTATAGTGTTTTGTAAAAATTATCAAGCTGCAGCCTGTCACTCGCCTGGCTGCCGCTATGCCCCACAGTTTGGAGCATGTGGTATGTTTTTGACACATGTTTATCGAAGCCATTTCGCGAGTGGAAAGAAGGGTAGCCTGTCGAGGCTTCCAGTATGCGCGCTTGGCGGGAGCACTGTCGTGTACGTTTCACACAGGCCAAAGGAGAGCTCCTGTCATGGGCTAGGTGGTTTTGAAACTGTTTTTACACAGGCTGCGCACGAAACACGTTCCTTCCGCGATTACGTCATCAAGGCATTGCGAAATGTGACCGAGACGCGCCGACACCGTCTGCTTTACGCGCACTCTGAAATGCGTTGTAAACAAGTTCCTCGTGGTCGGCGCTTTGTTAATCGTCGTCATCTAGTCAGCTACCGCGGCTTGCTGCCGCGGTTTTTATGACAGCCCACTTCTTACGAATTGGCTTTGCGAAGACAAGCAGAGGTTCATATTTTGAGCCGTAGTGGGAAACTCCGGATTGCTTTTGATCACCTGGGGTTCTTGAAGTGCACGGCACACGGGCGTTTTTGCCTTTCGACATCATCGAAATTCGGCCGACGCGGCCGCGGGATTCGATCCCGCGCCTTCGGGCTCATCACGGGGGGGCAGTCAGAATTGGTTGCGCGTTGTTTCGGATAAACGCGCTGTTTTGTGCAACACCAATGCACGTTACGTGACTTCATCAGGTCACGCCCCGTTATGAAGTCGCTCTCGTATTGGGTTTACGCAAAATAGCGCGTGTAAACGAAAACACTTCTAATGCAGATCACATCCTCTTACCGGCTGAAAGGAACCAACGAACTGAAACTGCTCAGAACAGGGTTCTAGGCTTGGAGTCCGAAAAAGTGGCCCGAAGACAAACGCCAGCGAGTCACGATAGCGTTTGAACGAGATCACCAGCGGGAAGACGCTAAGCAGCAATTTCTCGGCGTTATGCGAGCCCAGTGCTCCTTTCGTAGCACCTTACGCACTGCGCCGGCGGGCCTAGTGCCCTTGAAAAGAAGAAGGGAGAGTCTCAGATGGCAGGGATGCGACCTCCCCGCATAGATACGTGTGCCTGATAAGCTAATAACGCGTAGGCTGTAAGGACGCGTGAGTACACGGTCTGCGCGGCCGGCGTGCGGGGTGAACCAGCGAGAACATTTCCTTACCCTTGCGTCGGCAGGATCCTGATCGTGGTGTTGGTGCTGAACCTGCTCTTCTGGATGGTGGTAATCCTGTGGCGTGTGTACATCCTCAAGCGGGCGCGGGACCAGATACGACGCCAGCGGCGCCAGGCGGCCGAGGCCTTCGCCAACCCGTCGCTGGTCACGGTGAGCGGAGTGCGACTGTTTCTTTGCCCTTTCTCTTCCGTCCCGCCCGGCACGGTGGCCTCCGTTTTCCTGCTGCCCCTCTGCCGTCTGTCTGTCTGTCATTTCCGTGTCCCGATAATTGCCTTTCCCTCTCCCTCGCTCGTACTGTGTATCTTCCTTCTTTTTGGTGTCCTATGTAACCACTAGCTCGACCTTTTCGCCTTGGAACCCTTTCACTCAAGGTGCTCATCTGAAGTGCGTCTCTCTTTTCCGTTCCGCTTTTGGTTACGGCAGAAAAGAGAGGGAGAAAGAAAACTTCTTATTGCGTCTTGTTTTGCAAACACTTGCTGGCCTCCCATGAAGAACTACCTGGCAAAGCCAAAGCGGAAGTTGTCTGCCGTAAAACTGCAGCCTCTATAGGTTTCTTCGTTTCTTTTCTCTTGTCCTTTTTTTGTTTGTATCTACTGCGCAGTTCACGCAAATGACAACAAACCATTTAGGGTAGTGCGCTCAGCATCGTAATATAGCGTTATCTGTCACTCGCCGCCGCGCTGGCGCGCCTTGACGACCGGCCGTGGTCGGAGCAGACGGTCCTGGAACGCCGACCTATATAGTCGGCACACCACAAGAAAGCGAAGGCACTCTTGAAATTTTTACGTTCGAGTGGCCTATTGGAGAGACTGTAGTTAGCGTTGACGTTCGCGACCTTTCCTACATGTTCTTTTTTTTTTCTTCGTTAGTTTGCTTTTTCTCTCCGCTGTCTTTTCGGTCTTTCATTTCCCCTGACCCTTCCCCCAGGGCAGGGTAGCAAACTAGAATCTCATCCGGCTAACCTCCCTCTCTTTCCCATACCGTTTAGCTATCTATGCCCGGGGCACGAAAAAATAAGGTAATTTTAATTACCACTTTCATTCTAAGCTGCACTGTGGGTAATGTTCCTCTTTGTTCATTCCTGCCCATTATTATGGGTTTGGTAGTTATTACTTTTCGAGTTGCACGCTGGGTACAGGCGCGATGTTCTAATCTTTATGTATAAGTTCTATTTGTTTCTATGCTCTGTATTTGCACGCGCATTCTTTGAATTATTCATATTGCAAGTGTATTATCTTATAATTTTATTTGTGCTGTAGATTCTGTACACGTCAACATTTGACATACAGCTATTTCGATTTGTGTGCATGGTACCTTGGTTCTGTTAATGATTCTTAATTTAAAACTTCCTGCTGAACGTATTCACTATTACCTGCTACAGGTGGACCCTTAGACAATTTTGTTGCACCGGACAGTGACATTTAGTTGAATGTGAAATACATTCGGTAATAATAAAATTCCACCTTCAAATTTCATAACGAAAATACACAAGTTAATTGTACTGCTTCAAGAAACATCCCTTCGGGATGCATACGCAGCCGTGGAAGCTTTATTTAGGTTCTTTCATTTGTTTATAGAGTGAGTACGCTTCCTCGCCCGTTACAGTAATTTCCCCGATGCACATTGTTTAGACAGCTGTTAGGTAGGCTGCATAAATAAGCACGAAGACGCAATTTGAATTGCAATATTGACACCTTTGCCACCAAATGTGTCATGATCTGCTTCTTTGAAATATTAGCAAATAACTTGGTACAACAAAGTGCATTTAAAGATGGGAAAAGTAACTGCGAATTTTGCAGTCACGCACGCGCGCACGCAGAGAGAGAGAGAGAGAGAGAGAATGGGAAACGCAGAGTATTAACTGCGCAATGCACTGGGCCCAAATTAGTGTACAAACAACATATGGAAACAAAATTTATTAATTCTGCGCACGCATCTATAGGTTAGACGGACACTTGTATTTCTTGTTCAGTGCACTTGAGTGAAGGAAGGCTTCTAATATCACGTGGAAGACTTCTAATATCTTCGCGTCCACGCTGTTTCTTGGTCTTTAGTTCTACCTTTTTAAGCAACACAGTGAGTACTGAAATGGCAGACAACCAAATAGGTCACTGTATTGCCTTTCTGCACATCTCTTTCACCTGCGTCCGTCAGTTTCACCATTCCGCTTTGTTTTCCTCGTGAAGTTTTTTGCCTCCATTCTTTTTTTGATCACAATTGTAGCTGGCTGAGGCCACTTCCGCGTCCAGCGAGTTGCAAGGCCTTTGCTTTTCGAAATCTCTCCTTGCTACACAGACGCAGCGCTGCTATGTACTACTGCCGCTTCCGCCACGAACCGACGACCTCAACGCAGCGACCGTCAGAAAGGCGATAGAGAGAGGGAAAGTGCCCTTATACGCCCATTCAGTTTTGCGGAAAGGTTGAGCGTAACGCGCCAACCTGCAAGCACAGCGATCGCTGGAAGACCGAGCAATGTCAACACTGCGGCGTGTAGTCGCCAGCCCGTGCCACTGTCGAATTGCCGTCATGCCATGTACTCAGCGCCGCAGTGAGGGTCAGATTAAAATCTGCTTCGACGAGGCGGTGGCGGTAAAGGACCCCTTGTACCTGCACGTACTTGTGATTTGCATCGCGAAGAAAAGAAATCTCCTGCGGGCGGCTTGCTGTGCAAGGGACTCAGAAGCGAATGGTGACGTCATCAGGCCTATCGTCACCTTGGCGTCACTTTTCGGGGTCACTTTTCGATTTTGCTTTCCGCCCCATTCGGAATGCGACTGCCGCGATTCTGTCACAGTGACGGATTGTTTTCGTCGGGCCATTTTTTCTTTTTGCATTGTTATACTGGCTAGCTAACTTAACTGTGTACGCACCAAACTCTTACAGATTTAGTAGAAAGTATAGTAGCTGGTTGTTTATTAAGATAAATAAAATAAAGGAAAGGGAATGAAAGCAAATTACTACTTGCGCCTAAGTGCCGGTCATCAGGTTGAAGTATTGTAGTAAAAGGAGAGCGAGAGAGGATAGAGTAAAAGAAGGCAACTATTTACAATATATATAGCAGAACGACTAGGCAAAAGTTTATCCATAGTTCGCTTGTGGAGTGACTTCCCCAAAAGAGTGGTCACCCGGGCCAGCATACCGGCACTTTTATCGTATTATATTTTTCATTGTGGGGACTAAACCAAATTATATATTTCCTGTTATGTAGCTAGGTGTATTTTCCGAGCTCGACTGCTTGCTGTGTGTTCTCACTGCTGGACTGACTGCTTGGTACCTGTGCCATCGCAGAGCCTGGCTGTGGCAAGCAACAATGTACGGCCTTTTGCAGAGGCCGGGGTTTCCAGCCCAACACGCACTACCCGGCCGTCCATGGTAGCACTTCAACGACGTTATCACTATGCAAGCTGTAGTGTTGGTTGTTGCACAAGCACGAGAACTAGCAGCAGAAGTAGTAGCACTACATGGTAGTAGTAGTAGTAGTAGTAGTAGTAGTAGTAGTAGTAGTAGTAGTAGTAGTAGTAGTAGTAGTAGTAGTAGTAGTAGTAGTAGCAGAAGTAGTAGTAGCAACAGGAGGAAGAGCAAGAACTGGTATGTGGCAGTTAGCGCAGATGTGTCAGCATTCTATAACGAAAGCGGCCATAACCATGGGCAGATCAACGCTTCGTGTATTGGGCGTGCACCTATTCATCAGCTCAGGAAAAATGAGAAAAAAAGAAAAGATCCTTAACGCTTACCGCTGCCACTGGTGGATCCACAGCGAGAGGAGGGGGAAAGTGATAATTAGCACTACTCCCTTTACGGTTCCTTGCCTTCCCCCGGAATACCAACAACAAAGAGGGCAAACACTCTCCTCTCTACCTCTCCCCATTCCACTCTTTTGAGGATACCCGGAGTCCGCCCGTGACTGCTGCGAAGACGTTTTATCGTAACTCGTTTTGGGAATCACACGTGCCGCAGGAAACGGAGGTTGCTGCCGCACGTGTGTTAACCAGCTAAGACAGGCCAACTGCGAAAGTCGTGTGCCAAAGGTAAAATCTAACGCAAGGTAACCCGACAGCCGACCAGTAAACCCTCGTTCCTAATTTAAGCGCGGCGTTGCCAAAAGATGTATGTTTTCGCCGCGCGCATATATACGTGGCTCGTTTGGCATGCGAAGGCTGCCTATTCGACGAGGAAGTGAAAGTTTCCTTGTTTACTGCCGTCTGCTTAGCGCCGTGAATCTGCAACTGTGCGGGAAGCAGTAACTACGGCGTGGCCCTCGACCTCGGGGCTGAATATTAAATAATTCGAAGCGATGTGCCTAACACTCTTCGCTGTCATCTCGCTGCGGTAGATTATGAAAGCCAGTCGGCGAGAACGCTTGTTAAGTGGGTGCTCACTCACGTATACACTTCCGCGCGATACTGGCTTGCTACAGAATAAACTGAGGTAAAAATCACGAGACTGATCTGAACAGGCATTAAACACTTTCGAAGCTGCGCTCCGCGTGTGACGAGATCGGTCGCCAGGCACACCTGGCACTACATGAAATTTTGCAGAGCGATGGTCGGGACGCACTGCTCCGTTCAACCTGTAACGTTTTGCATCAAACCAGGAGGAGAAGTTGCAAAGGGAGGAAAGGCAGGGTGGTCAATAAATGCGCGCGTCCGGTTTGCTACCCTACACACAGGGGCAACGCGGGTTAAGGGTCCCTCACAAGGTCTGGATATTTTGAGCTGACAAGCATGGTGCGTACAATGCTTGCTAACGCTAAGTATGGACAGCTGGGCTAGTTGGTTGTGATTAGCATTACGAAACATCGTTCCAGCGCACGATTGAACACGGACGAGAAGAGAAAGACAACACGAACGCAATCGTTCGTGTTGTCATTTTCTTCTCGTCCGCGTTCAATTGTGTGCTGGAACGATGTTTCATAATGCTTGCTAACGATTGTGTATGCGAAGTATTATATCCCTACGCGCCGCCGGAAGTAACTGAAGGTTTCAACGCAAACACCGTTTGCCCTTCTCCTCGCGGGCGCCGCGCTCCAAGCCGGAGAGTCGACGTCTATCGCGCAAGCGCGCCTACGTAGTTGGCAGTGCTGTAGCGTCACTCAAGGGGCCACGTGACTTCGAGAATTATTCAAGGCAACGTAGATTATTTGTTTAATTTGTTGCTTCAGCAGACAAATTAAAGTTTAGAGAAGTAATCGACAATATTAAAACATATGCACGGAATGCCTACGTGTACTTGTTTCGCTTCATACCATAGAAAAAGAGATCTACTTTCGTTTCGTCTGCTTGTCCCCACGTCGTGCAGTCGCGCGCGCAGAGAACGAAATTATGTTATTTTATACCGCGTTCCAGCGGCCGCGATCATACTCTTTCATCCTCTCGCGCCTGCCTCGTTTCTCGAGATTGTGGCAATTACACCGCTAATTAGGTGTTCTCGTGCAGAGCGCCGCTAATTAGGTGCTCGTGCAGAGCGCGCAAAATCGTCCGCTGTGCGAAAAGAGGCAACCGCAACAGCTCGCTCGCGAGACCGTCACCGGAAGTGCGCCACGTACTCAGCATAAACGCAAGAAAGGGGGAAAAAAGAAGGCGGGGCCCGTGACGTATTCGCCACGCGATCTTCCGGCTCCGGTATGGGGGAACGCAGGGAAGGAATTTCGCTTGCGGAGCGAGACGGGGCAAGTAGAGAGAGTGTCTATGTTGGCAGTGACGCTCGCCTCCTGAAATCATGGGTCCGCGGCACTTCAAATATTTCTGTCCCTGCTATTAATGAACTAATTTGAAAAATTCTTGCGGTGAGGGGCCTTAAAGGATGGAAAGAAAGGAAAGGGAGGGAGGAAGGAAGGCACTAGCAACGTGAACCGATCGTAGTACGCTTGATGGACAGCAGCACATGTTTGGGTCAACTATATATAAGGCTATACAAAATCCAAGTATACGCTTCTTGACGACTTGCAGTACTGTCATTAGCGAAGTGACTTTAAAGCGACATTAAAATAAAGAAAGAAGTATTTGAGTTGTGTTAGTAAATCACCTTTCTACGATACAAAAGAAGTCGCACCCGACGATTGGTTGAGCCAGAAAAGACTCAAGAACGTTAAAGACTGGTGGCGACGCCCGCCTTGGAGTTTCCTTACTAGCCCGACTGACGTCGTGGATTTCGGCGGCGTCTGCTCGTGCCTGTAGGTAAATTTTTATCGGTAAAATTGAATTCGTTGTATCCTAAAGAAGCCAAAGGCTGGTATTAGAAAATTTCAAGAACTTTTGCTGATGCACAGCGGCCCAAATATGCAGAAATAATTTGAAATCCATGATGACACGCAGACGTACCGGCCGAGCGGCTTCGACGCAAAATTCAAAAAATGAATCTTCGACCATTTTCTACTTTAATCATCACCGCGAAATCAATTAAAATAGAGTTATTCTATGAAACTTATCGATCTATGCTGATGTAGCCTTTCTGTTCAGTGTATCTTCAATCTTTTGACAAAGACTCGCAAACACGCTCGCAAACACACTTTGACAAACACGCTCGCAATGCATCGATTTTCACTCCGAACCGTAGCAAAACCTATGCTCGAAGCTTTTGGGGCTAACGGTCGCGGGATCGAATCCCGGCCACGGCGACCGCATTTCGATGGGGGCGAAATGCGAAAACACCCGTGTACTTAGATTTAGGTGTACGTTAAAGAACCCCTGGTGGTCGAAATTTCCGGAGTCCTCCACTACGGCGTGCCTCAAAATCAGAAAGTGGTTTTGGCACGTAAAACCCCACCATTTAATTTTGAACTAATTTTGGGGCTAGCTGACGGGCAACGGACGCGTGCGCCATCCATGCGTTGCCGCCTGCGTGCTACGGGCTACGGCTAGCGCGCGCACAAATCCGTAGCAGTACGAGCGACTGGTTCAAGGACGCCGATTTGGCAGCGGGCGCCGACTCGTTCCGGTGCCGCCGGGGAGCAGCCGCACTTTCACCGAAGGCTGCGCGTGCCAGCGTCACGCGTGCAGGTCGTCGCACGAAGCACTCACCTCGAACACGAGAGAGAGAGAGAGAGAGAGAGAGAGAGAGAGAGAGAGAGAGAGAGAGAGAGAGAGAGAGAGCTCGTTAGAAAGGCAAAAAAAAAAATAGAATGAGGACACAGAGGCCTGCGCGTGGGGACTATAGAGGGGAGGCAGGGAAGAGGCGAGTCGAAAGTATACACTCTCGATAGGAAGAATTTATTAGCTCGAGATGTCTCGAGGCCTCGTTGGCCGGAATGGAAGCGGGACGTGCCTGGCACGCGACGTGCCTCGGTAAATTGAGCGTCACGCCAGACGAGATAGACTTCGTGATATGTGCTCCGAAAACGCTGGCGACGGGCGTAGGACAGCCGTCATGTGGAATCATATATTCCTTGCTCTATTATCGATTTAAAATGAAAAAAAAAAGAATGCTTATGGCATGTGACAGCGGGCTGTCATGGAACTCGTCGTTCGCATCACACTTGCAAGCGTAGAAGCGAAAATGACCAGCTAATACGAGCTACTCGGTCCAACCACGAAGTTGCGGAGGAAACGTTCAGCTCAATCAGATGGTTCAGCCCCAATCGTATCTGTCGCTAGAACTTCGTCCCGTCCACCGCGTTGACGACGCCAGCTTCAAATACACACACACACCGGTACTCACATGGAATGTTCGATATATCGCTTCGGATTGCAACACACACACTACTCGCTTCAGTACGTCTACTACAGAAAACGCGTATACCACACATACGGCACCACGATCGCGCTCAAATGCGGGATCGATGGTGGACGGAGCTCGAGCATGCTCACACCAACTCACGCCCTTATCCCGTGTTTGTGTGCAGCTGTGTCCACATCCTCGACTTGCGTGCATTTTGCGATTGCAGTGAGACGCCTTGTTCCATGTCGTCACATATTGCACATTATATATATATATATACATATATATATATATATATATATATATATATATATATATATATATATATATATATATATATATATATATATATATATATATATACACACTTGCCCAATATAAAAAAAGGAGAACTGTGCCCTCGAAGCATGCTGTTTCTGTCAGGGTGCACGCTCTCTTCAGCAAAATACGGAGCATACATAGGTAAAAACAGAAAATCTCTATAGTAGCAACGCTCATTATCGCTGTGATAAATGCGTATGTACAGAGAGAATCGCACATCGATACTGCGTATCACATGCGTTCGAACCAAAAGTACACAGTTTGCTATGTAGATGAGGAGTAGATTTTAATGAAGAGAAAGCAGGATAGGTCGACCTGGAGGGCGCGTCTCTGGCCTGCTACTCCTCACTGGGGCAAGGGGAAGTGGGAGATACAAGGAAAGGTAAATGGCAGGTGATTATGGTGTACAATGCGCTACTCTATGTGCACACGTTGTCCAATATGCGGGTGCACGCTGTAGGCACAATACACTCAGGAGTAATCTTGTCCACATAAAACGTTCTCGCGCAAGCACATTTCGCATTGTCTGCATGCCTCACGGGTTCTAGAGGCGATTATCTAAGCCAGCCTAACGTAGAAAGTTAACGAGTGACCTTACGGTGCGTTTGGCATGGTCAACTTTTCTCCATGCGCCTAAAATATTTTCTTCCAAAAAGGGGCGGCAGTCCAAGCAGTCAACACTAGACTTCGTTCGGCCGCATACTGAGGGCACTCGCAAAGTACGTGAGCTATTGTCTCAGGAGTGTGATGCTGTATGTAAAGGTTACGTAAACTGCCGTGGTTGCGCTCTCTTTGACGGCTAACGGATGAACAGCAATTCAAGGCTAAGTGCCTTGCAGTGCCAGAGAATGAAATGCCTGCGCCTAATGGCTAGGTTCAATGACGGAGGTCAGTAAAAAAAAACAAATAAAGATAAATAAAAGAATCTATAAAAGATGGGGAACCTTTTAACTCCAGGAAAAGGCCCCTCGATGACAATTGGTAAGTGCGCGTTGTACCTTACCAAATTCCTTCTTGCTCACACTTACGGAAAGAATAACCAACAGTTGTAGGTGAGTAGTAAAGCTCGTCTTAAAGGAGGGCGAATCAGAAGGTCTTTGCCCCCATTTTTTATCAACCAAAATAATACACATGCGCGTAATCACAAATATATGTACTATATTATACGTACATTACACTAGTTTTCCACATGGTTCCCACACCGGTTCAGACATTTGTCCCATCGCAGCACTAAATTTGAGATGCCATTGTTGTCAGTCAACGACGGACGCGGCCTCCCCGAACGCTCATTAGATACTTTTAGCATGTGCGCTATTCCGGCAAACGGGGGCGGTTTGGGCGGATTGCCGGATTGTAGGGGGCGTAAACGTGAGCGGGCGGAGTGGTGCAGCCGCCTGGTGCAGCCGCATGGTCACCAGTTTGTCTGGTTGAGGTGTAGACCTCAACCAGACAAACACAGGGCTAAAATTGCAATAACCTACTATATTTTACTTCCCAGCTGGTGCAAATTTTTGGGAGCGGCGTAATTGTGAACACGTTTACGCCGCTGTCGAAAATTTACACCCGTGCTAAGAAGAATATAGCAATTGGCTCTGTGTTTATGTGGTTGAACTTTGCACCACCAGCTGGCGCTGCCAATATTGCCGCTCACGTTTACGCCCCCACTCATCCGGCAAACCACCCGCGTTTGCCGGAATACGGGACGCACTAAAATTCTTTATTGTCATACAAGTATTCACGGCCTTTTGTGAACTCACGACACCGCCACCACCTCACACTTCTCAAGGCGAAACACCCTTCCCCATACACGGGCTCCACTTCATTGTGGATTTCGATGGGCGTTCGTCCCTTGCTCCATCACATTTAGTTGTTCGTATGCCGTGGATACGTGAAGCACAACCGTCATCATCAACAACTGACAGCAGCCCCGTGCTGCGGAGCTACCGGCAGATAAGCCCTAAAGGGGGCTTTGATAACGCCGGTCCGGTCCAAGAAAGGTCCACCGCTGGGAATGGTTACATTGACTTTGCATTTACAGCTGTAATTTGGCCAAAAAAAAAGAAACAAGGGCGAAGGCTTTCTGTTATCCCTCGTATATAGTAGATAGTGCACCGATAGCAGAGGGCCGCAGAAAGTTAGGTGGGCGGATGAAATTAAGAAGTTCGCAGGTACGACATGGCCACAATTAGTACATGACCAGGGTTGTTGGAGAAGTATAGGAGAGGCCTTTGCCCTGCAGGGGGTGTAACCAGGCTGATGATGATTATGATACACCGATAGGGAAGAGGGGCGTTCGTTAAATTCTCAGTAAAACGGCTGACACGAGCAAAATGCTTCAGTAACGGTCTTTTTCTTTATTCCTTTCTCGCCGCAGTGCGAAGGAACGGTTACCCTGCCCGCGGCGACCTCCCGAGATGGCCGCGAGAGGCCGTTCGTGTTGGCGACGCCTCGCAACGAGCTGCCGCCTCCCTACGACGAGGCCATCAAGTATCCGTCCCTGGACTGGACAAACTCTGGCTGCGAGCTGCCAACCCTGCGCGTCCCTGTCCCGGGCAGTGGCGGAGGTGGAACGGGGCCCGGGCTCCCTGCACCTCAACAGGCGCTTCCCGAGCCTAGCAGACCTCCGGTTCCACCAAGGCCCAGCCGAGCGGCGCCTGCGAGGCCTAGTGTCCAGGTGGACTCGTCGGCCCCGTCCGACCCGGCCGTTCTGCCCACCTACGAAGAGCTACAGAGACGGGGCACTGTTCCTAATCCAGAAATAGTGCTGACCGTTGGAAGCCACATGAGAAACCAGAGCGCCTGAACCGGGTGCCACGGTGATCCTGCGGCCTACAGTGACTGTGCGCGTCGGCTAACAAAGCCGAATGTGCGGTGCAGAAAGGTGTTTTGTAGGTGCTCTGCTGATCTCAAGTGTTTAGGACGTTCTCGTTCAGTAGACATTGATTCATCTATAGCTTCACCGCAGGTCGGCTTCGACAAACAGGGTCCCAGGCTGGGAGGAAACTGAGAACATGTTGCTCCATGCTCGCAGGCGTGGTTCTAGTCATGAATTCGATTGGCGATGCCACGTACGTAGAGTCCGAACAAACAACACTATCACCTACCGGTAAAAGCGGTGGCCGTTTTTCGGTCTCTAAGGAGCAGCGGGAGTAACGACAAGAAACGTACAACGTCGCATAACAATTTCGGAAACAGCCCTCCCCCGTCCAAGCTTGCACGGTGTGGCCAGACGCTTTACGTTCTGTAGGCACGTGGTCGATATACGTAGCTGTATATTGCTCCTGGAAACAGAATGATACATTGACAAATTTCTCGTACTAATTTCATGGTGCAGGCTAGTAAAGAGAGCGACAATCTGGATTACGACAGAAGTTGAAAGAACAACCAAAAGTTGACAATATCAAAATAAGGCATGAATGTCTTCCGAGCTTCTTGAGCTGTCTTTGCAGCTGCATGCGAACTTTCACAGTGCAGAATTTTGCGCACCGCAATCGCTAAGCATGCGCCGGCGGCAAGACAAACTGTTTTCGTGCCAACCGACGCAAGAGTTACGTGCAATAGGTTCAACTTTGAAAAGGCAATTAAATAATGCTTCAAGCTATAATAGCTACAAAGCCACAAGTGTAGGTCTAATTCACACCTTGCAAGGCCCTCGTGGTGAATGGCTTACACCTAAAGCCATTCTGCCCGTACTACAGTGATCCGTTGTACGGCAGAAGCGGGGCATCGAGTAGATGTCAAGTTTTGTGTGCTCGCGGTCGCGTCATTGACTGAACTGTGTGCAGCGAAAACCGACGTGCCTTATCGTTAACTCTTTCGGCGAAGAACCGAAGTCCAAGAAGAAGAAATGAACACGAACTGGTTTATGTCATTCTCGTGCTCCTAGAATTGCCAAAGAGGTACTTGTTTGTCTGAATCTGGTCTCTGTCTCGATTGGAGTTAGTTGGAGATTGGAGATTTAGTTGTCCTTTCATATAACCATTTATGCAGCTGTGCCCTTTGGGGCAACGTGGTCATGACCGGACTTTCTTTACTTGCGGTTTATTGTTACCAAACTGGAAACAATTTGGTCTTCCAGCTTTTCTTTAAGACCCGCCTGCACAGGCGGCCCACCGCGAGAATTTGTAAATGTTGGAAGCGGAGCCTCCGTTACACTGTTTTTCATTAACTACGAGCAGTAAAGCAAAGTCCACCCAAGACAGACAAGAATGTCAACCAAAAGCCACGTTCTTTGTCCACTGCTAATCCGGCGGTGCATGGCAATCGAAAGGAACGATCACGTGCGGATTCCACTCCTCCGTATACGTACACGAAACACTCCTGTTAGCTTGCATCTCGCTATGTGTTGGATCTGGTAATGGTGCAACGTTTTGAAAGTGCACTTTTTACGGTGCGCCCGGCGCGGTGGCCAAGTGGCTATGGCGTTGCGCTGCTGAGGTCGTGGGTTCGAATCTCGGCCGCGGCGGCCGCATTTCGATGGCGGCGAAATGCAAAAACGCTCGTGTAACCGTGCATTGTGTGCGCATTAATTAAAAATTATATTCTGTGGTCTTAAACGTGTCATAACAGCTATCCTATTATGAGGCACGCCGTAGTGGGGGACTCAGGGTTAATTTTGACTACCTGAGTTTCCTTAACGTGCATCCAATTAATGCACAGTACCAAGAGCGTTTTTCCACTTCGCCTCCGTTTTAATTTTCCTGAGTGGGTGCTCGTCCATTCGGTCCAGCGTGGCTGTTGACTTCCAAAGTGAAGCCGGTTAGTGCCTTTAGAATTGCTATAGGCAACACGGCGGGGCGGAGTACCTGAATACATAATTGATTGCAAAGGCCGCGATTAACTCAAAAACTTCGAATTTCGCGTACACATAACCCGATAACATTCCCATTACTTTCACGAAATATAAACTTGTTGTAATAGAAAGTTCCCTCAGCCCACTGAAAGCTAGCAGAAAATGACCATATAACGCTTCCCTGCACTTGCTAAAGGATTTTTTTTTTTTGCAATAGCTGTATTTGATCCACGCGCACATAACTTCGCACAAATATCTGCCAAGCGTTTCATCCAGTTCACTAAATTTGATCTCGGTGGCAAAAGTATTGCTCTGCTTGCAGAACACATTCGTAATGCTCCGAAGCACTTGCATACTCAATTTATTGCAAAATCTGCAATTAACCCGCACGCTTTGAACTTCGTACATACATTAACCTGTTACATAACGTGCCAGTTATCTTCGCCAAACGTAATCTAGGTGCCTTGCTTTTTTTTCGCCAACAACACCGAGGAAACCAACTACGAACCTCGTGTAACGCTGACAATTGCGAAAAGCGAGGGTTCAGTAATGATTCGCAATGCTTCCAATTAAGCCAGAAACATACGCTACAGTTTCGCCAAACATTACACTTAACATTCCTCCCATTTTCCCGAAATTTTAACTTGGTGTACAGATAGTTTAAGACTCAGTGAAACATTGCGGATACTGGCACTATACGGCTCTCTGGAAAGCTGAAATAAGTTAGGTTCTACAAAGGCTTTAATCAACCTACACAGATTAAAATTTCGTCGTGCGTCACTCACAACCGCTTCCTTCTTCAACGAAAAATAAACAACGTCTTTTGCATTTTCAAAGCACATAACTAACCTACAAACTCCAAACCTTCAGTACACGTCAACTATAGAATTGCCCCCATTTCTTCTAAATATGAAATTGCTGCCCTTCTTGGGCCTCTCATAAAATGTGAGGAAACATTGCAGCATTTTGAGCCTCAAGGTATGTATCTCAAGGAATGCATTTTGAGCCTCAAGGTATGTATCCCACTCTGAATGGGCGTAAAGCCTGTAACAATCGTCTAACTCTTTTTGGAATTAAATAAAAGGTATACCATGTAAACCATACCATATAACGCCTCTAATCATGCTGAAAACGATGGTTTAGCACTTTTCAACTCCATAATTAACACACACCCTTCAAAATTCACCCGCATATTGCCCCTTACATTTGTCACATTTTCTCAAAAACATAAAGTTTGTGAGTATCTAGGCTTTCTCTTATTCAATTTTTTTGACAGAAAAGAGATCCGTGAGAACAGGCATATAACGTTTACGAGCGCTTCTAGAGTGGAACTTACAGCTTCGCTGTAAAAGAGGAAGACAACAGCAACAACAACAACGACAATAACAAAAGGTCCAGCTTTGCGAAAATCATTTCACAACTTTGATCCACTTCTTGAGTGCTCGAGAATGAAGCATGAATTCAAAAAAGTCGCAGTTTCGCCCAAAAGGCGACTGTGATAGCAAATTAGTGGACAACTATGTGAAGTAAGTATAGTAGTTTTATCGGCCATATAAACTTGTAAACATATGCATACAATACTCGCGTACAACTTTCTGTGGCTATCAAGGGAAGTAGTAAAGGCAAGGCGCAGAAGACCAGGACTTAGGAAGAAGAACACAAACGACAAGACCGGCGCAGTGTTCTTCCTAAGTCCTGGTCTTCTGCGCCTTGCCTTTACTACATCAAGCATCAACAAGTAAGAGTTTTACTATCAAGGGAAAGCGACGGGCGCGTGGCTGCTACACATGTGTAACCGCGCCAACTAGTCTGGCAGCGTTTGACGGCGCTTTTGGTTGCTCGGAACCACGCTGCGTATGAATATTATGCTTGGAACAGACGCTGAATCAGCGCAGATTCGACGTGCGACCGCTTCGCGTTTCCCCAGACGCAGAAGGGAAAAGCCGCAAAATAAGCAAACCTTTACACTCAGTGGTGTGTTCTTATTTAACTGTTGCTAATAAGGTGTTTGTGTTTTGTCTTTCCCAGCCTAAACTAACGTGGATTAAAAGGCGGCACTTTCTCCAGAAGCGCTCTCCCTTGTGCGCGCTTTGCCTCCGTAGTTTTCCCTTCAGAGGCACATAAAAGTTGTCCGCTATTATAAGTAACAAGCACGGTCTCACGCGCGCACAAGTCAACATGGACACATCTCACTCGATGACCGCGGAAACTCGCCGTCAAAACACTGCAGTGAGGAAACGCGGCAGCAGCGGCGAGCGAATTGACCTCCGTGAAGCCGCTCGCATCAACGCAAACTACGCCTTGAAAACACAGCGCAACGCGGACTCTGCACCCGTTGTAGATGGCTTTCAAGATACGGCGGCCCGACCGGGCGCGGGCGGCCTGCTGGGCGTAGAACGCAACTCCCTCCCCCCTCCCCCTCCGAAGCCTTTCGCGCGACGGAAGGCGGCGCGCTTCCTCCCCGCTTTCCCCCGTTGCGTGCACGAGATGGAGCCGCAATCGCCGGCTCGCCCTCGAACATGCAGCGCGCGGCGACGATTTTATCGCCCGTGTACTTTATTCGGAACCTCACGGCCACGCCGACGCCAGCGACAGAAATGTGCCTGGAATGTCCATATAACCGCTATCGCAATAAAGTTGATTGTGTCGTGCGAAAGGCGAAGCATGGTTTTAAATTGGGGGCATTAGCCAGAGTTAACCACGTCGAAAGACCGTGGTTTGACCTTGCACTTGAACTTCTGGGATGGCCTTTTACGACAATACGCGGGTGCTACATGCTGCAGTGACAGAGCACGCAAACTCACGGCAACGCCGACGGCAGCGACAAAGGCGAAAATTCGCTCGGAGTGCCCATACAGTTGCTATTGCAATAAGTGCTGGCCTGAAATTGGTTGCTCTTGCACACCACTCGCACAAAAGAAGTTCATAGTAATTTTGAAGCTAAAATTAAGTTTTCTACTAGAACTTTTAGGCATTTGAGCTAAATTACAAGGCATTTGCAGTGAACCAAGCACACTTTGAAAATTTTATGTCTTCAATTTCGAAAGAGTTGAGAAAATTTAGATATAAAGCAACGGACATAGACGGAGTGACTACAGAGGTTATATCTATAGTGTGTGGTTAGACATGACGAGAGGCGGTTTGGTTCCAAAAACAAAAATTAAAATCACTTATCGTTTTTGGCATTTTGTATCTGTCTCATACTCTTCTCATTCCTGTGTTCTCCAGCTGTTCAGCCAGGAAAACTGAATGTATCATCCTTGCCGTTTATTGCTTTGCCTCGCGGACATTGAGAATGTTATTGTGATGTCATTTGCAAGGACATTCAAGACGCGTTTTCCAGTAGCCGTTGAGTAGAGCTTGTTGCTGGGCGAATTGGTTGGGATCTAAAGAATACATTGTTGCGCCAAAAAAGGAAAATAAAGACTTGGGAAGGAAGAGTACGAAACGAGTACGAATCTGTCATTTCGTACTCTTCCTTCCCAAGTCTTTATTTTCCTTTTTTGGCGCAACAATGTATTCCAGTAGCCGTTGTTTTCGGTGTTCTCGTGCGTTCCCTATTGAGAGCGATGCGCGGCACGCGCTCGAGGTTGGAAGGCAGGAAACGGGCCATTTCTGCGCAGGAGTACAGCCTTTGCATGTTCGTCTAACCATATCGATCGCGCCCTCGATCGCGCCCCTCGGTGTAACCGCGCAAACGCGCTCGTGCCACTGGTCGCACATCCGTCGTGGCCTTCTTCCACAGCTGGCTCATTCGCGTCCCTCGGTGTAAATGCGCTCGTGCCACTGCTCACACGTTCGTCGTCGCCTTCCATCAAGCGTCCTTCCGTTCCTTAGATCACTATCATCATCATCATCGCCTTCCACATACTCGTTCGCGCCCCACGGTGTAACCGCGCAAACGCGCTCGTGCCACTGCTCGTACGTTCGTCATCTTCCACGGCTGGCTGGATCGCGCCCCTCGGTGTAACCGCGCAGACGCGTTCGTACCATGCACTGCTCACGGGTCCGTCTTCTTCCACGGCTAGTTCGATCGCGCTCCTCGGTGTAACCGCGCTCGTGCCACTGCTTGCACGTCGTTCGTCGCCTTCTTCCATAGCTGGCACGATCGCGCTCCTCGGTGTAACCGCGCAAATACGCTCGTGCCACTGCTCACACGTTCGTCGTCGTCGTCTTCCACAGCTGGTTCACTCGCGCCCCTCGGTGTAAACGAGTTCGTGCCACTGCTCGCCAGCTCGTCGTCGTCTTCTCCCGTATACGCTGCGCGATATGGAGGAGGGAGAAGCGCACACGCGATCGCGGTTGTAGACCGCACGGGTAAGTGCCTCGCGAGCGCCATGTTGACCACGGGACACGCGGAGGCGGCCGAAGAAGCCGCGATAGCCCTAGCACTCGCCGCGGTGCCGAACGCTGTGATCGTGATCAGCGACTCGCAGGCGGCAATCGGAAGCGGCCCGCACACTCGAAATTTCCGACTATGGCGACACGTCAACGCCCTCGCAACCCCAAAATTCTACGGTCTTTCTCCTCTGGACCCCGACACACACCGTTGTTCCGTTCGCGGGCAACGAGGCGGCCCACGCCACGGCTCGAGGTCTCGCACAACGAGCCGCCGCTGATTATGTGGCCGCTGCCTCCGCCCCCGAGAGCGGGGCATCGGATCTGCCGGATCGGGACACTACGACAGAAATGCAGCAACAATTAAGAAACGCACTGGGCGTGGGGCGATCGCCTAACCGCGTTCAGAGACCTCACTCAACACTATAGACTCGAAAGACGCTCATTCCAGCCATCGCAGGATAAATTGAACAGGAACGAGGCAGTAACTTTACGCTTGCTCCAGACACACACCTACCCTAGCTCCGACACTTGCACCACTGCTACCGGCGTTTATATCCAACAGACGCGTGTAAATCTTGCGGACATAGAGCAACGTTGCGACACATGCTCTGGGAATGTGCCGGCAACAACGGTAATCAAACCAGTTCCGTTCGCGACAAGTCCACAATCGCGGCCTTTGCCAGAGCACGGGAAGGCTCGAGCTCGCTTCTTTCCGATGCCGCCCCGGATCCGGGAGCCGCCGGTGACCTTCTCCGTAGGCGTCGCCGCCGCTGGGAGGCAGCTCTCAAAAGTTGAGCTGGCAGACCAGCTATGGGCCGTCCGGCAAGCCGAAGATGCCGCCCGAGTGCAAGGACTTCGAGCCGCCACCTGAGGCCAACACTACAAAACTGCCGGACTATTCTTTAATATATTAAAAGTTTCTTCTTCTTCCACAGCGGGCTCGTTCGCGTCCCTCAGTGTAACCGCGCAGGCGCGCTCGTGTCACTGCTCACACGTCCGTCATCGCCTTCTTCCACAGCTAGCTCTTTCGCGTCCCTTGGTGTAACGGCGCGAACGCGCTCGTGTCACTTCTCACACGTTCGTCGTCGTCTTCCACAGCTGGTTCACTCGCGCCCCTCGGTGTAACCGCGCAAACGCGCTCGTGCCCCTGCTCGAACGTCCATCGTCGCCTTTTTCCACAGCTGGCTCGTTCGCGTCCCTCGGTGTAACCGCGCAGACGCGCTCGTGCCACTGCTCATACGTTCTTCGTCTGCCTGGCTCGATCGCGTCCCTTGGTGTAACGGCGCAAACGCGCTCGTGCCACTGCTCCCACATCCGTCGTCGCCTTCTTCCACAGCTGGCTCGTTCGCGTCCCTCGGTGTAACCGCGCAAACGCGCTCGTGCCCCTGCTCGAACGTCCGTCGTCGCCTTTTTCCACAGCTGGCTCGTTCGCGTCCCTCGGTGTAACCGCGCAGACGCGCTCGTGCCCCTGCTCGAACGTCCGTCGTCGCCTTTTTCCACAGCCGGCTCGTTCGCGTCCCTCGGTGTAACCGCGCAGACGCGCTCGTGCCCCTGCTCGAACGTCCGTCGTCGCCTTTTTCCACAGCTGGCTCGTTCGCGTCCCTCGGTGTAACCGCGCAGACGCGCTCGTGCCCCTGCTCGAACGTCCGTCGTCGCCTTTTTCCACAGCCGGCTCGTTCGCGTCCCTCGGTGTAACCGCGCAGACGCGCTCGTGCCCCTGCTCGAACGTCCGTCGTCGCCTTTTTCCACAGCTGGCTCGTTCGCGTCCCTCGGTGTAACCGCGCAGACGCGCTCGTGCCCCTGCTCGAACGTCCGTCGTCGCCTTTTTCCACAGCCGGCTCGTTCGCGTCCCTCGGTGTAACCGCGCAGACGCGCTCGTGCCACTGCTCATACGTTCTTCGTCTTCCTGGCTCGATCGCGTCCCTTGGTGTAACGGCGCAAACGCGCTCGTGCCACTGCTCCCACATCCGTCGTCGCCTTCTATCACAGCTGGCTCGTTCGCGTCCCTCGGTGTAACCGCGCAAATGCGCTCGTGTCACTTCTCACAAGTTCTTCGTCGTCTTCCACAGCTGGCTCGTTCGCGCCCCTCGATGTAACCGCTCAAACGCGCTCGTGCCCCTGCTCGAACGTCCGCCGTCGCCTTCTTCCACAGCTGGCTCGTTCGCGTCATTCGGTGTCACCGCGCAAACGCGCTCGTGCCACTGCTCACACGTTCGCCGTCGTCTTCCACAGCTGGCTCGTTCGCGACACCCGGTGTAAACGCGCAATCGCGCTCGTGCCATTGGTCGCACGTCCGCCATCGCCTTCTTCCACAGCCGACTCGTTCGCGATCCCCGGTGTAACCGCGCAAACGCGCTCGTGCCCATAGTAGCACGTTCCTCATCGTCTTCCACAGCTGGCTCGTTCACGCCCCTTGGTCCAAACGCGCTCGTGCCACTGCTCGCGCGTTCGTTGTCTTCCACAGCTGGCACCGATGCCACTTATGCCAGCGCTCCTGCCGCGCTGACGGCACTGGCCCACTGCCAGTCGTTGCGGTGATTTCGGTCTCAAACTCTTTGCCTCAATTTATCGCGAAATGAAAACACGCATGTAACTACGCTCAAAATTCACACCAGGGAGTACCGTAATCGTCAGTCGTTTTTTTCTGCACTGTTTAATTCGAGCTGCCGGATCACTCGATCAATTGCGTCGGTTCTGACGGCCAAATTACCGTAAGTCGATGGCGTGCTGTTCCCAGGATTGAACTCGCGATGTATGCATTTCCCATATATTTTGATGACCTGGGGTTCATCAACGTGCACCTAAGCATTTTCCATGGTCTTTCAAGTGAAAGCAGGGAGATCACGGTGTCAGAGGAGGATGCCTGATGTCATGCCCTCCCCTAGTTTTCTTTTCCTTATGCTTAGACCCTTGTAACGACCCACTTCGTCCTGTTCACAAACGAATCCTACTCGCGTATATTGATGCGCCTCGTATAATACATGTTGTCCACTTTGGACATTATTAGATATAATTTACAAAATTTTAACATTGTTTTATATTGCCAAGTTAGTTACCTTGATACGTTTCTTTAATTTTGCAGTGTTTTATTTTATTATTTTTTAATTTTGCAGTGTTTTATTAAGGTGGCCACTTGTAATACAATTGGCCACCTTAATAAAAAGTCGCATCCTGTAGTCATTACACACTCTTTTCTTTTACATGCAACATTAAACCGCATGAAATTCGTTATAGTGGTTGTTGAGAAAAAATGATTTCTCCATTAGGAACCCCCAAGCTAAAGAAAGCTTGGAGGGTACAGACACGAAATTTTGACTAATAATTTCTTGGATTATATGAAAGTCCTAGACGTTTAAACCATAGAAAATATAGTGACAAACTTCAAAGCGCCGTTAGTAATTTATCATAACAGCTCTTTTACAGCCAGCTTACGTTTCGCTTCCAGGAGGATACTGTGTCATGACGTCATTACACAGTATGTGGAACAAGGATTGGGGCCTTTAACGACATGGGGCCTTTAACGCTGTCGCGTTAAAGGCCCCATGTCGCAGAAAATCTAAAGTCGGCACGGACGTTGCTTCGCAAGAAATCATTAAGTCGGCACAGACGTTGCTTCACGAGAAATCATTCCGAACCACATCAACGCAGGCCCTCCGCGTGGCGCAAGGCGTTACAGAACTAAATAAATTTCAGGGAAAATACGTAAGAAAAATCATAAAGTACGAACTAAACACATCCTACTGACATGATAGTGTCGGAGTTTAATTTGAATATACCAGAAAACATAATTCTGTTAAGCGGAAACTCAAACACAAACCCCTTTCTCGAGCGGCGCGGCCCCCTCGGTTCCTTGCAACACAACCATCGTGCTCGGCTCTGCACGCCCGCAAGATTGCCGGGAAGCGTGGCAAGCAGTCAGGGATCTTTGAAATTTATCGCGTTCCCCTGTTAAAAGCAAAGCTTAAGAGTCCTCCAAAGTTTTGACATTCGTCCCGGCTAGCTACATTGCCCGCTATGCTGCTAAATTGGCCCTCGCAACAAACAGCAGCATACGAGGCGATCGAGCAAGCAGGAGGGAGTATCAAAATGTCGCAATGTCGTGCTCTCACGTGACCACATACTGTGTCGTGACGTCACAACACAGTACCCTCATCGGAAACAAAACCGAAAGAATCTGTAGAAAAGCTATGGAATGATTGCTCTGAGGCTTATCACTATTTTGCTAGTGTCTGGAGGTCCAGGACCTTCCATTACCAGAATAATTTGAATTGCCAAAGATATTATGTCAGTACCCCTTAAACTATTTCCTTACCAAGCCCAACTAAATCAATCAATTTGATCGACGGTTTTTCGACACGTTGTTAAACATAGCTGTTGGAATTCTCCCACGAACAATGCCATGCATGCACTGTATGGATTGGCTGACTGTACATTAACATACATTGGTCAGATTTGACAATTTTCAGTACATTAGGAAGTATGAAAAAAAAAGTTGCAGCTTCGCCCGAAAGAGGAAGCATTGATTGTGGTAGCAAATTATTGGACAGCTACACGAAGTAATGATAGTAACTTTACCGGCCGTATAAACTTAACATTTGCTTCCTAATTAAAACTAACAAACATGCCGTCACGCATGCACAGGCAAGCATGAACACATCTCACTGGATGATCGCAGACACCCACTGTAGAATGCAGGCATGAGGAGAGTGGCAGCAGCAGGAGTGAATCGACTTTCGTGCTGCGCCCCTCGCTTCAATGCGAACTAAGCAGCAAGAACACAGTGCACACAAAGCTAACAGCCCTCGGTGCACCTTGACTCTGCACCCATCACTTTTAAGATAGCGCCTGCACACAGCCATGCCATATGCAGCTACCGCCAAAGTAGAATGCCTGCCGTAATATTGTAACGGCAATAATAGGTGGCCCGTAAAATTGCTATCGCAATAATGGATCGCAGAAAGGCAATACGGACAACATGACAGAGAATAAAGATGAGAAACTGGAATCGGTTGTAATCTAGAAGCACTGGACCGAAATACTGATAAGATTCTTGCCCAATATAATTTTTCTTTTTGCATTTCGTCAGTGGTCCAAGCGGCAGACCACCTGCATTATTACCAGGATCTGCCACTGCACATGGTGGCTGATAAGGAAAGAATATAATCGAGCAAGATGGACCACTACATTATACGGGCCCTGATTATTGCTTTGGAACGTCTGCACACTGGTAGGACAAAAAGGAAATAATCGAATTTCACTCTATGGTTTGCATACTTAAGTATGTCCTTTCATAGCTATGACGGTTAAAGCCTTGCAATACCTTTCATGAGAGGAGTGGAATGTCAGGTATTAAAGGGTATTCTCTCCTTTATCTTCAGCAACAAAAAATTGGGACAACTTGTCTGAAGTTACCAGCAATCAAACGCTGCCTTCACCTACTTGTACTATAAAGTGCACTCAAAGCTAAGCCACTGCACTCCCGCAGCACGATGGCCTCCACACTACAACAGGTATGCTCACCATCATGAAAGTACTCGCCAGCGAGCTGCTGGAGGCGTGTTGATCCACATGTATGCGCATGACCTTGATGTCATGTGCAACATTTTTCTCTTCCACTTATGCCACCTACACAGCTGTGATGTACGAAATGTGTACCTTCCAGAAGTGCTGGGAGTTGAAGCAGATGGAAGCATTAACTGGTCAGCAGTCAGGATATAAAGTATTGGCGTAAAAAAGAAACCAGGGAACCAATTGATTGGGCCGGAGTTCCTACCGACATAGGTAAGTGTATAAAATATATAGGCTTTTAATGAAGTGAGGAAAGATCCAGAAAAGATGGGCAAAATGCTGGACTGCAATAGACCCATAGTACCTGATTAGCTCAAGCAAGCTAGGTATACATTTGTCACCACCCTGTTTTGAAGGTACCAATAAGCATCATCATAATTAAGACGAGATTTCCATACTTGCGAAAGTGAAACGCACTCGGTCAGGGTCCATGATGTTCAAATGTGCGTAGGAACACACAAGTCAGCAGGCGGGGATTTCAGGAAGTTGCAGCAAAGGGCAGCAATGGTCTTTTGAGCAAGACTGTAGGCTCCTTGTCATGACAACAAACATACGTGCCTCTCAGAAAATGAAACTAGTAAATAATTTAGTGTATTCCAAGACATGTCAGGAGTTTTTCTTGGGTTTCAAGGCTCAGTGTCGTCACTTAATCAAAAAAAAAAAGACGAATTAAGGAGTCGAGACTGTCACTTAAATTATTACTTCTTTAGGGCACCTTGCGAAACTTCTGCCTAGTGTGCGCTGAAGGTATGATTATCATGATTATCCAGTTTATCGTCATTATGTTGTGCCCACCATGGTCGCCACCCAGGGTTCGATTACAGGTGCACAAGAGCCACTTAACAATTGTCATAATGCATGCAGTCATCGTTGATGTCGTTGTGGTTTTGTCAACATTATCATTGTCATCCTTGGGTTCAATGAATTTGGTCAACTACTGCTGTTTTTGGTGGCATTCCTTAGTGAGTGGCCCTTCACAGCTTTTTTCTTGTATCTTCTAAATGAACCAGAAAAGCGCTGATACCATATATGCATTAACCAACACAGGCTTCAGTATGCTATCCATACACATTATTTGAGGATTAACAAGCCAGAGGTAAGCACAAATATATTTTTACAGCCGTTGTCATGTATTAATTGGACCAAACTGCATTATATTGCAAATTCATAGAAAATCAACAGTAACTTGCATAAATTCAGCACTGTTTTATTTGTGAAAACAATGACATCAAAAAATGCTAAGGTATAACACCACTCATTGAACACGCTATGCACATTCAATTACAGGTCTGCACGCCAGCACGCATAACGCATAAAAAACAATGATTATCATATACTCAGCCTGTTAGTGAAATAGAACCATTATTATAAAAACTAAAGCAAGACTTTATATTTGTGAAGTGCTGTATTTGCACGAACAAAGCAAGATTTTATTGTGTGTGTGCATGTGTGAAATATGTGGAACGCTTTATATATGAAACACAGTCATGTTCTGCATGTAATGCTTTTTTTTAGCTCGTGGCGAGCTCAACCATTAAAAAGAGGGTTCTGCAAGAAAGCCAACCACTCAATTTCATTGTGAAAGAGGAGTGGGGGCCCCGGTACCCAAGTATAATGACCCCTTGAAGCTATGCTTGCAGCCATGCGTGCCTGCGCTGCCCCCTTTGCTGTAGTGGATCGTGCATCACGCTGTGTTGGAACATTCCTATAGTGCCACAGTCGCATCCATTAGTTAATAATCGAGTTTATGGTTCGTTGAAAGCTCAAACTTGCGTTATACTTGTGGTTGTGTTATGTTCGTGCAAATAAAGCAATTAAAGAGCGAAATTTCAACAATAAACAGTGGGAAGCCATGCATTCAGTAGCACATTCCGTTAAAAAAACAGACTACTAACATATTGTTTTTTTTTTTTCAAATTCCCCCTCAACACTGTAAACCTATCATTCCTCAATTCTCTTCACTTACACACAATCGTTCCACTAAACAAACATGAGAAATAGATGAAGCACTCTCCAGACAAGTGGGCCAGCCTCACCAGGGTTCGTCTAGCAGCAGATGACAAGGGGAGTGCAACAGTTAATAAAACTTACAGAAGAATCCCTATTGCTTGGTATGTACACCTACAGAGCTTTCAACAAATAGTCACGCACACAACTTCCCAGTTCCAAAAAATAAATAGCCTCTCCAGTCAGCTGCCCCTGCTATAGATCCTTGTTTGGGTTGAAGAGGATCAGATTCTTAGTGCTCCAAGGAATTCCGGAGCACCTGTACACGATGGTCCACACGTAAGGGATGAAGAACTCTTCAGGCTGAGACTCCTCCACGTAGCGGAACTTGAGATCGGGAAACTTCTGCAATTCAGCATGTCATTTGGTGTCATTCAGAGCATCACAACAGGCCCTTTTGAAGACTAACAAACTGGATTTCTTGCAATGCACAGGCGCCCCAAATATGGCAACCAGCCCTGTTAAAAAGGCGATTACTGTGCAGTTTGTGTATGCTGTTCGTGCTTGTGTGTGTAAAGTAGGATGAAATGGAATGTATGAAATCAACAATGCACTGGGTGCGTGGTAATCGTCACTGCAACAATGTACTGGCTGCTGTACGTTGAGCAACGGTGTAGCATGGGAAAGCCACTCTGGCAGATTTAAAGAGAGTCCTATGATGAGCTGTAAAAATAAGTAATCTACAGGTGCAAAAATTGCATGACAGCAACATTCTATATCACATGCTATTCCCGTACTGCACAATCTGAAAGGTTGTATTTTGTTTCATACTTAGCAGGCAACGCCACGAAAACTATGAAAGTAGTGCATTCATAAAAAATCTCACTCCATGCATTAGACAGTGCAGTTGTCCTTGATCTGCAGCACTTTCTGCAGAATAGCTATGCCATACAACTACAATTGATGGATGAATAGTTACACCAAATCACATATGTACTATTAATTGTGCACCTCCGTGTACTGAAAATAATTTGGTTATGGCGTTGTGGCCTCTAGTTGCAGAAACCTATCACTCCGCTTCTTCGGTAGTGAACAGCTATCTGTAATGCCTTCAATGTGATAAATACATAATTTGCAACATAATAGCATGAGACAATGTTATGTTGAATTTCATCATGCATACTTATATACGGTAGAATATCAGTACAAAGAAGTACTTTAAACGGAACAATCGCATAAACAAAACAACAACGGCCTTATCGTTTGTTGGTTTTGCATTAAGGCACTGCAAAAAAAAAGAAGAAGTTCATTAAACAGAACCACATGTTTTCCAACTACAGTTAAACTGAACTAAATATGTTACTGAAAATGAAGCTGAGCAGCCAATCTCAGCAGCATAACTACAAGCATGACTGCTTTCACCTTTTCTTTTCAGGTTTTCTCGCCAATTATCTATGTTATCACGAAGGCAGCCTTTGATGGCTTATGTTGGTGCTATGTTTAGCCACCCCACCCTGGTTAGTGTCGCTCTACTGTTGTTGTGGCCTACTGTGGTTTTTTAGTGATTGCAATGTTGGTGAGCTGTGAGTTTGGCTCGCATTTCCGATGGCGACACAGAAGCAACCGCACGATACTCTTGCTGGAGACAAAGACTGAAGTTATCGATGACTTTGAGAGTGGCTGCTTCACTAGGAGAACTACCTTTTTTTTTAGAAAATGGCTCTTTTTTTTCTTTTGTGATTACGTCTTGTGCTGCTAGCTCTAGTTAGCGGCCTCAAGCAAGCAGAACTTGGTAAAAAGAAGGTTTGTAATCATATCTGCTATACTTATTATCTGCAGTTTTCAATAAGGTGTTCGGCACTTTTTTTTTAAAGGTCTTTCAATGCCCCTGAGCTCTATCTCCCGGTAAATGAAACTCCTGGAAAACAAAACTTATTTTTATTGTCCTTTGAAGTTTCATTTAATGAGAGTCCACAGTATTGCACTCATATGTGGCACACTATTTTAAGCTTTTGAATGCAAACAGTGAGAGAGTTGCTTCCAGCCTTCGTAGTGTTGCCTGCCATTAATGAAACAAGGTATAGGCCAGCTGGTGCAGTCTTCAAGCATCTTGAAGCAGATGAAAGAATGGGAATACAAAGACACACGCTAAATTGAGCAAGTCACTATTGGGAAGAGAATAATGCAGGCCCTTAATATTAGTTAATTACATGACTGTGCCAATGAGGACATCACTAGAGATAAGTGAAGAAGCCAGGGAAGGTGCCGCTGTGAAGCACAAGCTCCTGCTTGAATCGACCTTCCCTGTTATGATAGTTTCATGAATAGTATTTGGCTCGGATGATCATGACTGCACAAGTTTAGCACATTGCATATAATGTTTCAAAATGCCTCAGCCAGTCAAGAGGAGTTCCTGCCTTCTTACACAGCGTTAACTACTCTTTAGTCACAAGACACTTGCCCAGCACAATGCCATAATTTATTTTCAGCTATAATCAGTGCTGGGTAACCCTCTTGCCTTTGACAAGAATATTGAGGGAAACAGAATTTTTTCATCTGTTCTCCCTTAAACCCTTAAAGGAAGATAAAGATGAATGGATGATTGAAGTGTAAAGGTGTCATATGCTGTCACTGAAATTGCTGTTTTCCACCTAGCGCTACAATGTCTGTAACACGCTAACACATAAAGTAACAGTAAAATTTGCTGCCACAGGTAGACAATTATGAAAACATGTAAACAAAACAGAGACATATTGTGGTCCCTCCGAGCATAGCACTGTACATAATAAAAAGTAGAAACACAGGGCAGAAAGAGAGCTGCAGATGTAGTGGAGAAGAAAAAAAAAGTTGCACTGTACCTTAAGCCTATCTGTGGGCCAATGTAGGGCTGCTTCTTTAATGGAATCCATCACTTCACTCACAGAAAAATGCTTGTCGGGTGATTCAAGGCGTGATGAGAAATACGAGAGAACCTGATGAGATGAAAGATAATGTGGAACAGCAGGTAACACTGAAATAATTTAATGTAGACATTATGCAAAAAAAAAGAGAGAGGTGAGACGTGCAGACAGGACACAAGAGAAGTGGACAACACGAACGTTCGTGTTGTCCACTTCTCTTCTCTTGTGTCCTGTCTGCACGCCTCACCTCTCTTTTTTTGCATAATGAATCCTTACCAACTAGCTCAGCTTTCTGTCGCTCTAATGTAGACACACGATAAAATAAAATTTACTGATAGCTATCTTGTTACTCACTTTGTGTTATGAACTATTCCTGCCACTAGCAATCAAGCAGCTTAATAAAGAAAGCTTGGAAGAGCAATTGTTTCATAAAAGCAATCTACTATTATTTTTTCTGTAAACAGGAACAGCCGTAGCGCACAATTAGGATACGCTGAACAATCCATTTGGAAGCAAACAAAAATCAAGCCAGCATGTTCCTTTTGTTTTGAAGATGTTACTTTCAAAATGAATGCAGTAGAACCTGATTGATACAATCCCACTTTGTACAATTTCCCGGTGGCAACGTTCATGCTTGAGAATCCAAGAAATGACCCAATACAGTTATGCTTTCTTTTTATTGAAATGAAAATATAAGAAAGAGACGTAATCACCTTATAATGGTGATGGCTACTCCTTTTCTCATAGCGGAAACAACAACATAAAAATGTATATACGTAGGAAAATGAAAAGAAATTGCTTCATATGGTGAGAAATCCAGACCACAGTCCTACACGCCCATGAACATAACAGTATAAAAGTCAAATGCAAGTTGCACCACAATGAATTCGTAAACAAAGTCACAAATACACACAAACAGCCGTGATGTAGACTTCGATGAGCACATAAATAGATGAGGAATTACACAGTGTTAAAATAATTCCAGCACAAAACAAAAATGTATAACACGTAATATACAAGCACTAATAATTACAAATAATAGAAGAACATTACAGTTCAGTTATGCTTCTTTCTTTACTCGTTAATATGTTCCCGGAAAACACGATATTTCAGCCCCAACGTTCAGTATGTTGCAAAATTGCATTCGCAAGACATATTTTCTAGCCTCTGGATGCCATATGAACAAGAAAAGGCAAGAGGCCCGCACGATTGAGAGCATAAGTGCCTGCAATGGCAGCTTCCCCTCAGTACTCACCCACCCGTTTCTTGTGATATTGCTACCACGCACTCGGATTTCTCTTCCGGTGCCAGCAAATCTCCTCGTGGGTTGTCACACATCACCCTTCACAAATATCCCCACCAACCCTATTGTGATAAGCATGTTCACCCATCTCTTTCGCAGCACTTGTGACGTAAGGAATGTACTGCACACTTTTAATAGGTGATAACCGAAACGTGGTGCCATTCCTGCTGCAGGCTGCATGAAGTGAGCATCGTGTTTCACTCTGGTGACATTGTGGAATTGTATTCAGCACTGCCTACCAGCTCAATTTCATTTCGGTTAGCCATCACAGTCTTAAAATGACAACGCGCGTCCTGAACCAGTCAGGTGCCACCAGCTCGATGCATGTTCGTGTTCGATGCAGCGACAATCCTTGCCAAATGGGCACGATAAAACTTCTAGCCAAAATGCTACGCCCGAAGAAGCTGCTGACCCAGGCTGAATTCTAGAAGTACGAAGGTAAGCTTGCCGAAGCCACAAAACAACAGTGCATGTCACCGCCCGCTCGGGCCCCACAGAGCGGTGCATGTCGGTGTCTCATGCTGCAATGATTCGCGCAATGCTTCGCATTACGTAGGTGTCAACCACACTTGAACCTGCCAAATCTTTTAGTGACCTTGGATCATGCGTTTTCCTGGTTAGTATCTTTTTCTTCAAAACATATGAATGAGGTTCTATTGTATAGTGCACTTTTTACAAGAAGCTACTTCACTTTCAACTTAAAAAGTAATATTCATATTGGAATGAAGAAGCTAGCACTCTCCAAATGCTAGTGAGAAATGCTGAACAACACTATCTATATATGAAAAAATTATGCACATTCAATACATTTATTGGAATCTATGTGAAGCAGTTAATTAAATGTTATACATCTAAAGGTGATGCATACAATCGAATATTTTCATGAGTTTTAACATGCAACAAACAATGTTTATGTTTATGCACTACGCTGATCATAAGCTATACGGAAATGCAAACACCAGCTTGTACAGATGTCTGCCATGAGAATTTGATGCAGCAATGTCACGAGGGCAAAGGCGATGATCAATGTTTATCGAGGGAAGTATGGTGCAGAGAGGTGCAGATATATTTAATGTTTCTAGGTGCAGATATATTTAATGTTTCTATGTATCCCTTGCTGTCACAGTTAGGGTGTTGAACCAACCAGCTTTCTGGGTTCATTTCAGGTTTAGGTTCCAACTTCTGCATATTTTCCAGTTCAGTTCAGGCTCGGCTCTCGAGCAAAAACAGAACTGAACTGGTTTGAACCGGCTCATGCAGTTCACAAAAGTTTGGAAGTAAAGAGAGTGAAAAGTTTTTAAAACAAAGTTTTCCAGCCTCACATGTGCATTTATTTATGTGATGTGGACCGATGTGTTTCTGAAGTCTTTAGATATTGTGCATGAAATTGAACAGACTGTGACCGAAGGTGTGCAGGAGTACTGTGATTTGTTTTCAAAAGCCCACAGTGCCCACTGCATTGAGAACACATTTAATTCCATTTAGTTGCGACTGTTTGCCGCCTTACACTTACGTCTACCTCTCTCATTGAGGGAGCCGCGAGGGACTAATATACTGTTAAGATTTGGCAACAACACAGGCCTGTTCATTTGGTTCTGTATAGCCTGCAACCGTGTTCTAGCAAATGCACCCATGCAAGTTCCACTATTTCGAAAAGCTGAAAGTTGGGATGCTATCACGTTTCTTGCACAAGTGCTTGAATTAAAGTGCCTATCACATTAGTCTTTTGCACCATTTTGCATCCTTATTAGAGAAATAAGTCTTATGGTATTTTTGCTAATCCACTAAAATGTGCTAATTACATTTTTAATTACCAACTTTGGGTCACATGCTGTAATTGCAAAAGTGAAGCCAAAGAGTACTGTAGTCATGTCTGCTTAGCTGAAATTCTAACACTAGCACCATTTTCAAGATATCCATGCCCAAAATGTGCTAAACATTCCTTGGAATTTTAACTCGGACTGCCCAGAACTGTTAAACGCATTCTTTTGGAAAATATTTAACTGGAACGCCAACATAATTAGTTGCACATTTTAAGGCTGCACATTTCGGAAGTGGTGCTAGTCTAAGGATTTCTGCTAAGCAGACGTGACATCACCACTCCTCGGCTTCAATATTGTAACTACACGAGCCCTAAAGTTATTAATTAAGAAGTTATTAGCATATTTTAATTAGCAAAGTTATCATTTAAATGTGTCATGCTGCTAATGTCTGCTTAACCAGGTAGCATATAAATAAATACGGCAGGGCCCTAGATATCGGCTTTTTTTTAGATAAAGAAAGCTTTCTACATAAAAAGAAACATTTGGTGTGTAAAACATTATATACATGCCAGATGCAAGCTCCAACAAACCGGCATATTATTAGTATATTAGTTCTGCATACCGATTGACAAAGTAGTGTCAGTGAATAAACTTGTGTTCTGTATGAACCATGACATATAGGGTATGTCTGGAAAGTAATGCAATTTTATCCGTAGAAAGAAAAACATTTATTCAAGATATCGGCATAAACATTCATACCATATTTACTCTATTCTAATGCACCCTTGATTGTAACACCTCTCCATTTTCCGCGACCAGAAAAAGGAAAAAAAAAATGCTCTCGATTGTAATGCGTACCCGTGTGACCTAAAGAAAAGAGCAGTCCTTTACAGTACTGTGCACCTCATTCTTTCATACAGAAATTCAACTTTCTCTCATTCGGAAAACACAAAGATTTGCTCCCAATACACTAAAGTCGCGACAAATAAAAAAGTCACAGTATCGTCTGAAAGGTGAAGCATCGATTACGATAGCAAATTAGCAGACAGCTATACGAAAAGGATAGTATTTTTATCGGCTGTATGAACATTTAAACATTCGTTTACTAGCTAAATTAACAGGCACGGTGTCATGAGCACAAAAGCGCACATGAACAAATCTTATCAATGACTGCAGAAACTCTTTATCAAAACGTTGGAGCGAGGAAGTGCGGTAGCAGGAGCGAGGAAATTGACCTTAGTGCGGCCTCTCGCTTCAACACGAACTAAGCGACGAGAACACAGTGTGGTGCGCTTAGGTACGTAGACTTTTGTCTCCATCACAGATCACTTTCAAGATGGGGGTGTGCAGCCGTGCCGTATGTAGCAGCTGCCAGTTTAAAACACCTCTCCTGTTTGCGCCATCCCGGTATGCAAGTTTTGGGAACTCCGAACGCCCGTGATGTGGCCTAATTTCCATCCGTCTCCGCACATGTAATCACTTTCCTTGTAATTACGGCATCATGATGAACTCGGCATGTCTTTGCAGTCGGTACTTCCATGCTGATAGAGCAAACGCAGAAAACAGGAAGACGGACAGTGCACTCACCTAAGTCAAAGGAAGTATTGCCTAAGCACATGTACTGCAGCACATGGAGGAAGCTACAGTAGCTAGGCCCGAAGCGCTTACGAGGTGGCCATTTTTAAATGCCGATGGCGATATGGTAACACAGATTTAGGGTGGTACTTGATTATAATGCGCATGCAATTTTTGGACTCGTTTTATAGGAAACAAAGTGCACGTTAGATTCGAGTAGGTACGGTAATTCTTCAAAGTAGTCTCCTCTGGCATCTGAACATTTTTGCCAGCGACTCTGCCATGCACTGTACGCATCGTGGAAGGCACCGACGGGAACCTCTTTTAAAGCCTTTGTCACGGCAGTCTGGATGGCTTCAATGGTCCCAAAACGGACTCCTTTCAGGGTGCTGTTGATTCTCGGAAAGAGAAAAAAGTCCGCCAGAGCCAGGTCGGAACTATAGGGGGGCCGGGGTAGTGTCACCAAGTTGCGCTTGGCCAGGAACTCCCATACGCGCAGAGAAGTGTGGCTGGGAGAGCCGTCATGGTGCAACTGCCAGGTGTCGGCAATATCCTTTCGCGCTCGGAGGACCCCTTTTCTCAATCTCTCGAGCACATCCACATAGTAGGCAGCGTTGACTGTCGGCCCTTGGGGTACAAATTTTTTGCAAACCACATCCTTGGTGTCAAAAAAAAAAAGACAACTAGCATTGTTTTCACTTCCGACGTGGTCATTCTTGTCTACTTGGGGCGAGGGAACTCCAAGGTGTGCCATTCGGAACTCTGGTGCTTTGTCTCAGGATCATACTCAAATACACGTTTCATCGCCGGTAATGAAACCATAAAAAAAAATAAGGTTCAGTGTGCAAGCATTCTAAAAGTTTGCTCACAGTCACCATTCGGTTATTCTTGTGGTCTTCAGTCAACAGTTTGGGGACCAGCTTGACGCGCACCTTCTGCATGTTCAAATTGTCACTTACGATGTTGCGCATGGTGGTTTTTCCTATATTGAGAGTCCGTGCTATCATCTGCACACTCATTTGATGGTCGGTGTTCAAAAGATCACGAACACGAGACACATTTTCTTCACTTTTGCTTGTTGATGAATGTCCAGAGCAGGATTTATCATCCACGTCTTCTCGGCCCCGTTTAAATGCTTTCAACCACTTTGAAACTTGAGAATATGACAAAGTAGAATTCCCGTAGGCTTGCTGAATCATTTGGTCGGTATCGGCAAGACTCTTATTGAGTTTAGCACAGAACTTGATTGCGTACCTTTGTTTGCGCACGGTTGCCATTGCATGTCATGACAGAACACTATCAGGAGGTTGTCGGATACAGCGATCCTGATGCTCCCAGAGCTTAGAGCAGACTGCGCTAGGCAATGATGAAAAGCTAAGAATCCCCTCACCTAACCCAACTAATCCAATCATGGCACGTCCAATAACAGCGCAAAAAAGATAATTGTGTTACTTTCTGGACACACCCTGTAAAATCATGACACACACCTTTAGCAAACAAGAACTTTCCTTTTAATTTTCTATCAAATAACTTAGTATTGTTTGGGGCGATAAACTGAGAATTAATCATGGTGTCTACGTACGAGATCTGTTAATGTTAATTTCTGACACGGGATCCTTCTTTGAGTAGTCGATGCCACTGTTTGTATTAGACAGAATCTGAATGTATGCATTTCTTCATTGGAAAAGATTTAAGTTCATGAGTGGAGCTAAGCCAGAACTTGCAAACAATTGCATACCAGCAATGAAATAATACTCATACAGACAATACTGGCAAGACGGTACGCTCAGGTGGCATGCCTCAGTACTGAGCCAGTACAGGTCGCATCTCATGAACATTGTTCAATGCATAAAAAAATTAGTTGCTCACCGTGTCCAAATTCTGGACCACATCCTGAAATGTGGGGTGCAGACGGAACGGCTCGAAGATGTGCCGTTTGTACAGCAGGGAGTAGAGCAGGTTTGGGTTGCTCTGCAGCTGGTTGGACAGGCAAGAGTTGATGATCTCTAGTATCATACGAAGTACCTCTTCCAGGATGGACAGGTCCTGAAGCTGTAGCACACATGGAAAACCATAACTGGATATTCAGTTCACTAGCCTATGGGGCCTCTAACGGGACTCTGCTATGCACTTAGTAAAGCTTGTTGGGTGGTACCAATAGGATAAGCCCAACGCGGCAATTTTGTTCATTTTTTACGACAGATGTGACAGTGATCTGTGGCACTAGATCATTGGTTAAACACATAATGTGCAATTGGCATTAGCATGACCTTGCGAGTACTACCAAAATAACTATGACATCACATTTTACAGCCACTTTAATAATCTCCTAATTATCTTGACAACGACATGGAAGGTGTTGTAACTATGCAAACAATGTCATCAACCAAGCCAAGCAAGTAGCAAGCCAAGTTCCACCTCCTGGAAGCTGTTGTAACCCTAGAAACGATGGCATCAACACGCTGAGCAGGCTTAGTAACCGCGATAGGCTATTTCGCACAAGCTGTGGGAGGGAAGCCCATTGCAGTTGAGAAATCTGATCCCAACAGAGCTTGATCGCAATGAATGAATGAGTCCTGTGGTTTTAGGTGCCAAAACCATGATTTGATTATGAGGCACGCCATAGTGGGGGACTCCGGATTAATTTCGACCACCAGGGGATCTTTAACATGCATGCCCCTAATGCACGGAACATGAGCATATTTGCGGTTCACCTCCATCAAATTCGGCTACCACGGCTGGGCCACCATAGCTGCTAAGCCACCATGGCAAGTCCTCGATCACAATCGAAAGCACCCATGCGACATCAATAGAAAATTGTCATATCCTAGGTATCAGCCAGGCAAACTGCCTAAGGAAGTGTACCAGATGGGAAGGCATCAGATCAGAGGCACATGATACCAATGCAATCTTTTGCAAAACATTTTGTGACTCAAGCTGCTTGCCTCTTTTAAAGATCTGGTCCCTCTCCACCTATCTTTCCATTGCTAGTATGCATACTTCACGGATGATGTATGTAACATAAAAAATACTGTTTGGGGCAAGTTGCATACTTCGAAGACGTTTGCACATTAATTTCTGAATGCTCGTAGCATGCGTCAAACTGCTGCTCGAGTAAAAGGGGCTGAAGGTGTGGTAAAATCCTCTACAATTGCTTTTTCTTTCACCCTGGATAACTTGGATCTTTTAAAGGGAAGCTTTCCATGTATCACCGATTCATCCGTGAGCAGCAAAAACACACTGCAGGAAAGCCAACTTACACATCTGCGTAGAACACTACAGTTTACATTCGCAGTACCGCACCAGCGTTGACTGGCTGGCCAGTCAGTGTCTGATAACGGCGTAAAGTGATGAGAGCTAAGCAAGAGTAGCACATGCACACAAAGTTCACTGGAAGAGCAAGTTGTGTCTGCTGGGCATGACACCACCCCAGTCGCAATTAACTGAGCTTCGATGCTTATTGCAGACAGCAAGTGCGCGTGAACAGGAGCTCGTCTTAGGATCTGTAAAAAGAAAATCAAAGCCCCTTTCTTACAGAAAGATGGTTTAGCACCATGCTACACAGGTGAACTGTATATATCTGCACTGCACTACGGGCATCATCATGGGCGTCATCATTACCGTCACTATGGTTAGGCCGTGGGTGCAGCACACGGCAGAAGAGGCTGTCTTATGCAAACGTAAGCGCGAGCGCAATCGTGCCCGTAAGGCCGATCCCATGTATCGGCAACAACATGAAGAAGCCATGTGGGAGACGCTTGCGCACTCGAGACGCCCACTGATCTTGTGATCGTCAGTGTGTACATCAGACCGAACATGTCTTGTTGTGAGGCAGAAACATTCCAGGCAGAAACGATGAAGACCTTAAAGCCACATAGTATGCTGATTCTCATGCGCGGTGACTAACCTTGATGTGGCGAAAGAGCATGGCAACCGGATTGAGAGTTTTATGCTAGATCACTAATCGTTGAAACTGAAGACGCCACAGAGACCCATGACACAACACCATTCCTGCAGTGATTTCCCATTTGCAAGCAGGCTGTGTCACGTTACAATAAGAGCCTTTGACCATCTACCACAGAGATGACAAGGCAATACTGTGCAAGTGCTCAGTCATCCGTGAAAGTGTGAGTGAGTGCGTGTAATCAATGGCTACATGATCTAATAAAATGGGTCTTCATTAACTTCAATATTCAAAAGATATGATCCTAAACAAGCACTCAAATCACATATGCATAGCATTGCGTTGCTTAGCATTTCTTGGGTTCATTGCGTGGTCATTGCCTTCGAACTATGTCTGATTCAGTTTGTACTGGGGGAAAGATTCGCGTTCAACTATCTTTATTTAAAAAAGGGTTTTTGATTTTTTCCCCTGGAACTTGGAACTTTGGATAAACTTTGATCTTTTTTCCAATGCAGCTCAGGGCTGAACTTTACGCAGGTTACCTACTCCACCAAAATGATTAGAATTGAAATATTTTTTGTAATAAGAAAAACAACAAGAGAACCAATTGTCATCGGGCTTGATACTAAAAAATACTGGAAACTGATAGCTACATGTATTTATCTTACTAGCTGTGCCTAATACTCTTTTTGCATTTACTTATTTATGCTTTTGCTCTTTTGCACTCTACAATTATGAAAAATGACTGTTGAAATGCTGTTGTTGCTATTCACTTGTTCATTACTCTACATTTCTAACACTACTTATGCTTGTTCAAAAAGAAGTGAACACTTTTGTATTTTGTTTTATTCACTGCTCCCCCCCCCTTTCTTTTCTTTCTGATATCCCAGTTAGGGTGCTTAAAGGTAAAATAAATGACAATGATGATGATTGGGAAAAAGTAACCTAACACAAAGAGGCACTTACAAGGTCTGTTGAAAAGTCATCCTCACTTGGCTTCAAGTCTGGGTTGTTCTGAATTTGGTCCATTACTTTTGATAGCCTTTTAGCCAGTGTTTCAAACAGGCTAAGAAAGAACAAAAATTGGCAGTAAAGGATTGTACAAGTGCATGCAATTAAAAACAAATGTAGGTAAGGTCAAAAGAAAGCATTTCCCACAGAAATTACGCACCTGACAAACCTCTGGCAAACATACGGATGCAAATTCTTGAAGTGACTGGACATATTCGCTAAGGCAGCAAGGCAATTTGTATGCAAGTATTTGTCCTGGAGACAAAGAAAGCATACAGAAACAATTCTGAATGAATTTTCAAAACAAGTAATTTTAGTTCTACATACGCATGCTGTTTATACAATAAACGAACTTGCTTTAAACAGGCCTGTTTATTAATTTTCATTCTTTCTTTTCAAACAAATCTTTTGCACACTTCAATGGAAAATTTCTAACAAGCTTACGAAAGAATGCATTACAAAACACCAGTGTTCTGGCAAACATACAAACTGTGAAGAAACTGCTTACCCTCATACGTGTCATGTTGAAGTGTATGGTTCTTATGACAACCAGAATCAGCAGTCCTCCAAGTGAAATCTCGGACAATGACCTTTCTGTGTACCACGAGATGTTCTTCACGGCCTGGAACATAGAGATTGCTGCATCTTATTCACTACTTCAAGCTAGAAAAGAGATCCTGTAAACTCTAAGAAGTATTTCATGTATACATGTATTTTGAAGGCCAAAAGCAAGAAATTTCACTTTGGCTAAACTGGTTATAAACGAATATTACGTACTCTTGAAGCAACCTCGGCAAACCCAAAGGTAATTGCCTAATTTTCTTATTAACAGCCTTTAAATAGATCCTAAGGGGACGATGCATGACCCTTGCAGTGAACGGATATGTCGCAGATCCCAGGACACATGGCCTCTACGACCTTCAGAGCACCGTAGTTGCACCTGATCTCTGAAGTCATGCCGAGGAGCTCTCAATGTTCTGGGTCGTTCGTAATTTCTAGTGAGCAGTAATGGCAGCATTATTCTGTTTTGGCGTTGTGGTTTGGTATCCAGAACATTTACTTATACAAGATTTCAGTGATACATCCGCTTGTATTTAACACGTAAAATTTTGCACAGAGGCTGCTTTATATATACAATATCTAAAAGATGTAATTTTATGTGGTACAAAATTTTGCAGCAGTTCGCCTTCAAGCAGCCTTACTAACATAATGAAATGTATGTGTATGTGTCAACAGCCATCGACACATTTCTAAGTAATGCAGTAAGAAAAAAATTGTGCTTAATTGCCCAGTACATGAAATTGCAATAGATATGACAGACTATGAATAGAGTGTTCTGGTGCAGTTTCAACCTTCTTGCTCATTCGTGTGCACAGGGGCATAAAAATTAGAGGGGGCCCAACATACTGGCAGCACCCCTCTCCCCTACTCACCCTGCAACCCTTCAGCATTAGAACATATAAGCCCCACCGCAGTTTACTGAAAAGTTGCCAAGCATCACGAATAGAATAGTACGGAATATTTCCTCAGAAATGAAAGCACTCAAACTCAAACTTGCACTCAATATTCTATGCCCTTCCGCATAACACAGGTGACACTCTTCCATTTACCTGTCTCTTCCATTGTGAGTTTATGCATGATAAGAACAAGATGGAATGAAGAAAATCCGCACATCCTTCACAAAGCTTGGGGAGTGGGAGGTGAGGAAGGCATTGCCTCTTTGTACTACCCACATGTATGCCAATGTCTTATCATCTCTTAGTATCCTACCCACAAGGTATGTTAAAAAGATGCCATGAAATTCTTACGATGTCGTGCACAGCTTCATTGAAAAGATCATCCTCGCTAAGTATCAACAGCACAATAAGGGACATGTAGATGTGGTGAGATGTCCTCTCATGTGCCTCATACAGAATCTTCAGAATAGGTATCATCTGAAATACAAAATGGTGTATGTTAGTCATGAGTTTCAAGAACAAGCGACTTCACACGAAAAAAAAAAGGTATTCTATGTATTCCATGTAAGATTGTGACAATGAAACTACAACTAGAAAGACTAAGAACTGGAAATGTACTGACTGCGACAAAATTCTTTGGTGGAAAGGTTTGTCAGGGAAAAGATGCCATTGCATAGTGGACAGCCAAAGTATTCTCTATTGCCATGGCCGCATTTAAAACCACTATGTGCTCAAGGAGGCTGAAAACATCCATCTATGATCCAGATGAGACTTATCAGCACTGCGACTGTGGCACATTTATTAATGGCAGGAAGATTCGCAAGCCTAAATCTTAAGTGGCCTTAAAGGAAAATATCAAGCCAAGGTACAATAGTAGAAAGGCTCTTAGGGTCACAGTGTAGTCACAATAAAAGAAATTTGGACTTAAAGTTTCAAGGGCTTTCTGTAAAACATGTTGAAACATGTTGAGATCTGCAATGTTGCACAATGATGTCATCTCTGCCATGAAGCAGTCTCTCAGTTTAGCCTAATTCACTGCACACCCTTAAAGGCCCATTATTCAAGATTACAGGTGCCGTAAACACAAGAGGCTGTTGCAAAGGAAGTCCCAGGTTTATACAGGGTCCATTATGAAAGTAATGTGCATTTTCTGGAAAAAATAGATTTACTGACCGGATCTGTACAAATAGTTGAGATTCTTCAAAACACTCTCCCCCTGCAACTCAATACACTTGCGGAGACGTGTCTGCCACCCCTGGAAAGCACCCTGAAAGTTCTCGACGTAAATATCTCTCAGGAACACTATAACATGCTTTTGGAGGTTTTCCACAGTCTCCCAATGCTTTCCTCTCAGTGCTCTCTTCAGTCGGGGAAACAAAAAAAGTCGCACAGAGCCAAGTCAGGACTGTAAGGGGGATGGGGGACCACTGGGGTGTTGCTGCCGGCCAGGAAGTTGGTAATGATGAAGAACGTGTGGCTGGGGGCATTGTCATGGTGGAGCTTGACCGTGTCTTTGATGACAGCCCTCACGCGTGTGACCCGGCGTTTCAATCTCTTGAGCACCTCCAGGTAAAAGGCTGAGTTGACAGTTTCTCCCTACAGTACAAATTCAAAATAGATGATTCCTCGGGTACCAAAGAAGACAATGAGCATCGTTTCGATGCGAGACTTGCTCATTCTCGCTTTCTTGAGGTAGGGGGACGATTTTGTGTGCCACTCATTGCTCTGCCTTTTCAATTCTGGGTCGTATTTGAACATCCAGGATTTGTCTCAGGTTACGGCAGAGTAAAGAAAGTCCGGCTCATTTTGAATCAAATCCAGCAATTCCTGACAGCGCAAAATTCAAAGTTCTTTCTGATCTTCCGTCAACACTTTGAGAACAAGTTTTGTGCAGACTTTGCGCATTTGCAGGTCCTCCGTCACTATCCCATGTACCGCAAATGTGGACATGTGTAAGGTGTCAGCAATTTGTTGGATGCTCAATCGACAATTGGAACACAAAACTTTGCGCACACAATCCACGTTTTCGTCGATCCTGGTCGTTTCTGGGCTCCCAGAATAGGGTTCGTCAGCGATGTCCTTCTAGCCCTCCTTGAATGCCTTGTGCCACCTCCCGGACTGTGACCTTGAAATTCAGTTGTCTTTGAAAACAAACTCTTTAAAACAAATTCTGATAAATTATTTACTCTAATAAGTTCAACAGTTTGGTGACCTCTGTTTAGTTGCTAACAGATTCCCATGCATATCCTTCATGTTCTCCTTAAGGACAGCCTATATTGTCAATCTTCTGCAAGCGGCATTTATATAAACCTTAATTCAGTAATTACCTCCAATAATTATATAAATGAGGACATGGTATTGTGAGCAACATAACGTGGTCTTTGAAATTATGGTGTATATCTACTGAGGACATGCACAGTATGACAATCTGTGCAAAATAAAGAGTTCTGAAGTAAGCACCACCTGTTAGTCTTGATGCTACAGTTAATTGTCTAGCAAAAAAATAATACAGAAAAGGATTAGGCAAAAAAAAAAAGAAAAGATGACTGGTGCAACCAAGCAGAAACCCGACTCAAATCTTAGGGAATGGCCACGGCATCTGACAACTCTCTTGTCGCGTTTTGGCTAAGAGGTGTGCATTTCTTGTTCCCGTATAACTTTTTGCAGTCCTCAAACCACCTCCGAGCACTGCACTGAGCCACAGCTGTTGCAATGGTCCCATGGAACTAATTTTTGCTTACATTTAACACTCTCAAATTAATATTTGTCAACTTAAAAATTTAAATCAAATTCTTATGTTTTATGTGTCAAAACCACGATCTTATATGAGACCCGCCGTAGTGCAAAACTCCAGGTTAATTCTGACCAGATGATGTTCTTTAATGTGCACCTAAATCTAAGTAGATGAGCATTGTTGCATTTTGCCTTCATCAGTATGCGACCACCCCGTCCAGTATCTAACCCACTTGTGAACCTAAAAATTTGATTTGCTTGCTTACATTAACAATCCTGCTATTCAACGGACTGCTTGAACATCATTTTAAAGGCTCTGACAGTACTTTGAAAATTTTCCATGGCACCGTGAATACACCAACAACTTGGAATTTTCTTCCCCTTGTTTCTCATAACACAACTTATTCCCACAAAGCTTAATATCGGTAAAGTAATGCATAGAGCTTTTCAGTTGTCAAAAATGTTTACAGAAGAAAAAAGGCCAGACAGGAAATAGACTGGTTCTGTTGTGATATGCCAATTCACAAATGATGAACATTTAGCACCCAGCAAGCATAGAGAAGGACTCCAGTTAGCATAAATTTGACAATTTTCAATCACCAGAACCCTCCAAATCACATAAAATTCCAGAATGTTCCTCTTAAAAGACGTTTTCTTTCTAAGTTTTGTTTAAATACACCAGATAGTTCTGCAACAACATACTGCTGAATGCTCCACAGAGCTCTAAAAGTGCAAATAATGAAACTTTCATGATTTACTGCAATGCACCCTACTATATGAAGTTTTAGCAACTTGGCTTACACATCACCTTTAGCAAGAACAGTATCCCCTTCAAGATTTATTATGCCAGTGCCAATGAAATGCTCAATAAATGTTTGTTGACATTCGGAAATAATGTTTTGCAGCCAACATTCACTGCCACATTCAGTTAGAATTGCAGCTTTGCTATGAAACACCAGCCAAATTGCACAGCAACAAATAAAGTACAGTATGTAGTGCTTTAAGAAGGAATACAGATTTGAGCGACCAAATGTGATGCAAGAGCATGACGCTAGCTGGGAATGCCTAATTGCACTTCCCCACATAACACTATCCGACTACTTACTAGCATTTCAATGTTTGACCGGGAAATAACATAGGTCTTGAAGTTTCCATTTCGATGAAGCAGGAGATAAAGAAGGAGTGTTGTCTGGTCGTTGTTCATGGTAGTACACAGCGTGTCATAGAGTTTCCCGTAATCTAGCTTGAACGAAGGAATGGCTTCAACACTCCCTCCGGCATCTGCACATAAAGCATACTGGGTTTCAGTTTTCTGTGATCTTGTAAAACAGCAATAAATGTGAACCTTTGACTGAAGTTAAGACTTGAGGATTAAGCAGGAGATGCTTGAGTGTACCCCATGTTGCAAGAAATTGTAACACGAATGGTGAGGAGACAGCAACAGATAAGAGGTGTTGAGAAGGCTAGCCACTGGTGTTATTAGATGTTTTTAAACTTTAGCTACCCCCTAGACTTCTGGGAGTCAACGTCAGCATTGCCCTTTGACAGGAGTGACCAGTGTTTCAATATGTTCCTCGGTGATATAGGACTATTATTAAAGTGACAAATGTTTCGGAGATTGAACTTTCCAGCTGCAATGGCAGCATCACAATTGGTTCTTACTGTGGTGTAAGCTCTCTTATAATGATAATCATCATATCATCATGTCAATGGAAAAATATAACTTGCATTCACAACTGAAAAATTGGCACCCTAACCAGTACATGCAACCAAGACATCAACAAAGGTTGACTGCTAGCTAAAAGCAGAAGTGCCTTACAAGGCATTAGTCGCAGTGCAAGCTAAGGTGTGTGAGACAATAACAAAACAGCACCAAGGCCAAAAAATTTAGTGATGCCCACTGCAAAAAGAGAAAGGTGTGATAGTGAATAGGTGCAAGCAGTAGCAGACCGTTCGTAGGCAGCTGCGGATATTTTCTATAAATGGGTCCTGAATGAAATGTTGCGAGTTTCACTGCATGTTATGGCGCACTAGCTATTAGTGTCACCACTATGTCAATCTTCTGCTCTAGGTGAAATTGTAACGCCTTTGTTATGCAACACCAGCACCTACAAAGAAGTGCTGAATTGGAGGAGTCTTACTAAAGCAACTCTTCATTCCAGGAATTGCCTTACAAAGAATTACTGCAGTGCAAGGATATTGCATCTAGGGGTAGTGCTGCCTTTGAATCCAGGAGTGGAGAGGATGGTTCAAGTGGAGGACTGTTTAAAAATGCGAGTCCATGAGTCCCTCTTGACACTGATGCATGAATGCATTCTAAGCATCTGCATTCAGCAGCAACAGTTTGATTGCAGTAAGATATTGGTGCTGCAGTTCACCATTCTGCTGTTGAGTGTACTGATCATGAAGCTGCCCTCCCCCTACAAACGTCAGGTGCATAACATCTGACCTCTACCTCTAACTGTGCCTCCCTCCTGCCTCACAAGTTGCGCTGTTTGGTGCTTACACACATCTAACAAGGGCAAAACGTTGTGACAAACCGCCAAACGCCGTGCAGTATAATGGCTTCAACACAGTGACCTGGGGTAGGTAGCAGTATCTACACCTTGAGAGTTGACGAAGGAGAAGAGGGCCTTCTTGTATGGTATGCAAATGGCCTTGTCGCTTGTGCAGTGGTTGACCAGGACTAGGAGCAGCAGCAGGCTCTGCTGGGCAAGCACCGTCTCTCTGAGCCGCAATGCCTCCCTGTCCTCTTCCTTGCTCCCGTAGCCCAAGGTGAGCACATTCCAGAGGCCCGCTGCAGAAAGGCATTACCTTCGACCCTTTGTGCATGGAAGATGAGCTAAGCTCTTTGAGTGTGTACTTGCAAGACAAATGGCAAGCCCACGTCATTCAACACTGTTGTATTTTTCATGTAGCCCTCAAGACAATATAAGCTCACCCGTTGCTCTGTGCATGTTTTAAACTACACCAGGTGGCCCAGAAGCCTGTTGAAAAGTGAAGCTGTGGATATAATTTCTTTTTTTCTGTTTTGTCGCCAGCCATCTATTTCGAAATGGCATCATCCACATGATGAGTGAACGTTTTTAGTAATGTTGAAAAGTAAAGGAAGTGGGGTGATTCAGAAAGCTTAGCTTCTTGTAATAGAGCAATGTTGTGATGCAGCATGTTGTGTTGTGCAGTGAAGGCCACCATCACTATAGTGCAAAAAAAAATTTTGTTTTGGAATAAACTTTATCCTGACAAAATCTTCTTGCTTGGACTTGCTTTATATGATCAACAGAACCGTTTGCATACAGAAAAAATTCTGCCTTTCTTGCAAGTTTTTAATTTACCTTTTCTAACCATCCTGAATGGGTTAAACACCCATTACCAGGAACAATAAAGCTGGAGTGAGTATTCAGCACTGTGAAGTTGTTTTTAAACTATGGCTAACGTTCAAAGAGTCAGAGCAATATTATGGGTGCCCTCCTTCTTCCTTTCTTATACATTTAACCTATTAAATCTGTAGTTACATCAACATGTTTAAGAAATACAAAAAAATGAAGCAGCACAACAAATAGCAAATGAAATGGAGCAATCACATCAGTACATTCCTTGTATTAGACAGTTTAACAAGGCTGCACAACTTCAGTTCTTGAGCATATTGTGACAATATGTTCAGCATTTAAAATAGTGAAAAGATCAGCCAGTATCCTACAAAGAAATTTGGTACATCTGTAAGCTTCTGTAGTGCAACAACAACAGTTTTGGGAATAAACGTGAAGTAGAATAAACAATGCGCTAAGTGGAAAATACCTCATGCTGTAAGCTGTGCCTCAGTAGCACAATGACACAAGAAAAAAAATGTTTTCTTTCCTACCAAAGCATTTCAGTCTTACGAACATAAATCTAAAAGGCATACATCGAACAAGTGCTACAAATAAAGAATCTTGCATATGTGTATACCATACATGTATGTATCTGTTACATATTGTCAACACAAAGAAACATCTTTCACTCCACCATATAAAAGGAAATAAAAGACTTTGCTATCACTGCTAGAACTTTTTTGTGTTCCCATGCAGGCTACCAACTGTCCCCCCTTCCTATTACTTTCTGTGCCCGGTCAAGTTGGTGCCTCAGCCCCTTCATCCCCCTTTCACCCTCCCCCTGCCACAAAATATTCCTGGGTTCGCACCTGAGAACTGTACACGAACACTTATCTCTAAGTTGCACCTAGGCCTCCAGGCACACTGTTTCCTCAATGTTTGCTGGTTGATGGGTGTCTCTTTCAGCCTACTTTCTCATTGTTGTGCATGTGATCTGAACTGTTGCAAGAATGCTGACGTGTTGCCATCGAGTGCTTCAACACATACTCGAACATGAGTGAAGGCTGTACAGTACACATCACTGTGCAAAGGATGGCAGAACACATCTTTCCGATTCCAGCTTTTAGGGTGCAAGCGTGCACCGCGCCGCAGCGGGCAAGTGCAATGCAGACTAGCAAACATGCACAAAGCACGTAAGCTGCAGTTGATGAAGCCGCACAGGCTATATTTCAAGAGCTGAGTCACTTACCTGTGCAAGATTTTGTCAACCGATGCAAGAACACAATGACCTCAGAGCGAAACGGGCAAAACCTTAGGCATATTTTGCGCCGAGCCTAAGCTACTTGCCATCCTTTACTAAAGATGGCGGTAGTTGTCCTCTCTGTCTAAGGTAGCTAAGGTCCCTTAACTTGGTCACCTCAATGTGCTCCTCATCTGTGAGCGGACAAAGAACGCACTTAGGCTCTGCTTGTTCAACATTGACAGCGAGATACAGAAAACCTGCTTGACTCAGTCAAAAATGCTTCAAATCAAAGGACATTGTGGGTGTGCAATGGCTTGGGTACAGTGCACGGAGCAGCTTGTGGTGTACTAGCTTTATGGCTAGCAGAATTGCAGAACCTGGGCCGGTATAACATACAACTGTTCCAATCTGTTATTATTCCAAATCGGCCATTAGTCCTCCATGACAGGTTGAAGTGGCTTGGGCTCTGCCCATATTACTGGCTATGTTTGCAGATACACAGGAACGGCACAAGCAAGGGAGGCAGACGACACGGGCGCTGGTTCTTTATGGTCCAAGTCATGCGTCACTTCTGGCAAGTGGTAATGGAGGCATTTTTTGTTCAGTTTTGGTAGAAAAACACAGATTTGTTTTCAAGTGTCTTGTGATGCATCCACTCTATTTCAAGTGTAAAGTTAGCAGAGCTACAGCATGTCTAAGTTATCTGAAACTGGGCTTTTTATGTGGCCGAACATTTAGTTGCAGTAGGCCTTTAGGTACTATCTTCTAGACATTACTCTCTATCAACTTCTAATGTATCATCAACACTTAGATAAGTGCCGGTTGTGCCTTGTTGCAGTATCACATCAAGGTGCTATGTGCTAAGTAATGATATGCTGGTGACAGCAAAACATAGGGAGAGGCTTTTGACACTCCTGCAAGACTTCACACTGCCAAGGAATATGCGCTCAAGCACACTCAAGACTTTGGTCTACTCACAGGCTAATCCAATGATGATGCTTCCACCTCCCTCGGAGCGGTAGTAGCTCTCTGGGCACTTGTCCTGCCTCACAAAGTTTTGTAGGAGACTTTTTGTGAACAGTAGAGCATGGATTGAGCTGAAAAAGAGCATGCAAACTCTCAGGCTTCGCAGACTCCAGATGTGTAAATCGGCAACTGAATTTCTTTCTTGAGAAGACACAATGTCTGTCTACCTGATAGGTGTGCATGGAGCAAAAAAAAAAAATTATAACGCGCCACAGAAGCAAAACCTCAGTGTTGCCATTAACAGCAGCAGTCGTAGCCGAGCTTGGCTTTTGCAATGGCTTGATAATATGGCTTAGTGCTATAACTTGCACTATGATTACCTTGTTGCTATGATAAACTTATGTGCAGCTTGAAGCCCAGGTGATAAACCTGCTTCTGCTTTTAAGGTCACCACAAAGGTTTTTCACTGGTGGCCTTTCAATCTTTTTCTTACAGGCTGACTTCAAACAATGTATATTATGTGGTATATGTGGTACAGTTAGTGTGCCATTGTAACTCCCTCTAGTGCATACCCATATCCACAAGATGGATGCCTACATTCCTTTCTGTTAAAATCTCTATTCAGTACCACTGACTTGGATAGGTACATTGGAGCTATACTTCTTTTAGTTTACTTTTACAACATAACACTGCTTACAATATCAAACACGGAATGCAGCTTTACAGTAACAATGATGTCAGGTTAACAGACATGTGCTTGCACCAGAGTTATGCTACTGTTACTGTTTTATGCATGTTATAATGTCGGAGAACCATTTAAGCAACCCTCACGAAGTCAAACAAAGCAACTTTGGAACTTATGTAAGATACTAGCCAGTTCTGTAGTGAAAGCTGTACGCCACCAGTTAAAGCTACGTAGCAACTAATGTCATAAAACGCATGCAGGCAGCAACTACTGACCACTTTCCTTGAAGCACGGACTTGTAGATGGGAGAGTTCGCAGATGTGTTTGACGAGAACATCTGCACGGACAACAGCACAAGCAGGGTGTTGATGGCCTCCACGTGAAGCGCATAAGTGAAATCCCTGGTGAGAGACAAACATACTTCTGTTTGGGCTCCATTAACTTGAACACAAAATGGCGCAGAAACCATCAAGTTGGCATTGTAAGAACAAACACACACTGATAGCTTGTGCCCCATCTAAAACTCTGGTACTTACTTTATTCTTTGCGTCACGGTATTTCTCCATTTCTTTTATCAACGTCCACCAATTTTCAGCCTTCATGTTTTTACTTAAAGACACAAGTAACTCTAACCACCCTAGCATCTTTTGCTGGCTCAACAGCCACAAAGCAGCCTCTCGTGCCCATGAATGTCAAGATAGTCAAAAATGAATGTCAAGAATGAATGTCGAGATATGGTAATTTGGAGCAGCATGAGTGTGCAGATATTATGGGTTCAGAAGGTTGTGGGTTCGGTTCCCACCTGTGGCAAGTAGTTTTTTCATCCACTTTAATTTTCCATAAATTTATCGTTTCTATATTTCATTTATTAAGCACAAGTAATTTCCCCTATGTTGTCCTTGGTGTCAGTGTTTGTTGGCTTCTTATGATATGACATTTGTTTTTCTGTGGTATTTAGTTTCCTCATAAAAACAAGCTTCTGTGTATGAAGGAGTTAAACTGACCAGCAATGGTTTTTAAATTCCAACTACAGATTAATTCCTTTAATTCGCTCTTGATGGGACCAACAAAATTGATCAATTATCTGATGGGCCACATTAAAAGAGGCATAAAAAGCTTCTGGATCACCTCTGCGTCATTTGGCACTATTCGCCTGGCTCTAACCTGCGTTCAATTAATTGTGTACCTAATTTTTATGGGTTCATAGTACACGATAATGTGCACCCAAATCCAACATGCACCAGATTTTATAACAAAAGAAAAATGGGGCATGCCTGTGAGTCTGACAATCACAAATAGGATGAAACCTGTAGAGTTTAGGAAATTTGTTTATGCCTATAATGTCCATCATAGTCAGTTACTAACAACTTTTTATAGCTGCACACAAACTACAACATGTCATACTCAGTGCGGTATACACCTAGACTAACCACTTTGCAAGTTCAACCTGCAACACATGCAAGTCTCCAGAGTGCCAAAAACATGGGATGCAACTTTATTTCCACTACCTTAGCATGAAAAATACCATCTTTTAAAAGAGGTTCTGTAATTAAATACTGAAAGTGGCATGCCATCATCACTTTCTTATGTGAAAACTTGTTCTGGCACCATCTTGTGATTACAATGGCAATGACGCTGGCTCAGACTTGCTGTCATAGCTGTAGCTAATATGACCATGCCTAATGCCACAAATGCGATTTCGGTTTCGTATGACTGGAATGCTACCGAATCAGTAATGCGCAGGCAATTTAGGCACCAGTAGGAAGAAAGGTGTCCATTAGGATCAGGCAAAAACGGTAATCATTCATCCTGAGCTGCTATTATCCCTTCAAAACGTGCTGAAGTTGGGCTGGAAATTGGAGCTTTTGGTATAAGATGTCTTTGACACCTTTTTTTGTCATCTAAGTGCCACCAAGACAGACTCTGGCACTATATGGGTCACAATAGGCTCCGTACAGTTGAGTTTATGGCTACTCTGGCACCATCTGCCACAGCGAAGCGACAGCTCTGGGAAGGTGGCTCTGCCGCTCGGCTGACTTGACGCGTATTACTTCACGTGCACTGCACTTCGTGTCGGCCACGGTTGGGGTCATTTTGCTATGTTAGTTAGCCCTCCCCTTTATTTTTTGGATACGTCTTCTGACAGTGCAACGACATGCACTTTATGGACAAGCGTTGAAATTACAGAGGTGGGAAAAAGAACAAGTGGAACTGGCAATACTGCTGCATAAGAGACTCACAGCCATGAAGGCCAGCCCGGGTTAAATTGGTACATGTTTCCTAGCAGGCCTTAGGAACTAGAGCAGCGAAAGAAATGAATCGCAGCTGTGAGGGGAGTGAGGTAAGTCAGCTTCTATCATCATATTTGTGAGAATGGTTTGTTTTGCAAATGGGGCTACACACGTGCACTGCACAGCTTGCGCAACGCTAGCGGTCATGGCCAGGTCAGCTAGTCAACATTGAAAATACATTTGTCACGACAGTGCCGATTTGACTACTGCTTAGTGTAGGCTTAGCATTTGGTATGATCAGGATAACAGTGGCGTGTGTGATGAGCAATATTTTATGCTGAGGAAGCTTATTTTATGCTGGCAAGTGCTCGTTCATAGACAATACTCGTTTCCGCTGCTGACGTCAGTGGCACAGTTTCACATGGTGCGATTTTTGTTGCGACTTTATTGCAAAATTGCCTTGAAAAAGCAAAGGGCGTACGCAAGCAAAATAAGACCTTATAAAAAGGGCATAATGAACCTCTATCATTGTACATAATGAAAAATGAACATTCGCGTCATATAAATTCAGATCTCGCGGTCAATTAATCTCATTTTTCAGCTGCAGATGCTTTCGAATGGGTCCCAAAGGAATCAACCTGGATATGCTCCGATCATTTCATCAATGGAGAAAGAAGCACAATCGAAAGTCATACTGACAACAACCCTATGCTTTTTTTGGGACGTTTACAAAGTACGGCAGGCTGACGAGAGTAATCTGATGAATAAAAAGACATGATTATTAAGGGTTCGTTAGTCCCATTTAATTGCCGCATGAAGCGACTCGTAGTTGTGCCGAATACGTCGGCAAGTAGGTCACGGTTCTGTATTCAGCAGTGAGCGACGACAAACTGCTTACAACTGCTTCAAATCCGCAAAAGCTTTCGTTTGACATCATGCTAGACGACGATGAAGCACACAGAACGTTGGAGCATTGTGGGATCACACAGTCACTTTCAATAAAAATTGCGCTCGACCGGACCAAATTTCTCAATTTCGATCAAGCACGGTCATTGCTACATGGTCCAAAAATTCGAATCGAGTTAGTTTAGCTCATTCGGCATGACAGTGCTGATGACAGCTTACGATCGCGATTGTGAAGATCGAATTCGATGTGCAGATCGCAATCGACTAAACACATACAGACAAAATCGTGATCCAAAGTGACCGTGCAGCTGTACCTGGTTCAGACCTAACTGCATGGCAATCTAAACTAACAATGTATGTTACAATGTGACATGGGCATGAAATGAAAGGCCGCAGCGTACAACGCGCCAGAGCGAAATGAGGCATGCATCAGCAACCACAAGGAGTGCATTAAAAATCTGTCAACCTATTAGAAGCACGTTTTCAGGGTGCCAGTTTAGTGACTTCGATGTTAGCGCCTCTGTGTGTTTGTTTTTCTCTTCTGCATCTTCTTGTTTCTTGTGCTCCAAGAAAAACTTCGATGTTAGTGTCACAGTAGGCTTTACTCATGTGCAGGATGACTTCATACAGTTGTTTTCTGTGCTGCAAATGGCATTTGACGTGAACGTCCAGGCCATTCACTTCTTTCGCGTAAAGAACATGTGAAGTAGCCTACAGCTTGTCTCCGCTAGTTAACGCAGCAGCATGATAGTAAGTACCTCTCCTGTTCCTTTAATATGCCTAAACCAGCGAAAAGCATTTGCAACATCACCAAGGACCACGCTTGTACCGTCATACGCACAAAAAACGGTGAATCACATATATACGGGCGGATTTCGGTGACATATGCACAAAGTTTACATTTCGCGGTCTTCCCGCTTTCCCACTGTTGTGCCACTCGGTACAGGCGGCGCTGAGCAGCGCGGCACCGCTGCTGCTCAGAGGCGCCACCTGTTCACTGGATGGAGCCTATTGGGGTCCCCAATGACATCAAAAGCGTCTGTGCTGATGAATCAAGTTTGAATTACACAGCAAAGGCCCATTTCAGGATCTAAATAACAGCTTGGGCTCATAGAAATGTATGGCCTGCCGACTGTGACCTTCAGTCAGGTTCAAATTAAGCAAGTAGTTGAACTAACTGGAGTCAAATTCTATTCGAAATTCTATTATAGCTTGCTGCATCAAATTCATAGTTTACACCACAGGGAGATAAATGCAGTGTCAAGACATGTTGTCAGCTTGTACAGTGCTCATAAATTTAAACGTGAACAATTCCTAAACTACTACAATGCATTTGGGTCACAGTTTTCCCTGCATTTTGTACACTTTAAACTACTCCATGCTTAGAAACTGGCTACCTAGCATTTATATGTCGTAGTTCCATGTAATTACCCATAAAAGCCATACTTTGCTGTTCATGTTTCAATTTATCAACGATGTACTTGCACATAATACGAACATGACCATCCAACTGATGGTAGTTACAAAGCAACCTTGGACAACTTACAACAAGCACAGAAAATTTCTGCTTCTGTGTGACACTATTAACACTGCATAACATATTTCTAAACATAATCTTTGAGCCTGCGATAACAATGCCATATCTTCCTTTTTTGTTTCTTTTCAAGAATTATGGCACAACGTTGAGGTGTGGCTACTAGATGGATGGAAATGGAAAGGTTTTCAAAGTGCATGATTTGTTCGTAAAAGTGTACAGGATACAATGTGCTCCACAGACTCCTATAAATTCGGGATGCTATTTTGGAGAAAAATTTTGCTATGTTGTTAATTTCCCTTATATTAGCATTTTGAACCAATCGCATAAGAGCATAGCTGCCTGGTGAGTAAATCAGAGCTGACAAGACAGTGGAATTCGACTGTCCAGGATAGGATCCCCAGATATGATATGGGTAAGCACTAAGTTCGCCAACATAAATCTACAGCTATCGCTTAGCAACAAGAAGCTTGCTTTCTTGATCTCTTCAAACAACATGGCTTAACTCAATTCCTAAATTTGTGCATGTGGATTATGTACAGATAAATCTTAACAATAATTTTGAGAGATGAGGTGAGAATTTCTTTTTGTTCAGTGTTTGGGGTACAGAAATCGTACTGGATTTGCACCTCTCAAACTTGCGACTAAACATGGTCACAAAATTTTTAAAGTCAACATGAGCAAGCTGCAGTTGGGCTTGCTTACATCAGAAGCGTGAACCAATATACCTACATGCATTACCCCTACAAAAAGTGCAAGCAACCATTCAAACATGTGCTCTACCTGCAGCGAGCTATTCTCACTGCTGGCACCTATAAGTGAACCCAACCCTCTACCTCTCGAGCATTAACAAAGGTCAAGCTTGTTCGACTTACAGCAGCGGAACGTCAACAACAATTTCAACTAAAGCATTCACCAAGGAATCCAAGAGATCTTCCTTTTTTGCATCTGAAAGGTGTAAATGGTTGGGCATGCAAAAGTAAAGGAGTAAGCTAACTAGAAAAGGCATACCAGCTCAATAAAAAAATACACATTTCACTGTGTCATACTATAAATACACTACTTACACAATAAGTTGTGCCAAGGCATTAGAAGACATTAGAGCAAGGCTACATAATTGAATGTAAAGAAAAATACTTTACGTAAGATACCAAATAATCTTATATAATCCTTCAACAATGTAGCTTTGATAGCAAGAACAGCACAGGCTCAGAAAAAAAAGAAAAGGAATCTGCAAGAAAAAGTTGTAATAAACTGCAAGCAGTCAAGATGAAAATGCTGCTTGCATGAGTTAGAGTGGATACTATTTGCATACAGACTAGTAGCTTTCTGAAAAAGAAGTGCAACATTTATCAAGTTGAAACACTGCATCATATCATAATGCAGACAGCAAGCAGTCATAACAAAGCATTGGTTGTCTTTACGCCTTAAAAGAACATCAAAAAGATATGCCAAGTTTGCCCAGTCTAACAGACTGCACTTGGGAAGCTGCACTTTGCTCAGATTTGTGAGCTGATGCTTGGTGAATCAAGCAAAACACAAATGAAAAACAGACAACAACACCAGGTAGTTCTAGCCTGGACATGGACACAGCCACAAGCCACAAGCCACAGCACTGGTGGTGCCATCTTGTGACACTGACTTCTGGCACAATACCCAGAACTATTACTGAATAGGCAGGCTTAGCTTTACTAAGCTGCTATAACAAAGGTGTCAACAGCAACATAATAATTAATGTACACCAGCACTTTTCTGTTCTTTCAAAAAGAACAGTCATGCAACACAAGAGATCTTGCAACACATCAATGAATGAAACACCACATAATGCCACAACCAGAGCTGTTGCTGATGGCCATGTTCCTAGCGTTCTGGTATTTCGTAAATGCAAATTTTATATATATATATGTGTTATGTGGCAGGTTGTTTTTTCATCCATTTTCATTAATTTATAATTTCTTTAATTCATTTAGTAAGTACAATTTCCCCCATGTTGCTATGTTGTCCTTGATGACAATGTTTATTAGCTTCTTACAATATGATTAATACATATATATATATGAGCTATGGCACACTAGAACCTTGAAATTCCCCTCTAGCTCCCCCGATATATTAGCTTGGCAGCATTGCTAAATAACTAAATATAACACCACATTCAGAAGTAACAAATGACTGAACATGGATTCCCTGTGGGAAGCTCTTCCACAAGAGATTGCGTAAACACACAAGATCGCCATGAAGCCCGCGACACCAGCCTAGATCACTGGTGTTGCAACGTTGATGCAACTTTCAAGATTGGTAAATTTGGTGTTTGTTCTCCTCCTTAACAACTCCAATGAATTTAACAGGGTAATAAGACGTCGTAGTGGGCAAGATGGTTCTGAGATGTGGTGGGATACTACACTGAGAAGGAAGACTAAGGAAAAGGACATAATGAACTGAGACACTAGACAGACACAAGTCGATAGTCTGCACTTAATAGGCCTCTAGTCTCTCAGTTCATGTTATTGTCCGTAGTCTTGCTTCACAGCTGAGAGTTCCAGCATGTGACAGTGCAAATAGTTTGTTCCTTTCTGGTGTTAATCTAAGTGTTGTAGCATAAGAGTAGGTCTGCTTACCTCCTACAGTCGGTACCTGAAATTGCTTTACAACATTGTCTTCAGTAACGGTGACTATGAAGTATTTCAGGATGAACCGTATGATGAACAAAGCATTGTACGTTTGCCAGGTGAAGATGTTACTGTGGAAAAAAGAAGTGAGTAAAGGGCACAGCATACAATAAGCCCTAGTTTTCATAACTATATTTTTGACAGTGTGGCTTTTCACTGGTGGAGGATCAGGCTGGCAGAACCGCATTGAGATGTCTTAGACAGCAATATCCGGAGAATGCAAAAATTTGTAGCTAGGACATGGGTTGCTGATTTCCTTTATTTCTTATTGTGAACTATCATGGTGAAAATTAAATAGTGACAATTTCACGTCTTCCTGCATTAAGCTTGATTTTCGCAAATGCATAGAGTGCATGCCAGCCTTCTTACTACCTCCCATTACAGCTACTGGTCACAAAGGATGTCACTGCAATAATCTCAATATTATAAACATATTGTGAACAGCACACTGCTGCTGCAATTCAGTGGAACCCTCAATGGCAACCAGGCTATCACATAAACCTTTAAATGCTCTCTAAATCTGTCATCCACAAATTTGGTGATATTCACGATTAGTGATACAGATAAGCTATACAACAATGTAGCTGTGGTTTCCCAAATATGTAAGAGCAAAAGCAAACTGTGCACCAGCAAGTGCTCCACTTTCCTCTAAATATACAGCTATGCACTCTAGGCAAAATAGTCTGTTGTGAACAGAGGAACTTCTTATCTGTGTCTGCGTTTGCTGTTATATTTATGACAAACTATTAGTCCTTTGCTCATTCACTTTCCCATTATCCTTATTATCAGTGGTGTTAAAACATGACATTTAGCCACCCTTGCTTTGTGCTCCTGCTGTTTCATATCAATATGCTGGTAAGCTGATGCCAAAGAGTGTTTTTGAGTTGGCCATTGATTATGTATATCTTTGACAACCTAACTCAATTCAAAGAACAAACTTGGCCTCTTCCACGCATTTAAGTTCCTGTGTAGAGTGTTCCTCTAGTCCGAGAATAAATGTCAATTTTGCAATGCACCAAAAGCACGGCCTTTGAAGTCGTAGCATCACATGCTATCACAATAGTGGAGCTCTGCAATCTTAGGGGCCGAAAAACACCTCACGCACAATTACAAATTTGTTGAGTATAATGGAGTCTGACACTACTTAATAAAGATAGTATGCTTCTACGTCATTTCCTGATCTATTTTACTACCGTGGCCAAGACAGTAAACCAACACAGAGCCATTCCTCTATTTAATTTTCCCTCCTTTCTATGCAACATTCCACAGATTTCTATTATGCCGTGGGAGAGATCGTTGGAGGATGACGTCACTACCAATTAGATGCTGCATGATTCACTGCACACTTCATTTTCCTTTGCCATTTTTGTATGTGTTCCATATGATATAACACCCTAGTTTACATATGTTTCAATGCCCGGTACACCGGTCTGCACATTTAGGGGTAGTGATGTATTCACGCAGTCTCAAACACTGTAGTGCAAATAATTCGAAGAAACATACTTGTCACACTGCGCTGATGCCTTCAGCTCAAGTGCTCGGGTCAGGAACACGCTGACCAGTGCACTAAAATTGCCTGAAACTGCATTGTTCTGCAAAAGCGTTTCAAGCAGTGGCTCCAAGGAATTATCAAGGTGGCTGTACTCCTCCCTGCAATAAAGCAAACGTGAATGTGCTTTTAATCATAAGTTGTTTGTTTAATACAGTACCCGCTGTAATCACGAAAACGATAAGTACTTTTCACTGCACTTCATATCTGCTTGCAGTTTACATGTCTGTATATGTGTCTGTGGAAAGAGTACACGGTCAAACGACCGATAAGCGTAACCTATCTGCTTAAAGTCGAACATGGCAAGCTAATTGCTTGCCATGTTCAGACGTCTATGTGTTTCTGATGTCTGCGAAGAAAGCCCAACAATGTTCCATAACAACTTCAAACAGAGTAGCTACATATTGCTTTCTCCGACGACCCGAGTCGACCTCTCAGCAAACGAAAACAAGTGAAACCACTATTGACACAAATCCACGTCGTTATCGAAATGCTAATCAGCTTACCCGGTTCTTGGCGGTCGAATGGTGAAAGACAGCAGCTGGTTCCAAAAGGGGTCATTTGGCGTGATGGGCTCTTTGCTAATGAAACGCTGTAGGTGTTCGTTCTTTTTCAAATCATGGAGCGAACTTGTAGCCGTCCCCATTTCGGCGATTGATCAGCCCTGTGAGTGCAACAATTTATTTCAACAGATATAGCATTTCCAACTGATTTTGCGGCATGTCGACAGTGAGAATCGCTGTTCCAAAATTAGACGTCACTTAGTACACGACCAGCGTAATGGGAAAAGAGACGGAGGTCAAAAGCATAGTAGGCGTCCCTTTAAACGCCAAGTGCGCGGCAAAGGCGTGGCGATGAAACACGTCAGGAAGAGTTTTTCGCTCCGATGACAGCCCAGTGCACAAATACGAACCTCAAGGGAGGAGCAGCGGCTTCGTCGCTCACATTTGGACAGCCCAAGGTAGCTAAAACACGCAAAATCAACGCCGGTGGTGTGGCCGAAGTCACCGCAAAAACCTACGCGTGGATACGTGCTCAGTTACGTAACATATCCGCTTCCGCCCAGCGATTGCGGCGTCCTCGCCAGGGAAAAACGAGCAAGACCGCTTCTCACGACGTTTGCGAGACTTAACGAGAGTTTCAAGCCGATGAGAGACGAACGCTAGCCCTTGGTTTATCATACCGGCCGGTGTGTGCGTTTCATACTTTGTTTGGCACCAAGAAGTCAAGCATTTGTCATGTCGCGTGTGTTCGCCTCGGTGCTTAGGCGTAGCATCTTGTGTGCTGTTGCCAGCACGCCTCGCAGCACCGGCTTCCAGACCCAACGCTTTCTACACGTTGCACCAAGGCTTCTAGCGCCTGAGGTATTAAAACCTGCTCCGCCGTTCAAGGGTACGGCTGTGGTCGGCAACGAATTCAAAGAGCTGTCTCTCGCCGACTTCAGTGGGAAGTACCTTGTCCTCTTTTTCTATCCGCTCGACTTCACTTTCGTGTGCCCGACAGAGATCATAGCCTTCAGCGACCGCGCTGACGAGTTCAAGAAGCTCAACACCGAGGTTGTTGCTGTTTCTATCGACTCTCACTTCTCCCACTTGGCTTGGGCCAATACTCCACGGAAGAATGGCGGCTTGGGTGGCGTGAACATCCCCATGCTATCTGACCTGAACAAGACCATTTCTCGCGACTACGGAGTTTTGTTGGAGGGCCCCGGCGTGGCGCTTCGCGGACTGTTCATCATTGACCCGAAGGGCATCGTGCGACAGATAACCATCAACGACCTTCCTGTGGGACGCTCGGTGGACGAGACGCTGAGGCTGGTTAAGGCATTCCAGTTTGTCGAGAAGCATGGCGAAGTCTGTCCTGCAGGTTGGCAGCCTGACTCGCCTACCATCAAGCCTGACCCCAAGAATTCGCAGGAGTACTTCAACAAAGTTAACTAGGGAATTCTAAAGCCATTCTAAAAAAGTTTTTGCAAACTGTAGTAATTATTGCTGGCCTACATTCATTTTCTTGTTTGGGTTGGCCACATGTTACAGCCATATTTTCTCTAATAAAGCGGTCATACGGCAGTGTGGGTTCATTCAGCTTTCACCATTTCATGTGTGCTTTGTGTTCCTGTCGTCAGTCTTTCTTGTTTCGCGTTAAACGCTAGCAGCAATATATTCATTCTTTTGTTGGCATCAAACCTTTGTGCGCCCTGCTTTTTGAACGGGCTGAATTTGATAGGTTGCAACCATTTCTTAAATCACTGAGAGGGAGAAGGAATACTTGAAGGAAGACAGTGAATATTCAGCATTCCATGTTCTGCCATGCTAGCCTACAGAGGCAGTTGCTCTTTGCTGCCGTCTCCAACCTTTCAAGTGGCACGTTTTGTCCCTGTGGCCAGCAGTGGCATGGTGGAAACTGCAACAAACCTTTTTGCTCAAGTATGACTGATGGCTTTAACTTGTTGCCAGAAGTTTATTCTTAAACATGTAGATGCTATTCCAGAAGAGTTCCTTTGGAACCGTTCAATCAACCAGTCGAATGGGAAACAGGACGCATGCAACAGTCCCTCTTGCTCCAGTAAGCTTGAGCTTGGCTGTTGTGTTCAACTGAAACAGAAAGTGGAAGAATTAGCATGTCTTGATATGGTTGTTTATGATTTAAAAATGAATCTCTGAGTAAAATACATGTGCATTCAGCCTTGTGCCTAGAGGTATTAGGAGGACTTGGCAAACGTAAGAGCAAACAGCAGTTGCTTCTCTGTCAATGCGTTGTTTGGCCATTATGCTTGCAGATTAAATAACCATGGATGACGGCAGGTGACTATTATTGCTCCTCTGACCCAATGCTACTAGATAACAGCCACACCTCTTCTATATGAGAATGAGCTGAGCTTTACATTCAAAAGGCGAATTGCCAACTTTTCAATTATAAGCTTATGGATTTCAAGTTTTCAAGCACTACCCTGCCTTGAACGAAAACATTGGCACATAAGTGTGACCTAGTGATCATCCTGCTATACTTACAGATGTTAGTTGAACCTATAGCTGGAGAATTGCAAATTAAATAAATCTTTATATGTATAGTTGGAGTGGAATGGCGCAATTAATTTCTAGAGCGCAGCACGTCAGCGTTGTCGCACAGCTGCTGGTTAAAAAAAAGCAAAGGTGCAGTCTGCTGCATCGGGCAGGCTGCAATGAGAGCGAATAGGACAGCTTTTGTAGCATTGTTGGCTGCTTGGTTTGGCCGACTGAACAAACTGACAGGGATGGAACGCATTGGCTTTCATGGGCGACGGCGTTCCAAGTGCGTTCCTGATGTATTTTCTATGCCAATCCCAGACAACAGCCCCCTACTGCTGGCACCGTGGTAATTGACAACGTTTTTGATGCACGTGGCAGGCTGCACCTTTAGCCATGCTTGTTATTGATTATAAAGCACCAAAGTGCATTATTGTATTGAAAATTGAGGCAGAACCTCACTCCTGAGCTTTAGCGCAATGTGGCCCATGATTTCAAGCAATAACATTATAAAAATACTATTATAGACAACAGCAATGTAAGTGTACTCGCTTTTGGGTAAAAAGGCTTCACTTCCAGACCATACTTGAATGTGTATTCCGAACCCTGCTGTAGGGGGCACCGAATGCCTCTTCCCCGGCAGCCATCTCTATCTGAAGTAGGCAGAGGAAGCTCAAGATCGTCTTCAAGAACAGCACTGATACCCATCAACAAGGTTGGAGAATTCTGATCTGCAATGAAAAGCATTTGTTTTGGCATCGAACTGAAGGATTTTATATTATGTTAAAAACAAATGATAGTGCATTAAGTAGTATCTCTCTCAAAAGCAAATGATTTAGATTTGCTGCCAGAAGCTCAAAGACCTCTTATGATTACCCGCATTTCATGCGGAAACTAGTGTGCAGCTCTGGCTTCTAAATTTACAGCTAGTCGTGCAGAAACAGGCTATGTTAGTACGGTAAAGCCTTGATTTAATGGAAACCCAATATTGCGAAATTCTAGATTTAACAAAGCCCATTTGATTCCTGAACACACATACATAGAGCTTATCATGTTGAAAACCTCGAAGCAAAGACTTGAATTCAATGTCTGAACCAATTGAAGTTTTTTTTTAAAGTATGGTTAACGAAATGGGCTACAGGAAACCTGGTACGTTGAAATGCCTCGAAATATATTCATGTTTTAAATGCATTACCAGGCCAGTTTGAGGGGAGCGATCTTACTCTTGTGAACATACCTATTGCTGGGTCTCGGCATTACCAGCTCAGCATTGGTTGCACCGGAACACGTTGAACGGGTTCATTGTCTATGATAGATGCGTGGCCACTGATGGCCAACACACGGGCAACAACCTCAGTTGTTTTTTTTTTGCACTCTTGAATATATTTTACTAACATGAGCGTTTCATTTGTTTTCGGTTTAACAAATTTCTTGGTTTAAGAATTACCAATCCCCATTGACTTCGTTAAGTCGAGGTTAGCTACATTTAATTGTATTATATAGAAGAGCTGCTCACATTATGTCATATCGAAGAAAACACACCATGTGCAATTTCCATGCACCCTTCAGGATGCTCCACTGCCCAGGGTCGATGAAATGAAATATCTTGGTGTGTATTTCAACAAAATGCTAAGCTTCTCTTCACACACTAAATATGCAAGACAACAAGCCCTTCAAATTTGTTTGTCATATATATCACGTGACTTTCACTCCCCTCTTGTCTTTTGAAGTTGTATTATACTGTGTGCAGGCACGTACCCGGGATTTTTTTGCGGGAGGGGGGCAACCTAAGGTAACATTTCTATGCAAATGAGGGGAGGGGTGTACCTTTACTAGTACAATTGTGATTAACGCCCACCATTTGCCATAAAGACGCGTAAACACACAACAGAGGAATGAAATAAGGTGTATCTCACAGGTGTGCCTGGGAGATAGACCTCTCTTTTACTTGGCAAACAAGGAGCCACATCAAATGGACTCATGCATGAAAGAAGTGCAAGAAGAACACTGCCAAGAACAAGTAAACAAGCGAAAGTCTAAAATAAAGCCGTCTAGTAGCATTTTTTGAATTAGGTCAGGAAGAATTATAGAGAAATATATATTTGCAAAACAATCGCAGTTATTTTGGATCCCTCGTTGACTGCTCTACCAAGTACCAACACTGACTCGTACTGTTGTTTGGGAAGTTCTGTAACGATGCGTGGTCCCCAGTACCATACAACCATAGTGGTACGATTGTCTAAAGCACAGGATGCTGCAGTTCTAGACGTACTGCGGTATTGCACCCACCGTGGAAGGTTGGAAAAACAACCACATTAGCACTTCAGAGAAGTGGCTACATCAGGCGGCTCGATTGGTAACTGCAGAAGCGTCATTCAAAACACACGAAATTATTCTCCACTTCTGGTGGCGTTTTCTGTACTTCCATTTTGAATAAAAAGATGTTGATCCATAAATATTTTCACCAACAATGGCTAAATTTGTTAATTTTCGCTTTTCCTTCCTGTTTAGCTGTTGCCTTGGCTCTCTCCCTTAGTAGATCACTTAATTTCTCAACCTCCTTGCGACTCTTATTCCCAGTTGCCAGTTTCACACGAAAAGCACTGAACAATTAGGGAAAAGCCAGATGCAGTAATGGGTGATAGTCATATTGCTTGTAGGTTTAATGGTTAATACAGGGTCTGATGATGGAGGCTGTTTCACATTATTTTATTTTCCACCTTATCTAGCCCACACTCTACACTCTAAAAGAAAATTACACCTTTTGAGTCGTATATTGCCACACAACGATAAACGTCATCTGTCTTTCTCGCATTTCCTTTCTTCGACGCTGCAAGCTTGGTACTTCCCAGTAACAAACGGCATGTGCGTTATCAGCATGACATAGCATTGCCGACAGTAAAGTAGCGGGAGCGACGTTTTCAAGAAAGCAAACGCAAGCAAGGCAGATGACAATTATCGTTGTGTGGCAGATATACACGCCAAAGGGTGTACCTTTGTCTAAGAGTGTGCATATCGCGGGCATATGGTTTCGAGGATCTGCCAGCATCGCGGTGAGTCGTCACTTGAAATAATGAAGCAAAAGGAAAAGTTAAAACCAACTGCTGTTTTCGCCTGCCACAACTCATTCCACGAGCATACAGAGCAACCGACTATGAACTGAATCCCTTTCCTGGTCCCATTATCAGTCTGAGCAAAGAAGGTTGAACTAACGAAGCAACAGTGATGCTTCCTTTTGTTGTTGAATAGATGGTGACAAATGAACTCATCTCAAGTTAATCGCGTGAGCACCGAATCAATGAGAGAACGCCTTCACACCTCAGGAGATGCCGATAACTACCACCATCCAGAAGGAGCGAAAAAATTGACCACCATTCCACTCTGTGAAGATGAAATGGCAGAAGCTGACGACAGTCAAAGCTCTCAAACGAAAAGCAAAGTGCTTCACCTCCGCCGCGGGTCGGCCCAAAGATAGTGCAATATTAGGCCGACCTGCGGCATAACGTTAAGCATATACGTGGTCTGATCACGAAGGTACACTCTCAGGCAAAGGTGCACCCTTTGGGGTGTTTATCTGCCATACAAAGATAATCGTCATCTGCCTTGCTTGCGTTTCCTATCTTGAAAGCGCCGCACTCGCTACTTTCCTGTCGGGAATGCTATGCCATGCTGATAACGCGTATGCCGTTCGTTACTGGGAAGTACCGTGTTCGCAGCGTTAAAGAAAGGAAATGCAGACAAGACAGATGATGTTTATTGTTGTGTGGCAAGATACAACGCAAAGGGTGTAATTTTGTTTTAGAGTACTATAGTGCAATGCCGGACCGACCCCCGGCAGAGGTGAAGCAGGCGTTAGGCACTCCCTATACATGGGCCGATACCGAAGATAATGCAACACCGGGCCACGTATTTTCATTTGCTAGTAGGTACAATGGGGCATGGCACTTGCGGAGATGATGGACGTTTGCGCGCATGCGCGAGTAAGAGTGGGTGCGAGAGAGGAAATGTGGGGACTTTTGCTCCTTGAATATACGACTGTGCCTAGGCACTACGGAGGGGTTTCTTAGCGCGTGTTGTATGCGCTTGTCCTTAGGCGTGCCGGCAGTAGTCGCATGGCACCTTTAGTGCTGAACCTAGCAACGCAATTTGGCGGCTCGACGCAATTATATTTATTCAGTCGTGTCCTTTGCTAATTAAAACAACGCCTCACTATTTCGCATCCTGCACCGCCTGCTTTAATATAACCTCAGGTGCTCTCCTGAGGCCTCCGTTTGCCGGTTACATGTGCCCTCCTGGATCAGTGCTTGTAAATAATGCAATCTATCGTCGCGACTAACAAAGTGACCCGCGACTTATACAACACCAGTCAGAACCTTGGCCCTTCAGAGACAGTGATCACCAAATGGGGCGTCCGTGCCCACTGCCTCACCGCGCGGGCAGCAAGCGGCGGAGCGTAAACAAACTCGACCCCCTCCGCCATGCCGGCACGCCTCGGGAAAAACGCATGCTACACGCGCAAAGCAACTTCTCTACCGTAGTGCCTAAGCAGAGTTACCATATTCAAGGAGCAAAAGCCCCCAGATTTACTCTCTCGCGCCCGCTCTTACTCGCACCTGCGCAGAAACATCGAGCGCCGTCAAAAGCGCCACGCCCCGTTGTACCTACTAGCAATTGTAAAAACGCTACCGGGCCGATCCCCGGCCGAGGTGAAGCAGGCGTTAAGCACTCCCTATACGTGGGCCGATTCCGAAGGCAGTGCAATACCGGGCCAACCCTCGGTGCAGGTCAAGCAGGCTTTAAGCACTCCCCATACGTTGACTGATCCTGAAGATAGTGCAATGCCGGGCCGACCCCCGGCGGAGGTTAAGCAGGCATTGAGCACTCCTAATACGTGGGTCCATCCCAAAGATTCCGAAGGGCGCGTTACAGGTTCCCGGGCCCAAAGGGGTATGTGCCATTGGGCTTGGACCCTTTCTGCACTAACACCAGGATCGGCCCATATGATGATTTTTTTCTGTTGACGAACGCCGAAAAACTGCAGAAGGTTTACAGCTTTCGCTGTAAAAGGCAGCAAGATGTTGACCGCCAAATAGATCGAGTTGTCGGCGGTTTAGGAGTGTGTGTGAGGAGTGGTGGCGTGGAGGGGGGGGGGGGGTGTATGCCGCTTAATTTCCGGGGCGGGGGGTTGCCCTCCCCCCCCCCCTCTAGCTACGTGCTTGACTGTGCGTCTTCCACTACTAGAGTACGCCTCTGTAGTTCGGGGTGAAACGTGCAAATCTAATTCTGACCTCACTGAATGTGTCTAAAATAAACTGATATCTCTTTTCAAGCCCCACTTTTACCATTCTGGCAACCATATGTCCAGCCCTCTCAAATATACCTTTACTCACACCTCTAATATCAAGACGTATTAAGTCAGACCTTTCCTTTATCTATAAATTGGTCCATGGCGTTATGCATTGCCCAAAGATTCTTAATCACGTGCGATTTTCAGTACCGCAAAGCTTTGCCAGGCAGCATTCCACATTTTCTGTCCGGCCTTGTTGCATTAAGGACAGTCGCATGGTTCGACTCCAAACAGATGTAATAAGTATTCTGCCTGTATTGACATATTTGGGAGTTCATTTGCTTCGTTTAAGGTGAACGCCTTATATGCCCCATAAGCGAAAAATTCGCCGTCTGTTATCATCCGATGGTCCCAAAACACACGTGACCAAGTGATGACATCACGTTCCGGGCGCTGTACCTGCTGCGACTTACACTGCGAAATTCTACGGTGAACAGCCACGTCGTCGGACGGACACCATGGCCCATATACGTAAAGAAAACTGACCTAGCCCACTCCTAAAATTGGGTTAAGGGTGATTAAGGTCGATTAAAGTAGACTAAGGTGGATTAAAGTGGATATAGGAGGATTACGGCGGATTAGGGTTGGTACAAATTAGATCAAGGTGGATTAAGGTAGTGTTTAATGTAAGATGATAACTTAGAGAAGTCATTATGATTTCGCATTGAAATGACGTAATGAAGGCTTAAGTGACTGTCAACCTTTTTTCAGATAAATGTAGATAATCATGTTGTATGATCAGTTCCCTTTTACGTCCACCTCATCGTTTTCTCTTTCGCTATCTGTTTCTCCGTCTCGCATTTTTTTGTCTAGCACATATGTCTTCTTTGTATATGTTGTCTTGCGTATTACTTTTTAAGTGCACCAGTACGAAGGCTCTATAGATGTTCCTGGGCACTATAATAAACATTTCATTTATTATTATTATTATTATTATTATTATTATTATTGTTGTTGTTGTTGTTGTTGTTGTTGTTGTTGTTGTTGTTGTTGTTGTTGTTGTTGTTGTTGTTGTTGTTGTTGTTGTTGTTGTTGTTGTTGTTGTTGTTGTTGTTGTTGTTGTTGTTGTCCAGATCCTAGGCATGGGAACAGCCAATTGAAACAGCGAGTTCAGTTGTGCTTTATCTTGAACCTATGGTATTTAGAATGTGCGTGATGACTCGTTTGAAATGTGGTCACAAACGAACGTGGCTACTTTGATCACGCAGAAAGAGAGAATAGTTGAGGGGGGGTAGGAGGGAAATGAAGGCTCAAAGATTCGCGGCTATGCGGGAATCTTCGGGACTGCAGTTATGTGCCTTACTTGAAGTGAAGGCCATGTTGATCCTCGCTGTGTCGCCACGCTTTATAGCACACGGTTCCGACGAGCAGGGCTGTATCAGGACCGACTTCACGGTTCCACCTTAAATTGAGAAAAGAAAGAAGCAACTTCGAAAATGTTTTATAAAAATTGGTCAGCGCGCCGTCGGTACTGATACCCATCACTAGGAATAAATGCTTTAAGGCCGAGACGTCCGTAATGCAAGGAAGGCTTCAGTGACTTATTGTAGCGCGCACTGGCTGCCGAATAGTGCCACAAAGCTCCGGACGCAGCACTTTGGAGCTCTATTCTCGAGTCTCGTACAACTGCACTTTTTTTTCGTAAGCAGCTTCAGACCATACAATAATGGGACTTGCACCATTGTTGGTACATATTTGAATGAGTGAACATTGAATGGCATGCTGAATTGCTTTACTCAGCCACGTATCGATTTGCTGTTGAAGCAAGGTATTTGTACGAACTTTTGCCAAGTGTTTGACATTTGTATTGCATAGTTTAGTCATTCACCTCATTCCTCGAGCGTCCGTAGATTCTTATCTCTGCTGTTCCTTTATTTTCTTTAGCTCGGGAGAATTTTATGGCCATACAAGCCGCCTACCAACTTTACATTCTTGAATGCGAAATAACTTTCCGCACTTTATATTTTCGTTATTGCTTAGCACAGTGCTGTCGAATTACGTCGAAGTGTCGTGAGAATGGTAATTACAATCGTAACTCGTTCACAGAAGTTTCGCAGAGAGGAGGAAGCTTTTTCATGCATGCTAATACTGCCATCTGCCTAACTTCGTAGCAGAAGGCATGCTATAGAGATGCACCCATTTCGGTGTCCTTCAAAACGCCAGATAAGTGTGGTTAAAAAAAAAAAAGATACGCATCCTTTTCCATGGATCGGGCCAGCTGTATATACATGTACCACTGCCATTCGGGGAAAGTTGCTTTACAATCTCGTTGAGCCAACGAGCTAACAGATACATGCCGACACGAGGCCGATAAAATTAACTGGAAACTTGAAGCACTTCCTCCAGCTTGTGGATTTCGGTATGCTTTAATAAATAGAGTTATTTCAAGTTTGCAGCGATTCGAGTTGTCGGATAATTCGACGTCGTGTCAATGCCATCTGCAATCCTCCTAATTATAACTACAAGGTATGGTAGGTGCGCGACTACGCCGGTGGTCTCAGAACCAAGACAAAATTTCTGCAACAGGAACTCTTTCTTTAGGAGATTCCGAAAATGGTCCCACTGTGTAACATTCAATTCAATTCAATTTATTGTTTCTTTTTCATTACAGAAAAATTACACTAACGCTATACAGAAAATTATACATTGAGCTGAATGACTACATTATTTCCTTATGTGGGAGCAACAGCTGCGTTCACATGCTTAGTTTCTGAATACCTATATGTAGCCTTGGTTACACTTTTGGTTTAGCCCTTTTATCTTATACGAGAATGAATATCCCCGGTGTATATAGGCTTCTTTTATAGGTTGAACAGACTATCTCACACTTGCTACGTCGCAGACACTCACCGCAACTCTTGAACGATACGTTTCGGACCTGTGCCGTCGCCGCGCACAGAGTGGCGACGAAGACGAAGACACCGAGAACGACGCCGTCCATCCTTCCAGCAGCGGGGGCGCGGTGCGAGCCGACGACTAGACGCGAGACGAAGATTCGCGCAATCTCGAATAAGCAGCGCGTCAGCGCCCACGCTTAAATAAGGTTGCGAGCACAGCTCCAAGGCGAATGCCGAAGAGATGTTATTCCTGCCGTAGCGTCCTTTTCTCACGGTTGAGTGATCTTTACGTGAGAGGGTGTATCCTTCGGTGCCGCAGCTGAGGCTGCCCTGCCACTGATGCAGCACTCTGAGAGAGCCCAGCTTTTGTGATGTTGGCAGGCTTGCGTTCGAGTTACCTCACATTTCATCTCTTCCGGTAGTTCATTTGCGAGGAGTAACAAATGGAGTAGTTTGCGTGAGAGAAAAAAAAAGAAGAGAGAAAAGAAGAAGGAAGATGGCCTCTATAAAGAATCAAGGATGGATATTCGGCCGAGATTGATGTGCCAGGTTCGAAAGGCTCAACTAAAAATTGAGGAACTTCAAGCCGAGTAAAGGCCAAAAGTTTTCGAGCCAGTCCGGTTCCTTCTCCAGGGGCGACATTGGAAGGGAAGGAACGGTTTCGTACTTGCACAAGGCGGCTGCTGAAGTCTATGGCCATACCGAAAAGACCGTGGATGTGAAGCAAACCCCTCGTAATAACGAAATCTCTCTATTCGAGCTATTGCTTTATTCGAAGTTTCACGAAGTGGCGATTGTTGCGCATACATATTGTACCGGATTTACCAGGTGGAATGGCGCCTGACTCCGCTTAATACGAAGTGTGCAGCAGGCAATCGGCACCAGACAGTTCATCGCAGTGTGCACAGTCACCCTTAGCTTTTCTTCGTGTAAAGTTGTCAGCCTGGACAGACAAAGAGCGCTGAAAAAAGCCTAAGATGACGTCTTGTTGGGCGAGTTGGTCACAATTCATCTTGGTTACTAGGCCCGAACGCACACAAGAAACGCCTCCTTCCTTGTTTCTTGTGTGTGTTCGCGCCTAGTACCCAAACTGGAAAAGCCTCTTCGACACGTGGCGACAGCTCCTCATTATTGTAGCTGCATCGCGCGATCATAGCCGAAAGACGAGGCAGCTGCTGATGGGCGTGCTGTCAGGTGCCCCTGTCGAGCGCAGCTTGCTCTCAACGTATTTTCGCGGTCATATTAAACACGAACAGTGAATTACACGTAGAACACCTTTTGATTATATTAACTTGAGGGTGCGATTTCGTGATGATGATACGGGCCTCAAGCTGTGCTTACAAACCAAAATCATGTCGACATCACGCAAACGCATGAAAACCGGAACAAAATGATGCATCTCATCTAGCGTTAACTACGGTACACGAACCTCCGATCTATTGGAGTGCACTTCTCGCGTTACTATGGCTATTTCAGAGCCTTTCTGCTTTAGAAAATACCGCTTATAACGAACTACATTTGATGTCCCGAGGAATTCGCTATAATGAGGGTTTACTGCATACATACACATCTAGACTTGCCTATAAGCATGATCGGTTGATTCGCCTTGTCGTTTGGCACATCCGGACAGTACAATTTTGGTCACTCTTACATGGTCAGTATAAATATTTGCGTCGTTTGACGCAACTCCATTCAATGCACATCGGGTATTACGTACACAGCACGAATATGGGTAATCATTGTGGCGCGCATTTACGTACGTGAAGCGCCAAGAAAGAGAACTCAAAATCTTTACTACATTGCGCAAATCGCACAGCCTCGCGACAACTCGTCTTTGCGAGATACGTGGGTGCGAAGGAAGCGGAAGCACATTGAAGATTTTTCCGCGTTCAAGATCCTTCACAACTGCATTCACGGAGAGGTAAATCATTGAAGGCGTATATACAGTTTCGACGCACCGGCTGGTGTGTCTCGAAGAAGACCTCGGGATTCGGCGACAGGCGTCATTCGCGCTCATTGCCGCCGGAGTCGAGCGTGCGTACATGCTTGATGCATACGGGATAAGTGTGCGGGTACACGAGGGATTGCCCAACCCTGAAAAGCAAGCGCGCCGAACCGAGGCTGTCGGAGATAAACGGGAGACGTCAGAAAGGAAGGCCCCCTTTTTTTTTCTTGCATCGTGTGCCACCTCGCGCTGGAAGAAAGTGAAATTTTGTGGATGAACTGAGTAGATGAGTACTGTCAACACGAATTAAAGGGGCACTCAGAAACGATACTAAAACAGCTTAGACTTGGAAGTTTCTTTCGAACTCTTTATGCTTTCACTAGCCGAAAGCGGAGAATCACTGCGAAAATAAAAAGAACTCCCTTTTTAACAAATACAAACTCCGTAAAATAGAAAATGACAAAAAACAGCGCTGAATTTATTACAGACATGCTTCCAACGCTAAAACCTGCCCACATGCTGGCGCCGCGTGCATTTTTAATTAGCTAAGGTGCTTAGCTAAAGCTATTACAGGCGCTACGTTTTCTTGTACGCATCTTTGTATATAACATACGTCCTAACTCAGTTTGCTCTATTTTCATCGAAAACAAAAACTTCGGTTGTGGCGCAGTGGTGTCAGCCAGGTGGTCAGCCTATACATATTTAAGTTCACATGCAGGACGAAGACCTATAGCTCTCTCTGCGACCTTCAGTCATCCCCGGCTTGCGCCAGCTGAGCTTATCATATGTCCTGCAAATTTCCTATTTTAATCACCTTTCTTTATGCCGCCCTCGACTGCGCTTCCTTTCTCTTGACACTGTAATAAGGGTGCGCTTATATTGGGGATTCCGAATACGAATCGGATAGTCTCTGCTATTCGATTCGTATGCGATTCAAGCATTCCCATTTCGAAATCGTCGAATATTCGTTTCATTCGGATAACAGGGGTAACAACACTTACTGTATAGTCTCGAAGGAAATAGAACACCCGATGCGAGGACTGTTCTGAATGCTTCTGGCGAAGGATAAGGCGCGATCACTGCGTAGGGGCACCTAATCCTGCGTGAACGCACGGGGGAAGATAACTTCTGCGCAATAATTTGCAGTCACTCGACAAGAATGACTCGCTTTTAGGCATGCTTACATACACGAAGTTGCCTCGGTTTAGTGTCTCACCATGTTTGAATCCCTTTAAAACAATTTGTGGTGTTTTAGGATTACATTGCGCCCTTTCAACTCGGCACGTGTATTAGTGGCGTACCATTCACTCGTTTTATTGCTATCATTGTCGTGATGCCCCAGATCAGCCGTATCATTTTCTCATTTACAAGCTTCTTATAGTTGTCCGGAGGTTAAGTTAGGACTCTGTTAAGGCTCAGAAAAGAAGACAGCAGTTAGCGAGCGCACAATGGGGGAGGAAATGTAAGAAGTGCAAGTAGGTTGTAAAGAAACTTCTTTAGTAGCAGACATGACACGTCCCTGCAGCAGCCAGCGAAGGCAGGCACTGGAGTCTCAGCCAACAGAAGGAAATATATTACACACATATATATACACACACACATATACGCACACACACACACACACACACACACACACACACAAAAAAAAAAAGAAGAAAGACAGTTTTGGGAGTTCAAAATGCTCACCCTGGTTTGCACGCGGGTTTCGCGATCATTGATAAAGTTCGCCCTGAAATGAACATTTGTTATAGAGAGTCGCATTAAGTAAAATACAACTGCCTCGCGCCTCTCGAGTAATTATCGGCTGATTTTGAAGATTTTCCCCGTTTTTGTAATCCAGGGTGCCGTTTTCGCGAATGTGCTGTGACGATAAGACTTAATAAAAAAAGAAAAAAGTGGGGTGCTATCGCGTAGTTCTATCCCGATCCGCATATATATGGAATATCCAATTGATAAAAGAAGTTACCAGGCAATAATCCTAAAAGTGCTGAGGAACGCTTCAGATTCGTACTTTATCCTCGAGGAAAGCCGTACATCTCGAAGTGCCGGCAACACGGGCACTTGTTGTAGCAGCAGTTCGTGAACTTGGCCACAGAGGATAATTCTATTCCCCAATATGCCAGTCACTATTTTTGCAGCCGTCTACTACATATATCTATCCTCTGCCGCTGCACATTTTGCAGCACGGATGGAGCACATTGCATTAGCGAACTCCCAGTTGCATTTGATAAGAAAAACTGACTCATCCGTCAGCGCTGTATTGCTATAAGCTTCAAAGAAAAGGCTTCAACCCAAAATGTCAGCAAGAGTAAGTACCACTGGTTGCACAGAGACAAAGGGAATAGCTTCGCTTCCTTGCATAGTAAGCTTCTCGAACATTACCTACATATATCTATTCCTATATTTTTTTTAGTTTTGAAATCTGCGGTGAATTTTTCTTCAGAAATAAATCAACAATATTATTCTCCTAATAAAGTTAAAAAATATTTTTGTATGCAATATACATGCTTTCATCTTGAATATACGTATAGTAAAAAAATTGACAGGCACTTTAGCATACGCTAAAGAGGATGAAGGCGAAAGACTGCGCACTCACGAGACATTAATATATCAAGAAAGAATTCGCCATCTCGTTCCTCTAAGAGCAAACTGCGCCTTGGGCAAATGAAGAAACCCAATTAACAGAACGGATGAACAAGGCATCTGTGGGGAAACAAAACCCCTTCGACTGTGTTTCTAAAATCAAGACGAAAAACATGGTGTTAGTTAACGAGATACTTAAAGAACTCACAAAAGCAAGTAAACGAAATCGCACAGTAATGTTCCAATGGATACCTGCCCAATGCAATATCTCTGGGAATGTTGCAGCAGGTGGGACAGCTGGACAAGCACACGTTAATAACATCACACATGGTCTCCGTCTAACACAAGACGAATTGCGCCGCATACTTAGATATCGGCGCGTGGTTGCAAAGTGACATTGTTTGATCAGAACTCGAAATCTTCGAATTTATTTCACATCGACCCATGACTTCAATTTAAAATCCCGTCCACATTAAGTACAACCAGAGCCTTTGAAACGCTGATTCACCGTCTGCGGCTCGGTGCCGCGTGCACAAAACACTTTCTACATAACATTTCAAGAGCTGATAGTGCGGAATGCACTTGTGGCCACGCTGATGAAGATGTACAGCATCTTCTGATAGAATGTCCGTGACACGACACATACATATAACGCTTAGCACTTGATTTAGCGGCATTAGATCACATGCCCTTCAGCCTTAGGAAGATCTTAGGTCCTTGGCTAACATACTCATTGCAAAGACGAGTGTTACTGGCCCTTCAAAGATTTCTAGAAGCGATCAATATTCCTGGAAAGTATTGAGTAGAGTGTTTAAATGTGATAGCGCATTCTATCTTTTTCTTTTACCCGACTTTGGCCAATCCAATGCCTGTTTTTTTTGTAACTTGATAAGAATTTCACCCATGATTTCTTATGTGCCCTTATTTTAGTCTAGCTAAGTGACCGGACTTTGTGTTTACTTTAGTGAACATATGTGACTGGACTTTGTGTTGCTGTGTTTCTGAGTTGGCTTTCAGTTTCAGTGTGGCATTAGTCTACTTACGTGAATGGACTTTGTGTTTTATGACTTGGAGTTGCCTTTCAGTTATATTGCGATATTAGCGTACTTACGTTACCGGAATTTGTGGTATGATTTCACTGTTTTTGTTATGGTTTATTCTTTAAATCCCTATGTGAAAATGAGCAGCCGGCGCCAATTAAAGGCGACAACATCTCGTAAATACCATATAATAATAAAATAAAATAAAGACAGCTACGGATAATTTTTCGTTCGCAGCGAATCTCCCACCATTCGAACTGTTTAAAGTCTCTTACTAAATTAAATTACCTGACATTCTCATTCGAATGCGTTGTTGCTTCCTATTGCTCGTTTTGTCCCACCAAAGGTAGTGGGTTCGAGTGACCTAATTAACTTTATCTTAGTTAAGTTAGTCTTAAATGACTTCGCCTTAATTAATACCAAAGGGTGTGGGTTCGACTCCCCCCCAATGGTCGTGTTTTGTACCATCAATAGTGTGTGTCTGTGTGTGTGTGGCACCATCAATTATGGCGCCATCGTATTTTGTTCCCACCAAAAGCCCAGTGTTCCAGTCACACCAATGGTCATGGGTTCGGGTGTCTTAATTAACTTTGCCTTAATTAAAACCAAAAGTTGTCGGTTCGGCTCCTTCCAATCTTCGTGGGCTTGACCACCAATGATGAGGTCATAAATTTTGGTGCCATTGAATTTTGGTCCCATCAAAGTACGTGTATTCGCCTCCTACCAAATGTCGTGGGTTCGAGTGCCTTAACTCTTTCGTTACCGCGAGAAAATGGCCGTTTTTCATAGGTCTCGGAAGAAATTTTTTTGCCAGTACAAATAATATTCCAGAACACGTTGCAGCATGCCAAATTGCACATAATGAAATGCTCTTTCCAAAAACATAAGTTACAAAGCAAACAATTTATTAGGGAACATACAAAAAATTCGGAAAAGTGCCATTTTTGTGGCGAGTTGATAAAAACAAGAAAGAAAAGGCACAATATCTACATACACATTATTAAGAAAGAAAATTTAGAATATACATTTTGAAGATCAATGACTCAGGAATACTGTCTAAAAAAATTAATTCTCTGTACCGCGCCGTTCTTCAGCTACATAAAAAAAACTAAAGACCGGGAACAGCTTCAGCGCTCGTGCCATGCGGTGAAGCAGTTGCGCGTTTTCATGAGGCACAGGTGCACTTCGCAGTTTTCGCAGAAAACGTTTGTCTTTTGTTCGATTTTGCGTTCCTGATAGCACATCCTGCAGTTTCGCCTTTTCGGCATCTTTTGCGGATGGTGCGGCACTTCTTTTGGGACAGGATGTACTCTGGGAACCTCTTCATCATCAAGCTCGAGCAGCTGTTGGGTGAGCTCCATCCGAAAAGAAAGTTGGTCGAAGTGGGCGCTCCTCTGCAATTCCGGTGTTGAGAGGTGTTGCTGGCGGTGCTCTTGAAAAAGAATGAAGCTATTCACAACAGCCATGTCAATACAATGAAAGAAGAGCGTCTTCCACCACCTCACGCACTTCATCAAAACGTTATAGGATGCAATCAGCTGATCGGACTTATCAACTCCAAGCATCCCGGAATTATAGTCGTCAATCAGCACCGGCTTTTCGATTGGGATGATAGTCCACACGCCGCCTCTTCTCTCTTTCCTTGTGGCTGTAACATGCCTGTTGGCAGTGTGCGCTGTTGACATCATGTGAACAACCTTCCTGTCCTTCCATTGCAAATACAGGATGTTGTTCCGTCGGAGCCACCGAACATCACCTCTCTTTGCCTTTTTCTCCCATGACACGTCCTTCAATTCAGATGGGAAGCACCGACGATCTTTACGTGTCGTGCCACAAGCGAGGGTTTTGCGATTTAGCAGGTGAGCAAAGAGAGACGCAGATGTGTAAAAGTTGTCCATGTAGATAACATATCCTTGATTGAGGTATTTATCGCACAGTTGTGTCACCACATCAAATGCTAGTCCACTTGCACTAGCTGTTTCCCGTTTGCCTGCGTACACATAAAATTGAACGGAATAGCCAGTCTGCGAATCAGCAAGCACCCACAATTTATATCCCCACTTTACAATTTTGTCCCGCATGTATTGCCGAATACCCGATCTTCCTTTCGATTTGACCATTCTTTCATCCACAGAGAGGTTCCGCGCAGGTTGAAAAAGTTCTGCTGATGTAGTGTTCACGTGTTGCAGAAGCCACAATACGCGGTGCAGCCTGCCGTGCGTAGCTACAGTAGTCGCCTCCGGATCAGTGACACTTAGGAAGCGCAGAAGTGCAGTCTCCTTGGCATAACGTTCCGAGGAAGAAGCCCTGAAAAAAGCCTACTGGTATTCCAGTAAAGGTGGATGCGTGGCACGTTCACAATGCCCATATAAATGAGCAGTCCAATGAACTTCACTAGTTCGTCGGGAGTCACTTCCTTCCACGACCCATCTCTTTCAGCATAGCTTGGAAGCTCCAAAATATGCATCCAAGCATATTTATTCGTGTTCTTGCAGATAGTATTTATTACTTCTGCGGTGAAGAACAGGAGGAAAAAATCGCGCGCCGTTGTAAAGCGTCTTGCGCTGCTCCGAAGTGCTGGGCCGAGATGTGCTCCGGGCGGCCTTGTTGGCGTGAACTGAAGTTTCTTCACAGCCGGTGGCAGCACATCCTGGCCTAGCGACGTACGGACCCTGCAGATAGCAAGAATAGCTCTAAGCTTGTGCACAAAGGTCGGCAGATAAGCGCGCGCGACGCCGGTGACTGCTCAAGGCCGTAAAGGTAACTCACCGGTGAGCAGCTGCGGATGTCCCGGGCTGACTCGAAACATCGTCGCCGTCAGAGCTTGAAGCAGAAGTACTGTCATCTTCGGACTCGAAGCTCGAATCCTCGTCACTAAAATCAGGTGCGGGTGAAGAATACTTTCGAGCAGAACGCTTTCCGCGCGGCGCAGTTGCGTCCGACGACGACGCCATGGCAGAGACCGGAGCGACTGGCGTTGTTGCGATAGTAACACCGGATGCGGCCCTCTGGCGGATTTAACAAGAGAAGCGAAACCAAAACTGCTGCAAACTGGCTGTAAAGGCTAGGTATACATGTTGGACATGCGGCGGACCTTCAGGAATGCGTTTTCGTGGAATAAAACCACCCGGACTCCAAGTCAAAGCTCACTAGTGAATAGCTGGCGTCATTTTCGGGTAATTATCCCCACTCAACGCCGCCAGATAACAAAGCCCACAATATTATTCAATATTTGACTTGCTGGGAGCCTTTTGATCACAAAAATTTGACGCTAATGCTGAATTACCACGAGTGGCAGTATTTTTTCTCAAGCGCGGCCGCCACGCCCCCTTTTGCAACAACACGCGCACATTAGTTCTCAAAAAGGCGCATCAAAAATCAGAACGTCGCCAGAGCGGGAAAATTTAAACTGGTTCTACAAGTGCACTGCCTAGACTAACCACTGGATGGCGCTAGCTGCACGAGAAACGATTCCAACATGTCGAAATCGGCCGTTTAAAGCATCGATCACCGGTGATCGATTTGAATAGGCGTGGTAACGAAAGAGTTAACTTGGGACGTATTCTGAAACGTTCGCCGCGGCGAACTTTTCGCACTGGCCACGCCTCCGCCGTAGCGGCGCGCGCTGAATGGCTGCTTTGACAAAACCGGAAATTCACTTGCGCCACCTGAATTTCCGGTTTTGTCAAAGCAGCCATTCAGCGCGCGCCGCTACGGCGGAGGCGTGGCCAGTGCGAAAAGTTCGCCGCGGCGAACGTTTCAGAATACGTCCCCTTTTCCCTAATTGAAACGAACGATCGTGGGTTTACAGCTTCATTACGCTTTTGCTGTCCCTAGGGTTCCATGTAGCGTTCCATATCCGCAGAAGCGTTCCCAGTTGGCTGTTGCAAGTTGATCAGCGTATCCCTCGGCCTGCTGCGTTATTTCTTAGATTTTCGTTTTTAGTTTGCGGATGCGTTTCTGCAGCTTCCATCTTTTGGTCAGGCTGTCATTATCAATGGCCCATACCCCCGGAAGCCATAGCTCATACCTCCCTAAGCAAGGAAAAAAATGCGATGGGTTAGCCCCGTAAGCATTTGTCCCCTTGACTCGCAAGAAGACAATGCCAGCGACTGTGAGGATGCATGTCTGTGCCGTTAAAACAAAAGACGCTATTGCGATATCCACTGTGAATATATCCAGGCACACCCAAGTGTGATATCGAGCAGTTCATGACTCCGCACTTTGCATGGGCTATCAGTGATGAAACTACCCATGTGATCATCGTTGGAAAGTTCAATGTGGACATTTCGAAACCTGACAAAAAATGGTTCGCTCAGTTTGTGCTAGAAAACTTTGGTTTGAAGTAGCGCACCAATCCAAGTCACTCAAATACTCAACAACAGTCGTGCATAGATATAACTTTGACCAAAACTCTGTCCGGCTACCAAACAAATCAGTGTAAATGATAGTAATCAAAATGCTATCGTCATTGCCATCACCAAATGATGAAAATACATGCATTTACTCATGCATTTACTCATGTACAGACCCCAGCTTCGCATTCATCCTGTGCGGTGTGCTACAGCTTCACTTAAAGGGAAATGGTGCCTCAATTTCTTTGCTTTTTGACCAAGAGGTCAGTTGAGTCGATCCCAGAGATAGTGCACCATACGGTGCAAAGTGGTTAATTCTAGACTAATTGGCGCTAATAATGCCCGTCCCGTTAATTTTACTTATACTGATCTAATGTCCGGTTCTTGTCTCCTTGAGACCTACATCTTGATACCTTTCGCGACTTGCTACGACAAAGAGTCAGCATTGCCCCTTTTGTTAAGAGGTTACATAAATAGATAGCCAGATACGCCAAACCCGCATGAAATCGGCAACAAGACCTTGTCTTCGAAACGCAAATGTTCATTTGATGACAAGACCCTACTCTCCGCAATTGCACAGAAACGTCATGAGACAGACCGCAGCTCCGCATATGTAGTTACATAGCCCCATCCAATAAAACACGCAAAGGAAAAAAAGCTGCTCGTCCATCATGCGCGTCCTCACCACGTGGAGAAGGCTGCAGCGACATCCCACGTTACGCTACGCGCTCTAATGGCTTTCCGTCTGTGCGCAGCTGCGGGAGGGTGAATTGCCTGAATCAGCCCACTGGGACGAGCTTCGCCGCTAATGTGGAGGGCATCGACCGCGGCTGCCGAGCGTACGTATGATAAGCTGTCGCAACCTTGACATGGTATCGTATCTATGTACGGCGCTTTTCTATGGCGTATGCCCTGTATTGAAAAGCAGTCCGTGTTGCACGCCGCGCGCTCCTGTCGCCCTCGACAACCTTTTCACCGTACATTAGTTGTCGGTAGCCTCGTTAAAAGAACCGACTTTCCCTGTAGCGCGCTGCCAACCTGTGCCAGTTGTGCGGTTGTGGCATTGCAGTTGAGCTTTTGCGGAGCACAGTTGTGATGGAGCCCGGCTTCGAAGGGTACCCACCGTGGCAAACGGGAGACGTTATCCTCGATAGCGTCGCCGAAGCGTCCCTCGCCGAGTTGAGAAGACTATTGGAAGGTAAGGCGTAAACAGGCACTTTTCTTTGCTATGACTCGTGAGTGATGCTCGTTTATTTTGATCAACAGTATATAGTTTGACAAGAAATGTCGCCGGATTCAACGTTTCCACATTGAGTCCCCCATGACGAAGTCCCGCTGTGGAAACATTGGCTCCAGCGACATTTCTTGTTCGAGAACTCTTGATCACTTCAAGGTATACGTCTTCCTGTGATCTGTGGTTTTCTGTACTCGTTCATTTTGTTATAGTGAGATATTGGCGTTAATCATTTCCCGTGTCGGGATTCGACGCCTTGTGTTCTCTGGTAGACGTCTCTGCTTAATATTTGCGTGTCCTTCTTATCTTACCCTTTATTTATTTATTGACAATACTGCTACTCTCATTTGAGAGCGTGACAGTTGGGCGATACAGAATACATGTATATCAGTACGCATCTAGGCAGAAGAGTTAATTGAAAAAAAAGGAAGAAAAAGAAAACAATTGCCCAAGGATGGCAATATAAGAGGGCAGCTGAGTTTAGGAACACAAATGCAAGTTTTCACATGACAGTTAATTAACATGATACTAGCAGTGAAGAACATGTAAGTAACCAGTTATACATGAAATAGGTGTGAACTGAAAGATAACACGTAACGCGTCAAGAAATTTTAGTGTTGTGAGAAGAGATACGCTTAAAACATATACACTTTGAGAACGAATGTAAAAAAAAAATCTAGGCAAGCAATTAGCAGGAAAATGGCAGTTACAACAATCATCTTTGGACTAGAAGTAATACAGTAATGAAAATTTATTTTGGGAACAGAGTGTACGATAGGTCCACGTAACGACAACCAACAAAGAAAAATGGAGAAAGAAAAGGGGGATGTCGAAAGCAACACAATGCAAAATCTGTGACGATGACACGTGCGATGATAAATTGTTTTATTTACGCACTGCAGCTTCTACTTGTGAGGTAAATTCGGACAACGATTCGATGGCGGTTATAGCAGGATCAAGTCGGTTCCATTCAGCTATTGTAAGGGGGAAGAATGAATACTTAAACGTGTCGTTGTTGCATGTGTATTCTGTTAAAGTGTGTGCATGTTTGTTACGTGTTTTTCGAGCCTCAGAAAATGAAATGTACCTAGACACATCTATCTTATAGTTATTTTTTAGATGCTGAAACAAGAACTTCAGGCGAGCGTGTTTTGCCATGGTAGATAGCGTTTGCAATCCAGACTGCCTTAGAAATATCATATCATATACGTAATTGTGCGGCCAAGGTCGTATCTGGGCGTTCCGCGGCTTTAGATCCATGTATAGACCGTTCCTGATTGGAAATAGGCGTCTCCTCGAAAGCAGTGGTTGTTGCAAGAACAGGCACAACACGTAGATAGCGTGGCATGCGCGTGAAATCTCCGCGTTCGCTTTGCTGGAGACTCAACGTTGTGGTTTCGCTTTCAAAACTTGGTGGGACTTCTTCGTTTAATTTTATACCCATCTGTCGTCACCTACAAGCGAGTGGATTTGACGCAATAAATTATTCGGTCCCTGGCTCCTTTACTTTTGATGCGACAGCATCAAATGACCCATTGAGCGAAAGGTCGCGTCTGTAGCAGCGAAACGGCACCTAAATTCCTATTGGTTGCGTCGCCACGTGAAGTGCGCACCCCGACGGAACAGAGCGGGCGAAAGGGAACAGCTGCCGCCGCATTAGCGCCAGGTGTTGCGTGAGGGCGTCGCCGCCACGTCACGTCAGCCTTTCTCTCGGATGCTTGTGTTATCTGAAAGTTCCTTAAAGAAATTATTATCCCTAGAAATCTTATCGCTTAAGCTTATGACATCTTTATCTGCAAAGATCTGTAGTTTCTTATTTCTGACGATTTTGTTGGCGCAATTCCTATAGAACTGTGCTAAAAGCACCACGCACTCACATTCTTTCGATAATTCTTTCAGAGACAATTCTTCGAATGCAATAACGCTTTGCTGAACGACCCGGCCCTACCGCAGCTCATTTTCCAGCTGTGCGTTTCGTTCTGTAAAACCACGTGCTGCAGTTTAACCTGTATCCCCTTGCGAATTATTCTCATTTACCATGAGGGGAGATAACTCTAGTTAGTCGTTTATTGCTTGAACTAGCTTCCCCTAGTGACCGCTTTTTTTCACATCGGAAAGGCCAGAAGTGCAGAATGTGAAATATGTGGGTGCAAAGAGACGACTGCGCGCCTTCCTGTCTGGGTGTCCTCGTTCCAGTTGCTAGTTGTCTTCAATATGTTTGCGCGGACCGATCCTCTTTATATATTTTATTTCCTTGCCATCTTCTCTCGTTACCCCATCCCCTAATGATGTGCCACCAACCGGACAGTTAATCTGGTTAACCTCCATGCTTTTCCTCTCCCACTTCTCTCTTTCAGCATTACCAGCAAGTGTTCCATCACCGTTACTAGATCACCTGCATCATAGTTATGTGGACTGGCTGGTAGCAGGATTTCCCGCAGAGCCCTCGCAGGTCTCGATGAACTTTGGAAACATGCATTATGCAGCTTTAGAAATATATGGACATAAATTTACGAGAAGCTATTCGATTCGATAACAGTACACAAGCACACGAATGGAGCTTAGGTTTTTGGATACGATACCGATACGGTACATTATCAGTGTTCTTTGTATATGTACATATATATAGTGCCCACCTGCTATGGTCTCAGTAGAGACTGGCAGTATTGTAAATAAATAAATAAATAAATAAATAAATAAATAAATAAATAAATAAATAATCAGCTCGGATGCTCTATTCCTAAAACCTACTATTCTTTAGGACTACGGCTTTCTCTTTCAACGCACGCATGCACGAGTACAGACAAGATAGGACGCAGAGCTGAGTTCCGTGTTTTGAGTTTATGGTAGGCGGCGGTAAACCGTTGTCAGAAAACCCACCCGCGGCTTCGATAATCTGCTCTGAGCACGATGTTGATGGTTCGATTCCCAGTTGGGGTACTCGTATTCTGATCAGTTTAGATCAGTCTAGGTGACTTGCTTCGTGTGTGATAAAAAGTAATTCAATCATTCAGTCAATTACTCAATGGAAGAAACAGACGACAGGTAATTAACTGGTCCATCGATTTCGTTTGTGCAGCCAGAGAGATACACTATCTAGTGAATCATTGTAACCCTCATTGGTACGCAGGTGAACCGGTGGTCAATGCGCCCACTAACTCGACCGACTTGCTGCGCTTCCTGCGGTTTTGCAAATACGACGCCCGTGAGGCGCTGGTTGTTCTCAAGAGATACTGCGCAATCAGGAGCTCTGCACCGAAGCTCTTCGAAGGACTAAAGGAACCTGAAAAGCTGCGAGAAGTAGCCCAGGATATCTTCACGATACTGCCGCAAAGGAATATTCACGGCAAGCCAATTATGTTCAGCAGATTTGGTAAGACTGACTGGCCTATTATAATCACTCCACGTCTATCCTATTACGGCATGAGTCAATCATTCCGCCCCTTTGACTTTATTGGCATGGGCGTCTCTGGGTTGCTATCGTTTCTTCACATGGGACCATGTTTAGGGACGTGTGTATGAAGGTTTTAAACTAATTTTAGTTCCTTACGTACATCGCGCTATTTTTACTGTAAAATATGGTGTCCGTATGGTGCATGACACCACTGAGTTTCCAGATGCATTGAACCTACTACATATTAGTGAGCAAGCGCATTGTTAGCTTTTCTTTTCAGGTGGTCTTGTGTATTGAAAACTGGTCTTTAGTGAAATACCACTCGGCATTGATAGTTCTACCCAAGTTAAGTCCTATGTGATTCTGGTAATTCACGAATCACTGCCTGTACACGAGTTCATCATCGTAAGTTTATCTCGCAGAGATCGCGTTTCAAAGATCAGAAAAGAACGTTACCATACTGGCTTGCAATGGTCTATATTCCTTTACGCAGATTTCATTTGACCCATTCTCTGGCTCAGACCAGGCACGTGGTGGTCGGTTTCTACACAACCTCCTTTTGGGCCTCGTCAATAAAGGATATACGTATCCGATGGGGGCATTTAAACCGAAGTAGCACCCAAAAGATTCGATGATCTTAAAATATAAGATGTGATGAAGGTTCGCGAAAGTTATTTATAACGAAGGACGAAAATAGGCGTGGCCCTACAGAAGCCAAAGGAGTCTCTAAAGCTTTATCACACCTCGAAACCTTCTTTATTTTTAAGCCAATGAGCTTGCTGCTATACGATTGAGTGCTCCTTAACGAAAACTTAAATTCTCTCTCTACGGGGGGCAATAAAACGGAGAAAGGAAAAGAGGGAAACAGTGAACATTGTGAGCATACAAGAGGACCGTTTATTGAATAGGCTAAGGCAAACTGTGCAACAACTTGAATCTAAGGGATGCTTTGGAGGTTTCATACAAACTGGGCGGCATCGTTCAGCTGATGTAGTCATGCACATAGCCTTTCACACCCATATTCACTGTCATCCATTCTATTATTACTCTTAACCTAAGTGCAAGTCGTTGTGACCCAGGTTGATCTTTCGGACTTGAAACAAATTTGCGTTCACTCTGCACTAACCACACTGGTTTTGTAACTACAGGAAAATGGAACCCACACGAGATGAGCATCCTGCAGCTATACCAAGCGATGATATTCTGCCTCGAGCACTTGTCAATGTGCCCCGAAGCTCAGACACTGGGAGTTTCCATGGTGAACGACTTCGAAGGCTATTCCTTAGTGAGCGTGCGGCATATCGAGCTCGGCCTCACCAAAAATCTACTGCATTACATGCAGGTACGATCCTCGAAAGGCGTGGCACTCTGCCGCCTTGACTAAATATGGTACCCTGAGGAGCGTAGCTGGCGTGACATTTTTCTTCGGATACTTCTGCTACTTTGCAGCCAAGACACCCAGGTCCGAGAACGTTGTATAGCGTCGGGCCTGTCCGAGTTGTGTGCCTATTGTATGTAGCACTTGGGATGCTGGGATCCCGTACTTGCATGTTTAGAAGTTAATAGAAGTTACCTGTACTTTAGATTGAAATATATATAATTAGAGGGCTGAATCAGGCGTAGATCTGGATTTTTAGACTATATGACTATATGGGATCCTATATGCTAGTAGAATGGTTTAATCTATCTCCAAATGGAAACATGATAAAGGGAACTTGCATCATCTTATTATGACATTATATAACGATATAGAACTTCATATTGATAAATAACACAGAACAATGTCGTAATGCATTTGTAGTATGATGGAATTCACGATGAAAGGGTAGCATAATTAGATCGTGAACAGAAACGCTAAATCAGTCCAGAAGTAATAAGGTATTCTCTCAGAACTCTATTACTGTTCATTTCGTGGGAATAGGCTGACGATTAAATAAAAATGAACGTCAAAGCGTAGACGTTCGGCCTTGTTGATATGACATACTTGCGTACTTACTTGTTAAGTACATAGATGGCAAATGCGTATGTGTCTTCTTTCACGCCCTCCTAAAAGCACGTCAGGGCTTCATTCCTCGAATATCACGCGGAAAACCCCACGCCGGTACGTCAATGGGACGTTACGGATTTCGAAAGGAATTTTTGTTTTGGTATTTGAGCCGTTGTAAAACACTTTTTTTTTACTTACCAAGTTCAGTCTTTGGTACCGTTAAGATATGATGCGATCCATGGTTAAAAATAAGGTAAGTAAATGTGCGTGATAAGGCGTGGTCAAAATCTATGACGTCATGGTGAGTTGGTGCGGGAATTTCAAGGTGGTGTCGCCACCTGCGTTTCTTTTTTTGCATCTTGTCTGACTTACGAAGCCTCTACTCACGCCGAGAGCAGCTTTTTTGTTTTTTGTAGAAAAGTAATTTGATAACACAGCGCAAATAATTTTTATCAAAGTATATCTTTTAAAGGAAAGCACGAGTCTATGTGTTCATCTGTATTGCATGTAAAAAATATATAATCCATTAAGCTCACTGGACTTTCCTGAACTCGTAGCTCTCAGAGCCCGAACTCTTTAACATTTCAAGCCAGAACAGACAGCTAAAGATACAGCTATTCCTCCCGAACAGTTGTTAACTGGAATGCTTTGTCTGGACACGTTTGTTCATTGCCATTAACCAATCTTTTTTTTCTGTCTGCAATTGATATGCTATGTTATCCCCACTCCTGCCACTAACCCAACGGAAAATTTATATTTATGTTATTGCACCATCCAGTACCATACGGCCTCAAAAAGAGAACCGCCACCAGCATCTTTTGCTTTTGGATGGGAGTAGGTAATATAATTCCTGACAGGGTGATTACGCGCTGATTTATTGGACGCCGTGTTACACCAACTGTGCGTGTAGAAAGGCAGTCTATTCGCTCTGATATAGAAACGTAGCCGGTATTGTTTTCGTCTGGATGCGCGCATGTATGCACCGGTCGACGGAGTGCGAACTACTTTACTTTACGGGGCGATGTTTTATTAACACAGAAATTTGTCCATGCACATATGTGTAGTGCCTCAGATAAATAACCACAGTCGCCACTGTTTTCGTCTGAATTCAAGTGGACAATATGCTTGCCGGCGGACTCAATCTCGCCTATCTGTGGTCACATATGCACATTTGACGTCACGTCTCTGCAGATATTGCTTCGCCCTTTAATTCCCTGAATTGTGGCGTTGCAGAGGTGGGGAGGGGGGGGGGGGGGGCACGATAAAACGGTTTTTCTTCCCCAGTGAATGCTTTATCAAGACCGTCCTTTCTAATCGCATCAAAGGATTCCATTATGTGTAAAGTGCACGGCAGCTGAGTGACTGAACCTAGTCGATAAATAGCATATACTTCCGCACAATCGGTGTGCCGCAAATGCATGAGCTTCTGCAATGCTTGCAAGCGAACTAGCCGTGTGGTTACCGATCTGACTCGGTACTCGATATGTTGTTGCCTCAAAACAATGTCTCTTCCGTTCTTGATTGACTATTATTTTTCTATGTACATTTTCACTTCTAAAGCCAGCAGGCGCTGTGGCCCACGTGGTGGCAAATGCCAGCTAGCTATCTACCAGTGAATATCAGACGGGCCACTCAAATATGCTTTGAGTGACACGACTAGCCCGGAGGGCAGTTGTAGCTTTTTCAGAAATGAAGACCGATTGGTTAGCGCAAATGAGATTCATGCGCCTCTATACTTACATTGCTGGTGAAGTTGCACAAACAATATTAATATGTAGTAGCGAAAAGAACAACGCTCATTTCGTTCTCTGTATTCACGTAACTTTTTACTATACAGCATGTGGAGCAATTCTGTTTAAGAAAGTCTGAAAAGTGCTTTTAGTATAAAAAAAAGAACTCTTTGTTAAAGTAAAAGTCTCTGTTTTCCATTGAAAGAAATTTCCTGTAGTAAACATGTAAATTTCCTGTTTCTTTTCTTGGCTTTATAACATTTATTTTTTGCTGTGTAATGTAAGTAATTATTTCTTGTGCTCTCCGGAAATTGACGCTTCACAGCGTAATTACTGGCTCGACGGCTATGCGATATAGAAATAAAAAGACGAGACAGAAATGTTCTGTCAGTACTTGTTTGAGCTAAGCTTGCTATGTTGGTCTTGTGGAATTGCAAATGTACCATAACTCTTATGCCGCGCATAATTTTTTATTTAAAAGAAGAAGACACGCGTAGCAAGCAAGGAAACTGCTGTTTGAGTGCAGTTTGATTACAAACAAAAAGACCAGCAGTTAAAAAGGTCGAAATTCCGAGGTTACCTTAGCTGGGTGTGGCGTACTCTTCCAAGACCACATCCAGACGCATTTATAGTTAACATTGCTGTCTTCTTTCTTTCTTTCTTTCTTTCTTTCTTTCTTTCTTTCTTTCTTTCTTTCTTTCTTTCTTTCTTTCTTTCTTTCTTTCTTTCTTTCTTTCTTTCTTTCTTTCTTTCTTTCTTTCTTTCTTTCTTTCTTTCTTTCTTTCTTTCTTTCTTTCTTTCTTTCTTTCTTTCTTTCTTTCTTTCTTTCCGTCCCCTATCCCTCTTTTTTAGAGGCCACTATTTGACTCCGAGAAATCAGATGCCGATATTTTAACGGCGCTCAAAAAAAGAGAGTACATTTCCGAATAATTTTTATATGTCACTGTGAAGCAACCTGCCCATACGGGTTCGACAAAGGAAATAATATTTGAAAATTTTAATGGCATATGTCCATCAAACCAGTCTCTCTTAAGAGACTGGTTTGATGGACATATGGTGAAACCCTTCAGCGGTATTGTAAGAGACTCTCTGGCGGAGCAATTGCCGGCAAATACTGTCTGTAACTCTAAGTTTTGTTTTACGCGTGCGCGTTGCTTCACAAGCAAATAAAGACTGGTTCCCTTTCGTTATCACTGTTGTTATATCATTCATTTTGCAGAAATGTGTGCCCATTCTAACAAACGAAGCTCACATTCTCAGGGAGCCCGCAGCCTTTGATGTAGCGTTCAAGCTTGTGAGACCATTCCTGGAGGAGGAAAAGATCAAAGCGGTAAGCTTTTTCGTTATACTGAATCAATAGGCGTATACCCATAAAAAATGATAGCCGGATCCCATGCATATGTGAGAATCGCGGATAAGCGGAGCTATCTGATATTTACTGAAATGTCTTCAGTTTACTTCTCCCCTTCGACGTAGCTCTGCGCTTCTCACCTAGTGCGTGCTTTGGTTCTATTTCCTTCTTCTAACTTCTTTCTTCGCATTCGGCTGCTTCTGCAGCCGACTTCAGTTTTTGGTTTTGGACTTCAGGTTTGGCAACAATATGCTCCTCCCCACTTCCTCCCCCAAGAATACGCATTTTTAAGATAATTCACGCACTTTCCAAGAACTCTGTATGTATGTATGTATGTATGTATGTATGTATGTATGTATGTATGTATGTATGTATGTATGTATGTATGTATGTATGTATGTATGTATGTATGTATGTATGTATGTATGTATGTATGTATGTATGTATGTATGTATGTATGTATGTATGTATGTATGTATGTATGTATGTATGTATGTATGTATGTATGTATGTATGTATGTATGTATGTATGTATGTATGTATGTATGTATGTATGTATGTATGTATGTATGTATGTATGTATGTATGTATGTATGTATGTATGTATGTATGTATGTATGTAGCCGTTACGCCACCTACGTGGCTCACTGGGTAGTCCATGCATGGTCGAATTGGTGGCGCATCGGGCTGCTGTGCTAAGCGAACAGGGTTCGAAACCAACCATCGGACAACTCTTACACGCCGACACTGGTCACTGTAAATGCGGGACCGGGTAGGTGCCGCTGTCCGAAGAAACTCTTATGACGCTTGCTTGGAACACTGGTTATGCGTCACTCGGTCTGTGCTGTTCTTCAATGAACTTTAGTAAAGGCTCCAGTAAATAAACTTAAAAGCACACCGCGCATGAAGTAGCGTACATGGACGCCGCTTGCGGCAGATGCGGGGCTGTGGTATCGACGGTGGTTGATGGCGACGGGTGCGTTAAGGTAGTGTGCTCCACGTGCACGACGGACGCCTGTACAGCTGAAGAGGTTGCAGTGCCGCTCGCTTGGGCGGGTACAAAAGTGGGAGTAATGTTATGCGATAACAAATTAGCCATCCGAAATTTTAATAGAGGGAGAATCTCGGAAGAAGCCCTCCACATTCTACTCAAAAACTCTCCCAGGAGGGACATAACATTTATTTGGGTACCGGCCCATGAAGGTGTCCCAGGCAACGAAGCCGCTCACGAGCTCGCCCGAGCACTTCACCACTGGGCAACTCTAGAGCAGCCAGTTCCAGGGATAAAATATTGCATCATAACGTACAGTGAAATTGCCGATCATTACAAAGCCGAAAGAAGAATCTTTCCGCCTCCGCATCGGTCGCTCTCTCCGAAGGACGCTCGCATTTGACGACGCCTCCAGGGAAACAATTATACGTCACGTAGAACACATAATCGAGGGGACACTTTCGCTTCAGAATTCTATGTCGGGGGCCTCTCGGGCTAATTTCCCGCTTGCTCCAACGCAGGTTCGCTTCCACGGTAAGCACTTGGAGCGGCTTCAGAACGATATTCGTGCGAGCGCTCTTCCCAAGGAGTTCCGAGGCACGGCCCCCGACACCGACTGGAACGTGTTCTGGAAGAACGTATGTCTGGATAGCAAGGCGGACAGCGGTTAGCTGATGCGTCAAGCTCGAGATTAGCACCACGGACTCTCGAGCTGCGTGCGAAACACTTGGCACCCCCTGGTGGAAGAGTATAGGGGTTTACCTTCGTTTTGTGTTAATCGCCAGTTCGTACTTTCGAGTACATTTACTCTGCATGGTGTACGTGTGTGTGAATATGTGCGACTTTTCCGCCTCTTCTATTTGATCGTACCGTGATCCAATCGCAGAAGCCGAGATTCGTTCATATGCAAATGTGCTCATGGCTTAAATCTTAAGTAATGTGGAACATCATGAGTTGAGCGTGAACGGCAGTGGCATTGGTTTATGGAGTGCGGTCCATTCGCAGTTACCGGGAGATCTGAGGTAAAACAAAGCACACGTTTAGAGCCGAGTATATTCGAGTGTGCTGACTTACCTTGAAAGCTGCATTGTGGCTGTCGTAATATTTTACATTTAATAAATAAGCAGAAGTACTTGTGTTTACATAGGCAACTGTATACGTTCATCTTCTGTGGCTTCCTTGTGTTAAAGCTGACTGGCGGTTATTGTGATATATTTGTGGCTCATTTTGTTACAAATATTGTGATATTTCTCCTCTTTTTCTGCCACGCGACGACAAGTAGCCGGTGCCACTTAGAGGCGCCAACTTCTTATATTAAATCATGTAAAAAATACATATAGAGTAAAAATTTTAGCCGTAGTTGTGCAACCAAGGAAGTGTTCGCGCGAATGTGCGCGAAGTCTTCGTACTTCGTTCATCCCAGGCACGGTTCTCTGCATAGACACGGTAGACCTCCTTTGTGGTTTTGAACTGTTCCCCCACCTGTTCTTGCTGACTGCAATAAACTAATTTCCATTGTTTTATATTATTTTCATGCTGCACGAGTTAGGGCCTTGATCTATTTAATGCCCGGGTGGGCGTATCCAGAGTTCCTACGCATTGCTACACTGCAAGGCACATTATATTATCCAAAAAAAGTGAAGCCGTGTGCGGCGCATGCAAATGTGTAGATTCCTCGTAAAGTTCTCACATTGGTTATATATACATATATATAAAGATTTACTCAGAAAGGAAACTGACGCACTACAGAAATATGATTATGCGTACTCAAGAACGAAAACTGGGTCGTCATTTTTAAGAATAGTGGTCTATCTGGCGGTTAATGAGGGCAGTGCTGCTAGTCAGCAATGATCAATCTTAGGGGTTCGACAGCAACACGAATGCGCAGTACACACGTATACCGAGGCATATCGAAATAGGTCGCGCAGCTTGGAATGAAAAGCATGCCAACACCTACCACCAAAGGTATCAGTTAGTGGCGCACGATTGAAGCGCGACCAGGTGACGGGGGGGACAAACACTGAAACTATGTGAAAAGAACCATTCGAAAATTTTCAATCAAAACGCTGTCACACGAGTAAATATTCTGTTTCAAATATTTTTGCTGTACTAATAGAACAAATGCACCCGCTGTGCTTGCTCAGTGGCAATGGTGTTGGGCCGCTGAGCACGAGGGCGCGGGATCGAATCCCGACCACGGCGTGCGCATTTCGATATGGGCGAAATGCGAAAACACCCGTGCATTCAGATTTAGTTGCCCGTTAAAGAACCCCAGGTGGTCGAAATTTCCGGAGTCCTCCACTACGGCCTGCCTCATAATCAGAAAGTGGTTTTGGCACGTAAAACCCCATAAATTTTAAAACAACAAATGTTAATTTTTTTTTCGATTTCACAATTTATTAGGTCGTTCTTGCTGACACCTTCCAACCGGTGATTCTGGCGCAAGATTTGGAGAGACTGTGCAATCCAGCTATTATGTCGTGCGGAATGGCGTTGCTCACTTTAACGCGGTGGTTTCATCCGAGTCTTCTTTTATTTCCTTTGCGTGTTTGTTCAAACTGTGGCGTGCGTTTTGCTTCAAATTTTGCGTGACCTAGCGCACGGAATTCATTGGCGAAAGGTGTGAGTGGTGGATTTTTGTTATTGTGCAATTTCACGTTGCGGCATTCGACGCGCTGTGTCTGGACGTGACGATAAATGCGTAACGCTCCGCGAAGAAACGTCGCGTTGCGTTTGTTCACTCTCTGTAACACAGGCTCTGAGTGTCCGACGAGCAGCAAAAATTAGTAAGTCGAATGTTTTGTAAATTATAATGTGGGGCAATGTTGTCTTGTCTGATAACTGTTGGACGTGAATACATGGTGTCGCGCGAAATTACGAATGGTTCTGTGAAAAAGGTTTCGCATATGTTGCTATACACTGCGACTGTGTGCGCAGTCCATACTACTTTTAATCGATTGAAACATGTTTAGTCGGGTCAGTTATATTGGTTGCATTATTCTAGATGAATAAAAGTAAATTTGCTTTTGAAATCTCTGTGGCTCTGTCATTTATTTCCATCATTTTCGCTCACTTTCCTAACAGACCTACTGGAGCAATTGCCGTCAATAACAACCCAATTATGTTCACATAAAGACATAGGCCCCTCCTATAGTTTAATGACACGCTGGCGCTTCAGCTGAGGTGAGTCCCAAGCTCGCCTCAGCCTCAAACGAAAAATAAATGCTTACGTAGCGGTATAGGTGCCGGACGCTAAAGAAATTCAAAATTTCGCGCCAAGCAGCGCAAGATCTTGACGTCACTGCCACTTCCGCTTGGGACGTCGCTTTTTATTTTTTTATATTTTTTGTCTGCTGCTAGTTGTGCCCCCAATACGCAGACGGCGACGGTTGCAACGAGCCGCCATTTTCTTGACACCTGGGCAAGGGTCACTACCAGATGCACTGTTTGTGTGCGCACTCTCTGATTTACAATTCTCGCACGCGAACGCAATGGACCCTAGGGCGTTCTATTGCATCACTGTCGTCATGCCCGCCAAACTGTGGGACTTAATCTTTATCAGCGACGTGGTGGCGACGACGATGCACGCTTGCAGTTTCGTATTCCACACACGGATGGCGATAGAATCGTTTGTTCATATGAATAGGTCGGAGAGGCGATAAACGGTCAGATAGGCGGGCGAATACAAACGGCAGCGATTTTGTGGGTTTGCGCTTTGCGGACAAAAGAGCCCATGGTTACGTAATATTTTTCTTCGTGAAAAGCCCGTCGTCTAGTCATCCTAGCGCACTGCGAAGGGCAAGGCTATCGTCATTAGACCAGGTCAAATAGGCAAGCCAGGTCAAGCCAGCTCAAGCCAGGTCAAAACAGAGCTCTGAGCCACATATGTTACAAATGGCGTGGCCTGTCATTCCAATTAAGGTGAAATAAGCGTTCGTAAAAGCGCTGCATTTCTCTCTTGACGTATCAGATACTATCGCACCCCCCCCCCCCCCAAAAAAAAAAAAACAAGAGCAGAGAAAACAAGGACAGAAAACAGAAATGAAAGAAAAAGATATAATTTGCGGCACGTCATGGCATCATCTAAATGAACGAGTTACTGCACGTTTTTCATATTGAGTCGTTTTTTTCTTTAACTAAGCTATGTTTGTGTTTTGTGGAACCTCATGATAATTCACCTGTGTGCGTTGCAATCCTTCTTTTTTTTGTACGAACGATCGTAGCTGCTAATATTTTTTTTGCTGCATACTTATGCTAAAGGCAAATATAACGCTATCAACAAGGTGTGCGGACGACGACGATAATAATAATAATAATAATAATAATAATAATAATAATAATAATAATAATATTATTATTAATAATAATAATAATAATAATAATAATAATAATAATAATAATAATAATAATAATAATAATAATAATAATAATAATAATAAGAAGAAGAAGAAGAAGAAGAAGAAGAAGAAGAAGAACAGCTGAAATGTATTTGAGAAGTTCTTGTCTTGGTATTTCAAAGGCACTCAAAAACTAAATTTGAACATTTAATAATGTGCGTGATTACGTCACCATACAACGCGTTCGAATTTCATAGAATATATAAATGTTAGACTTATGCTACAAAAAATTATTCGCCGATATCCACCCTTGACACAGCAACGTTTCTTGGCGCAAAAGGCTGCGAATGATCTGGAGCTCCTTCTGCAATCATCGGTAACTGGAGCGCACTTTTCATATTCACTCAGTTAATTTCTTTATCCCCCTCAGTCACGATTGTGATGGACTGCTGATAAATGTGTCGAAGTTACGGAATTTTATACCACGTCATTACAGACTCTAGAGAGGTTAAATCAATGCCGTAGAATGATGCTTTGTACGTCTTCTACTCGGTACTCATAATTATAGGGCAATTAAATATCAAATTAAGGCACAAACGTTACGTTCTCTTTCTTCCATACTTTCTTTCGTTCAGTTCCAGTTGGCTCCACTTCCAGTTCCAGTTGGCTGTTGTAAGTTCCCTCCGCATATACCTCGGCCTGCTGCGTTATTTCTTTAATTTTAATTTTAAGTTTGCAAATACAATGGCTTAGCCCCGTACGGTTCATGGCTACAAGTATGTACATTTGTCCTCTTGACTCGCAAGAGGACAATGCCAGCGACTGTGATGTTGGATGTCTGTGCCGTACAAACGAAAGACGCAATTGTGATATCCACTGTGCATTTGTCCAGGCACACCCAAGTGTGATATCGAGAAGGTCATGACCACGCACTTTGCATGGTTTATCCGTGATGAAACAACCCCTGTGATCATCGTTGGAGACTTCAATGTGGACATTTCGAAACCTGACAAAAAAATGGTTAACTTGGTTTTTGTTAGAAAACTTTGGTTTAAGGTACCGCAACAATCCAAGCCACTCAAATACTCACAAATAGTGGTGTATAGATTGAACTTTGACCAAGAATCTGTCTAAGGTTGTAACTCAACCATTCAATGTAAATACAGTAATCAAAAAGCTATCGTCACTGCCATTACCAAATAATGAAAATACATGCATTTACCCTTGTCTAACCCTGTGCGGTGTGCTACAGCTTCGCTTAGAGTGAAATGGCTCCCTTCTTGACCAAGAGGTCAGTTGAGTCGATCCCAGAGATAGTGCACTCTATGGTGCAACGTGGCTAATTCTCGACTAATTGGCGCTAATAATGCCCAGTACCGTTAATTTTACTTATACTGATATAATGTCCGCTTCTTGTGTCCTTGATACATCTTGATACCTTTCGCGACTTGCTACGACAAAGAGCCGGCATTGCCCCTTTTGTTAAGAGGTTACGTAAACAGATAGCCAGATACAGCAGATCCGTATAATATCATCAAGGAAGACCTTGTCTTCAAAACGCAAACGTTTATTTGATGACAAGACCATACTCTCCGCAATTACGCAGAAACGTCATACGACAAACGTCGGCTCCACACTTGTAAAACCACAGGCCCATGCATTCAATAAAACACGCAAAGGATAAATAGCTCTTCATCCAACATGCATGGCCTCACCATGAGGAGAAGGCTGCGAGGACATCCCACGTTATGCCACGCATCTAATGACTTTCCGTTTGTGGGCAGACGCTGCAATATGTATTGCTTGAAATTGCCCACTGCGACGGGCCTAGCCGCTGATGCGGAGGGCATCGACCGTGGCTGCTGGGCGTTCGTACGGTAAGGCGTCGCAACCTTGACAGTGCATCGTATGTATGTACGGTGCTTTTCTTCGGCGTATGCCCTGTATTGAAAAACAGTGTGTATGCTCGCCGCGCGCTCCGGTCGCCTTCGACAAGCTGTTGACGGCGCATTGGTTCTCGGTAGCCTCGTTAAAAAAACCCACTTTCCCTGTGGCGCGCTGCCAACCTGCGTCGGTTGTGCAGTTGTGGCTTTGCAGTTGAGCTTTTGCGGAGCAAAGTTGTGATGGAGCCCGGCTTCGAAAGGTACCCACCGTGGCAAACGGGCGACGTTATCCTCGATAGCGTCGCCGAAGAGTCCCTCGCCGAGCTGAGAAGACTATTGGAAGGTAAGGCGTAAATAGGCACTTTTCTTTGCTATGGCTCGGGAGTGATGCTCGTTTATTTTGATCAACAGTATATAGTTTGACAAGAAATGTCGTCGGATTCAACGTTTCGGCTTTCAGGGCCCCCTGACGAAGTCTCGCTGTGGAAATATTGGCTCCAGCGACACTTCTTGTTCGACATCTCTTGATCATTTCAAGGTATCCGTCTTCCTGTGATCTGCGGCTTTGTATGCTAGTCCATTTTGTTATAACAACATATTGTCGCTAATCGTTTCTCGTGTCGGGATTCGACGCATTGTGTTCTCTGGTACACGTCTCTGCTTAACGTTCGCGTGTCCTTCTTATCTCACCCTTTATCATATCATATACGTCATTGTACTGTCAAGGTCGTGGCTGGACGTTCCTCAGCTCTAGATCCGTGTCTAGACAGGTTCCTTCTTGGAAACAGTCTCCTCGAATGCAGTGGTTGTTGCAAGAACAGGCACAACACGTAGATAGCGTGGCATGCGCGTGAGATCTCCGTGTTCGCTTTGCTGGAAACTCAACATTGTGGTTTCGCTTTCAAAACTTGAGGGGACTTCTTCGTTTAATTTTATACCCATCTGTCGTTACTTACAATCGAGTGGATTTGACGCAATAAATTGTTCGGTCCCTGGCTCCTTTATTTTTGATGCGATAGCATCAAATGACCCATTGAGCGAAAGGTCGCGTCTGTAGCAGCGAAACGGCACCTAAATTCCTATTGGTCGCGACGCCACATGAAGTGCTCCCCCCGACGGAACAGAGCGGGCGAAAGGGAACAGCTGCTGCCGCATTAGCGCCAGGTGTTGCGTGAGGACGTCGCTGCCACGCCACGTCACCCTTTCTCTCGGATGCTTGTGTTATCCGAGCGTTCTTTAAAGAAACTATTATCGCTATAAAGGCTATCGCTTAAGCTTATGCCATTATCTTTATTTGGAAAGATCAGGAGTTTCTAACTTCTGACCATTTCGTTGGCGCAATTCCTATAGAACTTTGCTAAAAGCGCCACGCAATTCTTTCAGAGACAATTCTTCCAATGCAATAAGGCTTTGCTGAACGACCCGATCTTACTGCAGCTCATTTTCCGGCTGGGCGTTTCGTTCTGTGAAGCCGCGTGCTGCAGTTTCAAATGCATCGCCTTGTGATTTTTCTTTTATTTACCGTGATGGGAGATAACTCTCGTTTGTCGTGTATGTCTTGGAGTAGCGTTTTCTAATGAACGCTTCTTTCGCATTGGAAAGGCCAGAAGTGCAGAATGGGAAATATGTGGTTGCAAAGAGACGACTGCGCGCCTTCTGTCCGAGTGTCCTCGTTCCAGTTGCTAGTTGTCTTCAATATGTTTCGTACGGACCGATTCTCTTCATATACTTTATTTTCTTCTCATCTTCTCTATCTTTACCCCATACCCCAGTGCTGATCTGCCAACCGGACAGTTAATCTGGTTAACCTCCCTGCTTTTCATCTCCCATTTCTCTCTTTCAGCATTACCAGCAAGTGCTCCGTCACCGTTACTAGAGCACATGCATCATAGTTATGTGGACTGGTTGGTAGCAGTACTTCCCACAGAACTCTCACAGGTTTTGATGAAGTTTGGAAACATGGATTAGGGAGCTTTAGAAATATATGGACATCAATTTACGACATGCTATCACAAATGCGTGCAAAAGTATGCGATAACAGTACACAACTACACGAGCGGAGATTAGGTTCTTGGATTCGCTAATCAACTCAGATACTCTATTCCTAAAGCCTCCTATTCTTTAGGACTACGGCTCCCTCTTTCAAAGCACGCATGCACGAATACAGACAAGATAGCACGCAGAGCTGAGTTCCGTTTTCGATGTTTATGGTAGACGGCGGTAAACCGTTGTGAGAAAACACACCCGCGGCTACGATAATCTACTCTGAGCACGACGTCGATGGTTGGATTTCCAGCTACGGTAGTCGTATTCTGATAGGTTTAGATGAGTATAGGTGAATTGCTTTGTGTGATAAAACAGTAGTTCAATTAATTAGTCAATTGATCAATTAAAGGAGCAGACGAAAGATAAATAAATGGTCCATCGATTTCGTTAGTGCACCCAGAGCGATAAGCTATATCGTGAATCATCCTGGTCCTCATTGCTACGCAGGTGAACCGGTCGTCAATGCCCCCACTAACTCGACCGACTTGCTGCGCTTCCTGCGGTTTTGCAAATACGACGCCCGTGAGGCTCTGGTCGTTCTCAAGAGATACTGCGGACTCAGGACCTCCGCACCGAAGCTCTTCGAAGGACTCAAGGAACCTGAAAAACTGCGAGAAGTAGCCCAAGATATCTTCACGATACTGCCGCAAAGGAACATGCACGGCAGGCCAATTATGTTCAGTAGATTTGGTAAGACTGACTGGCTTATTATAATCACTCTACGTCAATTCTATTATAGCATGAGCCATTCATTCCGCCCCTTTAACGTCATAGGCATGGGCATCTCTGCGTTGATATTGTTGCTTGCCGTGGGACCAAGTTTAGATACGTGTGTATGAATACTTTAGAATTATTTTAGTTCCGTAGGTACGTCGTGCCATCTTTACTGGAAACGATGGTGTCGTTATGGTGGATGACTCTACCGAGCTTCCAGATGCATATAACCTACTACAGATTAGTGGGCAAGCGCGCTGTTACCTTTTTATTTTCAGGTGGTCTTTATATTGAAAAGTGGTTTTTATTTTAGGGTGAAATACCACTCGGCAGTGATAGTGTTGCACCAGTTAAGTTGTCTGTCATTCTTGTAATTCACGAATCATTACCTGCACAATAGTTCATCATCGAAAGTTTACCTCGCAGAGATCGCGTTTCAAAGATGAGAAAGGGAAGTTACCACAATTGTTTGCAATGGTCTGTATTCCTTTATGCAGATTTGATGTGACGCATTCTTTGGCTCAGACCAGGCACGTGGTGGTCGGTTTCTGCTCAACCTCATTTCGGACCTCGTCAATAAAGAATATACGTATTCGATAAGGGGGGAGGGCTTAAACCGAAGTAGCGCCCAAAATACTCCATGATCTTAAAATATACGATGTAATGAAGGTTCGCGAAAGTTATTTATAACAAAGGACGGAAATCGGCGTAGCCCTACAGAAGCCAAAGGAGTCTAAATACTTATCACACCTCTAAACCTACTTTGTTTTTGAGCCAATGAGCTTGCTGCTATTCAGTTAAGTGCTGCTTCACAAAAACTTAATCTCACTCTCTGCGGGGAGCAATAAAACGGAGAAAGGAAAAGGGGGAAATAGCGACACTGGGCGCGTACAAGAGGACCGTTTATTGGGTAAGCTAAGGCAAAATGTGCAACAGCTTGAATCTAAGGGTTGGTTTGGAGGTTTCATACAAACTTGGTGGCATTGTTCAGCTGATGTAGTCATGCACATAGCCTTTCGCACCCATATTCACTCTCATCCATTCTATTTTTACTCTTAAACTAAGCGCAAGTCGTTGTGACCTAGGCTGATCTTTCGAACTTCAAACAAATTTGCGTTCACTCTGTACTAATTATACTGGTTTTGTAACTACAGGAAAATGGAACCCACCCGAGATGAGCTGCCTGCAGCTATACCAAGCGATGATATTCTGCCTCGAGCACTTGTCAATGTGCCCCGAAGCACAGACACTGGGAGTTTCCATGGTGAACGACTTAGACGGCTATTCCTTAGTGAGCGTGCGGCATGTCGAGCTCGGCCTCACCAAAAGTCTGCTGCATTACATGCAGGTACGACCCTTGGAGAGCGTGGTATTCTGCCGCCTTGACTTTGTATGGTACCCTGCTGAGCGTAGATGGCGTGAAATTTTTCTTTAGATACTTCTGCTACTTTGCAACCAAGACTCCCGGATCTGAGAACATTGTATAGAGCCGGGCCTGTGCGAGTTGTGTGGCTATTTTATGCAGCACTCGGTATATTGGGATCCCGTGCTTGCTTGCATGTTTAGAAATTAATAGAAGTAACCTGTACTTTAGATTGAAATGTCTACATTTAGAGAGCTGAATCAGGCGTAGATCTCGATTTTTAGACTATATGGCTATATCGGATCCTTTATTCTAGTACAATGCTTTAATTTATCTCCAAATGGAAACATGATAAAGGGAACTTGCATCATCCTATTATAACATGATATAAGGATATACAACTTCATATTGATAAACAACACTGAACAATGTCGTGAAGCATTTGTAGTATAATGGAATTCACGATAAAAGAGTAGCATAATTGGGTCCTTAACAGAAACACCAAATCAGTTCAGAGGTAATAAGGCATTCTCTCAGAACTCTAGTTTTGTTCATTTCGTGGGAAAAGGTTAACGATTAGATAATAAAGAACGTCAAAGCGTGGACGTTCGGCCTTGTCGGTATGACAAAATTACGTACTTACTTGTTAAGCACATAGATGACAAAGGCGTGTGTTTCTTCTTTCATGCCCTCCTATAAGCACGTCAGGGCTTCATTCCTTGAATATCGCGCGGAAGACCCCACGCCGGTACGTCAGTGTGACGTAACAGATTTCAAAAGGAATTTTCGTTTTCATACTTGAGCCGTTCTAAAACGCTTTTTTAACTCTTCAAGTTCGGTCTTTGGTTGCTTTAAGATATAATGTGATCCACGTTTAACAATAACATAATTAAATTTGCGTGAGAAGGCGCTGTCAAAATCTATGACGTCATGGTGAGTTGGTGCGGGAATTTCAAGGCGGTATCGCCACCTGCGTTTCTTTTTTTGCATCTTGTCTGACTTACGAAGCCTCTACTCACGCCGAGAGCAGCTTTTATGTTTTTTTAGAAAAGTAATTTGATAAGACAGCGCAAATAATTTTTTTTTCAAAGTATATCTTGTAAAGGAAAGCATGAGTCCATGTGTTCATGTGTATTGCATGCAAAAAAAATATAATGCATTAAACTCACTGAACTTTCCCGGACTCGTAGCTCTCACAGCCTGAACTTCGTAACGCTTCAAGCCAAAAGCGACACCTAAAAACACGGCTATTCTACCCTAACAATTGAAAATTGGAATGCTTTGTCTGGAATGGACATGTTCGTTTATTGCCATTAACCAATCTTTTTTTGTGTGTGTATCTGCAATTGATATGTAATGTTATCCCCACTTCTGCCACTAGCCCAACGGAAAATTTATATTTCTCTTATTTCACCGTCCAGTATCATACGGCCTCGAAAAGGGAACCGCCACCAGCATCTTTTGCTTTTGGATGGGAGTAGGTTATATAATTCCCGACGAGGTGATTACGTGCTGCTTTATTGGATGTCGAGTTACGCCAGCTGTGCGTGTAGATAGGTAGTCTATTAGCTCTGGTATAGATATGTAGCCGGTATTGTTTTCGTCTGGATGCGCGCATGTGTGCACCGACAGAGTGCGAACTACTTTACGGGGCGATGTTTTATTAACACAGAAATATGTCCATGCACACATGTGTAGTGCCTCAGATAAAGAACCACAGTGGGTACTGTTTTCGTCTGAAGTGGATGATATGCTTTCCGACGGAGCCCATCTCGCCTATCTGTGCTCCCATATGCAGGCTTGACGTAAGGTCTATGCAGATATTGCTTCGTCCTCCGATTCCCTGAATCGTGGCGTTGCAGAGTTGGGTGGGAAGGGGGGGGGGGGGGGGGGCATGATAAAATGCACTTTTTCCTTCCTCGCTTTATCAAGGCCGTCATTTCTAAACGCATCGAAGAATTCGATTATATGTGAATTGCGCGGCAGCCTTATAAATGAACCCCACTTGATAAATAGCATATACTTTCGCACGATCGGTGTGCCGCGAATACACGAGCTTCTCCAATGCTTGCTAGCAAACTAGCCGTGGGGTTACTGATCTGGCTCGGTACACAATATGTTGTTGCCACAAAACAATGTCTCTTCTGTGCTTCATTGACTATTCTTTTTCTATGTACATTTTCACTTCTAGAGCTAATAGGCGTTGTGGCCCACCTGGTGGCTGTTGCTTAACTAGGTCTTTTCCTATTCCATGTGAATGTCTTTATGTGTACAAATAAATAAATAAATAAATAAATAAATAAATAAATAAATAAATAAATAAAATAGACTCAGTGTTGACCAAATCAGTGGTGAAAATGTTGTGACCTAGATGTATGTAGGAGTAGACAAATACGGAAACGCATACGGAAATATTATAGGGGTACTCGGGTCACATTTCTGTTTTTAATCTTATATGTAGCCGAAGGCTCATTTCCTCGAACACGCCACAAATCAGTAATTATATGGCACCTTTTATGCGACCCGTTCAAAACACGCACCGAGTGCAGGGCGGCATCGGACGTGAAAGAAGGAGAGCGTCACCGAGAGAAGAAATGGCGGTCACGCTATATCATTAACGACTCAAGAGCACACCATTCAACCCGGTGCAGCGGCGTTGAAGGCAATTAACACAACGACCGCGTCGTCAAAAGCTGTCAACTTTTTCTCTTGGAAACGCAGGGGAACCCGCTCTGCCGACACTTCCAGTTGTCTTGGAAGTGTCGGCTCGGCACTCTTGTCTCGTCGAGTGTTTAATGAACTCGGCTTTCGGCAGCACAGCGACTGCAAGCGTCAGTGTAGTATCTGGTGCCACTAGACTGCCAGATTGGGTTTCACTCATGTCCGGAGCCGCGCCGCGCACTTTCGTATTTTTCCTAGCGTCTTCTCCTCATGGCTTTCTCGCCACTTGGCAAAAAAAAAGGAAAAGAAAAGAAAGAAAAACATTTTTACGTTGTGTAGTTCTTTGTGGAAGCAACTCTTAGTCCCCTCATCACTTCAACTTTCGTGCACTACGAAAGAGCCAAATGCTGTAACATACCATACAACTACAAATATAGGCAAGCTACATGTAGAACATGCGAGATGTGACGAGACGGCCAGCACTATGCGCAACGCATCTAAGCGTCAGTTATGCCAGTGTATATGAGACGTGCCACTAAGATGTGCTCTGAGGGCCACGACTCACCCGGAGAGCAGCTGTATTTTTTTCACAAACGAAGGCCGATTGCTTAACGCATATGAAATTTATCTGCCTCTATACTTACATTGCTGGTGCAGCTGCACAAGAAATGTTAGTTGTTCGTAACGAAAGGAAGAAATCTCATTTGGATCACTGTATGGACGGAATTTTTACCGTAATGCATTTGACCAATTTTGTTTAAAAACGCAACAAGAAAGTGCTTTTCAGTATGAAAAAGAAAACAAAACTCGTTGTTAAAATCAAAGTGTCTGTTCTTCCTTTGAGAAAAATTTGCTGCTGGTAAAAGTATAAGTTTTTCGTTTTTTTTTCTTGGCTTTATAACATTTACTTTCCACAGTGTAATGTAAGTCGTTGTTAACTGAAGATTCACAGCGTAATTACTGGGTCGACAGCCACGTGATATAGGCAAATTGCGCCACATACTAAGACAGATATCAGCCCATGGTTGCAAAGTGACATGGTTTGATCAGAATTGTAAACCCTCAGGTTTATTTCAAATTGACCCATCACTTCAATTTAAAATCCCGTCCACATTAAGTGCAACCAGAGCCTTTGAAACGCTGATTCACCGTCTGCGGCTCGGTGCCGCGTACACAAAGCACTTTCTACATAACATTTCAAAAGCTGATAGTGCGGAATGCACTTGTGACCACGTTGATGAAGATGTACAGCATCTTCTGCTAGTATGTCCTCGACACGGTACACACAGACAACGCTTAGCACTTGATTTAGTGGCAGTTACTGGCGACCCTTCAAAGATTTCTAGAAGCGAGCAATATTCTCGGCAAGTATTGAGTAGAGCGCTTAAATGCAATAGCACATGTAATCTTTTTCTTTTACCCGACTTTGGCCAATCCAATGCCCGTTTTTTTTCGTAACTTCATAAGAATTTAATCCCTGATTTCTCATGTGCCCTTATTTTAGTCTATAGCTAAGTGACCGGACTTTGTGTTGCTGTGTTTCTGAGTTGGCTTTCAGTTTTAGTGTGGCATTAGCCTACTTACGTGACTGGACTTTGTGTTTCTATGACTTGGAGTGGTCTTTCAGTTATACTGTGACATTAGTGTACTTAGGTTACCGTAATTTGTGTTGTTATGGTTCTGCTATTCTTTTCACGATTTATTCCTTTTTTAAAATTCCTATGTGAAAAGGAGTAGCCAGCATCAATTAAATGCGACATCATCTCATAAATACCATACAATAAAAAAAGAAATAAAAACGAGACAAAAATGTTCTGTCAGTGCTTGCTCAAGCTAAGCTTACTATGTTAGTCTCGTGGAATTGGAAATATACCAGGGATATTAAATCGCGCTTTATTTTTTAATTAAAAAAGCAATCACGCGTAGCAAGAAACGAAATTACTGTTTGAGTGCATTTGATTACAAACAAAAAGACCAGCAGTTTAAAATGTTGAAATCCTCCTCCTCCTCCTCCTCCTCCTCCTCCTCCTCCTCCTCCTCCTCCTCCTCCTCCTCCTCATCATCATCATCATCATCATCATCATCCTCATCATCATCATCATCCTTGAAAGGCCATCATTTGACTTTGAAAAATCAGATGCCGATATTTTAACGGCGCTGAAAGAAAGAGAGGTCATTTCTGAATAATTATTGGATGTCACTGTGAAGCAACATGCCCATGCGGGTTCGACAAAAGAAATAACAAAAACATTTAGGGGCAAATAGTGTCTGTAACTCCAAGTATTGTTTTAGGCGCACGTGTTGCTTGACAGGAAAATAAAGAATAGTTCCCTGTCGCTATGAATGTATTTATTTAATTCATTTTGCAGAAATGTATGCCCATTCTAACAAGCGAAGTTCACAATGTCAGGGAGCCCGCAGCCTTTGAGGCAGCGTTCATGCTAGTGAAACCATTCCTGGAGGAGGAAAATGTCAAAAAGGTAAGCCTTTTCGTTATAGTGAATCAACAGGCGTATAACCATAGAAAAAAAATAATAATCGCCACATTTCACGCGTATGTGAGAATCGCGGATAAGTGGAGCTATCTGATATTTACTGAAACGCATTCAGTTCACTTTTCCATTTTGACGTAGCTCTACGCTTCTCACCTAGTGTACGCTTTGATACAATTTCGTCCGTCTAACTTGTTTCTTCGCACTCGGCTGCTTCTGCAGCCGATTTCAATTTTTTGTTGCCGACAATCTTTTTCACTCCTTTGCAGCGCAATGCACCTCGATCAATGCATGATCCCATTCTGTTCACTTGATTTCTTCTACATTCGGCTGCTTTTGTTGTCAACTTCGTCCTTTCCTGCCTCTTATTCTGCACTTTTATATTCTTACAAAAACTTAAAGCGCTATAAAAACACACGACGTAGAAAAAGAAACACACACCAAACACGCTGAGAGCGCGTGTGGTGTGTGTTCCTTTTACACGTCCTGTGTCCTTATAACGCTCCAAGTTTTTCTTATAATGCATTGCCAACTTGCCCAACTATCCATACATTTACTTGCACATTCGGCCACTTCCCAGTTGCACGGGCCCGTTCGGGGGGATTGTCCGAGAATGTTCAGATAGCCAATGGCACGGGCTCTGGTGCACATGCCTAGGCTTAAGTTGTCTATCCGGGCATACGTATGCATGTATGTAGCCGTTACCCCACCTACGTGGCTCACTGGGTAGTCCATGCATGGTCGAATTGGAGGCGCATCGGGCTGCTGTGCTGAGGCAACAGGGTTCGAAACCAACCATCAGACATCTCTTACACGCCGACACTGGTCACTGTAAATGCGGGACTGGGTAGGTGGTATACCGCTGTCCGAAGAAACTCTATGACGCCTACTTGGAGCACTGGTTATGCATCACTCGGTCCGTGCTGTTCTCCAATAAACATCTTTGCAGCCAACTTGGGTAGCTAGGTATTTACCCCTGGAAATGTGCCATCTCTACAATGACGAAGAAGATCCCTTAAATTTCTCCGATGCTGAGGGAAGTCGAACCCACATCACCAGAGTTTCTCAAGGACAGCAACCCGATGCATCAGCAGGCAGCGCCACAAATGCGCTGGGTGTGTGCCACTTTTCAATGTACGTGTTTCACGTCAACGCTTTAGCGAGCTGCGCCACGAATTGTGCTGGGTACGTGATGCCCTTCAATGAACGTTTCGCCAACTTGATACGTTGAATGTGTGCCAATGAGTGTGCGGCAAGCGAGGGAACACTTTTCAGCGTTAGCAGGCACCGGCGCGCCACGCCTCCCGTCTCAGAGGCCAAGTACGGACTTCTAGGCAGTGCTACTAGATGGCGCAGCATGTCTAAAAGGAAGCGCGAGAGAGGAGCATGGTTTCCGTGCGACGCGTTTCTCGGCGGTCGCACGCACTAGCGCGCCATGCATCTCGGAGGCCAGGCGCAGGCTTCGCGGTGGCGGCGTTAGATGGCGTCGCCACCGCGTGGCTGAGATAACTATTTGGAGATGACAATGAAAGGAAGTGTGATCAAACTAAGTGTGACTCATTATAAAGGGGTTCACAGGAAATGCTTGGGAGTGGTCTTCTTTGCGTTAGCTCGTGGCCGGACCCAGTTATGCAAGGACGTCACCGCCCTTAGCCGGCCATACCAGTTTCACAATGTTTTCTTTTTTTTTGCGTAGTCCTACACAAGGGGCACGCACTGGCTTCGCGCAAAGGTCACCTTTACTCGAAAACAAAAGACAGAAAGAAGAAGGCTTGCCGGAGAGCCGAGATTTGTCAAACCCTAACTGGATATCGCTCTGCAGTCGGGTGTACTAACGCTTTCATAGCACTGATTTACAATAGATGCGAGTTGCGATCCATCCAGACTCCGTTGACTCATTTCTTTCCAGCTGAAGGCGACCTATGACACAAATATCACGGACTATATAAATCTTATAACGAAAAAAAAATTAACCATAAACACAATAAAATCCAAGTTTTCTTCTTTATTTTTTTGCGAGTACCAAAAAAAATATCTTGTTTGATATAGGTAGAACTTCATGAGAGGAAAAGCTAGCATCTATCTGGATGAAGCATACATATGTTGACATCCCGTGCAACCTTAATTAGCGTCGCCTCGGATGGAAGGTGCCAGAACCTGGAAAGAAAACGTTACAGCTTAAGGAAAATTTGTCCTGATCCGGGAATTTAGTCGCTCGCCTTCGTCTTTCCGGTTCAGCCGTTCTACCAGCTGAGCTAAATCGGAAGCTAGCAAATGGTGAGGTATAATGAATTAACCGAGGGCTCGACGACCAGGAACATTCACTGCATAGAAAAACGGCGCTGACGAGGAGCGCGGACCCGGAATGTACTTGGGTCGAGAACACATAACCGAGGGGACACTTTCGCTTCAGAATTCTATGTCGGGGGCCTCTGGGGCTAACTTCCCGCTTGCTCCAACGCAGGCCCGCTTCCACGGGAAGCACTTGGAGAATCTTCAGGACGATATTCCTGCGGGCGCTCTTCCGAAGGAGTTTGGAGGCACGGCTCCCGACACCGACTGGAACGCGTTCTGGAAGAACGTATGTCTGGATATCGAGGTGGACAGACTTTAGCTGGTGCGTCAAGCTCGAGATTGGCACCACGGGTTCTCGGGCTGCGTGCGAAACACTTGGCACCCCCTGGTGGAAGAATATAGGAGTTCACCTTCGTTTTGTGTTAATCGCCAGTTCATACTTTCGAATACGTTTACTCTGCATGGTGTACGTGTGTGTGAGCATATGCGTGTATCTAAAGCGAGCATTGTGCATCTAAACGTGATCAGGCCCATCGCGCCCTACTAACCTTTATAGAACGAACTAACTTAGGTTCACGTTTGTAGCATGAACATTGAACATTCTACTGTGTGTGATCAGTACTGTACCCTAACGCTTCTTCCTTCGAAGATGGGAGGTGGCGAGTTCAACCACCTTGCAGTGTATATTGTGAACCCACTAGCGGTTCACAGCAGCTTTACTTGGCGTCTCATCGTGGAGAACACAATTAGCCGCATAGCGAACTAGCCATGGATGCGGTTGATAATTGTGGAGGCTGTTCGACGCGGCGTCACTTTAATTTTGGCTGCAGAGTTCTACTTTAGTCTTTAGATTTGTCCGGTTGCAGTGTCCTGTTGCTCTCCTTTCCTCTTTCCTTTTTCCTCCCCTCCTTCCTATCTTCTATTTCTGTGTTGCTGTCACCTCCCTTCAGAAGAGTAGGCAGGCGTTGTGCCCCTTGCGGTGGCAGTTGCCAGCCTGCTCCTCGCTTTCCCTTTCCTAATACCTCTGTATATGTGTATATGTGTTCAAAACAAATAATAATAATATGCGACTTTTCTGCCTCTCCTATTTGATTGTCCCGTGATGTTATCAGAGAATCCAAGTTTCCGGCTCATGGCTTGAATCATAAGTAATATGGAGCGTCATAAGGTGAGCGCGAACGGCGTGGTATTGGTTTATGGGTGCAATCCATTCGGAGTTGCCGCAAGACCTGAGGTAAAACAAAGCGTACAATTAGAGCCGAGTATATTCGAATGTGCTGTCTTATCTTGAAAGCTGCATTCTGGCTGCCGGAATGTTTCACATTTAATAAATAAGCAGTAGTACTTGTGTTTACTTAGGCAACTGCATACATGTTTATATTCTGTGGGTTCCTTGTGTTAATGCTGACTGGCGGTCTTAAGGATATATTTGTGCCACATTTGCTTACAAGTCCTGTGATATATATATATATATATATATATATATATATATATATATATATATATATATATATATATATATATATATATATATATATATATATATATATATATATTTTTGCCACGCAATGAGAAGTAGCCGGCACCAATTAAAATGGCCAACCTCCTATATTACATTATATATATATATATATATATATATATATATATATATATATATATATATATATATATATATATATATATATATATATATATATATGTATATATATATATATATATATATATATATGTATATATATATGTCCGACTTATCTATATGTATGAAATGACCGACTTGTCACTTTGTACCGGCACCGCAAAGATGTGACAAGAGAAATCAAGGAAGCATCTGAAATTGCACGAACAAGTGATCTATGCGTCAGCAGTGCGTCTGTGGCATTATCAACTACAGAGCGTGAATTCATGGCATGACGGCATGTGGCGTTTTTGTTAAGCCTTTTATGTCCTTCTTTCCCTTAGCAGAATCAGTTGCGTATATATGCTCCTCTTCCGCAATAAACGTTGTGTTGAAAGTTAGCGCTTGTCCTGTCTAGTCTTTTTCGATCGTCGTTCCCGCGCTATGCTCCTAGTGTAAGTATGTATTACCAACCAGCCCAAGCCTATACTCTTCTGAAGTTCACTCACGCTTGCACGTAGCTGGTTTACACATCGCAAAACGAATACCTGTTCAGAAAATAAAGTGAATTACTTGTGCTTACCTGCTGTCATTAGGAAACCTCAAAAACTTCCCAGAACTGGAATTCCCGGTGTTCGAATACCACAGAGCCACGCAACACATGCGATGCTCCGATTTAGCCATCTTTGTCTAATGCTTGGTTGACCTGTTGGTTGACCTGTTTCCCTGCGTCTTCCGTTCGTTGCACGCTTGATCGAGCTTCTCTGTCTTATGTTTCCATCTTCATACTTGGGACGACAACCGAAGCAGATGACCAAGCGCGATCCGACTTGTGATATCGCGGAGCGAAAGGGAGAGGGTGAGCGGAGGTAAGCTCGACGGACGCACTAATACAACCACTTCCCGCGCTTCGCCCGATTTAAGATTCCCAAAAAGAAAAGTAAAAAAAAAACAAGTCAGGTTGTCTGGCAACCGCTTGGAGCGCACATGTTTCTTTAAACCTAAATTTAAACCTGAACTAGCACTCGCCTTCTGGTGGGGTTGATAAGACCTCATCATTGTGGGCCCTCTACCTGGCACAAGTGCATTATTGAAGTAATCGAATTTCTCAATGTAAACCACGTCAGAAAATTTGTAAAGTACGACTTACACACAGCCTGCAGACGTGACAGCATCGGATTGTAATGCGAATATACAAGAAAACACGATTTCGTTACGCGGAAACTCAAAGGCCCCTTTTCTAGCTGCTGTGTTTCGGGTGAGCACGCCACGAAATATCCTGACCAACCAGAGGCTAAATGTTTCGCTGTAAAACAATTACTTTGTCAACAAACATCCAGCCAAACATGGTAATAACCTCGCCAAAGCGGTTGCGTGCAGCAGTGATCAGCGCGCCGAACTGAAATGGAGCCACGTTGTGTATACAGGGGGGGCCCAATTTACCTGCAGCGGAATGTCACAGGCTTCATTCCCTACGCACTACTGGATCACAAGGCGTCCTTGTGATCGTCTCCGTCTCCGCGCTCGTGTTCTCTGGCGCCGTTCGCAGCGTCAGATTCGGTCGCCCCGTTTGCGAAGATCGGTTTCGCAACAAGCGTCTCCCGTCTGCTCGGCGACTACCGCGACGTGTGATGTAAGCGGACACGCAGTTGGCCGCCGCATCCCTTGTTTCTCTCTTTCCACTACAAAACGGTTGCTACGCGGAACGCCGAGCTGATAGGTTCCTGCAAGAACGGTCAACGTGAGCGGATCCTGTTCCACACTCTTAATCTCGTTCCACGTTGGTTAGTAGCAGATTAGATACTGCGGTTTTAAGTGCCAAAACAAAAGCACGATTTTTATACACGCCGTAGTGGGGGACTCCTCATTAATTTCGCCCACCGGGGGTTCTCTAACGGGCACCCAACGCAGCTTACGCGCACGTTCCTGCATTTCGCCCGCACCGGAAGTCAACCGCCGCGGCTGGGATTTGAACCCGCACCCTCAGGCTTGGCAGCACAGCGCCAAAGTCACTAAAAGCAAGCACGGCGAGCGGGTCCACTTAGCAGTAAGTGGAACATTTTTTCGAGTACGTTCCACTTAGTGAAGTAAATTTGAAACGAGACTGAGAGTGAGTCGTCCGGCTTCGGACACGCGCGTTTTTAGCGCGTTGGAAAAAGGGAACACGCATCGCTTGTAGAGCGCGCAGACAGATACACATAGAGTTGTTTGTATACATTGTACAAACATCCCAACTATTTAGCTTGGCAGACGCGGATGTTGCGGAATCCTGCATATGCGCGTTTTCGAATACTGATGTTGCATAATAGCTGAACACTACGTTGCAAGACGCTTGTACCAATTTATATATATCGCTAACACAGGGGCTATATGAAAATATGTATAGGGCAGACCAGCAGATCAACCGTGGCTATGGAGTCCTGCTAATGGGAAAGAAGTTATTGTTAAGTTAAGAAGTTATTGCTAGGCCGCGGCGGCCAGGAATTATAAAAATAAAAAAATAATAAAGAAAAAAAAGGAAGGCCTTATTCCGTGCTTTGGGTGTACGTTAGAGAAACCGAGGAGGATAAAATTAATTCAGAGCCCTCCCCTATAGAGCGTTGCTCACAGCGCCCACTCTGCAACATCGGGAGCTTAATTAGAACCCGCAATTCCATTCAATTTTTTTTTTTATAGGAACGACCTCGCGGTCTCTTCTTTTCCTATCATATACCGCCAAATGTATTGATACTATCCTCCAATCGCACAAAGGACTGACGGTTGTAATCTACAAGTCTACAGAATTATATAACGCCATGCCGTGAAATTTATCAATGTTAATGAATGGATACAGAGAACCCGAAGTAGATAGCAGCGTCGCTGGCCATGACACAGGCCCCGATAGCGCGAGAACATGTTCTATAACTCACTACAGAAGAATAGCGTATTCGTCGCAAATTTTCGTCGCTACGGGACGCGCGTCGCACTTTTACTCCAACAGTCAAAGCGTGCTCCGCGTTGAGGATGCGTTCGCCGACCCAGTTGCTAAACCACATGTGTCTCAATAAAAGGCCCGTCAAGCGATTTTTAGCAGAAGGCAATCAACCACATGTGCCGTTCGCGGCAGAGGTAACTACGCGCCAGTGAGCGCCCGCATTCTCCGAAAGAAAGAAAGAAAAGAAATTTTTCGTCACGTGTGAAATTGTTTGTGTAAGGTGATGCCGCTGGCCTCGGTTGGAAGCGATGACGTCATGCCCCTATTGCCGCGCTGCTCCCGCTCAAACCACTCTCTCTGCTCGGGTTCCCTTCGCGTAACTTTTCGCTCTTCTCCTGCGACGAGAGGAACGAGGGCTCGCCTGCCAGACACCATTGTTCTGCGAGTAACGGAGCCAGCGAGTGCAAAAGCCATTTATCGTCCCATTTCTCCCCGCAAAGCACGCGAAGAGAGCGCAGGGACAGTTGAGCGGCGCCCGGTTCTAATAACTCGTCACGTGAATCGCCCTTCTCTGTCGATGTTAGCGGCGTCGGCGGCCTTGGACTGTGGCCTTCGGACGGTCTTGGGCACAGGCCCGTTCCAACGTGCGTGAAGTGAAGCATGCAAGCGGCCACGGCGACGCACGGCTTCCGCCTTGCGGCCGATATCGGAAGCTGGCTTTGATTGGTGTTGGGTGTCGCGGGCGCCGCTGGCCGCCGTTTCCAGACGCGATATGTCCGGGGAGAAGATACTGCGCGAGGATCAGCGTCACCGAGCGTGGCTGGGCGAGGATGTACTTGTGGACGGCGTCGCTCAGGACTCCCTCGCCGAGCTGAGAAGGCTCCTGGAAGGTAATGCGTGCTCACTCGATCCTTGCTTGCCTCGGGATTAATTGCGTCGTTGGAAGATGCGAGGGGCCCTGTCACTGTCTCACTCGGTCTCTGATCTGTTCGAAAGTTAGAGCCCCGTCAAAGCCCTGGCACAGAGGGGAATCACGATGGTCCAAGAAATTCCCGGTTTGAGAAACGATCGAGAAAAAAAATTCTCCACGCAAATTAAAGACTATCGGGGGGAGGACTTGTCACGGTGTCACTCGGTCTCAGATCTGTTCGAAAGTTAGAGCCCCGTCAAAGCCCTGGCACAGAGGGGAATCACGGTGATCCAAGAAATTCCGGGTTTAAGGAGCGATCGAGAAAAAGATCTGCACGCAAATTAAAGGCTATTGGTGTGCACGAATATAAAGTGGACGCATCGTTGTGGATGTGGATGCAAGAGTCACGCTTTTCCGAAACCGTGATCAATCATTTTTTTTATAACACTATGTGTTAGCGAAAGAGCTTGTCGATAGATGGTAGAGACTGCTCGGTTCGCTCCAAGTAAGCCCTCACAATGCGAAAGAAAGAAAGAAAGGAGGAAAGAGAAAATGTCATAACGATAAATCTTGGGAAGAAACAACCGAGAATAAGTTAGCACAAAAAAAAAAAAAGATCAGTGAGATAATGAAACACCGCGCGTAGAGAAGTGTCTCTATCTTAGTCAGATTCCTGACATAAGTGTCGCGTGCTTTAGGAACAGTGCTGAGTGTGTGTAAGAGCTCACACCGTAGTGATACTACGGTGTGGGCTCTTGTTGTGACACGCCAGGTCAGTTTAATGATGATGATGACGTATAGTGTTCAATGGCGCAAGGAAAGTTCAGTGACCTGTTATTTACCGAGCAATAGAAAATGAAAAAAATACTGATTGACAGGTGGCTGAGGAGGGGAAATAAATGGTTTGCCGAGAAGAGTGGGCAAGCATTAAAAAATTAGAACAAAAATGCAGCGCAACTCGCACTGTCTTTGATGTGTGAAATGCGCAAGTTGCGTGAGACAGCGAAGCTGTTTTTGATGTGTCATCTTAGAGGTCTGGTTTGTCATTGTCCGCATGAATTGCAAGCGCTTCGGCGTATCTGGTGGAATTGTTTCGCTGTAGCCAAATGATATTCAAACGCTTTGCTACGTTCGAGCTAAGTACATTTACATTCTCCGCTACATGCATCACATGTTCGTGTACGATGCACCGGCTCTACTGAGTGTGTGTAATGCAACGGGATACGTCCAGTACAAAGCGCCTGCGGCTTCCCGATGCCGACCACGATGATACGCTTGCCGACCCCGTACCGCGAGAACTGTAGCGGCTGTTTACAAAACGGACCTTGGACGGCTTCCGGCTTTGCACACTGACGTAACCTTCTAAAGTGAGCGGGCAAACGATAAAATGGCGAGTAGCAGGAGTGCGCTAAAACAGATGCCTGAATATTTTTAAAGCGTTTACCGCGTACATAACCGCAATGTAGTCATATTTCATTTCATTTCATTTATTTAACCTAAGGGCCCAGAATAGGGCATTACATAGGAAGGGGGGGAATAACAACAACAAGAAACTTCAAAAGGGGGGTTTTAAGTATGAAGATCAAAACACAAAATAAAGAACATAACTGTTTTCAGCATTAAGAAGATACAGCGCATCTAGTAGTAGCATGGCGTAATTATTATATAATGCAATAACATAAGATCGAACTACAACACTATTTAGAATAACGCAACAAATACATGATAGTGATCAAAGGTATAGTAGGGTGCTCAAGCAGGGTAACATGGTAGTTTAGAAACCGTAAGTTTAGAATCCATTGAGGGGTATTTTACATGAAAAATTATAACTATCGGTCTTGAGACACTTTGCTCCTTTCTTTTACCCAGAAACGTAAAGGGAGAGTATTCGTACATTAAATCAATTTCAAAATACGCTTTTTGTTCTGGTGCACTAGGCTGATAAGGCAGGTTACTGGAAGCTTCTCGGGGCCGCACGCTCGTAGCTGATATCGCGCGCGCGTCTTGGCTGTAAACAGTGTGAGAAAAAAAAATTCAATTCGTAGAAAAAGCAGCGTCTGTATAGAAGCAAAATGAAGTTAGAGGACTAGCACATAAAAAGAACCCCGTATCAAATGACGTTAACTGGGTCGGAGGAATAAAGAAGTGGTCCTGCTGATAAAACCAGTTCACTTACTGCTGAGTAGCAGCTATAATTTAAGCAATATACATGCAGATCGCGTTTGTGGTTCAGCGCACAACTCTACACAGAGCAAGTCCCGCTATTTTTTTTTCCTGGAATGAGGGGTCCGTTGTTGTGTTTTGCTTTTCGTGGTGCGTGCATCATGCTGTATGGATCGACTAAGAACTGCAGTACGGACCTATTCACACTTACGATACGATGTGCTAGCTTCGCATGCCGTGTCGCCTCAACAGGCGCCGTCGGGAATGTTTACACCGCATTCAGCTAAATCCCGCAAATACTAAAATCCATCATCATCATTATGATCATCAGCTTCGTTGTCGTCGTCTTCATCATCATCATTATCATGTTTATGTCGACTGCAGGACGAAAGCCTCTCACGATGATCTCCTATAACTTCTGTTTTGCGCTAGTTGACTCCAATTATTACGCCTGCGAATTTCCCAATTTCTACGCGCCACTTTCTCTTCCCTTGGCACCTTTTCTTCCACTGTAATAGTGCACCGGTTATCCGCCCTATGCATAGCAAGGTGCCCACTCGAGGCACTTCGCCTGTATTCACAGTTTAATAAGAAAGGCTGCAGTTTCGTCGGAAAAGCGAAGCAGTATTAGTGATAGCGAAGTATAAAACTGTACCAACAAAGATTACTCCACCGAGCGACGCCAGTCTCTTGGTAGAGCGAGGGGATTCGGGCTATGAGGTGTTGTGATAACTGCTTACATAAATAAGGCCGCCACTTCAGTGAACAATTCTTCAAGGCCACGCGAAGTTTCTTCAACCGCAACTGTTACATATATATATATATATATATATATATATATATATATATATATATATATATATATATATATATATATATAGTTCGGAAAGCTGGCCGGGCCCCAGCCCACTACCGGAAGAAAGAAGACTTTCCGCCTGTGACCGTACGCAATCTTTCGGTCTAGAGAGGCTAGCTTGACCGGAAGCACTTAAACGTTTTCACCAAAGATATCAGGAGGACGAAGGCACTTGGCATTGTTTAACACCGATGCCCTCATCGTCAGAAAACATTGTACATCCGGATTGGACACGTACGACCTATTCTTAAAGCTCGAGAGCGACCTGAAGCACTCCCGCCTAAATCTCGACAAACGTGCATCAATCACGGCAAGCGGGCGTCACACACCGCCAAAGTGCATAAATCACCACAATATGCTGTCGTCGTTAAGGCGAATCGCAACAGTCGTAACAACGTTTGCGTTTACATTCAGATGGGTATCATCTGTCCTGTAGCGAGTGTAGCGAGTATATTGTGCGAGTCGCCGAATCGCGCTTCGATAGCTGCGACTCGTACGCAGAACATCCGTTTCTCCAGGAAATGGTCAATCAGAAGTTCATGACCGTCGTCGAGGCTCTACCGTAGCGAGGTTTGGCTCTCCCGGCGTTCTCGTCATGCGCGAATCTTTTTTTTGTTTTGTTTTTTTCCCTCTTTGTTGGGCAGACACGCCGACGCCGCATTCCCTCGTGCACCTGAAGGCCACAGCCAATGTTTTGGCCACAAATACAAAGGCCACTGGCCCGTACTTGACTATCCAGGACGTCAAAATCAAACTGCCGCCCATCGCCGAGATGGCCGGCAGTTTGATTTCTCATAGACAAGCCTCATAGACAAGCCTCATATCTCATAGACAAGCCCAAAGCGGCTTGTATACCAGCCGCCTGCAGAATAAACCCAAACAACGAAGAAACATCTATAGCGGCTTAACATCGAATGCTTTCAAGAAAGACGCATTATAGGCAAGCACCGTGCACATCACTCCAACCGGAAATCTCCAGCACCCAGCCGAAGGAGATGCAAAACGGCGTGTTCGAATTAGCAATTGTAATGACCGACGTAAGATGCACTGCGTACCAGCTAACGCTAGCCACGCTGGTCAACAAAGATACAATTATAAGATGTTGCGGTGTCGGTCATCAGAGGTCTGAAGACTGAACACCGTAGGGCTTAATATCGTAGCTTACACCGTGCGTTTCTAATGTTTTCTTTTCTTCCTTTCTTTGCAACGAACAGCTTGGCTAACGGTAGCAGGGACACCCTATATATGCTACACCGAGTTTAACGTCTTACAATTCCGACTCACGCACGGGAATCCTAACGCATATTTCATATCAGTGTTTTTGATATGATGGAGCGAGTTTACAGTAGTTTACAGTTCAGCAAAAAAAAATTACTAATGTTACGCAGCTATTACAGCTATTACAGCTATTAATTATTAGTTACGCAGCTATTACAGACGCAGCAATTATACACTTTCCTCAAGAGGAAAGTGTATAATAGCTGCGTCTTACCAGTACTCACCTACGGGGCAGAAACCTGGCGGCTTACGAAAAGGGTTCTACTCAAATTGAGGACGACGCAACGAGCTATGGAAAGAAGAATGATAGGTGTAACGTTAAGGGATAAGAAAAGAGCAGATTGGGTGAGGGAACAAACGCGAGTTAATGACATCTTAGTTGAAATCAAGAAAAAGAAATGGGCATGGGCAGGACATGTAATGAGGAGGGAGGATAACCGATGGTCATTAAGGGTTACGGACTGGATCCCAAGGGAAGGGAAGCGCAGCAGGGGGCGGCAGAAAGTTAGGTGGGCGGATGAGATTAAGTAGTTTGCAGGGACGGCATGGCCACAATTACTACATGACCGGGGGTGTTGGAGAAGTATGGGAGAGGCCTTTGCCCTGCAGTGGGCGTAACCAGGCTGATGATGATGATGATGATGATGAAATTACTCTGTCATGATGACGTATTATCTGAAAAAAAGAATGTCATTATGCTTTTTTTTTTACAACGCCACTCTCCATTTACAAAAATAAAGGAGTACAAGTTGTTCCAATTTTCCTTGATGTGGAACTGTGCGTAGGCGCCAGGGTTAAGTACGATGGTGGATGTATGCCTCAGAGACGTGCGCTGAGCTGTCGTTGTACTCGAGATAGCTGATTACGCTTAGTATGCGAGCTGGTTCCTCTCATCTTGTTTGGCCTCTCGTGTTTCATATGTGTAACAACGCAAAAAAAGGAAAGAAAGCCATAAAGAGAAAGAAAGGAAGGAGTACAAGAGAAAAAGAAAAGGAGGGCGGGAAAACATGAAAACCTGTGCGCCGAATTCTTGAAAGCACGAAGGCATCACAAAGGCCGTATATTATCTGCGTGTCGCTAGCGCAACTTCGTCTAAGTGCACCTGAAAGGGCGATTGATAAGCGAGGGCACGTAGAAACCAGCAGCACCGTGTGCACGAGAGACTGAAGAACGTGTTGTCGCAAAACCTTCCGGTCACTGACCTCCACCTAAATAAGGACCATGACCGTGGTACAATCTGTGCTAGCTAGCTCCGGTGAAACAGATATCAGGGCCGGCACGACGTACAGCCGCGGCCACGTCTGTGTAGAGCGCGCGAGCAGACGGCCTTGCTCTGCGGGGCGACACCGTGCGGCAGTCGCGGGATCTGACGCACTGTGCCCAGGAGCATGCGCGGCCTAATAGACATGCAGGTCGGCGCACGCTGCTTTAAATGAGAAATTATGTTGGTAAGCGCACGTGTTTTGCCGGTTGTGCGCATTACCCGAGGGCGCCATCTTACTACGCGCGATGACAAGGGAATTGCGCACGTAAGTGATAGCATGTGCGATTCTGTCAGGGCACTTGATATGAAAAATTATGATTTCACCAATCCCAGATAATGTTATCGGCCAATGAAATGACAACATCGCATGCGTGCTGCCTATATTAGACATTGAAGTGAAACCTTCTCGCAGAATTTATTCGCAATGGCTCCCCGACTCACAGCGGATGAGCGACGCGCAATTGCTATTATGGGGCGCACAATGTCCCAAAGAGCGATATAGAGTCGGGCGCGTGTTATCAGCTGAAACACGTAATCTTTTGGCATGGCGATACCGAGAGCGCCCTGAGGAAGCGTACATATTCGGTTAAACAACTGCCGGTTTCAACGTTGCCACTCGTGCAATACAGTTCTGCACCTACCAATTCCTTTCGGTCAACTCTATTTTCTACAGCGAAGCTGTATATCGCAAGCCAATTCGTCCATCTGTCGGTCGCCTGTACGCCAAATACTCCTCCGGCGCAACCCCATGCGCCTGCAGTGTTTTTTTTTCGCATGCGCGAAAAAAAAACATAGAGATGAAGAGAGGCGCGCAATTAGCCAACACAACTTAGACAGCACAAGACCAAGCTTTTTTACCCCGATCCATGATGTCAAGCTATCTGGCCCGAAATTTTCATTGCCTACTCGGGGACATCCCTATATTAGATTCTATGGCAGTCGGGCCAGTTAACATGATGTCATCGATTGGAGGGAAAAGGCCTAGTGCTTGAAATCTATATATATATACACACACACACACACACACACACACACACACACACACACACACACACACACACACACACACACACACACACACACACACACACATATATATATATATATATATATATATATATATATATATATATGTAAGATAGATAGATAGATAGATAGATAGATAGATAGATAGATAGATAGATAGATAGATAGATAGATAGATAGATAGATAGATAGATAGATAGATAGATAGATAGATAGATAGATAGATAGATAGATAGATAGATAGATAGATAGATAGATAGATAGATAGATAGATAGATGCAGTTATTAAAAATTGTAGACTTATAGAAGATTTCCCGTTCGCACGTCTGCTTTGATACTCCAGATATAGGGCGACAAATGAAATGACGCACGCGCAAATAACCGACGCACAGAACCAACGCAAACACGTCCACGCGCAAAAATGTTGCACAAGCTTTCACCAAGGTTTTCAATGTTACTCAAAATACAGATTCTGTTGCACAACGCACAATCTATACACAGCTCCCTACAAATTGAAATCGTTCCTCGAGGTACCCGTCACGGCAAATGCTTATCGTTGTCTTCAAGGACGTTCAGCGCCAGTTTAGCGTCGACTGAATCAAACCTCTCGTAGCCATTTGGAAACGCGCAGTAAAGTGTTTTCCAGAGTCTGAGGGCGCGCGAAACAATTCACGTGCCGAGATTTCATAACGATATCTTCCGCCAGAGAATACTAAACCGCGAACGTGCAGAGATCACATTGGGTAATGTCAGTATAATGACGTCAGTCGATATCTGCAACGGAAAGACATTTCAAAAAGCAATACTTATGTAAAGTTTAATTAAATTGTGGGGTTGAACGTCGAGCGAAGCTGCGCAGTGGGCTATCGCTACGAGGGCCGCAGCAGCGAAGGGTTCCGCATTAATTTCGACCACACGGGGTTCGTTAGCGTGCGCCTACATCTCAGCACACAAGAGTTTCTGCTTTTCGCCTCCATCAAAATGCACGCGCCGTAGCCGGGAACCGAGCGTGCGACCTTGTGTTCAACGGCAGGACACCACATGGCCGCTGAAACACCCCGGCGGGAGTGCTGACGCAAATGTATTGCGCGAATGATGTATTTACATGTATTAACCCTTTTCTTGGCACAGACATTTGATCAAGAAAATGAAAAGTGCCTGTTTCACCAGCGCTTTCATTTCCAGCTTAGATTAGAACTGGTTTACCCCGATGCGCATACTAAATAGGCCACGGCCAGCTTCCTCGAAACAGCTGCACGTTTGCGCTTGCACCTCTTGTTTTTTTTGCTAGTCCATGCACGCTGCAACCGGGTCTGTAGTGAGCACAAGAAAAACGGTGCGGACGGGAGGAGAGAGGATGCGGGCAGGTGTGCTGGGATCGATTGCGTGTGCCGTCCGCCTCCGAGGCGAAATGCTCCCGCATCTACGCTCCCGATCACGCCCGTGCGTTAGTATACACTGCACGCTGCTTTGCAGAACAGGTGCACTTTAAACATAACTTTATTCTATAAGTTGTATGTTGTGCAAAGTCATGCGTGATGTACTTTGTGTAAGAAACAAACTGCAGTTGTTTAGTTCTCTGTGAGCGGAGATGGACGCGTACGCCTCGGCTGCATGGTGATGGACCGGCGAATAACCGGCCCGCTGCCGGCTTCGCTCTCTTATTTTTTTCATCTTTTTTTGCAGATCTCGCGCAGTCTCAGCAGGTTGGTTGTTCATACGTCGTCCGATCCAAAGCCACATCCTGTCGGAACTTGGCAATAGATTGTGTTCAGTAGTTGTTACATCTCAGGAGCCGTATCGTACCGTATATCTCGAGCAAGTAGGTGAACAACCCTACATGGAAACGAGGAAGCAGTATATATACGAGTGCGTATGACGTGCACCTTTCAATGGCATGGCTAATATCCGCTGGTAAACAGGCGCGTTTCATTTTTTCACACCGGCCATTGTCGTCGCCATCATCTGTCACCATCACTATCATCATCATTCATCACCAAATCCACGTCAGCGATGGTTGGCCTCTGAGTAACAGAAACAGATCTTGAAGGCTTCTTTTTTTTTTTTTGCATGCTACATGCGCCACAAGGGATTGTGGAACCTGAAGAATCTCATTGAATATTATCTGCGTTCTCTCGTCAGCTGGCTCCTTATTTAGCCCGAAAATTTCATAATCTCATCTTTCCAGCTAATTCTCTGCCGTCTTCGACAACGTTTGCCTTTTCCTTGGCACTCGTTCTGTTACTCGTACAAACAAACGGTTATCTACGAGTACTCCATATAAGCGATACGTGGCCTGCACAACTCCACTGTTTGCTCTTATTCTCAGCTAGAATATCACCTACCCGCGTTTGCTCCCTAATCTTCACTGCCATATTCTTATCTCTACGGCTATCATTTTTCGTTAAGTACTTAGTTGAGCGGCCCTTAGCTTCTTCTCGGGTTTCTTCGCTATCCTTCCTGCGAGTACCAGCCCCATACTTTACCGGCAGAATGCAGCGATTGTAAACTTTTACTTTCAAGTATAGGTACTTGACGTTTCTTCTGAACGCTTACGATGTAATTAACAATGCGCCAGCCTTCAGACGGCAAGTACTTTCGATTTTAAAGGGCCCTTCACCAGGTCTCTTCTGAAAATTCGCTTATACATTCGAACTTGTAAAGTGCTTTCTGGGGAGCCTTTTACCGCAAGAAAGTTTCTAATTGGCTCATTATTAGAGCAAACAGGAGAAATTGTCGCGCTGCCGGCAGGCGAGCTTCACTGCCAAGATTCATGCTCTTCCCCTTTGCCTCGACTAGCGTCCGCAGGTCCCATCCCGTCCCTGACTTATATCCCATGCTGGAGCCGTGGAACCACGTCAGGCGGACTTCACCAGCCCCGCCTCCGTTTCTTTTCCTTCTCTTTATTTCCTCTTTCTCTTTCATTTTCTTTCTCTTTCTTTTATTCTTTTTTTTTTCAGCGCGGCGCACTCCCAGTGGTGGTCCTATTTGCTCGTTCTGCAATGGATGATTACCGATGGCACGTGCCGTAATCGGTGACGTTGCAGGCAGCGCGTCTTACGTCAGGTGTTTATGCGTGTGACATCGATTCCTGCTGAAAGCGAGGCTACCTCGAGGCTAAAGGCGCGAGGACTTCTGCTGGGAATTGGAGCTTTTTTTCACGCCGTGGCAGCCGTTTGATACTTTGCAGACGCGATTGCGGGTGCGGGATCTACGCGTCACGTTTGGCTGTTTACAATGCCGTAACCTGGTGATGGGGCCGTTCAATATATATATATGATGCGTAAGCGATGTTGCCAGCTTCGACTCCGTTTCAACTAGAGATGCAAATAACGATCAGGTCACACGAATGAGGAAATCGCACAGAAATACACACAAACTTACCGTCGGCTCAGATAAACAGTCAAGCACATATAACCCAACATTTACGCGGCATAAATGAGTTAAACACGCTCCGTCTTAAAGTCAAGTTGCATAACTACACTGAAGTCAGGGCCGGAGAAGAAAACACGGAATAAGTTCACAGGCAGGCACATGAAGTCAGGAACAAAATCGAACTAGGTCAGGTTCAATAAAAAACATGCAGTGGGCATTAAACTGATGATAAGTACTATACTCAGTATTTTCCCAGAACATCGCTCGCATCCGTAAACACATGGAGCGGGATTAACGCTCGCGTTTGCAATGACTATGCTGGCGTATGGAACCGGGATCTTTTTGAGGCTGCAGGGCCTACGGTCCAATGCCTTCTTTGCCTGATGCATAGCTTGTGTCAGTGGTAATGACACCCTGTGTCACATGTCGCTGCCAATCTGTCAGTGCTAACGTTTCCCTCTTTCTGGCCTCGCACAGATGAGCCCGAGCTCGGGGCCCCGACCGACTCTGCGGACTTGCTTCGCTTCCTGCGACTCCGCAAGTATGACGTCGGCGCCTCGTTGGAAGCGCTGAGAAAGTACTGCGAGATTCGCGCCTCCTCGCCGAACATATTTGAAGGCCTCAAAGATCCCGAGAAGTTGCGCAAGCTGACGAGAGATTACATCACGGTTCTGCCGCGGAGGAACCTCCATGGACGGCCGGTCGTATTCTACAAACTTGGTAAGCGCAGCTGAGCGAATAAGCAACCGACTTTGGTGGGCGTAGACCGGCCACTGAAGGTTACGGCTGGGTGTTCTTCTTCATTTATTTTAACAGAATTGGGTCGTATGCGGTAAAGTGGAAGCTTTGTCATCGTTTGTCTATATATACTGTGAGTGAAAGGATATTTCTTCGTCTCTTTATTATTCTCACCTAACATTCGTGTGCGGTTTCACCAGCCACGTGAGACACAGCTGCTCTCCGGGCTATAGTCGTTCCACTGAGAGCACGGCTATATATACTGATAGAATTGATGCTTGGATGTGTCGCGCAAATGTCTTGTTAAAACACATGTGTTACAACCGCACCCCAACACTTGACTCTCTTAAACTCCATCATAGGTTAATTCAGTCATGAGGAAAGCAAAAGATATAATTCCATTTCTTTCTTCTACAAAATGACAAAAACAATCCATCGAAAGAAAATGTTTGTAAACCTGCAGACAACGTGAAAAACCAGAAGCAGGAATGTTGATAAGATTGCCACGCTTATTTTAGTTAAGTTTTTTCCCGGAAACATTTCTTTTACTTCCAAAAGCGCCGCGGTCTCGAAATACATGTCTCTCCCTAGCGTACTCCCTTAGGTTACTTCGTTACTGCTTTCCATACGCGTGGTGATGAAATGGCACACATCATCTTGCTTATATACTGCACAAGATGGGAAACTACCTCTTGCGCTTGGCTTCTGCATTTGCATACCGCATTTCTGGCCACGCTTCTGCCCATAGCAGCAAACTCATTCTCCTCCCAAAAGACATTGCTTTTATTTGATGAAAACATTGAAGTTGTACAAATTTCCAATTCGAAGCGCATTAATTAATTTGAATAGGTCACATGAATGAGTTTATAATGGGGCGCCTGCAATGTCACGGATTCCCTTGTTTTGCAGTCGTTGTATATAGTTGAGTTCGTTGCGATTAAGTCCATCGCAGCACCCGATTGCTCATCGCCACTATTGCATGGATCGTAGGAAACATACTTTCGAAAACATTGACGGATTCATTCATACAGCCTCACTAAGCAACACTTGGACCTATATAGGCGTCGTATAATGGGAGGCACCGCTTTAATTTTGACGAATTCAGTTGTTTATAGAGTACGTAAATATACCTACTAAAGCGTTTTTCTTTTGCACTTATGCCTTATTCAAGTAAGGTTGGGGATGTCGAAAAACTGTCGAACCTACTGTTCTCGTCGTTAGCGTCGGATTTTTTTTTCGCATTCTAGTACCGTTTCCATTGCAGTGTAAGGAGCTGCGAGTTCTTTTTTGAATATTTAGACTATGATAAATTTTTTAGGAGTTGGTTTGAACAGCACAGCCTTTTCCTTGCAGCATTAATAACGAGAGCATTCGCCCTACTCCAATAAAGCACTTGTTCTAACACGTCGTGAGCTAATAGATCAAGGTGAGCAACCTGCCTGTGACAATGCATTTTAGTTTGTTGATTAACTAACGAAAACTCTTGAACTAAATTTGTTTTGTGTAGGTGATATTGGAATATGCTATGACACCGACATGTTTTCTTTATTTCATTAAGTAACAAGGGGTGTTAAAATACAGGCCTTGATGAGAACTGATGCAAATATAAAAGGCCACATCTGCTTCTTGTGAAGCTTCTTCTATTTTCTTGGAGTTGGGCAGGGGGTGCGGGCTATGGATGCTGATAAATCAAGCCGTTGCGAAAAAAGAATAAACGGACCATAGTGGTATGTAAAACTATAAACTCTTCGTACAAGTCGAAACATTGTCAAGGTACACTGGTCCTGAGACTATAGTGACACATTTACTTATCTATACTTTTTCGGAGAGTGTACAATTTAAAATTATAGCTCAGCCCAAGATGCACTTGCATGATTTGGAACTTACTCAAATGTTATCGTTGATTCTATCTGTTGTGTAAATGTGTACCGAACCTTGTGTAATGAGACTGTAGGCGCGACGCGAATTCTGTAGTACTTTCTGGGAGGCACGCGGGCGCAAGTGATTAGCCTGGAACCTTCGACGAGTCGTGTATAAAAAGCTACGCGCTTGACCTGCACATCAGATTTCGACGATCGCCGGTTGTGCTCGCCCCTATCGTCGTGCTTGATCGTTGCTTGTACTTTCTGGGTACAGGTTCGTCCAAGGAAGACTTACTTTCGTTATCCACAGTTGTCGCTATTGCGTTCTTCCCCGTCACTACAACGTGGCACCACAGTTTTCCAGAAGCAGAAGTTTCAGATTACTGTTTCACAGTAAGGATGAGCGTAGCGCAGTTAATAAAACGAAACAATGGCCTTAGTCTCACAGTGTTATCTATTTCAAGATCCATTGTTCTCTGCTTGAACGAGAGTCACCGAGCGTGGCGACTTAGCGGCTATAGTGTTGAGCTGCTAAGCACGAGGTCGCGGGATCCAATCGCGGCCGCGGCGGGCGCATTTCGATGGGGGTGAAATGCAAAAACGCCCGTGTCCCATGAATTGGGGGCGCGTTAAAGACCCCAGGTGGTCAAAATTAACCCGGGGTCCCCCACTACGTCGTGACTCATAATCAGGTCGTGGTTTTGGCACGTAAAACCTCAGAATTTATTTATTTGGCTTAACGAGAGAACGCAGTATCGCGATGAAAGAGATTGCCGTTGTCAGTACATTTGATATCATGCGTGAGCGTGATTTTCCCAGAAAATAGCGCTGCTTTTCCAGAACAGAGTGTCGATATCTCAGCAGATCCTGGAGAGAGAGAGAGAGAGAGAGAGAGAGAGAGAGAGAGAGAGAGAGCACAGTTTTCTGCACATTTGAAGGTTCGAACCGAGTCTACACACGGTGGACAAGACCTGTCGACTTGAGGTACATCAACAACGCCTTCGTGGCTTTCTGTGCCATCGACACCTACGGCCATAGTCCAATAATCTTCATTTCCGAAAATGGTCTAGAGTCCGGCTGGTTCAATGCTGTCAGGAGAGCTTCACGCTCGGTGTCGTACTGGGGACAGAGATAATGGAGGCACTCTACAAAAGCACGGAAGTGATAATGCATGCAAGCCGGCCTCCTGTCGTTCCGCTATATCTCGAAATGACGGTTATCGGATGACACGCGTCGGCTGCCTGGCGCACGCGCTTGGTTTTTATCTTCGTGTTCATGATTACCCAGTAGGAGACACCGCAAAATAGCCCTACAAGTGAGAACTATGCCACTGCGTTTGTGCCATATCTTTGCCAGACATTGCGCAGAGCCAACGAGCAGTGGCGTAGCAACAGGGGGGGGGTGCCGTGGGCCCCGGGTGCAAGGGGCCAGTGAGGGGGGGGGGGGTGTCATATACGTCTGAAGACACCCTTCTTTCCGCCGGCTACACCCGGGGAGGGGGGTGACAGAAGACCTATGGGCCCCGGGTGCCAGACGACCTAGCTACGCCACTGCCAACGAGTAGTTTGGAAGGACTATCTGCAATTACATTTCAGCAAAGCGCACGCGTATGGCATGGGAACTGTCTTCTTGCGATTCTCCCTTACTGCGGTTATTTTATGCAGCGAAGTATTTTATTTTGTCTTCACCCTTGCCGAGGGAGGCGCAGTAGTTGACCAAAGATGATTCCCTCGGGAGACGGAAGCACTCGCGCTGCGGTGGAAGGCACGCGAGTTAGAGCTATGACGATGGAGCAGATGGCAAATCTATGCAATCATGTGAGTGCGCTGGCGGGGACGTCAAGCCGGCTGCTGTTGGCAAGGAAATGCGCTCGACGATTCCGCTCTCCCCACTAAAGACACGAAGAAGGGTTGAAATCCGGGCCAGTTGGCACATACTTTAAGGAAAAAACCAGTAAAAAACACGACGGACAAGAGGAGCGGTTCACACCACAACGACTGCTGGTGGTGGACCACAACGACTGGTATAAAGACACGAACACACTCTCTGCAGGCATTCAAAAGTTGTCCCTCCACCTCAGCAGCGATGCACAGCGCCTCGGTAAAGTTCGAAAACTATTACAGCGAAGAAGAGGAATCCTACGACTTCGCGGCTGTCGACATTGCAATTTGTTAACAAGCAATTAAAAATAATTACGCGGTTTTTTAAAAGCTTCCTTTACACGCTCAAGCATTTCTATGCCTATCCAAAGAGATAACCCGTCCGTTTGTCCGTCCGTCCGCCACTTGAGACGATCGCTTTCAAGATAGGACCTGCAGCAGCGAGCGAATTCACCTTCATGCTGCCTCTGCTTTTTGAAGCGGACTCTCCCATACCAAGCTGCGGTGGTGACGCCGCACCCTGCCGCGCCCAACGCCGCATGGAAGATGCCTTACACCGTAGAAGGCTCCGATATCACCGCCGCGGAGTTATCCGACGGCACATGGACGGCGTTCGAGATGCAACGCCGCTACCGACGCCCATCTCCGCCTGAACAACAACCTGCCGGAGCCCAGACGCCGGCCACGACGCTGTCTGCCCCGAATGCGCGGCAACGCGGCCGCCCTCCACCGCCGACCAGAAAGCGCCCGCTTCCCCGCCTGCCCTCGGACGACCTCAAGATAGTCCTTCGCCCGCAGGGCACACTCAACCTCCACACCGTCGGCCCCGCCCGGCTGGCTGTTGCCATTTACGCAGCAGCCAACGTCGACCAACGCCTGGCAGTTACTGCCGACCAGGTTAGAATGCACCCCACTAACAACACAGTGACAGTGAGCACGCCTGACAGTGCTCGTGCAGTGTCATACGCCAAGGTCCGCGCCATCACCATCGACACCACAGAAGTCCCTGTTGCCGCCTACGCCCCAGCCCCAGACAATTCCGTGCGAGGGATTCTGTACCGGGCTTACAGCTATGAAAGCGACGCCGAAATCTTCGCCGAGCTTCGGGCTCGCAATCCCGACATCCCTATCGTTGCTGCGCGGCGTATGGGCCAGACACGACACTTTGTCGTCACGTTTGCCAACACCAAGCTGCCCCGATACATGCGGTATTTGGGCTTCACTTTCGAGGTCTTCCCTTACAAGGGGCGCCCGGAGGCTTGTTTCAACTGTCGCAAGCTAGGTCACAGAACAGATGTGTGCCCACAACCGCGCCAACCCATTTGCCGCCGCTGCGGTGTGGCCCACGAACCTCAACCAGTCGGCCAACCACCCACTTGTCAAGCCACGTGCATCGTATGCAAAGGCCCACATCCCACCGGCAGTAGAAGCTGTAAATACCGTTTCGTGCCAACCAGCCGAGCTAAATCTTCCAAATCCTCCACGGACACTGAAACTGACCCCGGCACCTTGTCACGTGGCCATCAGTCTCGCTCTCGGAGCCGCGACCGCCAACAACGACCCCCAGGAAATGACGCTTTCCCACCACTGCGAAGCAGCGGCTCCAGTCACAACAGCCCTAGCCGCTCCCCATCGCGCTCTCGGGACTCCCGGGCAACCTCCCAGGTCGGGCCGGATACCAAGTCCACCAAACAGGTCGCGTGGAAGAGCCCTCCACCAGCCACAAGCCAACTGCCCGACCCCCAGGTAAGGGAACTGGCAGAAATGGTTAAGCAACTACAGCTACAGTTAGCACAGGCAAATGCTAAAATTCATAGCCTTGAGTCTGCACAGGCGCACCCACAACCGCGGCCGCAGCAGGTGGCTCGCGCTCCCACCTCCGACTCCACCAATGACCCCAACATGGACACCGACCAGCCCAAGTGCAATAAGCGCAAGGCACCTCCCCCCTCCTCTACCTCTGACCTTGACGCAAAATTCGAAACTTTTGACGCCCGCTTATCTAAAATAGAGGACGTCCTAAAACGGCTGACCCCCACTATCGACCAGCTCATTGAAGGCTGCACTAAAATGGCAACCAATATTCAAACCCTAACCGCACGCCTCGACCACCTCGCGGGCCCTCCGCAAACTGACGCCCTCACGACATCAAAGCCCACTCAGTCGCCTGGTGCGCTTCCCTCTACCGAGAGTGCAGCCGCGCGTGCGTCTGCTGGCGGTATTATCAAAACCGACGTAGCGTTTCCGCAGCGTCCCGAACCCTACAGGAAACGCGATGGCTAGCGCGCCCATCACAGTATGGCAGTGGAACTGCAGGGGCTTCAAGGCAAAGCGGAGAGCCTTGGAGTATACCCTGCAGGCCCAGCCATTTACACCCCACATTATAGCCCTCCAGGAAACATACACCGACACAAAACTAGCCAGCTATACTGCTTACAACCAATCGGTGGCGCCGGATCTCCGCCCGAGCACCGCCATCCTTGTACACCGCAACCTCACCGCCAATCAACTCGATCTTGACTACCCCGAAGTCCCACACACTTTCGTGCAGGTCCTTCCAAACAGCCGAACCGAATCCCCACTCAACATCTTAAACGTGTACAGCCCCCCAAGTGACAAGAGCACTAATGTAGCCACTCTCCTCCGCAAGGCGTGTGCGATCGCGCGGAACGAGATGCTACTTATAGTGGGTGACTTTAACGCACCACACGCCGAGTGGGGCTACCCCAGCAGAGCCTGCGGTCGTAAAGGAGCCAAGGTTTGGGACACTGCCTAGACACTGGCTCTGACGCTCCTCCTCGACCCCGAACGGCCCACCCGTATCGGTAACAGCATCACGAAAGACAGCTGCCCCGACCTCACTTTCGCCCGCAACATCCCAGATGCGCGCTGGGACAATCTCGGTATGAACATAGGTAGCGATCACTATGTTCTCAGCACTACGTTCACAGCCACACACAGCAAGGGCCCTCGCCGCACATTCAAACACACCAACTGGGATGCTTTCCGGTACGTACGAACTCAGCGTCCGCAAAGCCCCATAGACGACCTCGACACATGGACAGATACTCTGCTCCGCGACGCAGCCAACGCCACCTCCACAGTCACGCAGGAGGAGGGTGGCCCCACCCCAGATGCTAAACTCATGCATAAGTGGGAGGCCCAGCGCAGCCTCCACGCTCGCTGGCTCCGACGCAAACACAACCGCCCTCTCAAGCTTCGCCTCGCTCGCCTAGAACGAGAGATCGAAGCCTACTCCACCAAACTTAGTCAGGAACAGTGGTATCAGACTTGCGACCGACTCGATGGGCAGTTGGGATGCAAGAACACATGGTTTCTGCTCAAGCACTTGCTTGATCCGACCCACACCAAGTCAGCATCACAAAAGAATCTCAACCGCGTCATACACGCGTTTCCAGGCACGAACCAGGAACTCCTCGCTACCTTGAAAGACAAATACATAAACACCTCCACCGACATTCCCACCCCCTTAAATTACAAAGGCTCCCAGAACCCAGACATGGACAGAGACATCACGGCGTCGGAAGTCCGCGCCGCTCTCAACCGCATCAAGACCACTGCGGCCGCCGGCGATGACCATATTACCAACAAAATGCTCCGCAACCTGGACGACCAGTCGGTCGCAGCACTTGCGGACCTTTTCAACCACCACTGGCATGAAGGTCGCCTTCCAGACTCCTGGAAGCATGCCAAGGTAATCTTCATACCCAAACCAGGCAAACGACTCGATATGGGCAACCTGCGGCCCATCTCGCTCACGTCTTGCCTGGGGAAGGTTATGGAGCACGTAGTTCTGAACAGACTCCACACTCACGCAGACAAGGAGAATCTCCTCCCCCCCACGATGTTTGGGTTCCGGGCTGGACTCCCTGCCCAAGACATCATGTGGCAGATACAACACGACATACTCGACCCGGGTCCCATCCGGGCGACACGCACCATTCTCGGCCTCGACGTCAGTAAAGCGTTCGACAACGTGTCGCACGCTTCTATACTGACCAACCTCTCACAGATGAATGTAGGCACTCGCACCTACAACTACATTGCCAACTTTCTTTACAACCGCACTGCTGAACTCCACATTGGAGACCTCTGCAGTGACAAAGTCACCATGGGCACCCGGGGAACACCACAGGGAGCTGTTTTGTCCCCGTTCCTATTCAACATTACTATGCGGGGCCTTCCCACACTTCTCGACACCATACCCCACATTAAGCACTCAATATACGCCGACGATATTACCCTCTGGACAAACACTGGCTCGGACGGGGAGATACAAGATTCACTTCAACAGGCAATCGACACCGTCCACACTTACGTACAGGCAAACGGTCTCGTTTGTTCGCCCACCAAGTCTGAACTGTTAGTTATACGAGACAGACGTGTTCGCCGACCCGTCCCCGACCCTCAAGAGCCAATCACGCTTCACATTGCCACCCACTCCATAGACCCCGTACAAACCATCCGCGTGTTAGGCATGCTGGTTCAGAACAACACGCAGAACTCGGAAGCCATCCAACGCCTCCGAACCACAGCCCACCAAATCAACGGCCTAATCCGCCGCATTGCCACTCGCCGCAGGGGAATGCGGGAGACCGACCTCTGCCGCCTCACACAAGCCTACCTCATTAGTAGGATTGTCTACACATACCCTTATTACCACCTCCGCCGCAAAGACGAAGAGGCAGTAAATAGCATCATCCGCTCGGCGTACAAGGCGGCAATGGGACTGCCCCAGTCCGCCAGCATACAGCGTCTCCTTCAGCTTGGAGTATACAACACCCTCACAGAGCTGATAGAGGCACACAAGACTGCACAGGTACACCGTCTTTCTCGCGCCGAACACGGTCGTTACATTCTTAATCGTCTTAATATCAACCCTACAGGTGACATCCACCCCACTGCTCCCCTCCCGACTGGAGTCTTCAGTCGGCTAGTCATCAGACCCATGGCCAAGAACATGCTACCCGGCCGTCACGATAGGCGCCGCCAACTGAAGGCACAAGCCTTAGACGTCACCTACTCCGCCGACGAACATGCCATGTACGTGGACGCGGCGAAATGCGACTGTAACACATACGTAGCCTGCGTAGCGACGCCAACCACCACTCTCATCAGTGCCGCTACAGTGCGCACACACTCCTCCACCGCTGCCGAAGAGGTTGCGATCGCGCTAGCCATCGCGGATCCCCGCACAAGCACGGTTCTCAGTGACTCTAAACAAGCCATCCAAAATTTCTCAAAAAACTCACTCTGTCTCCCCGCCGCACACATCCTCCGCGGTTGCACTCTCGACAGAACTATAAGCTTAGTGTGGGTACCTGCTCACGCGGGGAACTCTGGGAACGAAGGGGTCGACCGTTTAGCCCGAGGCCTAACTAACCGGGCGGCCGGCCCCTCGAACCCACATGCGCTCGCAGAGGCCCCCAAATCCTACGCTGAAATTACAAACTTCTATAAGGAGACGAGACGCGTGTACCCGCCTCCCCACCCCGACCTCGAACGAGCGCAAGCCACCATGCTTCGCAGACTGCAGACCGATTCAATACTCAGTCATTCTAGACTTTATTTAATCACTGGAGGGGATTATGACCCCGTCTGCACTAAGTGCGACCATGGAGTGTTCGCCACTCGGGCACACATTCTCTGGGGATGCGAGGGTAACCCTCCCCCACGATCATTACTGCCAGTTCCCTCCGAAGAGGGTTGGAACCAGCTGCTGACAAGGCAAGACAAGAAAACGCAACTCGCACTCGTTTCGTGGGCCCAAGACGTCGCCCCCACCTGGGAGCCACACTAGGCCTACCTGCCCTAACTTCCTACCCTGCAGTGGCAAAATAAAGTTGTTTCTCTCTCTCTCTCTCATGCTGCCTCTCGCTTCAGCGTGAACTAAGCGGCGAGAGCACAGCGCATACGAAGCTATCAGCACTCGGCGCTCTTTGCACCCATCCCAGATCACTTTCAAGATAGGACCCGCGCGCCCGCCCCCTACGCAGCCGCCGCTGGAGTACGGTTGGTCGTGGTTGATAATGGATCGATGCGGATGGAAAAGGCGCTAAAGACTGATAATGGCATTTTCTACGTTTATTCAGTGCACTCGCCGTATATTGACACCCACTAGGCCAATACACGATTTTGTTCGTTTTTACGTGGCATTCAATGAGACACTAAATATTGCGCATTCAAAGCCGCAAAACGAAATCTCGAGTGTAAAAGCAGGCCTAAAGAAGAAAAGTGGGAGGGTAGGGGGGGAGCGGAGGTCTAGAATCGATTGCTGTTCTGTCTTGTGAGAGCATATTGTTATGATTAGTTGTAGAACAGCCGGTGGCAAAAGTTTTCCCAGTATTCCCACTGCCATCGAATAAATCAATGAATCAACGTGCGGGACACTACAGAAGTTCCCTGATGTACCTGTGCAGGCAGTTGGCAGCCGTCGAAGGTCAGCCACCTGCAGATGACGCAGGCCGTGGTGATGTGCCTCGAGTACGCGTCCAGGCATCCGGCGGCTCAGACGGCGGGCGTTGCTTTAGTCACCGACTTCGAAGGCTGGTCCTTCGGCAAGATGCGATTCTTCGACATTGGTGTCATGAAGGACTACTTGCATTACCTGCAGGTAAGAACCACGGACAATTGTGGTGTTGACTGGGTTTGCATCCTTATTTATTGCTTGCTTATCTTCACTTAAATAATGTTCCGTACAAAAATAAAACCGAATTTCTGATTTTATTATTTCAGAGTGAGGCATAACGCCATGGCATTTGGGGGTTTATATTGATTGATAACCTCCAACCAGATATGCGCATTGAGTTACCTCATGTTTTCCCCGAGACATACTGAACGTGCGACAAAATCTTGCTAGGGAATTATTTTCCTGCGAGTGGCATTTTATAGTAACGTTTATGAGTAGCTGTAAAATTAATGAAAACTTCTGTTTATCATGCGCATTATATAGACGACTCGTTTTCCACGAACCAACGACTGAATACATTTGTAGCGTGGGCAGAGTGCGTGGATATTTCCTCTATTCTTGAGCTATCTTAACGCTAAACCACTATACGCAAAGTCCCTTGACTGATCTGCACTATTCTACTTCATTAAAATTCATATGCCCACCAGTACCAGCGTGTTATTCGAAGATCCTGCATCAAGGTTGACCAGTATTTCTTGCCTCATTTGGCCACCTGCTCCTTTCTGCACTGACAGTTGTCACGCCTTGCAAAGCGAGGCGGCGATGTCATCAACGACATACTTTTTCTTATTGCCTTGTGTTTCTACAGCGGAGCTGTCTTAAGCATAAGGCGAAATCAGCGTATGTGTGCCAACTGCGTTTGAGGCCATATGTGTCAAAGCTGGTGATGGATGTTGGTTTGATGCGTTCCGATCTACGCAAACAACGACAGCGCGGCCGTTGTGCCCTATGCCTTACCAACGACGGGCGAGAGCCTTTCCCTTGAATGTACTGACGAACGTGTCGTACAGACCGGGGACGGGATCGTTGTCGCCACCGTATGCATTCATCCCGGAACATTAAAGAGAGACCTTTAAGGCTTTATGGTCGACACATTTGGGTGAATCCTCCCGGTGGACCCCAAGCCCATCGTCATTGTGGGTGACACTAACGTCAATGTGTCTCGTCCCGACGGAAAGTGGTCCTTGGCGTTTCTCTTCGAAAGGTTCGGCTTTGAATGTTGCACCAAGACCAATGTATCCACAACGCGCCATCGCTCGTGCATAGACCTAATGTTCGCTAAGAACATTTCCAGTGTCGTCACAGAGCCCATGGCCGTCTATCATAGAGACCATAAAGCCATAATTACTGTGGTCGCGAGATAAACGTAAACACAAATAAGCACACCAACGTGCATATTTGTGTTACATTGGTTTGTTGTTTTACTTTCTCTTCTTTATAGTTATATACAGCTCCGCTGGTCGACCACCTTCACAGTGTGGAATGGCTCTGAATTTTTTATACAGCAGTGTGGTGCTTTTTTTTTTTACCGTGTTGTCGTACATTAGGTCATAGAGGCATCAAATGCAGCTGCAGGATATGTATACTTACTTAGAGACAAGAGGCGATAAAGTTGAGGCTAAAAATTGTAGCTTTAAATAAATATTGTCAAATAAACAACGCTGCAAAACATTCCCATTGTGTCACACGCATTATGGGAAGTGTTCTCTGCTCTATTCACAGAGAATGAACGCAAGCATGGTGGCGTGAGCACTGATATAGCTTGACTTGACATTCGGTACACCCGTCGTGCTAAAAATATAATGCTTTTTCCTATGTTTTTTTACAGAATTGCGCTCCCATCTTAGCGAATGAAGCTCACGTGATCCGACAGCCAGCTGCCTTCAGTGTCTTGTTCGCGCTCATGCGGCCTTTCATGAGAGACGAGACCATCAATGCGGTAAATGCTTACGAGTGTCTGCATATCTCTTGCATGTTTTTTTAAGATGAAACGTATTAACGTAAACTACTAAAATAATAGCTTCACTTTGAATGGCAAACTATTTTGCATCCGAGACAGCGTGTGCCGTGTCATTTTTGCGTTGTCTTTGCCAGCATCCGTGTTTAAAATTCGAGGGCAAATCAGCGTACGATTAAATTGTACATGAGATTGGTGACAGTGTCACATGAAAAAATATTACGTATCCAGGTAACGCCCTTCTGTCATGCCTTCAATGCCAGTGAAACTCCATAATCAAAAATGACTCTGCAGTGAGTGGGAGGCGACCGGTTTAAGTTCGGAATGCGTCGAACAAATATGAGGTGCTCTGTTGAAATTTGTTTTAAGTGAAGTGCCACAGACACTCGCAATAGGAACGGTTTTTGTGGTCCTGTAGCAGCGTATCAGTGGCCCAATGGCTATCTTCGAGAAGTGCATTGGAGGTCGTGGGCAGAAGTGTGATGACAGTTGTTCTTTTTCCCGTCATTTCAGATAACGTTTCACGGGAAGCACGTCGATCAACTTTACGCTGACATTTCCCCGAGCATGCTCTTTTCAGAGTACGGAGGCACAGCACCGAGCACAGATTGGGACCTGTTCTGGACAAGCGTATGCCAGGAGCACAGCGAGGGCAAAGCCGGTCGGCAGCTGTAGAAGCCAACTTAGCTTTGTGATCAGATTCTCTGTGCTACAACACGATGTCACAGGAGTGCCAAATGACAACTGTTTCAACCTGTGCGGACATTTGTGGACGTGTTCACCTTCCCTAGAGGGCAATCAGAGAAGGAAAAGGGAGGAAGTTCTACGAGACTCACGTTCACGTTTATACCCTGCTTTGCGGGCAAGAGTAAATAGTGAGGGGATGAGTTCATCATTTTCTGTTTTACCTTAGGACAAGGGACGGACCGAGAGTAGTACCGAAGGGAGGCGGAGAAGGGGGGGGGGATGCGGATTTAACGTGCTGCATGCCCGCTCAAATTCTTTGGCGCGCGGTTTTTTCTGGCCAACAATTACAAAGGCTAAATGTGTCAGAAGTGCCGACACGGCATGTAACAGGGGTGCAAGAGGCCGTTAGAAGGGCCCTGGATCTTGTGGAACTTCTCATGAAAGTGCCCCGATGCTCATAGTCTACTGACGAAGACAAAACGCACTATGCTTTTGACATCTTTATGCAGTTAATTAAGCAGCAAATGAAAAATATACAATGAAACAACAAGTTTTTACGAAGAGATCTGTTTCTTCTAATTACCGCCTTATAAAGGCAATGGCCTCAGCTTACTGGTGAGTGTGTTGTAAGCAGTCTGGCGTTCATCTAAATAATAAATTACTAGCACTTACATTCGGCTTTCTGGCAGTGTAAATCGATATAAACCACGACTTCGCCTGTACTTTTTAAAATTATTATTGCTGTGGTGTAACGAGGACATTTGCTAGATCCAAGACGGTAAGTCGGAACAGGAATAATTTTCAGCTTACCACAAGCGTACCTGAAAACGGTATTATTGCATAAGATGGACCGTATAATGTAATGCAACTTTCCAGTGAAGCTTCAACTTAATGCAACTCACGTGCGGTAGGACAAGAAAGAGGCGAAACGAAGACGCTGAAGGGTACATTTAATTCCGGGGAGCATTCAACGACGTCTGTATGTCATTACGTCTCTGTCTCTCATGAATGCATTTCCCTTTCTCTGACAGTCCGTGTTTCGGTTCGTTCTTAACCAACTGTCTCACAAGTTGCCCACCTGAAAGCTCAGCTGTGATTCACCCCACCTTCCTCTGATCATTCAGCTCTTTTATCCAGCATCTGAAACATTAGTATTTAAAAAGTAGCCATGGCAACAAAATGCGTAAGGGTGCAGGGCTTTAACCCATTATCACTTTCCGCAGTGATAGGTGTGAAACAGGGGCGTAGTCAGGGGGGGGGGGCACTTATGGGGCTTCAGCCCCCCCCTGAATTTTTTTCGTGCTGTGATGCACCGCCGACCAAAACAACCCCTGGTGCGGAAAGTCATTCTAGATTTTGTCTAGAATGTCTATTTCACGCTCGAAAAGGCATTTAAGCGCTCATATTGCGAACTCGGGCTGGATTTCGCGCCAACGCCCACGCACCGGGAGTCGCATAACGCAAGCAGCCTCGTCCTAGCACAAAGTTTCAAGGGCGTTTTGATGGTGATGGGGCTCGTCGCGGCATCTCGTGGAGGCCGCGGAATCTACGGAGCACATGGATTTCAATTCCGAACCCTTATGGGTGAAATTTCTCAAACTTTCGATGCGAAAGGTACATTGACATGTCCAAAGTAGTGCGTTAAATTTTCAATTCCGGAAATTGGTGGGTTTAATTTTCTGATAAACGTTTGACGCCAAAGGCACATTGACTTTCCAAAAGTCGTACATCGGACCATACAACGAGAAAGCCAAATCAACACACTGTCAAACAAGTTGACAAAGCACGCAGTGAAGTCCGATAAGACGAAGCGTTGTTGCGGTTCATTTGTGCCGTCATGCCACAGAAAAAATAGCAAAAATGTTTTCACCTGCGCCAAAGCATCCATTTCAAGACACTAAAGCCAAGCGAAGGTAACTACATTCTTATTTATTTTCTACGCTTTCTGGCTAGCAGACGAGAAAAATAAACAATGGTCGCTCGCCGCCATCACTGTGTGGACTCGACTGATCGCAACGCGTTCGCTTGAGTGCAACCTCTCCGGAAAGTCTTGTCTCGCCGGTGCAGGATACCGAGCAGTATGCTTCTCCGTGAACCAAACGTCTCACGTTTTCTTCGCTATTCTTTCGGTAGCCACATTAGGTGCCCAAAGTAGGCATTCGAGTGTGGCCAACATAACATGCTTTCCTTTGCGTTTTTATATTTCGTTTCCTCCGCCAAACAAAAGAAAAAAGTCATTGTTGCGGCGCAGTGAATTGGCGCATGGTGAAAGTTTGGTTTTGTTACTTCTTCTTTTGCGCAAAGTAATGGGCCACGGGACACTTCATTTTCCGGGTACTCTTACTACATTATTGCGATAGCAATTATATGGACACTTCAGGCTCATTCCTGCCGTCGCCGTCGCCCTCATGTTCCGTATAAAGTCCAAGGGCGATAATATCGTGACAGTGCGCCGCATACTGTATGTGCTAGTGAAAGCGTAGGGGAGAGGGGGGGAGGGGCATGAGTGAGCCGACGATGGTGGCTCAGTCTTGTGTGCGCAAGGGAGGAAAGCGGGAAGGAATCGCGGCGCCTTTCGTCGTGCGCAACACATCGGGTGGAGTGGAGGGAGGGGGGGGGGGTGCGAGCCTTCGGATGCTGTGATCTGATCTGTGAATCTGTGATGCGCAACATGTTTATTTGCCATGCTCGACGCATTATATACAGTGACTTTTTCTTAGATACGTAGATTTATTGGAGACTTATACGCGTTTAAATATCTTTGCGAGGTTTTGTGTATGTGTGCAGTGAACGTTGTATCGAGTGATACTTTTATGCCATTTATCAAGCTGTATTTTCTCAATTGTATATTTCATTGTATCTTCGCATTTCTAATGTACGAGGGCGAGTCAAATGACAGTGAGCCAACCAACCCCGCGCACTAATGGTTCGGTTCATTATGTGCGAGGCATGCGCGTAGCTCACAGGCATCTCTCATGTACAAAAGTGACAAGCAGATGTGAGGATAAATTTTCTCTAATGCTCTCATACACTGGGTTTAACATGGTTGAGTGACATAATGGACGCTATAAAAGTTGAACAGCGTGGTGTCGTGAGGTTTTTGATAGCTGAAGGTGTTTCCCGAAAATAAGTTAGTCGCCGTGTAGCTGCCGTGTACGTTGAACATTGCATCTCATAGGAGAAAATGGTTCAAAGAAGGACGTGAAAGTTTGAAAGATGATCCAAGACCTGGCCAAAGCCACCGTGCAATAACCCGAACGCAATTACAAAGGTTGATGAGCGTATTAGACAATAACGGAGGATAAGCATTGATGAACTGGCAGAGCGTATGAACATCAGTAACGGTTCGGTTCAGACCATAATTTATGAACATCTCGGTTATCAGCTCTTCTGTACGTAATCGATGCCCAACATTTTGAACCACCGCCAGAAGATGGAGAGGTTCGGTGCTGCCTTCACTCATCTGATCTGGTATCGTAATGAGGGTGACGACTTCTTGTCTGTAATTGTCACCGGGGACGAATCACGGTGACACTACTACGAGCCTGAAATACTATGGCAAGGCTTACAGTGGAAACATTCGAATTCATCACCCCCAAAGAAAGCAAAGGCCCTCATTTCCGCTGAAAAAGTGTTGACTTTCTTTTTCAATCGTCAGGGGCCATTGCTCATCGAATTTGCTAAACCTGGAGAGACTATCAATCGTTTCCGATATTGTGAAACGCCTGATCAAAAACAAACGACGTGAAAAATTGACGAATGGGGTCATCTTGCTCCACGACAATGCCCATCCCCACGTCGCTGATGTGGTTAACACAAAACTGGCAAAGTTCAAGTGGGAAACGCTGCAACATCCGCCATACGTCCCAAAGCCTGTGGCCTTGCGACTTCCACATTTTGGGGCAACTGAACAAACAGCTCAAGAGAACGAGATTAATGTCGGACAATGACTTGAAAGAGTCGCTTACGGACTTTTTGAAGCAGCAACCTAAGGAGTTTCATGAGATGGGAATCACGCTACTCGTTAGTCAGTGGGACAAATGTCTAAATGCTCATGGAGACTACTTTAAAATAAAGTACCCCGTTTATCACACATTCGCATTGGCTCAATTTCATTCGACTCGCCATCATATGTATTGCAGAACTCCTGCTTTTTACATGTGCTCTTTCTGGCGACTATAATTTCTGTACAATTACTCACAATACATTACCGTTGACAGCTGCTCTTGCGCAATACTTTGGAACAAAGGACAGCGCCATTACGATTTTTCCCTGGCCATTGCATACGTACAAACATGTAAAAATGGTTCTTGACAAAGTTTCATTAACATATCTCTGCTCAACTTGTTAATTTCGAGGCCTCTGTTTTTCATATCAGCGGTATGCACTGCTTTGTTGGTTGCGAAATGATATACTTGTAAAGTTCGTGTAATATTTTCTTTACTTATTAAATAGACCAAGAGCACAGGAGCATTGATAGCAATTATTTCGGGGACAATTTGTGGGACATACGAGTATATAATTTTATGCAAAAATAGATATTTTACTTGTTTTGACAGTGCGTAGCGTACAATAATTCGTTTACAGCATTTTCACCAATGACAATGGAGTTATTATTCATGCATTTGATCCCTCGACAAATTCTATAAGGGGGAGGCCGAGCTGCAACGTGAGCCTCCCCGAACTAAATTTCTGGCTACGCCACTGGTGTGAAACGAACGTAGTTTTCACAATTTACGAGTGCTTTTGTGTGTGTGTGTCAAATTTCACTTTTCTTGGGAAAATAAAAGCATAGGAGGACACCAGGGCGAGAAAGAAGGTGCCAGGGTGGCTTTCTTTTTGGTCACCTGCCACTTCACCTTATTATTTAAAAGAAGTCTAGTGAATGAACAGAAAAATGTTACAGCTCTATTCCCTACGGATGGGAGAACCAGGGGCGGATAAAGGGTTACATCAAGACGAGCGACCTCAACAACAAGATGGCGACTTCAGGGTTGACGATCAACGGACCGTTGGGATTTCACTATATTCTACTGCACGCCTCACTGGGCGCTCAGTTTTGTCATTTTGTTGGCGCACGAAACTTCTGGATGCGTCACTGTGTAAATGGAGCTTGTCGTGCTGCTTGACGGAATTAAAATCGTCCGAAAAAGCGAAGTGTGGAACGGTCGTCCTAAAATTGCCCGCGGAAAGAAGATGTCAGCTAGTTTTAAAAGTCAAGTGCGTCAACAATCACAAGTAGCCATGTTTATGCCGAAACGGACACCACCTTGGTATGAAGAAGTGTGACGTGCGTGGAATACGATGTTGGGACCGTGTGATGCTCGATCCTTTTTGACCTTGTTTGACGGAAACAAGTCACAATGTCACCTTTGGACGAGTACCTTGCCTTCGTCATGGTCCTCAAGCTGCCAGAGACTAGTGCCTTTGAATCACGTCCTCTCAATGTGACGAAAATCCCTTGGATGGTGAAGACAATTCTCCGTGTTTCGTTTTGACAAGGGGACTTAATCTTCGTCAGCGTCCTGCAGGCAGTCTAAGGCAAGCACCCTTGAGCCAGGCCCCCTTATGTGAAGCTCCCTTGTGTGAAAAAGATGTCTCCTGTTCGCGTTTTGATGAGCACCTTTGTCAGGTCCCCGAACGCTGTCAAAAGAAAGTGCCATTGTGTCACGCCCCCATATGTGACGAAGATCGTGTCACGTTTCCTAATAATGTAGACAAGTCTCCTGGTCACGCTTCATCAAAGGGATCTGTCATCGCTAGGGCCCTTCCTAAGACAAGTCCCACTGTCGAAACGTTGGCTCCAGGCTGAAGCTATTCCCTTTTTTTTGACCACTTTTGATCTATTCAAGCCTTCACCTTTCCGTTAACCTTCATCTTATTTAGATTGATATACTCAGTGCACGTAAAACTGCCATCTGCTTAGGCAGATGGCAATTTTATGTGCACTGCTTTTATCTGCTTACGCTGTAAATCATATAACAAGATCATTCTACATATCGGTGAGCAACCAAATTGCTTAAATGAGACGCCGGAGGGGTTGTGTTCAGTGGCAACAAAGGTTGGTGGAATTCTGGATCGCAACATGTTGCGAGTAGCTAAGGCAGCGGTAATCAACGCGACGCAATTGAAGAGGGAGAACTGAGATGGCTTTGTTACGCGTTGAGGAAAAAATAGGGCTGTTTATTTCATAGTGGCAGTAGAATATCACATCGGCCAAAGGAAAGAAACAAGATACTACTGATGATTTCGATATGCAGGAGACTGAGAAACACACACACACACACACACACACACACACACACACATACATATATATATATATATATATATATATATATATATATATATATATATATATATATATATATATATATATATATATATATATATATATATATATATATATATGTGTGTGTGTGTCCGTGTGTGTGTGCGTGTGTTTCTCAGTCTCCTGCATATCGATATCATCAGTAGTATCTTGTTGCTTTCCTTTGGCCGATGTGATATTCTACTGCCACTATAAAATAAACAGCCCTATCATATATATATATATATATATATATATATATATATATATATATATATATATATATATATATATATATATATATATTGTCACGTGGTAGTGACGGTAAAGAGAGAACACAGTAGCAGTACTGTGAAAGACAAAACTAGCTTTTATTGGGCGAACCTGTGCCCACAAAACAGGCTACACTTAAAGCACAACGATAGCGGCGAACACAGTCGGCGATCGTCGAAAATCTGATCAGCGGGTCAAGCGCGTCGGCTTTTATAGAGCACTCGTTGAATGTTCCAGACTAATCGTTCGGACCCGCGTGCCTTCCATAAAGTTCTACACCATTCGCGTTACGCGATAAAATCAGATAACACAAGGTTCGGCGACAACAGACAGCCGGGTAGAAGCATCGATAACTTTCCAGAAACATCGGATACATTCAGGCGCATCCCTCGCTGTGCGATTACAGTTGTTAAGCGGCGAAACGTGGTCGCCCGATAAAGATAAGTACGAATAAAGATAAGTACGAACGTGCCAGTAGGCGGCGAAGACCAGCTCCCGCTTCTGAAAATGATTTCGGTCATTTAATTTGAGCCCAGTTCGACTATTTTAGTGCCAACGGACTCTTTAAGTTGTGGCGATCCCGTAGACACCCGACTCTTGAAGGTGGGTGGCCTTGTTGCGATATTATCGGCCTTTTCCGTCCAGGCTACGCCGCTGCAACGCAAACCCTTGCCGCGCTTGTGTTAGCGCGGCGAAGTGCTGCTGCGGCGCCAGCTCTTCTCGTCAGTGTCTGCCGTGATGGAATGCGAAGTGGAAGGGGAGCTTCTGACTCCCGAGGAATTTTCCAAGGATCTCGGATGGCAAACAGTTGCTGCCAGGCGCTCCGGAGCCAAATCGGCGCCCGTCGAGCGAGTTGGTGCCATTTCTACCGGCGCTAAGCCAAATGACAACGCGATCGCAAAGGGTCACCGAGACCGCAGCAGCGCTAAAGCCAAAATTATTCGGGGTGGAAGGATGCCTCCGTTGCCCAAAGAAGACGCGAAGATCATCGTCAGGCCGAAGGGAGGTCTGAACATCAGCAAGGTGGGGCCGACAGTTGTGGCCGAGGCCATATGGAACGCAGTCGGTTTCGACCAGGCGAAGCGGGACTCGGACACGATGTGCCCGAATTTCCAACAAAATATCATGGTCATCAGCACCCCCAGCAGAGAAAATGCGACCCTCTACGTCAGGGTCGAGTGCATCGCTGTTGGCGGCCAGCAGCACGAGGTGAATGCGTACGAGGCAGCGCCCAACTCTACGTGCAAAGGCGTCATCCGCGGCATCGCACCGAGTGAAGGCCCGGAGGAGCTAGATCGCAAGATTGTCAACTCGAAGAACCCGCTGGCCTTGGGAGCCAAACGAATCAAGAGCACGGGCACCGTGGTTGTGGTCTTCGACGGCTACAAGGTGCCAAACTACGTGTCGTACGGTGGAACACTTGTCAGGTGTGCATTATATAAGAAGCAAGTGGAGGTGTGCTACGCCTGTGGCCGCCTCGGGCATCGAGCGGACGTCTGCCCCTCGCCGGACGAAACTATGTGCAGGGGATGCGGCATCGCCAACCCGGACGAACAACACAGGTGCGACCCCAAATGCAGGCTGTGCGGAGGCCGACACTTCACCGCTGCCAAGGAATGCAAGCAGAGGTACCAGACGCCGTACCTCGTCAGACGCAGGCGCGGGGACCGATCCCGAGCCAATAGAAGCAAGTCTCCGGCCCTCGCCATGGGCGAGCGACAACTCCCGGCCGCCGCCGGTCGCTCCGCGGCTCGCGGGAGCTCTAGATCCAGGAGCCCCTCTCCGCCTTCCGGACGCCGTTCCAGGTCCAGGGGAAGATCCCGGTCCAGGGGCAGATATATGTCCAGGGGCAGATCCGGAAGCCGCTCCAGGAGCCGCTCTGTCTCGAGGGCCCGGTATGAGTCCAGTGCCGGCCAGCAGAGGAAGAGAAAGTCGACGCTATCGTGGGCAGATATGGTTGCTGGCGGCGCCCACGCGAGATCCTACCGGGGCCCACGCGACCCGCTTCCAGAGCAATCCAGGGACGCCGAGGTAGCGCGCCTTATGAAGGAAAACGCGGACTTAAAAGAAATGATCAGAAAGATGGCTAGTGAAATGGTAGAGATTAAGAAATTGGTAATCAGTCAGAATGCTACATCCAACGCGTCGGCGCCGACCGCCACAGAAGCACCAGTTCCGGCCTGCGACTCGGCCGGCGCCGCCAAGCGTAGGGCAGTTTCCAGTAAGGACGACTCAGACTCGCAAACTTATGAGATCAAAGGCATGCTGGCTACGCTCACTAAGAGTGTGCAGCAGTTACAACAAGGCTTAACACAGGTGCAAGTCGCCCTTGGAGACCCGCGGAGAGGCCTAGGCGCGCTGGCCGATCGCATGGACGCCCTCGAGCGTCTGGTGATCCCGAATAATAATACGTCCGTAACTCCGATGCAGGTTGTTGTTCCGAACGCGTCGGGGACTCAGATCAGGGCTGCGAGCACATCGGCACGTCAGAGTGGGGGGAACTTCTTGCGTGCACCTGTGCTTACAGCGGGTACCCCAGACACTTTATCTAATCATGGATAGTTCCAAAGAGGAGTTCAAAATTTGGCAGTGGAACTGCAGGGGGTACTCCAATAAGAGGGCCCCTTTGCAGCAATATTTAAGATCGCTACCTAACAAACCTCAAGTAATAGCATTACAGGAAACCCTCGTCTCTGCCGCAACCCTCTCTGGTTATCGTGCCGTCTCTGTGCAGGGCGAAGGTCGGGGAGTGTGCACGTTAATTGACAGGAGGCTTACACACTTGTCTCACGACCTGAAGCTGGCGAGTTGCAAGGTCGAATACGTCATGTCGGAGGTTCTGCTCAACACGAGACAACGCAACCAGCGAAGAAACAGCGTGTTTATTCTCAACATCTACAGCAATCCTAGGCACTCGCAACAGCAGTTCAAAACGATACTCAAGAAGTCCGTCGACCTGGCCGGCACCCATCCCTTGGTCGTCGTCGGAGATTTCAACGCACCGTACGGCGTGTGGGGGTACGTCTACGACACGAGCAAGGGCCGGGGTCTGTGGCAGAACGCCAACGAAATGGACCTCACGCTCATCACGGACAAGGCGTTCCCCACCCGAATCGGCAACTCGGTGAGCCGGGACACCACCCCCGATCTGGCGTTCGTGAAGAACGTCGAGGAAGCCGAGTGGAGCAACACCGCAATAAATTTTGGCAGCGACCATTATGTGCTCGAGACCCGCTTCGAAGTCACCCGAAGTAAATCCAGGGAATTCACTGTCACGGACTGGGACCTTTTTCGCAAGCTCCGCGGCAACGACAGCGCACCCGTCCCCAAAGACCTGGAAGATTGGTGCGAGCGAATCAAGAGTGACGCCGAGTCATCCACTAAGAAGATCGTCAGCGACCTGGAGGTAGAAAAGATGGACAGTAGGCTGGCCCATCTGATCGAGGCCAAGCAGGCGCTGCTTCTAAGATGGAAGGGGCAAAGGTTTAACCGAAGATTGAGGAAAAAGATCTCCGAGCTTAACAAGGCCATCGAAGATCACTGTCGGACCCTCGGCAAGCAGCAATGGGACGAGGTCTGTGACTCGATAGACGGGCAGATGCGTAACGGCAAGTCCTGGGGCATGCTTAAACATCTGCTCGACGAGGGCAGCACCAGATCCAGTCAGAGACACACGCTCGCCAGAGCCCTGCACGAAGCTACCACATCCTGTTCCGGGGACGAGCTGGTTGCCAAGCTCACGGAGAAATACCTTCCCATAAAGCGTGGAAACGAGGAAGACCGGTTTCCTGACTACCTCGGCCCAAGCCGTCCGGAATTGGACGAAGACTTTACCGTGGGGGAAATTAGGCAAGCCATTTTCGCGCTCAAGGGGAAGTGTGCGCCAGGTGCCGACAGAATCACCAACAAGATGCTGCGGAACCTTGACGACGGTTCGATCGCATACCTCACCGAGAAGATCAACGAGACCTGGAAAAACGGCAGCGTCCCAGAGCAATGGAAGACCGCCAACGTCGTCCTGATCCCCAAACCCGGCAAGGCTCCGAACGTGGACAACCTCCGACCGATCTCTCTCACCTCCTGCGTTGGGAAAGTGGCGGAGCATGTCGTCCTCAACAGACTAAACAGATATCTCGAAGAGAACAACATCTATACTCACAACATGATTGGCTTTCGTGCCGGCCTCTCGTCGCAGGACGCCATGAAGATGATCAAACATCAAATCATCGACGGCAGTACCAGAGACACCAGGGCCCTGCTCGGACTCGACCTCGAGAAAGCCTTTGACAACGTTCTCCACGAATACATTCTGGCCTCCGTGGCAGACCTCGAGCTGGGCCCCAGACTATATAACTATGTCCGTTCGTTCCTGACGGGGAGGAAAGCGAAGCTGCGGATCGGCGACTTTGTCTCCGACGAGTTGCTCCTGGGCCCACGGGGCACGCCGCAAGGCTCGGTCATTTCTCCTGCACTCTTCAACATCTGCATGATCGGCCTCTCGAGGAATCTGGCCCAAGTTGAAGGTGTCAAACACACCATATATGCAGACGACATCACCATCTGGTGCACCGGCGGTAGCGAAGGGCAAGTGGAAAGCGCCATGCAAGAGGCGGTAGACGTCACGGAGCAGTACCTGCTACCCACCGGACTCAGATGCTCCCCGACCAAATCTGAGCTTCTCCTTTATAGAAAAGAAAAAGGGCGCAGACCCAAGGGCTGGAAACCGGTCTCGGAAAGTGACATTCACCTGTTCACTCGGAGCGGTGACCCGATACCCCGGGTCGACACCATCAGAGTCCTGGGTATGTTTATAGAATCACGCGGCGGCAACGGCACTGCGTTACGCAAGATAATTGCGAAAACCGACAATGCTTTTCGCCTTGTCCGAAGGGTCACGAACAGACATCGTGGCCTCAAGGAGGACAACCTGCTTCGGCTCATCAACGCCTTTGTGCTGTGTCACTTTACCTACACGGTGGCCATGCACAACTGGCTCAGAGCCGAGCGGGAAAAGCTTAATGCCCTCATTAGAAAATTCTTCAAGAGAGCCCTCGGGCTGCCCGTCCGAACGCATACAGAGGACCTCCTTCGGCTCGGCATACACAACACCATGGAGGAGATAGCCGAGGCTCAGGAACGGGCCCAGCTAACTCGGCTGTCCACCACGCCGGCCGGCAGGCGTATCCTCGAGGAGCTCGGACTGGCACCAACCAAGAACTTGGCTGAAGACACCCAAATCCCCAGAGAAATAGGGGAGAAGATCGTGGTCGCCCCTTTGCCCCGCAACGTTCATCCCGTTCACAACGCAGGTCGTCGCAAGGCAAGAGCATTGAATATGCTAAAGCAAGTAAACAGGGACAAAATCGCAGCAAGCTTCGTGGACGCAGCTGCTTACCGAGACGGCAAGGCTTTTGCGGTTTCCGTCGTTGACACGCTGGGTAAAGTTATCAACTGTGCTTCCGTCCGGACGACGAACCCAGAGGTGGCCGAGCAAGTGGCCATTGCACTCGCCATGCAAGACGGTCGGAGAGACAGGGTGTATAGCGATTCGAAAGCCGCCATCAGGGCATTCCAGAAAGGCCGGGTCGCCCGGCAGGTAGTTCAAATTCTGAAAGGCGCCAAACACGGCAACACCTCCATGCACTCGATTTTTTGGTTCCCTGCACACGTCGGGGCGATTGAGGGGGTTCCTCTGAACCTCAACGAGTCTGCCCACGAGGCTGCGCGTGGCTTTACCGACCGCGCTGCCCTCGGGTCGGGCGACTCTCTCCCCGGACACCGAGACGCTCCTCTCACACACAACGAAATAACTAAATTCTTCTACTTAGAGAGAAGGGTTTTCCCCCCGCCTCACTCCAAGTTAAGCAGGCCGCAGGCGGTCACACTCAGACTTCTTCAAACGAACTCGTACCCAAATCCGGCGTCCCTTAATAGCATATATCCAGAGATTTATACGAATTGTTCTTGCGTGGCCTGTGGTGAGGTAGCTACGTTGCCTCATATGCTCTGGGAGTGCGGGTCGCTGGGCCCGAAGTTCACCAAGGAAGAGTGGGACGCCCTCCTGCGAAGTCCCGTCTTTGAGGATCAAATCCTGGCCGTCCAGCGCGCCCGCGATCGGGCCGGCAGACTAGATCTGTCAGTCCCATCGTGGGATTAGCCAGGTGCGCGTTTTATCGTGCTTTGCTGGACCAAATAAAAGTTTATTCACTCACTCACTCACTCAATATGAAGTAGAGTAAATGTGTCAAAGAGAGCGGTCTCTTCGGAAATTCGACAGACCTGACAGCAGAAATCGTCCGAAATTTGCTTCAAAGTTCTATTCGCACTGAACTCATAACAGCTGAATCACACATGGGCAAAATTATGCACTGTACGATGACATATTTTACCGCCGTGGTTGAATCGGTGTCGAAGCAGTTTGGCCGTTTCTTTGTCTTTTTGTTTTATCGCATGAGTTTTATATATTTTTTTTTTAAACCAGAGGCATTCCACAGGGGCCTTAAATGTTTTTTTTTTTTTATTTGCGTTATACATCTTGGAGGGAGTAGCTGGACTTGGAATAAGACATAATGGGTAACTATTCCAGTAAATATATATATAAATGAATAAAAAGAAGAAGAGAGTGCGATATAGTCACTTTATGCTCCCGTGTGTGGAATACCGGCACCCGACTTCATGATTATTCCTTTATTTTTGCATTCTCTTAATACCGGCCGCGTTGCCTTAGTGGTCGCGGCGTTCTGCTGCTGAGAAATCAGCACGAGGCTGCGTATTCATCTACCGGCCCCGCTGATGGCTCGTATTTCGATGGTTGCGGAACGCGGAAACGCTTAAAGAAGGGTAGCGCGCTAAAGAAACCCACGGAGTCAAAATGAATACAGGGCTCTCCGCTACGGCGTGTCCTATAACACCTGCTTTCGGAGGTTAAACCTGTTCATTCAGTCTTTTCTCGCTTAATTCTTAATTGGCGTGCACGCTGCAGTTATCGCCACAACCCTCACGGGCCGCTAAGCGTGCTTCACGAGATCAACAGGATAAAATGAAAAGAAATGAATCGATAAGACATGGAGCCACTGGAGGTTCATCGCTCCGCTCGTGCCGCCGTTATCGCCGCCGGCGTCTTAATGAACAACTCATTTGACGCAGATGCACTGCGCCACGGAGAAAAACACGCACTACCACTTGCCTGTCCAGCACATGTAGTAACATTGACCTGTTTACACTGCTGATCGCTACGTGGTAATCGATAAACACAGAAATCACATGCAAATCCGTCCGTCCGTCCGTCCGTCCGTCCAATCGATCGATCGATCAATCAATCAATCAATCAATCAATCAATCAATCAATCAATCAATCAATCAATCAATCAATCAATCATGCTTCACTATTTACAGAGTGTCAAAAGAAGATTTGAAGGCACTGAATACCAAAACGGGCCGGTCGTTGGACTACATACGAAACTTTTCGAAACTTCCCTGGTGACTAAGAGAGGCAGTTGATTCCTTCTTTCGCCGTGTTACTATAGCGCTTTTAAGGGCGGACGCTGCAAGGCAATTTCGCCTTCATGCACGCACGTACGCTCTCCGTTTAGATGAGCGAGACACACAACGCATGCTGCGCTCTCTTACGCGCTCCCTGCTCAAGTTAGCCCACGGCACGAGACAACTCTCCTTTCTGTGAGCGATGGCTAGGAGTCTCATATTTAAAGTTTTTTGAATGGCTGAGAGTGAGGCATACGATGCCCACTGTTACGAAGATACTACTAACCATATCTTGTGTTACGGTTCTATGTTAATTTTACTACGGCTATTGTACCTAAATAAACAGGAGATCTACGGAAAGTGTTGGTAGAAATGAGTAAAGAACAGTGTCAGCTGAAAGGGGACCCTTAAATGCAGGGAGGCATTTTCCTAAGCAATGTGCTGGAGTTTCAGAGTGATCACTCAAATGTTGAAATTAACATGAAGGCCGTTGGGCATTTTGAAATGTCCCTGCATCGTCCACCGCGCCGCCCTTCTGCTGCAACGAGATTGGTTGCTACTAGCTTTAGAATATTGCTACACTTTAGTTAAGGCCATTATCCTTAAAGCAAGAAATGGTTCACAATATTGATCACAAATATTGTTTGGGGACAAGAATAGCCCGAAAGTGTGCAAGTTTTTATTAGAATGCAGTCGTGTGCTTTTTTAAAGCGAATAGCTGTATTTGGCTACCATTTGCATTGTTGGCCATCGGGTATCTCGAAGTGGAAGAGGGCAACGCGCTAGCGATGGATGTCGGAGGAAGAGAGAGCTCTTGTTGACGCCCTTAACGCGCTCACCGATTGGCCCGCGCAAGCGCCTACGTCACGACTGACGTCACTCTCGAAAAAGACACTTAGGTTCACCCTGTTCCTGAAAACTTCGGCACATCGTTCGCAGGTTTCTGCTCATTGTAAATGAGCTGTTAACAATTTACGCTGCCACATGTATCGTGAGCTCATGCGAGTGCAAGAGGGGGACGGGACTTCAATACACAAATTTTTACTATAGCAAGTGCTCTTAGGAGCTGGTGCTGTTAAATATGGATGACTGATCAGTATCGTTTGAAATATTCCATAGTTTACCAAACTTCATACGGAAGTCGCGGTATGGGACGCATGTTAATAAAATAAATTATTACTCCAAAGACAATTAAGGGTGCGCAAGTAGCAGTTTTCGAGGTGCGAATCGTATGCGAATCGAATAGTGTTAAAGCGAACCAAATACCAATTGAATATAGTGCTATATGTGACTGCAATATTAAATATATTTCAATAAATTTGTGAATAACGCACAGCCTTCTCGCCATTAATATCAAACAGTTTCAACTTCCAGGTGTTCATTACAGTGGAACGTTTCCGTCATTACACTGCAAATTATGAAGCATGTTTAAATTAAAAGTATGTTTAATGTATATACTAGTAAGTGAGTTCTTGCATACATGCCCGTTTGCCAACATGTATCCTGTTTACAACTTCAGTGACATTGTTGTATTTTGTTTTTGTAAATGCACTATATGTACGATGGCCTCGAGTAAGGTGGCTGGTCGGAAGGCGTACATTCCGTGCCTTTACATTCCCTCTTTTATTTTACGAGCACCTCGCACCTTTCCACAGTGTGCCTGTATTGAGATAAAAATTATGCTGTCGTTTCTACGGCGCTATCTCTCTTATTTTACCTTTGCCCTTAGAATACAGGACATCATTATCTGTGCTAATGAGTTCTGTAATGTTCTGATGGTAGGGGTCTTTTGGTCACTTAAAGAAGCAGCGTTGCTCGTCGCAGTTAAAGCATCACATCTCCATACCGGTTCCTTCTGTCGGGACGTCCCGCCTTTTGAAGAAAAAGAAGAAGCATTTATTCGCTCGCTCGCGGAAGTATACATGGCAAAAAAAAAAATGCAGGAGGAGATCCCAAAGCTCTGGGATTTTGTGCGACCTCCTGTGCAGAGTTAAAAACAAAATGAAAAACAAATCAGGTTGATGCAAATTCAGCAAAGAGGCAAGGTTGTTACTAACATAATAAAGAACTACTAACACAACGAAAAAAGTGAACTGAGACATAATAGAACATAACATAACATGACGTTACACAGAAATAATGATTGAAAATTCATTATTGAATACAAATTGCAGTAAATGACATTGCAGTAAAATTATCACAAGTAGGCCAACAATGAAAATAGATCTCTTTTGAAACCGCCCATGCTCGGACACAGCTTTATGTTAGTTGGAACACAGTTCCAGAAGGACACTGTTGTAAACGTTGAAGTTAATTTTATTATTTTTCTTAATTTTAGGCAATAAGAAATCATTAGCTAATGAGAATCGAGTTGGTTAACAAGTTTTTTTTTTTAATTATTGAGGGGATGTTTGAATGAGGAGAGTTCTGGGCAAGAACACTGCCATGTTTAAGTTACACAGCTTGTGAATTGTGATATGATGCTCCTGCAAAAGGGTGATTGGAAAGTAATAATGCTGATGTCCTGGTTTTGAACGAGTTGTGAAGGAGCTAGGCGCGAGGGATATGTTTTGCTCCATGACTCAATGCAGCAGGTGAAGTGATTGCGAATGAACGCGCGATACAGAGAGAGAAAGGTTTTTGGACAGAAGTTTGGGCGTGCTCTTATATGTGTCCTGTTACCTTACGCTGTGTTTTGCTTTAGATGTGAGGTGTACCTAAGTTTACAGTCAAGGACAACCCCCAAACATCGACATGGAATTATAGCCTTGATAGAGTTATTACCGAGAATTATGGTCGGAATCATTTGGACCATCTTTTGAGTGCAGTGAAATAGTATGAAGACTTCTCACTGGGGCCGATTTCGCAATGTGTTTAACAAGTGAGACAAAATATACCGCAACATATCTCGGTTCCGAAACAAATAAGAAACAGCGGCTCTTGGAACATTGTTCGCTCGCCTATCATAAATGATGAACGATTCTGGTAACAAAAAAATTAATTATGGGGTTTTACGCGCCAAGACCACTTTCTGATTATGAGGCACGCCGGTAGGACTCCGGAAATTTCGACCACCTGGGGTTCTTTAACGTGCACCTAAATCTAAGTACACGGGCATTCTGGTAACCATCGCAGCTTTTGTTGAGTTACAGCTACAAGAGGAGACTAAGCTTCGGCATCATTTATCTACTTCAACGAGGCGTGAATTCTTCCTTGCGGTCGATACGCGAGCGAATGCGAGAGCCACACACTTTTCGCGACGGACAACGCGAAGCCTGACGAACGCCTCCAATGCGATTGCTTCCCTCGTTGGCACTGCTCCAAGTCGTGCTGCTGGTCCTCGAGCTATCTGTACAATGGTTGCCTCGCCACAACCACATGCGGGCTCTCCACGCTTCTACCTTTGTCTCGTATAATGGCTCCTAATAACAGGCACGGCGAGCAAAGTACTAAGGTGCTCTGAACTCAGCTCCGTTAATCTCATGTCAATACGGATAGTCATACCGTAGCACGCCTCCTACTTAAGCTAACACGTGGCTAACGGATGTTCCTCAGGGCAGGAAAAACAAAACACTGAATGTCATTGCTTTCGAGGACGATCATCTAGAAAACGGATCGGTACGATGCCACGATTGAAGAAGTACTGTTTATACATGACGCGCACTATATAACTTTTATGGCGGATTTTCCTAGGTGATTTCTGTCGCGGAGGACTTCGTTTGAGAGTAAGGTCCACCGCCTACTCGCCATAAATAGGTGCCTTTTTGCTGGCCGTTGCTTTTTTTTTTCTTCCACATCGTACAGGAAAACGACTAGCATGATTCTTCGGCCGGATGTTTTCCTGAGCATTTTTCGCAGCATTTGTTTTCTTCTTAGGCGCATGATTGAGCGGCGAAACGGCCTGTCGTGCTTCATGCGAATAGAAAAAAATAAGCAGTCGTTCTTGTTTTGCTGCCTCAGTCATGTATACAAAAACGATATATCGGCAGAGGTCGTGATATACACATTTTCTAGCTGGTGTCTGACGTTTCGTGGTCGGTATTTGTCGTAATAGAGAGAAATATGCCAGTTCTCAGAATAGTCAGGACGTGGCCGTCACAGCGAGATATATATTCTCTTTGCTGGAAAGCACCGTGCCCCAATAGATACGGTGGAGGTCGTCTCTCTTGGGATAGATTGTACATACGTTTTCCTCAAACACCCTCATACGAGCCTGGAGATCTTATCGTCTATATAGTTTCTATCGAGGAATGACAAAGTATCACGTATTTTCCAGTGTGTAATCGTATCGACTAGTATAGATGTCGTGCAAGAGCGAAATGCTGTACCGGGAAGTAAACCTGCTTCGAAAGCGCAAGGGATTTCTCTCAAAGCGCTGCATGAGCTTGTTGAATTATCTGGTCGTAAGCACATCTGATGTTTATCAACCTTTGTTGATTTATTAACACCTAAAATATCTTTGCTGAAGGGGGTTGGGCGAGGAGAGGGGATTATCCGAAAACAGACGCATCGATCCACATAGCAGCGGCTGCTAGCACTGTGCGGACCATGGCCTCCCAGATCGGAGAGTGCACAAACCTCACGCGTCATCTTGAAGGCCATGTGTGGGCTTTCTGGGTTACAGAGGCGCATTATGGGTTCATGTGACACATGTCCTTGCTGCAAAGACTTGCCAATAACGGGCGTTAGATACTAATGAAGTAGGCCATCCGCCTGACGACGATGCGTGTCGGAGGGAGTCATCGGCACAGTGACAACTAATCTCCTTTTGTGATTTTTTTTTCCTTTGGGATTCAGGCTGTCGGTTAAACTAAAAAATAAATCTCCTTTTAGCCACTGCGTCATTCTTGTATTCGTTCAGAACAAATTAAAGAGTGTCGTCATCATCAGCAGCAGCAGCAGCCTATTTTTATGCCCACTGGCAGGACGAAGGCCTCTCCCAGCGACCTCCAATTACCACTGCATGCACTGCACTAGCTGATTCAAACTTGCGCCCGCAGATTTCCTAATTTCATCACCCCACCTAATTTCCTACCATCCTCGACAGCGCTTCCTTTCCCTTGGCACCTATTCTGTAACTCTAATGATCCACCGGTTACCTGCCCTATGCATTACATGGCCTGCCAGCTCTATTTCTTTCTTTTAATCTCAACTGTAATATCGGCTATCCCCGTTTGCTCTCTGATCCACACCGCTCTCTTCCTGTCTCTTAACGTCACGCCAAGCATTTTTCATTCCACAGTTCTTTGTGTGGTTAACTTGTTCTCGAGCTTCTATGTTAACCTCCAAGTTTCTGCCCATATGTTAGTACCGGTAGAATGCCATTATTGTACGTTTTTCTTTTTTCTTATTTTTCAGAAAAAAGTGTTGGATTACAATCCGGGCTGTGAAGGTGTTTGGCCAGCGAAGACCAATGTGGCGCAGTCTTGAACGACTGAGCAATGCACGACACGAAATCATTGACAGCAAGACAGTTAAATGCTTTGTACCAAAACTTGGGCACAAACTGCTCGGTCCTACAAAGCTTGAGCACGACGCCGTTGTGCATATTGACGTTGCTGTTCCCTTCGTCGCTCATCGTATTTGCGCTGCTTTTCAGGCGTCCCATCTATGCGTGGCCTACCCATAGCACTATCACACCACAAATGAAATCACTTGCTGGGTGGGTTCATCTTTTACATATGAAAGTGTAGTGACATCACTCCTTGCTTCGAACACTACAGTTGCCACTTCCGTGCAAATGCAGCTTATGCAACCTTAATCTTTACCAGAAAACCCATCCGCCGTCTAAACAGACACAGCACAATACCCCAACGCACGGGAAGCATATGACATCCGCGCCACAACAGACCCCACTTTGGACAACACTGCGAAAATCACCGTTGCAGTGACGATACGAACCAAAACGACTGAAGTGGCAGAGAAGGAAACTATATAGCCCTAGCCATTGTCTCAACAAGCTCTAGAATCATCTTAAGTGACTCCAAAGCGGCTATAAGCAACTTTGAAAAAGGCCGAATAGCGACACCAGCCATGCGAGTCCTCCAAGGACAGCACTCCCACGGCCAAGGAAGAAGAATAGGATTGGTATGGGTAACGGCACGCGCGGAGAACCCTGGGAACGAAGTGGCACATCAACACGCTCGATGAATCGTCAGCCGAGCGATGAAGTCCTCAGACCCGGAAAACGCAGCGAATGCCTATACACTTAGCAGGACATCACGCAATATTATCGTCTAAACAGACAAACAAAAGCCCCGCCACGCGATTCCCTTGCCAAACCTTAAGAAGTCACATGGCAGCGACTACAAAACAACTCCTACCGAAACCCACATATATATGCAAACATATACCTCGACCAAGTAAGCCCACTCTGTGGATTCTGTGGTGAACAACCAACACTGAATTACATAATATGGGACTGCGAAGAAGACTAGCCTCCTCCTAACCTCACGGCCTCTTCCTCACCTGAAGTGTGAGAGGCGATGCTGCTCATTTCTATCCTATACACCCAACTATAGGGCATATAACGAGCGGAAGATGTCGCCATTAAACATCACTTCACGGCTATCTGGCCCGCTTGAAGAAACCACGCGTAATTACCCCACCGAACGCTGACGAAATAAAGTTTTAGAGCGAAAGCTCCACTACTTCAGGTACAGAGCCAGAAAATGTCTCGTTCCATAAATCTGACCTTCAAGGTCAGCCAAGGTCAAACTGGGACTTAGGTGGCGCTGCGTGCGCCACGTGGGCGCCGATGTCTTGAAAGCGGTCTGCGATGTGTACAAAGTGCGCGGTTGTGCGGGCCTCATGTTCAAAGCGATCTGCGACTGTACAACGTGCGCCGAGTACTAGTAGCTGCCTATGCACTGTGCTTTCGACGCTTAGTTCACGTTGCAGCGATACGCGGCATGAAGGTCAATTCACTCGCTTCTGCTGCCGCGCCGAGCAGCGTCTGTATGTTGCGGTGCAATCGTATACGGTAGTTGCTGACGGCGCCGAGCAGCGTCAGTGTCCTTTCCCATAGCAAGCAAACCCGTGCTGTCGCTCGACAAACTTGGCTTAACCGCGCTCAAGCAGAGCAATTCTTCTATTTTTAAGTACAAGTGTAAAAACCACATGATAGATGATGAGTCGCGCTCGAAAAATAGCGTTCGCCTGCGTATACCTGCCTACCTTACCAGAACGCATGCGGCGAACGTTATTGTTCGAATGCGACTTATCATCTATCACGTGGTTTTGACAGTTGTGCTTTTATTTAGTGAAATGAATACTGGGATGTGTACTGCATGCGTAGTTCCAATGAAGATAGGCACTTTTCGCTTCAATTCGCGAAATGCTTTCACGTCGACTGTTTTGTCGATGGAGACGAAAAAATCCCGGGATACGAGTTAGGTTCGCTGTGAAAAAATGCCCCAACGATTATAAAGCTCCCTAATGCAAAATTTGAGCGCAGCTGTAGAGGAGTTTTCATTTCGCGATATATTGGCCGACGCGGACAATCTGTATCGTGCGGCGCGTTGCAAACGGAGCCAAGTGTGGCGTGACTGCCTCGCTATTCGGGAGATGGGAAGAGGCAGCGCGTGGGTGTAGCGTAAGCGCGATTCACAGCATCCGCCGCAGACATACCTCGGCTCATGCAGCGCTTTGTTTCCTTATATGGTATAGGTGGACGCGCTCGCCGCATGCCTTATCGATGGCATCATCGGTGAACATGACGTGCGCTACTATGGCGCCATCTCGTAGCGATCGTCGCCACACTATGCTTTTCTTCTCACGCTTTCACCATATCCCCCTCCTCCGCTTTCCCTCTCGCACACTTTTCGCTATCACCGTCTTTCATCCCCCGCCGCAATCCGCGTTCGCTCTTTCATCCTTTGCTCTGCTCGTTCGCTCGGTTACGACGAGGGACGCCGACGCTCACGGCAGGAACGGGCGACCAAGAGCTGCGCTCTAAAACAAATATGGCATGTTTATATATTTTTACACTCGTGGATTGAATGTTCCACTCGAGAACTGCAACGGCGTTATCTGCAGCATGTAAGAACATTTTTTTTCTGCATCTATCTTCTACCGCTAGCACCTGTTCATACGTAATCAGGTCAGCTGGAGATATCGGATAGTTTATTTCTATACTCTTAACCTCTTGTCCTTGCTGAATTGCTCTTGGCTCGATTTCAAGATGTCTGCATGAGGCTCAACGACGGTTCTGTAAACGACAAGTATGGGGTTTTAGAAGTACGCAATATCTTTTGAATGCGGCACGTCGTCAGCTGATGTCGCGTTATAGGAAATGTAGGTTGGTAGGCGTACAGTAGGTTATTAAACAGAACGACAGACTCATGATTTACTCGAGAAACACCAACTTAACGAAGTTGTTTCCACACGTTCTACTTTTCCAACTTCTGAACAGGGCGCGTCTTCACTCTGGCGTTTGCCTGGGACTCTTACTCGGTCCTGCATCGACTTTCTCAGAGCTTCTGTACGACATTTATCTTCACTCTACCTTCAATTGCTTCCTTTGTTACTTACGCAAACCCGTTAGTCGCACGTTCTTTCAAACTTCCGATTTTCATTACCTCAAATGTTCGACTCTATGTATTCTCAATCCTATACATGTGTATATTTTCCTGTTTGCTCTTGAGGACAACTAAGGTTTGGCACAGTGAGGATCACGCTACGTCACACTACTTACAGGGAGGCCCGGTTCTCTAGTACTTCACTCGGCAGCTGACCGTGCCTTATCAAGAGCTTTCGAACGAACTAAGAACATTGCTAGTCGATTTAAAAGCGAGACATAGATATATATGCATATACAGCCATGTATATATTCACGGACTTTGAAACACGGTCACCCAGACGCCGGTTGCCAGTGCGCTGCGGTTCTGTGTTCCTCGCTATCAGAGCGCGCTGGCTGCCCGCTGCTGTGTGACGTAAACGGAACGTCGCCTCGATGGGCGCGGCTTTGCGCTCGCTGCGGCTTCCCAGTTTCGGTTTCGCGCGCTCTGACAGCCGAAATCCGTCGTGGCAGAGTTTCGCGGGTAATCGCAGTTTGCCAGATCCAAAACTTGATAAGGCTTATAGGGAGAGCTTGCCTCAGTTTCCCAGTTACGACGAGGCCGCGGAAACTAATAGTCTGGAAGTCAATTATTATATTTTTGTCAATTAGCGACTAATTACTACGTGTCACCTGTCACACCGTGGTCGCCACCACTGACGGAATGTCTCCGAAGGAACCGCCATTTTGTTTCAAAATGGGTATTTTAAATATTACCTATAATGTATTCGTAGAAAATCCCGGTATAGCTATCACCTGGTCACATGCGCAAGCTTCCATGCTTTTGCATCGAATCGTGCTTTCTTTGACTACGCGGAGCTCGCGCTCATGCGGAAATGGCACAACATAATTAGCAGAGGGAGATAATAAATAGAAAAGGAGAAAAACCAAACGAAGTGGAACAATATCAGCAAGAAAAAAAATTTTTTCGCCTGATGTCTCTCCTTGAATCGCAATGCCACAGTTAAGCACTGCTATAATCCCGGAACGCGTCCGTACGTATAAGCAGAGCAGTAGGACACGCACGTTTGGCCCTGCCCACCGGCAAGCCAACCGAACTTACGGCTATCCGTAGTGTCAAGGACACCCGCCCCAAAAGCCCGGCGAAAAGCATATACACTGATGTCAATACACGCAGGGTTACCCTTAAATTGCGCATTTGCGTGTCTGGCTGCAAGCAGCACGGCAGTTACCCGTGTACTCCTCCTTTCTCAGCGTCGGGCGGCTTAATGCACCAACCGGAGATGAAAACCACAATGATACTAATGTTTGCCGCTCTCAGGGCAGCAAGAGGCAATTTACTCACGCACGAGTGAAGCTGCGTCGTGTTCAAGGATGGCGCGTCTCTCAGTGGACACGTGGCAACCGGTTTGCGAGGAGTTAAGAGCAAAACTCAGCCGCACCGTTTGCCCCACCTCTCTGCGTCCACTTCCTCCGCGTATGAGAGAAGGTTGCCGCCCTTTTTGACCGCACAGTGGCGGTGCTTCGGTGCAGTGTTGTGATCGCGCGCTTACTTTACACATCACGAGGCTTCGCTTACAGAAATGACTGGGGTGTATACGAAGAAATCTGTGGAGGACGTGTTCGACACGTCACAAGAAGCGCTTCCGTTCAGACTTCAACAGATCGCCGAAGATGAGCTCGGAGAGACTCCCGCTCGGAGGAAGGAATCTCTTGCGAAGCTTCTTCAGCTTTTATCAGGTGAAATAAGAATCGACATCCCGGATCTGATTGCATTTGTGTGAGGAGCAACGTAGCCTTCTATGGCTTTGAGGAAGGCTCGGATGGTACCGCAAGCAGGAAGTCCGGTTTGGCCATGTGGTATCCTAAATTGCGCAGTTGTCGAATTGTAAAGCAAGGTCAGCGGCGAGCAGTTGCAAGTGATGCACATGCCATCGGGACCCCAATCACGTGCCGCAGGTTTGAGACTTCACAATAAACAGTTTCCCTGCTGTCATGTACCTTGACGAAATAGTCGTTGCTCTTGCTGTAATTAATTTCGCGGTGTTTTTATAGCATGTTGCTTTATATAGAAGAACTCAAGGAATTCAGTGTGATCAAAACGTCGTACTACCATACCAAGTCATGCACTTGCAAAAATCGAGCACGCCAGTGTCGAAGCAGACTCGCCATTTCTGCAGAAAAGCCCGCCGGCGACGAAACACCTTGAGTAAGAATTTAAAAAATTAAGATAGGAAGCAATTATCCGTCTATGGGAGATGCGTAAGTACTTGATGCGTGTACTAAAGATTTTACATATGAAAGTTATGAAAGCTTCTTCAGCTTTTTGTGAAACTTTGTCAGTAGGCGCCACCGGGTATAGAGCATCATTTTGAATCGCAAGAAAGCGCTGGGAATTTTTGTCTTTACCGTAGAATTCTATTGTTCTGTAGATAAGGGATATTCTTGGCGGAAAAAGTATTACTCAGATGCTGTGTCGAGTCGGCATATTCGGCATAACTTTAGGTTATACGTTCTCTGCTTTATGTCGTATTTGCTTTCTGTTATGTACAGAAAAATTCTAAATTTCTCCTTATTCCTTTATTTTCTTTTATATTGAAATAAAATTACCTCCAATTACAGTGTTCCTATCTTATTTCAGTCTGAATTTTTGTAATGGTGCCTCGTAAGGAGTTTTGAGCCACGTGAAGCTACGTATGTAGCTTAGTCAAAAATGACCATCCCGTCTGCACGGGCGAATACAAGTGATTTGATTTGCTTGGTTAATTTTACAGTTAACGCGAGAATGAAGCCGCACATAGACAGACAGCATTGGTGCTGCTATTACTAGTGTGTCTGCACTTGTTCCCGTTTGCTCGCGGTAGTGTTTGAGCACTGACACACCTCACTAATCACGTGTTAATACCCTTAACTTCATTTAGAGCCCATCATGTGCGTGGTTTTCGTATACTCTATGGCAGAGGAAGAGGGCCTGAACACACGGAAGGATGCGCAGTTTCTTCTGAGGTTCCTGCGGGTGCGGAAGTACAACGTGGAGGCGGCCCTGCGCACAGTGAAAAACTATTACAAGATCCGAAACACCAGCGGGCCCGTGTTCCGTGACTTCCTGCCTTCAAAGGTGTCTCCAGCTACGAGAAAGCTCATGATGGTCATGAAAGAGAAGGATGCTCACGGACGACGAATCTTCTTTTTCAAACCCGGTATGGTATCATCATGAAACCCGTGCGGTGGATTTTGCATGTGCAATGCTGACAACAGAAGCGTTTCGCTTTCAACCGACTCTATTAGGAACTGTGTTATCCGCCATGTTTACAAATGGACTTCGACTTTAAGCTGTTCTTCGACACCATGGATGTATGGATGTATGGATGGATGAATGAGGCCATCAAACGTAGGACAGTGCCGCCTCTCCACCGAAATAGACACTGCTTTTAAATAATGCTCTTCCACGATTTGGCGATTTCTTCGATGATGAACTGTCTAGAAAGAAGTCACCAACAGATGCTGCGAATGGCTTCTTAGGAAAGTTTAGTACAGGGATTGTCGAGAAACGTTAGTGAAACGCAGTGGCCACTTGAGCGCAGAGGAGGCACTGCTCCTCACTTTCTGAAGCCTTATACGTAGTGAAGACTGGAGAAATGTTTGATAATGGGGAACACTGCACAGCTTGCTATGGCTCAGGATTGCGAGGGATGAGAAGCTCTTGCGCGCGCTCGGTATTGGCGCTTCACAAACAATTATGGGGATGGTAAAAAAATAACCAGACGCGGTGTAAGAAATTACATAGAGTAACACGTAGCTACGCGTTTGCGTCTGCAGTGGCACGGCTGACTTCCTTGGCGAACAAATTTGCCAATTGCAAGACATTTCCTAACTTCCTTTACACGACGCTCTGTAGTGTTCATTTGTTGGTTCTTGAATCCCTAATCGACTGAGACACCGATCAAGATTTACCAACGGTAATTACAATACGCGCTCCAGTAACCTCGAAGTCAGCTATGTTAGGACACGTCAACATGCCTGATGTAGATGAATGGTGCCAGTGTACCGCACGACCCGACTAAATGACCACGTCAGTTGTCCACTGGCGGAAAACTTAGTCTATATTTTTTTCTGGTTTCTTCGATCCAGATAGATAGTTTCACCACCTTTCGTGGCATGCGCCCGCACTATCATCATTACGTTGACGCATTAAAAAGCAAGCAAGAAAGAAAGTTGAAAGCCGTAGCATCGCTATAGTAGTGTGCGTACTAGAATGTTGCGCTTTTGTTGCCGTGGGTCACCCGGGGCTACCGACCAAAACCCGGCCAAACAGATCGAACTTTTTGCCGTCGCCATCTTGCATTGCTTGCTTGCATTGCATAAGTATTGCACGGATTAAAGTGATGGGTGCAATGCATAAACATAAACAATGCGTTAGATAACAGTTTGTATAGCATGAAAAGAAAGAGGCTGGGACGCATCACATTTAGTTGTACAGCATCTAATTACACGCTTTGCTTCACATATATTCCTATACGTGCGTTGGATCTGCATATTTTTTTTTGTCTTACCCATGCCACTTCCCAGGTATGTGGGTGCTCGAGGAATCATCCTACGTTGATGTTCATCGGGCTATCATGCTGTGCTTGGAGCACCTGGCTAAGGACCCGACGACACAAACGCTAGGCGTGGTGATACTCTTTGACTATGGTGGCTTTACAGCAGAAAAAGTGCTTGCCATCAACGTGGGTTTGATCAGGAGAGGCTTTGAGTACCTGCAGGTATGTGTAGGCCTGACCTTATTGCAGATTGCGTGAATTAGTTTGAATGAATGGAGTGCCGTCCGTGCAGTTGTCTATGTGTCTTCCTTTTGTGTGTGTTTTAACTTGCGGCAAAAAAAAAAGACATGTCTTTCGACATAACTTAAGTAAAACTCTTGCTTGGGCTAGTTGGTTCATGCTTGAATGGGTAAAGGCAAGGCGCAAAAGACAAGGGCTGAAGAAGGACACAAACGACAGGGCCGGCGCCGGTCCTGTCATTTGTGTCCTTCTTCAGTCCTTGTCTTTTGCGCCTTGGCTTTACTCTGTCGACATAACGTCCCCTCGACTCTGGCGTTCGTATTCAACTCAAAGTAAGAGACATCAGTGGTTTTCAGAGTACTTCGCTAACTCGCCGCGGTGTCTTAGAGACATGACACGCTGCTGTTGAAAATGTTGGAGATGTGAACGTCGCCGAGGCGGCCGCATTTCAATGCAAGCGTGAGGCGCACCACCACAACACCGTTCACTGCATACGTTCCCTCACATTGCTCAAGTTGCAAGTGGTGAAGAGTTGCAAGTAGATATGGTGTTAATGTTGTTTTTACTGCTCCCAATAAGCTAGGTAAGATATGCGCTACCGTGCAGGGAAAAAATGAGCAGGTGAAATGGCAAAAAATAAGAGAGATTTCTCCATTGAAGCACATCAAGAACAACATTTTTACTGACTGTCGTACTTCAGCTGCGGCCATTTCTACGTAGGGCAAACGGGGTGGTGTGTCAATCAGAGGCTAATGGAACATAAAAGATCGTTAACCGGTGGATCGCTTTCTAAACTTTCCTTACATTGCCAAGAGTGCCAAGACTGTAACTGCACGCCTGAGTTAAATGAATGCGCGATATTGTACAGGCATAGGAATGAAGATACGCGTCTTATGGTCGAGGCATGGCATATCAATAATGGTGGAAGTGCGTGCTTGAATCAGCGTTCAATTAACTTACACAAGAAAGAGATCAGATGCCTTAACAGTTTTTAGGTATATTTTAAGGCGCAAAATACGTTTCTTGAAAAGGGACAGCAGAAAGGAAGACAGTGAAGCGCCTGATTGACGCTTCACTGTCTTCCTTTCGATCTTTTGTCCCTTTTCAAGAAATATATATTGTGCCACAATGTATACCTAGAAAATCTAAGCACCAACTTGCCCAAGAAGAAGGCCTTGACAGTTGTGTCTCACGTAGATCGGCACGTGTACCCGATTGACACGTGGTGCTATCATTCCAAAGCATGCGCTGATGAGTTTTGTGTCTTCTTTCTTTTTTCGCCTCAGTACTTCCTTCAGTTGATAGTCGGCATTCGTGTTGTCCATGTCTCTTCTCTTGTGTCCGTGTCTGCACGCGTTACCCATTCTTTGCATTATATTGCCCACGTGTAGCTTTTCTACATTGGAAAGTTATTCAGTTTGATTATTCTCGAATTATTAGCTCCGCGTTGGCTCGTTTTGCACTGTCTCATATCGTAAGTAATTGAATTTGGAATATATCAAGAAAAAGTTACATAAACAAAAGTTTTAATGTTATCACTGACTTTGCTTACGTTATTACTTTGGTTTGTTCGTGAAATGAACTTGCTGTCACATTTGCCAACTTTAAACATGACGTATATGTCGCTCTCATTTGTTAAATTTAAACTACAAGGCAAACAAATCCTTAAGCTGTGTCTAACAGACGCGAAACACCGACGGGAGCTTGAATGGGTGGCGTGGGTGGAGGCCGAATGCGTCTCTGGAGCGCGACGTTCTAGTATACTTTCCTCAAGGCAAGTTCGTCGATGCATTTGGTGCGCCACACCTCATTACTATATATACTCCAGTTCCCGTGACCTTGTGAAAAGCGTTAATACGAGATTTCACGTTTCTTTTTTTTTTTCAGGATTGTATGCCAATGCGACTCAAGGCCATGCACAATGTGAAGCAAGGCCTAGCGTTCGACACGTTCTTCGCGCTCATCCGGCCTTTCTTGAAGGCGAAGCTTGCACAAAGGGTGAGAGACTCAATTTACCAGCTACAGCGGGTGGCTTGTCAGTTGCTTGAAAGAATACACACGAAAAGAAAAAAAAAGGAAAGCGATAGAGAGAGAGAGAGAGAGAGAGAGAAAAGAAACCACCGCCTTGCGTAACGGCGAAGAAGACAAAGCATGCTGCAGAATGATCGAAGGCCGCTTGATATCCGTTCTCGATGAAGTAGTGCCAATATCGAGAGAAAAAAGAAAGATGTGGCTAGCATTTGGGTGGGTAAACACTGGGCAAATCTAGCGATGGGTATAGACAGGGAAAGGTGTACGCACCTTTTATCGTAACACATGTTACAGGACTACATTAGTAAAGTTCCACTGATACGGGTAAAGAGCGGTGTTCAACCTCTGACGAAATCACATTGATATGGATACAGACGCGCCGTCACAATATGTGCCATAGTCACTCGGCGTTATTATCCCCGACGCAGTTTATCCTTTACGGAGAAAAGTTCGAGGAGCTCCACAAGGAAATCCCGCCCAAGGTTCTTCCAGAGGAGTACGGTGGTCATGCGCCGCCTGTCGACTTCGATGGTTTCTGGAACGACCTGGAAGGTTATGACGACGAGTACCGGGAGAACAACAGCTACGGCTACACAAAGACTACCAAAGAAGACTTTGTCACGGAGGCTGAGATTGAAAGCCAGTTAACGTTTCTGTAAACATCGTAAAAAGGCGCAAGCCCGTGAAAAAGAAGTAGCAACATTCTTTAGAGAGGGAAAATCGACATCCATCCGGTTTTATACCACGAAGCTAGAAGGGAAACCCGTACGGATTTCCCAGAAAGAAAGCTTCACAGTTGAAAAAAAAATTGTGGGCTCGATCCCAGAGCCAACGCCTTCGCGAGGCGATCGCACTACCATGTGAGCTGACCAGGATGCTGACAGGTTGCAACGCGATGCGGAATCGACCGATAACTCAAGGCACTGGAATACTGAATGTGCGAGATACGTTGTGCGGAAGCCAGCAAGGTGGCCTCGCTCTGAGGTCTGCTATATCTGCTAGCCTCCTGGTTAGGTCAAATGGTAGAGCGACCGGCGCGGAAAGGCGTTGGCCCCGGTTTGGATCCCCGGACTAGAGTGAATATTTCTTCAAACTGCGAAGCTTTCTTTCTGCGAAACCCGTACGGATTTTCTTTGTAGCTTCGTGCTATAGAGTCGGGTTGATGAAACTTTTTTTGTATCGTGAAACTTGGTTCTACAAAGCGTATTTCTACCAGACCTGGTGTGCCAACAATATCATCTGCCTTTTTGAGAAACCGGCATTCACTGCAGTGTAATAGGTGAGCTTCGTGCTTTCGTGTGACAATCGTGCACAGTGCGCAGAAATTACGCCGGCGCATGTCCCGCGCAATGAAAGCAGTGGGCGCCATAGCATTTAGAAAGGCACTCGCATTTCGAAAGGCACTTGCATTCCGACTGCGCTGTCTAAAATCAAGAAGGAGGCCGACAGATGGAGTAGCACACTGTGGTATAGAAGTTATATAGACAGGGATGACGTGCCTCAGAAACGCTGGCCAACGTTTCGATATGTAGACCTATCTTTGTCAAATAGAATCACTAGTCGTTCGAACAACCAGTCGAAAAGTATTGTCACCAAAGTTGTAGCACCTGTTCACAAGACGCTTTTGTCGTACGCTCAGGGGCATCAAGAAGTGCATATGGTGTCGATATCGCATAGTGCAAAAGCACGCATCTGCCGAAATTCCACATTTTGTAGGTTGTAGAAATAATTCTGTAAAAGAACATGCGAAAGCGCTTACAGCACAGATGCAAATGAAGTGGCAGGCGACAATGGGACAACCGACCTCCCATCGTCTCTGAATTACGTTCTCTGGCTTTCCCACAGTCACCCTCATCTGTTCCGACACGTCGAGCAGCGCCTTGCGCGGATTTCCTTTTTTTTTTCAGGACAATGTTCGGTGCTTTGAACTTTTTTACTCTAGCACATTGTAAATAATGCCTGCCGATGACGCTCGACCAATGCTGGCTCGTGTTTGTGTTGAGATTTTGCAATGGCGCTATGTACATGCTCGAGTGTCATCTAGAGCATATGCTAGCAAAGCTGTAACCAACCACTTATAAATATACCAGAAGAGGCTCTGCTTTCGTGTTTTCCCTCTGCTCACTGTATGTCAATGGCAGTTTTGTTGCATTCTATTTTTTAACAAATAACTAGAAGCCTTAACTAAAAGCTTCGGAAGCACCATGGCAGGTGCCAGCACATTGCTACCAACTGTACACAAAACATATATGCATATCGCGCGCTTACATAGTTTACTGCGTACATATTATCGTCATCTACACTCCCTCTCTCTCCTTCCTCTTCTACCTTAACTATACGTAGAATACGTAGTAGGCCAGAAGCAAGGCTCCTCCGGCTGACCTCCCTACTTTTCCCACATTAAAAATATTCTCTCTTTCTCTTCCCCTCGTATACCGAAATTTTGGGTCTTTACCTGTGCCTTAAGACGACGACGACAATGACGAAGTCTCACACTGACAAACTGGCCTTCCGCACGTACATTGGTAATAGTAGAAGCCACGTGAGCAGCACGAATGTTGTTCAAATAGTGTCCATTGCAAACACTCTTCTTTTCAATGCACGGCAGTGTCATATATGACATCTTCATGAAGAAGCTGCAGATCACTGAACTTATGTAACGTTGTTACGCTCCCGAATAAACTAAAAAAAAAGATCTAGGAACAACTCTTAAATGGGCCTCGTGCGACGTGAACGACTTGGCAAATAAAACGATGTTAAACGTTAACAAACGCGTAGTTATGGAGACATAGACTACGTTTACTGCAGCAAATCAGCCTACGATGTAGTGGCAGTTCGACCGGTTCTCGCAAACTGACATTGACTTATATATATATATATATAAGAGAGAGAGATAGAAACGCTGCGAGGTTCACCATGTTTCTGTAGACATGTTACTTTATTTACTACGGGAGGGGGGCAAGCAAACAAGCCCGCGCAAATTTTGTAATACCAAGTGCATGAAATAACTGGAAACACTTTGTATGTGTAGCACACCGGCGTAAGAAGGGAGGGGTGGCGGGGACCATTCGAAGTATATACTCTTACTGTGTAAGCTTACATATTTGTTTTATATAGGGCTCAATATTTGTTCGTGTAGTTCTTACAGAAGCATGTATAACCACATTTTTTTCGCTCAATTAGATAGGGTTCTCGGACTGGCACACCAAAATACTCATTTGCTTTTCGAACATAAAATAAATGGTTCAAAAGTTAATTAACAAAACTTTGTTCGTCATGCACATATCTGGGCAAATTACTTCTTATATAAAGGCTGCCAATCTGGGCACTCGAATAGCAACAATAACGTCTGAACTTTTCTTTTTTAATTTCGGCCAGCAAGAAAATAACACACAGTATGGCTTATCCGCTCTCTTTATAGTCCCTCAAAGGCCATCATAACTTTTAGCTGAAATTTCTACCCCCTCTTGCCCTCGACCGAAATTTCGGATGTACTAATAACCGCAATATTCAGCCAGTTACGTAAACGGCAGGAACTTGATCCCTCCCTCATGCTAGGGTGGCTAGCCACCCTACCTCATGCGTGCCGTAGCGCAAACGGCGGCGTTCTGAATGCACCGACTGGATTTTTTCAGGACAAAGAAAATAAATAAAAAATAATAAAATAAAAGGAAAAGTGGAGGTAACTGTTTCGAACCCAAACGTTCGAAAGCGTTGTGAGTAAAAATTTAACGCGTTTAATTTCCTTCCTGTAGAAAGTAACGATAGCCAGGGGGAGCTGATGGTCGCTCGATGCTCATCGCCCACTAGGATACCTTTGCCAACTCGTTTCCGTGGTGTAGTGCAATCATGATACACCATTTTAACGCCTTCAGTAATTACAGATCCAACATTTACGTGCTCCAGCAATAAAAACAGAACTTCATGTACAACTTTGTCGAACGCTTTATGTAAATCTAGCTGAATCATAGCTACGCGGTCATGCATTGCGTCACAACATTCCAGAATACTTCTTGCTATGTGTATGTTTGTAAAAATTGTTCTACCTTTAATGCCACAGGTTTGATGCGGGCCAACGAGGGACTTAATAACGTTTTGGAGCCTTCTAGCTAACACTTTCATGTATATTTTATAATCTGTATTGGTCAAACTAATGGGACGGTAGGACTCAACTGAAAGTAATTTTGCAGGATCGTCAGTTTTGGGGATCATTACTACGTGCGCAGTCCTGAACGAGAGAGGCGCTTGCTTTTTTTCATAGCATTCAGCGATCACTCGGTGTAAAGCCACTGCCATTTCTGCCTTAAAAAATTTGTATACGGCTGCGCCCAGTCCATCTGGCCCAGGTGACTTGCCATTACCCAAGTCATCGATTGCCGCTTCAATTTCGGCCACGGTAATTTCAGATTCCAGTGATTCTCTAACCGTGTCCTCTAATCTTGGCATAAGAGTTAGAAAGTGGGCTTTGAAGTACTCGGGGTCATAAATTCTTCCTCCAAGAAGTTCGGTATAAAAATCAACAAATGCACGTTTTATTTCTTCGCTTTCTCGTGTAATTTTGTTGTAATAGCGAATTTCATTTATCTCCTTATTTGCAGCATGCTTCTTTTCTTCACTTAGCACACGCTTATTGGGCGTTTCGCCCAGCCACAACTTTTCAGTGCGCGCCCTTATCATTGCGCCGCGGTACTTATCTTCGTCGATCAACTCGAGTTTCGCTTTCACCTCTCGTATTTCTTTTTTAAACGCTCCAGGCACTTCATGTTCTACCCCTAACACAGCGTATGGAAGACGAGAATGGACATCAGACATTGTCATATACAGGCTCACTCAGCAAGACACTATTTTGTTGAGAGCATTATATACACACGCGACTTGTTCAGAGCACTATGTGAACCCCCGGAATGGCTTCCTGTACTAGACCAATTGGCTTCTGTGAAGCCCTTCTAAACACCTTACACTGGCCGAGCTGTGGCTGGTGTTTTTAGAATATGTACATGTCGTGTAATTGATCTTTTTGTTTGCGTTTGTGAAAAGGCAATAAAGAAAAAAAAAAAGTTTCCGTGGTGTAGCGGTTATCACGTGCGCCTCACACGCGCAAGGTCCCCGGTTCGATCCCGGGCGGAAACAATTTTTTTTTCAATCACTTCGCTTTTTTCTTTTCCTTTTTTTTTCATGACTCCGAATGTAGCACGGGAGTAGGAAGTCCTTTTGATGTTCAGGAGTGCTTGAATTGTGAAGGGCACGTCATATTACTTGGGGATTTTAATTGTCTTTGCGGAGGATAAATCTAAGTTGAGCAGTGTTTGCGATAAAAGTGCGTTGCTTTTAAGTTCGACTGTAAGGCAACAAGAGCTTGAAGACATTTGTTATGTGTTGTCAAGAGAAAACCATGCCATGTATATGCACTACCAAGGTCAGTGTCATAGCAGGCTAGACAGAATTTATGCTCTGTTAGCCTTTGTACCTTTTTTTTTTCAAGTTTTCAAGTGTTACATGTTAGTTTTAGCGATCATTGCCTGGTTATGTCAACCCTATTAAAGAAACAAAAACCATCGAAATTCCACTGGGACTTATGGAAGCTAAATGATAAGCTTCTGCACGATGACGTTTTTCAGAAGGCAGTTTAAGAACAGCTCGAAAATTTTCTCAGCATAACTACGTCAGTCTTCATTGCAGAATGGGAACTCTTCAAAAGAGATGTTAAATTCACCACGATTGAAAGAGCATGCGTAGTTTATCACAAAGAAAAAGAGCATGAGAAGGAATTGCACCTTAGGTTAAAATATATGCTCTGCGCAGAAAGCTCTTCGCCTGGTTTCTTTCCGAAAGAAATCAAAGAAGTTAAGTCTGAGCTCAAAGTCATGGATGAAGAAAAGTACAGGGGTGCGATATTAAACGCAAGGGCCGAGAGTTTATAGATGGGAAAGACGCCTACCAAGAGAACAATAAGTGACGAGAAGAAACATGCGGTTTCCGAAGAAATAACAGAAATAAGGGGAAGTTACTAGTGATGCTGGAATGATTGAGCACGCATTTGAGTCTTATTGTGAAAGTTTGGTGGGGAAAAAGACATGTGATATTGAAAGGTTTAGAACTGATTTCTTGCCATTAATGCCAACATTTTTGTTAAGCGCTCGACAGACCAATAAGCCTTTCAGAAGTTGAGGATGCGATCGACGAACTTAGTCCCGGCAAGTCGCCGGGGCATGATGGTCTGGGATGGGCTTTCTATAAGAGATTTAAACGTGGAATAGCTGTAGCATTACACCGCGTGATAAGGGAGATGTACGAGAACAAGGAAGCACCTCCTTTATTTCGGACATCACACGTTATTTTAATTCCTAAAGCGAAAGATCGTGCGCAACTTTTGGCGGTTGAAGCTAACAGACCAATAAGCTTGAAAAATACGGACTATAAAGCTTACACTAATGTACTGGTGCGACGATTGCAGACTGTTATAGAAGAACTAGTGGGCCCCCATGAGACATGCGGTGTCAAAGGCAGATCGATCTTTTCGAATATACATACTGCAAGCACCATACTGCAATGTTGCGATGAAAGGGAGGACAGAGTTGCTATGATACAAATAGACCTTGAAAAGGCTTTTGACAGAATCGTCCATGATGTCATATTTGTTGCCCTTAGAACATGTTAAAGCAGGTGCAGTGATAACAGATGGAGTAAGAATGGTGTACAAAGATTGCACTGCAAAGTTGTAATTAATAGGAAATTAGGCGCCAGTATAAAAGTGGAACCATCAGTAAAACAAGGACGTTGTTTGTCGCTTCTTTTATTTGCTTTGTATTTAGAGCCATTTTGTTTGAAAATAATTAAAAGCCAATCTATTCGTGGGTCTATCTACGCAGGAATTGAGACTAGAGTTATGGCTTATGTAGATGACGTGGTAATTTTCTACCGTGATACAGAAAGCATGAATAAAACTAACAAAGAGGTTGTTACTTTTTGCGCCGCAACTGGAAGTGTTGTCAGCTGGACTAAGTAAGTGCCTATGTTTATGGCACGGCAGCTGGCCACAGACACGGGAGTATTTTTGCAATATGAACTGGAGCGTTACCCCTGAAAAATATCTTGGGGTGCCATTACAACGTTATGGTGACAGTGCCGCGTATTGGATCGAAGAAGTAAAAAGAGTTAAAGACCAGACAGAAAAGTGCGGCGGGCATAATTTTTCGATGTTTTCAAAAGCTAGTTTTTGCAATTTGTTTGTAGCTACAAAGGTGTATTATGTACTACAAGTGTTAGGCATGGCAAGAATTTCGATGCAGAAACTTCACAGAGTGTTTGCGGTACATGTATGGGGATCCACTTGGGATAGAACTAGCCAGTGTAACTTGTTCCATTCGGTGAAGAATGGAGGACTAGGGCTAACGGATTTGTTTTTGAAACAGATTGTTAGTAGGTTCTTTTTCTTAAGGGACCAAAGTGGATATATTTCTATATATTGTATTGTTATTCGAGTGAGATTAATCTCTTCATTGCCTCAGTGGGTTGTCTCATCAACAAATGAACAAACTCTAACACCAATTGGCTTTTTGAAAGAAGTTATGTCCTTTTCTTTACCGAAAGCGCATTTTTCGAATGAATTTTTTACTTCTGTGACGCGTAATAAACTTTATAGTGACCTGGTTGATGTTTTCTTGCCGTATCCTGTGCTGGTTAGATCTTCAGCGAAAACCTTCTTTATTCAATTGCATTCTGTCACTCTCCTTGTGAAGCCATGGCTCCAAAGCAAGGGTTCCTTTGTTCCACGGTCTGTTTACTGCATAATGTGTAAGAAACCTGAAACTATTGAGCCCATCATCTTGTATTTCCATGACTCCGCTTTCTTGTGGGATGTTCTCAAACGGACTCTGAAGAAAGACCTGCCGTTAAGTCCTTTCGGTATTCGATTCTTACCGTGCGCAGACACAGGGGGAGTGCCGGTTGACTTGGCAATGCTTTTGTGAATGAGAAGTGTGTGGAAAACGCGTATGGATGTCAGGAATGCCAGCGTAGATGAAAGTTCTGCGAGGGAACACCTGAGTGAAAGTCTTAGGTACACGCGTGATGCCCTCAAGCACATGATTGAACCGCCAAAGTGGTTTCAGGAGCTTGACAGTTTGGTGGCCGTGATATCCTCTTTGAGGGCCTTTTAATTATGTACAGTCTCGCCAAATGATGTAATATTATTTTGTTGCACCAAGTGAACTGCTTTGTACGCGTTTACGTAGTGTTGTAATCAAGGTAATAAACAACAACAAAAATAAAGCTCGATGCTCATCACCCACTGGGAAACAAATCGTTTCCGTGGTGTAGCGGTTATCACGTGCGCTTCACACGCGCAAGGTCCCCGGTTCGATCCCGGGCGGAAACAGTTTTATTTTTTTTTTCAACTACCTCGTTTTTTTTTCTTTTCCTTTTTTTTTACGACTTGTTGAGCACTGTTGACTTCTACTTGGGGTGAGCTCGTGACGACGTGGCTAGGCAAAAAAAAAAATGCATAAACCTCGTCACACTGGAAGACGGAACTCCTAAAGGGCCGATCATTAGGCTTGGTCGTTGCGAATCGACAAGCGTGGTAAATGGATGATGCGCTGACGATCGCACCTTCAAAGTGTCGAACCACTGCACTGCGCAACAACAGCTGAATTGCCAAAAGAAAGCCCGCATGCATACTTGCTCTTGAGGGAGTCCTTGCCGGAAAATATTGTTTGTTTTTTTTCCTTACAAGCAGTTGGAGTTGGCGCTCGCGTTTCGTTGGTCCTCTGTCATCATCAATTTGGCGCTGCTTGTTATACAATGAAATCGTCACAACTAGCTCGATCGAATTGCCTGTGGAGAATCGAGGCGTTTCGCATGTATACAGACGCCTTTTCGTCAGACGCCCTGCCTACAACGTCACCGATTATGAGACGTGACTTCGGTAAATCATCCAGAACTCACAGAACCGTCACTGGAAAAAAACAAATAGGCAAAGAGCCAAAAAAGAAACGAAATAAAGAGGCAAGGGCTCGTGTCGTAAACCTGACGCGGTCCCTCGGCTACGGTGTTGCAGAAAACAGTAAAGAAATGGCGCTTGCGGCTGCTAGAAGTGAAGGGTTTTAGCAGTGAAGCTCGCCTCTTGGAAGCACATGGTGACACGATATTTCAACTTCTCCTGTTTCCTCAAATAATGAAGGAAGTTGAAAGATACTTTTGTTAACACGATCCATATAGACGGCTCCTCACAACTTCTAACGTATAACCAAAACTTTCGATCGCGTCTGGTGAGAGGACTGTTTAATATAGGGTATTTTCAGGTAAATTAGAATAGCTTTTGATTTTGAATAGATTTGAACCTGGAAGTAATAGAGGAACATTTCTTAAAATGTAGGTAGAAAATATTTATACAGTTACACAGAGAATAACGCGTGGTATAACCATTGTATGCTAGCTACGTAGATTCTTGTTCGCCTTGCTTAGTTTTTAAGTTTTACTTATTATTGCTGTAAGCTATTCTTTAACTCCTCCTCTCCTAATTTTTGTATAAATCGAAAATAAATGTGCGCAGTTTACAACGTTTTTTTTTTATATCCTTGCCGCCATACGCTCCTTGTTGCCTTAATTTCCCTGTATATCCTCCATGACTGAATGTTCTGTTAGGAGCAGGTCAGACATCTGAATAAAATAGAAAAGAACTCTGTGGACACGTACGCGCACGCGCACGTACACAAACACACGCACACACACACTGAAATGGAACAATGAAATGACAGTGAAATGAAAGATAAAAAGAAAGCAAAAGGAAACGCACAAGAACAGGCAGATCGAATTGTAGCAAAGTGGTGTTCGACGTCCTAGCAGCTGCAGCTTTTTAACTATTCTGATTCAAATTGATCTTTTTCCATATCATCGAGCTCAGTAGAGAAGAATTTACAGCTGTGTGTGCCCTGGTTAGGCAGGTGAATATATCCTTGATCAGTTTTCTTCCTTCATGTATGACGATGTAGTACGATTAAAAAGAAAACAAACCAAACGTGAGTCATAAGCTTCGCATTGTAGCTGTGATCAGCACCAAGCACAACAACGCCGCCTCACCAATGCAACGTGAAGCTTAATGAAGGGGACGCAGTCTCGGATGTCCCGCCACAGATCACGTGTTTTGGCGACCTTCCAGCAGATATCACCACCAAGCGCCAGCGTGTATAACAGATAAAGAAAAAAATATTAAGAGGAAGCGGCACGTGACACTCTTGAAGCCTAGTCACAACAACAACAACAACAACAAAAAAACTGGTAAAGGAAAGACTCGGGAGAAGTAGGCCTTCATCACGTGATCGGAAGTCAGCAATTTCTAGCTGCGGTGTTGGCTGGCAGTATGAAAGAGAACGCAGCGAAGAGGCGGGTGGAGACCGGCTGATCATTACGGAGGCATCATTAAGAGATAGCGCAGACCAAGCATTGCCTCGAAAAGTCCAGCAACCACGAAGGGCCTGTTTCCCAAGAGTCAAGACACAGATCAGCCGCGAAGAAAAGGAAGGTCGGGTTCATTAAAGGTTGCTTTTGCTGAGACTATATTCCTGTTGTAATGCTCCCTCCTAGTGTTTTTTTCCTTTCTCCAAACAAAGAAACAAAAAGAAAAGCTGAAAATTTTGTTTCGGTTAAAATTTACACACTGGAAAAAAACATGAGCACGAAAAAACTCATCTGGAACAGCGATGCATTTCCCTAAACCTTTTGAGTTCCCATTTCTTGAAAAAGGTGTTATGCACAATTTTTCGAGCAAAAGTTCATGCTTTGAGTACTGTGTGATCTAAATTGCGCAGTTGCAATATTGATGCTAGGAAGACAACAAAATGCCGGTCAAAGTGGTGATGTCGAAGGGGTCAGACTCTTCGGCTTCCACACGGAAGCCTTGTTCTGTAAATTGTGTTTCTGATATGAATCTATTTACCGAAATGATGAAACGCCATTTATTGAAAAAAAAATATGCAGCGAAAACTTTTAAATGAACAATCGAATGTACAAGTATAGTGTGAATTCTGATGTCCTGTTCTGATCTCACTTTATCTCGAATAATCTATTTTTAATCATCAGATACACACGGTACTTACGTGGAGGATACTGTTGGCCTGCATTTACGATATCATATTGAAGTACAGTTAGACGGGGCAAACACGTGTACATATCATTCCTTTTTGCTTTCGTTTTGTACGCATTTATACGCACGTACTTGCGTGTACTTGTGAGCATAAATATACATTGCTAGCAATGAAAGAGTCACTTGTGCGATGGGCTATGTTTTCAATGTGCCCAACCATTCCACTTAGTCGCAGTAGTTGTTAATCGCAATAGTACTCTCAGCGGAACATACCCACACTGGGCAATTGGTCAAACTTCAAAATTCACTTGGCAATAGTGAATTAGTTGGTAGCTCTTGATTTACTGACGGCGCATATAACCATTTTGAAGAATTGGCATATAGTCGGATGGCGTTAGAAAATACATTTTGTTATTGTTAAATACAGCGAAAATTTTTTGAGGGATCAATTAAAGAAGTAACATAATATATTGAGAAATAATAAAGAAGTTGTCTTGGCGAAAATAGAAATTCCTCCACGTCTGAGAAAACAACCATTTGACCATGTCCAAGTCTTGATTTATACCATCTTGATTAAGAAAAGAGAAAAAGAAAAGATAAATGCTCCGATTGCCTTAAGCATTACAGGCATGTGTGGATGGTCCCTACGGTAGTCTTGGTTGTTGATAAGTTCGTGGGTGGTTCTCAGATGATGGCCTGGTCCGTCATCATCGTATACGTATACCAAAGGAGAGGAGGCTTGCATAGAAAGAACGCAGAAAACCGTTCGAAGTCGTTCCATACATGACCACAAGAATAATGGTTGTTACCAAAGTTTGCCGCGACATGACCGAGCATCCTCGCTTTTCAGGATGATTAAATGGCGTCGCGTGTTGTTTCATGATAAACGACACTTCACATCATACGTACTCATATTCTAGGGCGAAACGGCGTGTGTGTATATATATATATATATATATATATATATATATATATATATATATATATATATATATATATATATATATATATACTGCGAACAGAAACAATACAACTTACACAACACGAGAAATCTTTGTAAGCTCTTCAAGCAGGCACGGTGCGAGTTTACAGGAGGCTGTGTGTCCAATTATAGTTTTTCTGACGCGCCATTCGACGGATACGGCAGAGCGCAGACAACACAGCGCGGCTCACAACACGGCGCGGCTACAACAGTGCGGAAGGAAACGCAGCGGGATTACCCTCCAGCTCGCTTATCTCGCGCTACACGCGTACGATCTCTCCTTTCGAGGCAGCCGTCGCGCGCTTCGCATCGTCTCGCCAAGCGCTCTCTCTCTCTCCGTGGCCTCTTTACAGTCGCGGCGGCTGCACGTGCCGTGGCCGCACGCGCCATCCCGTGCGGCACTGCCTCTCTCCTCTGTCATAGCGTTTCGTACTTCAAAATCTGACAAATTCGCCAACTCTTCTGGACGCTCGTGCGATTACCCTGTCACCCTGCGCGATGTCCGGCGTATACACCAAGAAGTGTCCCGACGATACGTTCGACGGCTCGGACAACGCACTTCCTGTCGAACTGCAGCGCGTGGCGGAAGCGGAACTGGGCGAGACGCCGGCGAAGAGGCGGGACGCGCTGGCAAGACTCACGCGGCTCCTGCAAGGTGAGGTGACGATGAACAGCAGTACATTTTAGCGCGTTCGTCACTAGCAGAATCGAAAACGTCGCGAGATTCCGCGTGGACGTTGCGCATTTACGGATGCGGAAGACGATAGCTTCTTAGCTCTTTTCGACGTCGTGGGTGGATACCGGCGTCGGCTAGGTGGTTGGGCGAGCGTTGTGAAAGCACTCGCCGCACAGTATATACTGTGCACGCACGAAAACTCTCGCGTCTCGGCGCATGACATCGTCAAGAAAATGAAGAGGTGAGAGCAAGTGAGACGCGAAGGAGTGAATGCGTTTTAAACTTCACAAACTACGTAGTACAACTGAACGGACTTCGCCAGCTTTCCGGTTTCAACGCGCACGACGGCGACTTCCAGACCGGACGCGCCACTAGCGCCGTGGCTGCGGCCAATGACACGGCCGAAGGATTAGATTACCCTATCTTTCTGCTTTTTTCACCGGACGAACGGGGAGAGATTTCGAGAAAAAAAAACAAAGCACGAGTCAAGTCTCGGATGACGTACTGCTTTCATTTAGTGTTGATTTAACGTACTCTTCTCGCGTGCGTGCATCAGTAAAGATAATCGCAGACTGGCCTGTGGCAGCGTCGTTATGACCGCTGGGCCTCTCTCTCTCTCTCTTTCACAGGCGTACTTACCGTGGGGAAAAGAGGGTGTGGGAGGGGCACTTGACCTTCCCCCGCCTCACCCCTTCCTTTTCTCTTTTTCTTTTTTTGAAAGCGTGCACTGTCGGTTGCACACTGGCAAGTCCAACCCTACAACAGCTGAAGCCGTTTGTTCGGAATAGCGGCCACGTAATGCTTTCTTTATTACGTATCCACTTTTTTATCCACGAGCACAGTGTTTCGGGCTTTGCCACGGCAAACTGTAGCCCTTGACGCGCGGTGGGCCTAAGGAAGTTTTAAAAAATTCCAGTTTCTTTAAACCTCCTTGGGCTGGCCGCACTATGCACTTTAACGCCAGCAGACAAAAAGGGAGACGTAGACACCACGAAGCGCTCACTTCAACTGTTTATCCTCGGAGAAATTCGTGCCTTTATACACCATGCGCATCCGCGATCCTTCCAAAAAAAGCTATCTCTTGATCAAGCAGGCCAACGACGCAGTGCTAACACATGTTTCACCGAAGATCACTAGTTGGGTGAAAGCAAGAGTAGTTTTCTCACCACCACATAAACTGTGCAAATTGTGCCGGTTGACAAACTCTTGCCGTAAAACTGCTTGGTTGTTCTAAGAGGATGCAAACTGTTTTATTGAGGGGCAGTTGCATATGAACTGCCATTGTCTTGTGGCAGCATATACGTAAGACAAAAGGGACGGTGCCTTGCTGACAGCCTTAGAGAACACAGTTTAAACGTAAGGAAGTTAGAGCGATGGTCACCTGTATGTTCACTGTCAAGAGTGCGGCTGCGCTCCTTTCCTTATTCGTTCGGCGGCTTTGCCAGACACAGACAGATGGGCGTGCGTGAAATTACAGACTGACAAGCTATCAGCACTATCAGGTGGAGCGGTGATCCGTGTGTCACTGCGTCTATCGGCCTGCTTGATAAAGAGAAAGCCTTTCAGGAAAGAGCTGGACTGCCACTGGACAACTCGCACAAAAGTAAAGCTATGTTCACACTACGGTCGGAACGCGCGTAACAGCTCTTTTGGCGTATCGAACGTAACGGCTGTAAAAAACGTTACGGCAGTTAAGCCGGCACCTTTGTTCACATTTACTGCTGCGTAAATTACGGCTTTTACAACAGGCCAATCAAATTTGGAGCTGCAGAATCGACGTCACCAGCGGTCCAATATGACTCCTGTCAGCATGCGAGCGCTGGCCGAGATCGAAGAAATTCACGCTCAAAACAAACTTATAGTCATGTATTCAGTCGCCCAAAGACGACGGAGGCGACGCAGAAGGGTTTGGGTGCGGCAAGTGTTTCTCGATAGGGTCGTAGACGGCGATTTTCACAACCTTTTCGCCAAGCTCCGAGTTGACGCTGCGATGTTTCATAACTTCATGCGCATGTCGCCCCCGCAGTTCCGCTTCTTTGGAAACCTAGTGAGACCACTCATCGAAGTTTGGAGCATGCACCTTTGGCCATCGATTTCCTCAGCGGATAAACCACATGAACTGAAAACAGTCTCGCAAGGCGCACTGCACAAACTTTCACGAACACAGCCAACCTAATCGTGCGCACGGAATGGTGGAATGGCACTTCCCGCGCCCGGAGCTGTCTGCAGACGGGAGGACGGAAGTGTCGTCACCGGTTGTTGAAAACCGAAAGCTTATCGGTCATTGGCTGTGTCGCAACGGTCGTAATATAACAGTCGTAAATGTTGCCGACCCTTTAACACTCTCACCCACGATTTTCGCGTGAAGTGCGCACGTTGGTACCTTTACGTTCGCAGTGTGAACTAGACGCATACGCTTGTTGCGCTTCCGCTTACGCATGTTACGAAAAATCGGCGCCTTACGAACGTAGTCTGAACATAGCATAAGCTTCACCTTGCGCCGCTTACGTCATCATGAGTTCCTTGGGGCCGTCTGATCATCCTTGAAACACAAAAGCCCCGCCGCTATTTTTTACACAATGGCGGGGTGATGGCTCCGGATAAGGTATTACATATTTACCGATCTCTAAAGGTTCCCCATGTGTATTTGATAATCGTATCTATTATTTATAATGGCAACTGCCGTTGATGCATTTTCAGCGTTTTCTGATGAAATGGTAATCTTATATCGTCATATATGCAGCGTCTTGTGTTTTTTCCTTCGAACACACACACACACACACACACACACACACACACACACACACACTGTAAAAAGAAACTACGAAATTTCCTCGACTAATGCCACTACAGATAAATTATCTGCCCAGGCGATCATTATCTTCAAGTAATCCACTAACCAAAACTAATTACATCAATTAACCTCCTAATTACTAGCTTTACGCCACATGTTTATATTGGAAAGGTGAAAGGAATAGTCAGAAAAGCACTGCATATGTGGCCTTCTGCCACGTTGTTTTATGAGTTCAGCATTCCGAAGTTGTTTGACCAGACATCGACCTATGATGAACGCGAGCTAACGCAGACGCTACAGATCACCGCTGTACATTGTATCGATGACAGTCACACGCCTCGGAAGAAGTGGTAATGAACTGCTTATGCACTCTAATGAAGAAAGCTACGATAATTTCTAGAGCATGAAAAGTGTTACCAAAGTCAGATTCGTTCTGCATTTTTGGCAGCGTTTGATGTATGCCGTTTGTGGACGGGGAAACCTGGGCTTTATTGGTCTCAACTGGAAGCGCAGTCGTAATGGTAATTTTTGAACCCACACTGTAGTATTGACATCGCGGCAGTTTTGTGCCTTACGTGGTCACATTTATTTACGAACATTGAGGCCGCATATAGCGAAAATATTATTTGTATAAGTTTCTGACACGCGAAAGTGTGATTTCTTTGGAACCTTTGTACGCAAGCCACGTACAATGCATTGTATATATGTTTTTCTTGTTGCAACTATCGTCATGCCGACGTGTGTGTAGGGTGACCTGGTCCTCTCAAACTGTTCAATCAGCTTTTTTTTCCTGGTCCCCCCGCAACATTTTTGCAAATAAACACACCAACTCAATTCAAGTTGTATACGTGAAAGGACTTATGTGCACTCACTCGCTCCTGTGCAATGAATGACTGTCCCAGCCCCTGTACCATGATCACGGTGCGGGTTCCCGTATAGGGAGACTATTTTATGCTTGTGACTTGTGTTTGTGTGTCTAGAGCTTGTTGAGACTTCCTTTTTCTTTCACAGCGAAGCTGCCTATGGCTAGGGTCTGGCGGATCGCATCTGTGCGTAGACCAACAATTCATCATACGTGGACCGATCCCGAAGTTAGTTTAATATCACGCCGACCCACGGTGGAGGAGCAGTTTGACATTAAGGGGCACACAAACACACCTTCGCTGGTCATCCTTTTTGTTCACAGGGTGGAAGGGCACTTTTTTTTGTCATTGGTTCCCTTTTTTTTCATAATTTCTTCCCGAGTAGTGTACTTGAGACTATAGAATATCCGGCCCTGAAGAGCCCTGTGTGCTCATTTTTCAAAACTTCAAATGAGTCATATGATATACTTGTCGACACCTATATTGTCACTCTGTCACCTGGACTTCATCGCAGTCGAACCGGGCCTGAACGCCAACCGAGACGCCGAATTCCTGCTCCGGTTTCTGCGGGTACGGAAGTACAGCGTGGACGCGGCCCTGCAGACCATCAGGAACTACTACAGGAACCGAGCGGCCACCGATTCTCTCTACCGCGAGTTCCTGCCCTCCACGGCGCCACCGGCGGCTCGCAAGATGGTCATGGTTCTGCCACACAAGGACGTCTATGGGCGGCCAGTGCTGCTTGTGAAACCAGGCGAGGACCTGTGCTTATTGAGCAGTCAATACGTAGATAATAATAATAATAATAATAATAATAATAATAATAATAATAATAATAATAATAATAATAATAATGATGATGATGATGATGATGATGATGATGATGATGATGATGATGATGATGATGATGATGATGATAACTGACCTGCGACTGGCCGCTCGAGGGACTTTGCGTGTATTCGCGGGCTTCGTTAACGCTCGGGAAAACACTTTTATGCTTTTCATGTTGCTCTACTATTTTCTCATTGACACTTATCTAATTATAATATTCGAGAAACCGTATAAATAATTAAGGCTAGTTATGTAATTATGCGTAACGCAGAGAAAAGTAGTCTGATATCTCCAAGCAACGGCAAGCAATATTACCTAGTTGCTAGTTACGTGGCATCTTCATATTTTTAAACCTTGGCGTATGATAGTTTGGACACACTTTATAATCCATCGGCCATACCATGTTAAATGTGCCAGTTCTCGTCCGTGTAATCGCTATCCCGATATGATGCTGACAGACTGAGAATGCAGGCTTACGCACACGGAGGGCACGACCGGTGTTTGGTAATTAACGCAAAGCAACAGCGTCCCTCCGTATAACAACCTTTTATTAAACCAGCCTCGCTATGACAAGGTTCTATTGCAGTTCTATACAACAAGCAAGCATTGAAAGAGAAAGAGCGAGAAGCTGTCCGAACATTCGCACTGATCGTTTTTGCAGGTTCAAGGTGCCGAGCCGTGCTTCCTATAAGAGTTGGAAGAAAATCGTGCATTTTCCTTTCCACGATCTCCCTCCCTCTCAGGTTCATGGATGCCCGACGAAGTGTCCTACCCGGATCTACACAGGGCCGGCTTGTTCTGCTTGGAGCACCTGGCTCGTGACCCAGCTGCACAGGTCCTAGGAATAGTGCTACTCATAGACTATGGCGGATTCACGGTGAACAAGCTACTATACACTAGGATCGGTCTCATCAGAAGGGGTCTGGAATACTTACAGGTTTGAAAGCGATTTTCTCTTCAACGTTTTTCGAGCTTCTAGAGTTGTACGTGATCGTGTGTGCCACGTGATCACTTGGCACACAACATGGTGGAAGCAAAAAGCGAGAGCATAGCGTCAGTGTGTTAGCCACGGTAAGCCAGCCATATCTGACGACCCCCGTCCTTTACTACAGGATCCAGCAGTGCGTCGACTCTTGGGAAATAGACTCTCCATGGTTTTCGGACCTTACAAGGCACTGTTTACATACGTTCAGCAAGCTCGGCGGATAGAAATTGCCGCTTTTCTATCACGTGTTGCAAATCGCGTGTTGAGGGTCTATTTCCCAAGAGCCTTTCTTTTACGTTTCCTATGACTAGGCTTCAAAACTGTCATGCGATGCTCCCGTGCTCACATGACGCTTCGCAGTCTTTATTTCTTACTCCATGGCGCACAAGTACACATCTGCACGCAGAAAGCGCGCATTGTACCAATGTAGGGACGCTATGAGGTCTGGCGTGAAATTTCGAAACAGACGTTTTCTCAAGACGCGATTTTCTTTCACGTGATATCGTCCACTTCGTACGAAAGCCATCACTTCTCTTGAACATAGCTAATTTGATTTTTGCTAATCGTGCGGCTGCTGGTCAAATTTAGCAAGGCCCAAGAACAATTGGCCTGAACGACTGGACTCAACATAATGTCACTTTACATCAGTTTTTGCCACCCACTTCGCACAGACGAGTAAGCTACAATCATACTCGTTTTTCACCATATGTGCGGACAGCATTGTTGTAAGCTTCATGGCTGTCCCATGCAAGAGGTCCACCAACGCACCGTAGGCAACTCAAGGCTTATGGGCTAAGGATAATGTGACCGACGCTCGAATAGCGAACTGGGCTTTGCAAAAAGGATGAGTGTCATACAGAGGCCTAAGATGGTGCCAGAATGGTGGACTCCTTTTGTCAGATTTCTTGACAACGTTCCTGTCAGCATTCTCTCTTCACTCGAAGCCAGGCAATTGTTTGCTCTGTCCTCAGTCAGGAAATTGTGGATGAACAAGAGAGACTAGGAAAGAACGCTCGGCAGCCATATTGAGAAGATAGGAGCTCAGTTTTAAGTGTGCGAACACACCAAGGACCCATCGAACCTATTAATCCCATCAAGTACTCACATAGACGAGTTCTCTGAGTTCTAGTTCTTGGGCGCAGATTTAAGCGTCGCACATTCCGAGCAACCACTCCGTGCTTTCTCCACTTTGTGCACACGGCTTCTTTTTCTCCTTACTATTATTCAATAACTCAGACGATTAGGGACAAATGAAAATTTTGGGCGCAATCAAGGATCAACTGCGAATACCTCAGCAACTTTCAGTTTGCCGATAACATTGTTCTATTCAGAAACACTGCAGACGAGTTATAACAAATTATTGGGGACCTTAACAGAGAGAGTGTAAAAGTGGGGCTGAAGATTAACATGTAGAAGACAAAGATAATGACGAATAACCGGGCAAGAAAAGAAGAGTTCAGGATCGCCAGTCAGCCTCTAGAGTCTGTAAAGGAGTACGCTTATCTAGGTCAATTAAACACAGGGAGTCCTGATCATGAGAAGGAAATTCATAGAAGAATAAAGAATGGGTTGGATCGCATACGGCAGACATTGTCAGCCCCTGACTGGAAGCTTAACATTATCATTGAAAAGGAAGGTGTATAATTAGTGCATTTTACCAGTGCTGATATATTGGGAACATACTTGGAGACTGACAAAGAAGCTTGAGAACAAGTTAAGGACCAAACAAAGAGCGATGGAACGAAGAATGCTGGGCATAACCTTGAGAGACAGAAAGAGAGCGGTTTGGATCAGAGAGCAAACGGGTATAGCCGATATTCTAATTGGCATGAAGAGAAAAGAAGTGGTGCTGAGCAGATCATGTAATGCGCAGGTTAGTTAACCGTTAAACCATTACCGCTACAGAATGGGTACAAAGAGAAGGGAAGTGCAATAGAGGAAAGCAGAAGACTAGCTGGTGCGATGAAATTAGGAAATTCGCGGGTGCTAGTTGCAATCGGTTGGCGTAGGACAGGGGTAATTGTAGATCGCAGGGAGAAACCTTCGTCCTGTGCAGTGGACATAAAATAGGATGATGCTGATGATGCTGTTGCTGCTGGTGATGATAATGGTAATTATGGGAGCTTTTATTCCCACCCGTCCCACTGGTGACCCGTCGGTTATAACTGTTGAAGGCAAAATGAAATAGAGAGCAGAGAGTGAGAGAGAACGCAGAGAAATAGAGTGTGTGCAGAAGGTGCGTGAATATTGAGCAAATAGATGTTGTGCGTGTGTGTGTGTTTTGTTTTAACAAGAACGCATTCGCAAACGATACGGCAGCACTAACCGTACGTTTCCTTTTTCATTCAGGATTGCATGCCTATACGGTTGAAGGCAGCCCACCATGTTAGACAGTCGTATGCTTTCGATGTGTTCTTCGCTCTCGTCAGGCCGTTCATCAAAACCAAGCTAGCCGAAAGGGTAAGTGAAGCGACGCGTCCCAAGGAAATAAAAAAAACAATAAAGAACATCCTGCCAACTTTAGCTTGGCTGAGCTGTCTACGTCGATGATCTCAGCGTTCTGTCATATCGAGTTCAACTCCGATTGTATTTCGCCAAACAGATTGGTAACGCTGAACTATAATGTAATTCGTCAACCACTGAACCGGTTTGGCTAAATCAGTAGCACTAAAAGAAGAAGAAAAAGAAAAAGAGAAAACTTATGGTGACTGATGGAAGCAAACTCATATTTACACGACTAAATTTTTTGCGAAAATACTAAACACGCAAGATTTAAGAAAAATTTACATTCTAAGTTTATGATATACTACAGTTAAAGATGGATCTCCTAACCCTGAATTACGCTTCGTAGAGCTTGTAAGCTGGAGCCAAGTCATATGTATGGCTTTAAAGCATATGGCTATACGAGGTGATCATTTTTAAGCCTTACGGTATTTTTAAAAATCGCCTGTACGATATAGCATAATTCATGTTAGTGTACATATGAATCGCTTCTCTCCCCCCCCCCGTCGTCATCATCATTCATCATTCTTCTTTGTACTCTTTTCTTTTTTTCCTGTGCAGAGCAGCAGACCAGAGAATATGCCAGCTCAGGACAACCTCCCTGTCTTTATAATAAATTATTTCTTCTCCTTCCTGTCGTCCTTTATCTGGATTATTCGAAGACGCGGACATTGCTAGCACGAGAAACCGAAAGACAAATTACACTAATTAAAGATTAATAATTAACCTTTAAATAATCACTTTGCGGCACTTGCAACTTACAAGTTGTAGCTGGTGAGTTTGCAAGACGTATTCACTTGAAGCTAATTTCCAGGATCACACAACTTTCGAGATATTATTTCTCAAAGTATGGGACGAAACACATGGGCGTCCCATGTGTTTCGTTCACACGTAAAACAGCGTGTTGTTAAAAAACTAAGTGGAACAACGATGCGAACAGACGTCTGTCTCAATCTGCACGTCCCGTTCTTCGTGCAGTTACTAGTTCTTTTTTTTTTCTTTTCTTTTTCTTTTTTTTTATAGATGCACCCACAGACCCAAGTTAGCACTTCATAACAACAGGGCATTTCTTACGGCGACTTTGATGTGCTTCGACTTCTAGTGCAAGTAAGGACCGCTTTTCTGAATAGTCTAGTTCAAAGACTAGAATTATGTTATCTGTAACCGGCGATTTTTAAAAGTTACGGAAAAAACTAAAAATGATCACTGCGTATTGCGCATAAGGCTTCTCCAAGGTCACGTGGCAATATCACCCAAAGTGTCATTTAAGGTGCCAGCTTCGCTCACATTATGCGCTCCAACAGGGGCTCTTGACAGAAGTGCTTTAATACTTTTTGTTGCCTAGTTAAAACAATGTACAAAAATTTCTTAATATCGATGGAATTAAAAAAGAAAGTCCGCTCGTTTTTATTAACATTTGGCTCACATGAATAACTAACAGTTCCTTTTAAAGGCAATAAAGTATATATGAGCCTACTCGGCCTTCCGGTTCCCACGTGGGAGCGGCCCGCTTCGTGAAGACTCACGATCTGCAGTACTTCATTAAAGTTTTGCCATACCATACCATACTTAGACTCCGCCATCTTAATTACCTAATTACGTCATCCTGTCTACTTTCCCGACTTCCTTTCTACCTGCGCTTCTCTCAAGAAGCACCAATGCTTGCCTTGAATGCATTGAGACTGTCCTCTCAGTGTATTTACTTCAGTCCTAGTGTCGTGTGGATCACAGTTCTTTTCTTTAATGTTAGTTTGCCCTGAGGCATCGAAAATGTTGCCACTCGTAATCTGCATAAAGTTATAAAGTAATCTGCATTGTGGTTCCTAAGTATGATTCAGCAAGTCTGGCGACAGATTGTGAGGAAGCTTACGCCACGTGCAGGCGTAGACATATGTTTTGTAGCCCGATGCATGTCCGCAGATTACAATTTTAAGCTGACATATCTTCAAGTGGTTGTGTAAACCTTGCACCTAAAAAGTAACATCTTCCAGTTCATTAACAGCCTTGTACAAACAGAACAATTTGTCTAGTCATCTTTCATCTGTACTCTGTTTTTTTTCGCGCAGGTACGCTTACATGGACAAAATTTCAAAAGGCTACACGAGGAAATCTCACCCAAGGCACTGCCCGAGGAATACCGAGGCCAAGGGCCACCACTGGATCCCGCGGAATGTTGGAAGGCAGTGGACGCCGACGAGGATTACATCGCCGCTTGCAGCCGCTTTGGATATGCCACGACCGACCAGTACGACGACCTTCCCACCGAACCCGATCCACCAGTGGAACTCACTTCTTTGTGAAGAAATGAAAAGAGCTGAACCATTGAGCACACGACTTAGTCGACCATGTTCTGATATGTCAGCATGTTAGCTGACTTGAATGATTTTGACCGTTCGACTGCTGCGCATGAGTTAGTAGGTTTGATTTCTCGCTACGGTTCAATAAGGGAGAGTTGAAATGAAAAGAATGCAGATGAATGGTCAGACAAATTTCTCGATGTGTCTGCTCCCGTACCTGCATTATTTCTTGGGTGGAGGGATACAATCTTCGGAGAATAAGAGCTGTGGCAGATCTTACACTTTCCGTCATCTCGGTCTGGAGCCCTCCAACAACTTAAGACCCCATGAGTTGTCAAAAGAAAATGCTACAACTTTTACAGTGAATATTAACCACGTGTAGTGGCTCTGGCATAGGAACAGAGCTACTCAAGAGAAGATACCTTAAGCTGCCGAGGGCTTTGGCTTATGGACTACAAGGTCGCCAAGTCACTACTACAATTTCTACATGAGCAGTGGCATCCACGCTTTTTTTTATCTAAACGGCTGTACCACACAACAGGCTACACACAAAAAAGAATATAGAAAAAAGGGACAGTTATAAGCTAGAAAATCTGTGAAGTCGATCCGAATCAAAGTGCAAGTCTGCAACTTAGCATCGGGGAAGGGGAATGGGAGAAAAATGTAGTGGTCGAATCTTGGTGCACTTTAAAGGAAATCTCAGTGAACTATGCACTAGCATGGTCCGACTTTTATTTACATTTTTAAATATTCTGTCTTGTTTGTATGTTTATTCGAGCTGGTGTAACTTTAGCCAAGCGATGTTGTGCCTGGCGATCTCTGAGAACAAAGGATGCTTCACCGGCAGGCAGGCGGCAGTCACGGATGCTGATCACGCCTCATCGTTCACACAAGGCAGCTCAATCCGTGTCATCTTAATCTTACGGAGAAGCAGTCATTTTCAAGATCTCTGGCTTTTCGAGCGCCCAGAAATGACATCTCGCTTCAAGACAACGACGCCGCCCCCTCGTGACCGTCACGAAGAGGCAAATGATCAACGACAGAGACTCAGAGACTCCCGGAGAAAGGACGTCAACAGCGGGTTACGGTTTGCCACGCAGGAGACAGATGTGCCACGTTAGAGACAAGTGGAGGTTCGACGTTTGTGATTGGCCAGTGAATTCCCTGGACGAAGGAAAGAAGGAAAGAAACAACATAAAAAGCGCATCCGGACTGCTGTGAGCAAAGGGAGGCTCGGACATGCAAAGACTCTAGCATGTAGTGTGCTCCGAGAGTTGGAGCCGATTTTGTAATACTTGATCATGTGCTTTTATTTCTAAACCTTTTTCTGTTCCCTTCTTCTGGCGTGGACTTGGCACGGCACCATCCATGGAACCTTCGTCGGCCGCACGGACCCCCGACTTCACAGCAGCGAAGGGGAGTACCCGGCATCACCCATGATGCCAACGTCTCCGACAAACACATCTTATTTTAATAATAAATAAAACAACTTGCTGAAATTTATCAAAATTCAATGTAAAGTTCCCCCCTATACCTAGATTCATGATACAAATCACCGAAAACTGCAACACATCAGATTCATTTCGCTAAACATGGCCCTCGTTTATTCTCTCCCCTACGGTAACATCCCCGTGAAACACCCTTTTTTTACCTCTGTTGCAGTGTGACTTCTATCTTGCTCTATTAAGTATTCTTACTGCTTTAGTTCCTTTCTTACATTGCTCATTTCCCGTCTATTTTACTCTGTGTTATTGTGACATCTACATCTACTGGCATAATGTGGCTGGCCTCTTGCACTGCTGAGCGCACGTAACAGTAACCTCGTGAAGAATTACCACATATCGAGTTCCCACGTTGCCCTGGACATAGAATGTCACTTCCCCTGCAGGGGCCTCTGCGTCAGCAGGCGTTTGGTGTGTTGCGACACCACGTACCCGAGCACACGAGGGTTGGACCCTCCCGCGTTTAACCGTGCGTGGCTTAGCCGTGTCCGGGGAAAAGGGGATCCTGGGGGTTGAGCCGATGCTGAGTGTTTGGGCCTTTAAGGCTCGTACGTTATGCGTTATATGCGTGGCACATAACGCATACTCCTCCATAGATTTAAGCATAGTGTCGATTACACTAATGCCGTGCCTGGAGTAATCCGTTCTCAAGAACCCCTTTCGGAGTGACCACTTCCCGATTATGTTAAACTTAGCAAAACAAGATGGAGGCTCACCACACATTCCCCGGTGGAAAGTTGAATCACCTTACTAGAAACGTTTCCGAGAGCTAACATGCTTAATCTGGGATGATATTGCCTCGTTTATTATAGACGATGTTTTGCCGTATATAACAGGTTTCATAATTGAGGCAGCCAGAAAACGTATCCGCCAAACTAACGGACTGGCGAATAAGCATCGTATGGTGGAATAAAAAAATGGCTGTGGCTTAGGTAAGGTTAAGCCCAGGATGCGAAGCATACTAGCCTTTATTTTAGTTGTTGAACCACTGTTTAGCTTGGTGAACTGCTGTTGCTTGGCTATATTTGGTTCGGCTAGACGAAGAAACAACTCATGCGTTACTCTGCTTAGCCTTGGACGCCCCACATTGGACGCGGTGAGCGTGGAGCAACGCAGCGTTCGGCGCGGCAACGAAATGTGCGCCTGAGCAAGCGACGCACGCCTGAGCCTTAGAAACAGCTCGTTTCTAAGGCAACACCGCATTCACTAGAGGCGCTTTTGTACCGCTTTGAAGCATCGTACTCGTGGCTCAGTGGTAGCGTCTCCGTCTCACACTCCGGAGACCCTGGTTCGATTCCCACCCAGCCCATCTTGCAAGAGTTGAGCCAAAGCCACTTCTCCTCTGTCGTGACGTCATGGTGTCACGTGGTTTCAAGGCGACACCGCCGCGCCTGAGGAGCTGGGTTGAGCCCTCGTAATATGCTTCGCATAAAAATGTAAAAAAGCATGGAAAAACCAAACCAAAGCTTGAAGACGACTTCGCGAATTTCCAACCACCGAAAACTTGATTAGTTTTAAGCAAATGAAGGCTCAGGGTTGAAGAACACGTCGACGTGCTAAAATGGAGAGTTGGGAGAAGTAAATCTCCTGCATAAATTCCTACACGGACGAAAGAAAAGCCCGGAATAACGTAAATAAATGAATAGACCGGCAGACACATCCTCGACCCTTAGTAAGAAGCCCAAGTGAATGCCTGGAAGATCAGGCGGATTGTTTAGGCGAAGACTTTCAATATGTCTCGAGTGAATCGCACTATACAGAAACTTTCCTGAGGTTCAAAGAACGCGAAGAGCGGCAACTTAACCGCAAAGATTCATTGAATGAGGCCTACAATCGCCTATGTAGCCTTAGCTTAACTTAAGGCGTCTCTCACTTGTTGCAACAACTCTCAGGATGTAATATCTAATAATTTCATGCGTACTGCGATACACCGCATTATGCATGAAATGATTAGGTACCTACACCCTGAAGCACTGAAAACACTCCTCTCTCTCTTCAATGCCATGTGGGCGGCTGGGTGAATTCCGTCCTCGTGGAAAGAAGCCATAGTCAAAACCCGTTCTTAGCCAGCAGCTACAGGCCCATATCACTAACAAGCTGTCTGTGCCAACTGTATAAAAAATGATAAACCGGCGCTTAATCTCTTTCCCATAATATAGCAAACTACTAGACCCCTTTCAATGCGGGTTCCGAGAAAATAGGCCCACAATATGCCACCTGCGAAATGCGAAAACACCCGTGTACTTAGATATAGGTGCACGTTAAAGAACCCCAGCAGGTGGTCGAAATTTCCGGAGTCCTCCACTACGCCGTGCCTCACGATTAGAAAGTGGTTTTAGCACGTAAAATTCAATACTTTAACAACAGACCACCTTGTTAGCATCGAGGCAAACATCAGAAATGTGTTCATGCATAAGCAGCTTTTACTTTCGGTATTTCTAGATGTAGAGAAAGCATACGACACGACACGGCGCTTCAGGATCTTGCGAGATATCTCCAGGATGGGGGTCCGTGGAAATACGTTAAACACAGTCGAAAGCTATTTGTCCACGCACGTTTTCTGTAAGAGTAGGCAATGCTTCATCTAGAACATTCATCCAGGAAGCAATGGTGTGTGCTTAGTGGCCCACTCTTTACTGTAAAAATGGACTATCTGTATACAGTCATTCGACGCAGGATGTTTTATTCTGTGTATGTCGATGATGTGCAGATAGGTTTCAAATCATGCAACGTTTCTATCTGCGAACGACAGGTGCAGCTTGCATTGAACAAATTGTCTAAACTGACGGACGTAAATGTGTTTAAAATAAACGCCCAGAAAAGTACGTGTATACTCTTTTCAAACAAACGAGGCATGGCACCAGTGCCAAATCTCATGATCAATCGACAGGAACTGTCTGTGAGCAGTGAACACAAATCCCTGGGAATAATTCTAGACTCTAAGCTAACCTTGATCCCCCAACCTAAATATCTGAAGGCAAATGTGTGAAGATGATGAACGTTTAAAAAATTCCGTCGTGCACCATATGGAATAGTGATCGCAAATTTCTCCTGAGCTTGTCAGGAGCCTTGTCTGCACTCGCCTTGACTATGGTGCTATAATCTATCACTCGCAACGCTGAGGGGGACAACATACTAGGCCCTTTGCACCGCCTAGGTATCCGCCTAGCGACCGGTGCTTTTAGGACAAGCCCTGTAGAAACTCTTTATAAAGAACCAAATGAGTGGTCACTCCGTCTACAGAGGTCATATTCCAGCTTCACATATTATGTGAAAGTAAACTTGGATCCTGAACATTCTTGTTACACAACCGTAAAAATGTTTCCTGTGCGATACTTTTTAATAGTCGGCCCACAGCCAGGGAACCCTTCTCACTGCGTGTAAGGAATCTCAGTGAAAAAATGTGCGTTCCACTTGGAGAACACTATCTAATGCTTCGAGCGGAGCTTTCACCGTCGTGGCAGCGGCAGCTTGTGGAATGTGACATGTTTATTGAAGTCGATAAGCGTGCCCCTGAGATGCACCTTCGAATGCACTTCCTTGAACTTCGGTCGAAGTACTGCTGCCCGGAGTTTCACACCGATCCATGTAAGTCTCAAGCCGGCGTTTGTTATGCAGCAGTCAGCCCGTTCTTTCTTGACTCTGGCATTCTGCATGCGTAAACAAGTATCCTTACGGCTGAGGCCTATGCGCTATTATCGGCTGTGAAACATATCAAATAAATAAAATTAGAAAGTCAATTAAATTTACAGACTCTCTAAGCGTTGACAAGGCTTTGGTATCTCTAAAAAAGCAAGTAAAATTCTGTCATTATTGATCTTTAAACAATCTTGTGAGCTGTTTATAGATGCAATCAACGTGTCGTAATATGCTAGGTGCCTGGGCACAGAGGCATAGAGGGTAATGTGCTCGGTGAAGAAATCCCCACATCCACAGCAACAAAATATTTAAACTCTTCCATAGCTGTCCCCGCCCTAGATTTGAAACCTTTCATTCGGAAAAAAAATTAAGACGCTATAGGCGACACTTGTGGGTCGCCCAAACCTCGAAACAACTTTATTTATTTAAGCCGCAGTTAAGAACTTCCCCGTGAAGCCCGCACTTGGCCTTCGAAAAACATGGCGCACCGGTGCGTGCGAACGCTGTTAAACATGTCGTACGGCAGCCGGGCTATAGAGGCCGGAAAGGTTCTATAGCCGGGATCCTCTATCGTGCTTCTTTCTAGACACGCTGCGCCATCTGTTGGCACTGCTGAGAAGTGCGCGCGTGGCTGTCAAGACAAGCAGCGTTGCGTGCCGTTGCCTGCGAACGCTGAGAATGGTTCCCTCGCTTGCCGCACGCTCAGTGACGCACACTCAGTGACTCAAATTGGTGAGAGCAGCCTACTGAACGCCGCTTGGGGAACCAAAGTCTTGGATCCCCATTTCAAGAACTCTATCGAAGAGCGGCCCATACCCAGTGCATTCATGGCGCAGCTTGCTAAAGCGTTGCGTGAAAGGCGTCCTTTGAAAAGCCGCATATACCCAGTGCATTTGTGGCGCAGCCTGCTGATCAGTCGGGCTGCTGTCCTCGAGGAACCCTTGTGACGTGGGTTCTATACCGTTCAGCACCGGATATTCTTGAGGGATTCATTTCTTCATCGTAGCGCGGTACATTCCCAGTGGCACCTTTGCTAACTAGTCAGCCAAGTTGGCGTCAAAGACGTTGATTGCAAAGCGGCACACACCTATACTGGTACATACCCAGCGACCTAAGCTGGCATCAAAGAGGTTCATTTAAAGGCCCGCGTAGATCGACTGGCACACACGCAGTGCTCGAACTCGGCGTCAAAGTGTTTATGCGAACAGCGGTACCTACTCAGTCCCGCATCTTACAGAGGCTTATGTCGGAGTCAAAGAGGTTCGTTGACGACTGGCACGTATGTACAGTCGACCGATCCTTTAACAGTACCGCGCGAGCATCGACAGGCCAACCGGCCAGCGCCTTCTAACGGCGGTGAAGCGACGAGATCTGCAAGAGTAGCGCATGCGCACCAAGATCAATCGAAGCGCAAGTTCCGCCTGCCAGGCTCATCGTACCAGCGCGGCACAGCACCTGGAACGATTAATTCGGCGCAAGCTTCCCGGCTCATTGGCGATAGCAGGAGCGTGTGCCCCTGGCTTGCGTGCTTTTTTACAGCGAAGCTGTATATGGGTAGGATCTGGCGGATTGCGTCCACGCGTAGATCAAAAATTCTTCATACGTGGGCCGATTCCGAAGATGGTACAATACCGGGCCGACCCACGGCGCAGGTGAAGCAGGCGTTAAGCCCTCCCCATACGTAGGACGCAAGAGACACATTGTTGCAAACCAACACTTCCCCGCAGCCAAGGAGGCTTCATCTCATGTTGCCTACTCAGTACGACGAACAATGCAAATGCTGCGAACAGCTTGGAGCCCTTCGACATGATGTCATAGATTGCAAACAATATCCAGTCTTGCGTCCTCTACCCTCTACCCCCTTTGACCCAAGAGCAGTAGGAATCGCTGCTGTCCAGCTCGCGCTTCTCCGACCAGATCATGTTGGTTGAGAGGGCGGTCGCAGTCAATACGGCGCATGAGTTTTCGTGAAGAGGGAACCACTCCTGCAAATCAAGCCATCTTTAGGCTCATTAAAGAGGTTTTCTCTGCATCTCTTGGCCGATTCCGAAGATACTGCAACACCAGACCGACCCGGGGCGGCGGAGACGCAGGTGTTAAGCACTCCCCATACGTGGGTCGATTCCGAAGATAGTGCAATACCGGGCTGACCTGCGGCGGAGGTGCAGTTCGCCGTTAAGGAGCCCCCATACGCAGCTTCGCTGGTCATCCTTCTTCCCAAAATGGGAGGGCACTGAGTTTTTTTAACGTGTGCTGCTCTAGTGCGCATGCAAAGGATGAACAAATCGCGTAAAGCTTCAATGCAACTGTATCCTACCTTTTTTGCTCGCTTTGTTCTTTATCTTACGGTGCATGTGGACTGCAGCTGCATATGTTATAAAAAAGACGCGTCCGGTTTCTCGCGCATTCGCTGTCTCCGATAAGCAGGGAAGCATGCACTGAGTTAATCGCGACAGGCGCGATGCCATGCCTGTGGGAAGAGCCTTGCAGACGAAACTTGAGCTTCGAGTGACCTTTGTGCGCATGCGCTACTCTTGCACATCTCATCGCATCGCACGACGAGGCTGACCGGCCGGCCAGTCGACATTCAGGCGGTACTGTTAAAGGATCGGTCGACTGTGCGCATTGCCACATACTTAGTCACCGAAGTTCGTCCGATGGTCCTTGTCCCGATGGACCACTGACTACGCAGTGATCCAGGTAGGCGGGAAAACGGTTACCTACGGACATACATACACAGATATGTAGATACATAGACAGAAACATAAATACACGGATAGATAGCCTCCGGGTTACTGAAAAGTCCAAATAATCTGTATAACACATACATAGCATATAACATATAACTGATCGCTCATACTCACCGAAATCTCAAACCCCCGCACAGATGAAATATCTGATATAACTTTAACAGCATTGTTTAGCTAGGCCTTCTATATCTTTTCAACTAGGAAATATCTGCCCCTTTATATAGCACACTTCAACATGCTTACGATTCTGGTCTGATGTTTGTATTTATATTATAAATCGTTTAATATATCCATAGACCTGGCGCTCTTTGGCCAAAGATGTCATTGCGACATTAAAACCCAGCAATCATTAGCCTCCGGAAGGTGGGTGAAGTACCCTTAGAATGCTAACGCATTAAAAAACAGTATCCAAGTAATGGTCCGTGCTGAATAATTGCCCACATAACGATAGGTCAAACGGGGCAGCCTAATTAAAGGGCCAAGGCAAATAAGTTGCTAAACTATTATTGAAATAGATGACTAATAGCAGCGCCGGCATTCGAGTAATAAAATTTTTCAAAGTACCTCTTTATACTGCAGGAACCTGTAACATCATGCCTGTTCACGCGCATATGAGGCGACACAATCTCTATCTTAGACACACGCACCTCCACACATCAATGTGCAGTCGCCTCAAAATAAGGTTAAAATGCTGTCTGCACAAGCTACCTGAGGTGATGACGAGAAGCGGCAGGGCGTAAAAGCCAAACATCAGTAATTGTCGTCAGTTAACACGCAAATAAATTCAGATATTGTTGACTCAAAACTAAGTAAAAAGTATTTCACTTACCGGAAAAAAAGTGCTTTCCGAGCGTACGACGTACAAAGATGTATCGAGAACAACGAAGGCGGAGAACGCAGATCCTGCCAGTAGGCCATCAGGAAAAACACATGATACAGCCGATGTTACGAAGCACTGACGCAAAACACAGGGCAAACTGCGTCAGCACAGTTAAATGACGCCAGTTAATATCTAACAAATGTACCGAACAGCTCGTAAGGCACACAGCTAGCATAATGCACTTAACCGAACCCACGACCGCGACAATGCGTGGGCCAGTGGCCGAATTTTTTTTTTTCCAACTTCCTGCCTCCCAGTGTTTCCAGCACGGAACGAGATGCGTGACGAATTTGGAGCCTGTCTACTTCATTGCCGCTGAAGTGATCGCAAGCGTGGTGGCTGGCACTGTGACACCTATGGTGACACCGTTGCGATAATCACTGCTATCGCTGTGACACCGGCGTTTCGCTCCTGCTGTCAGCCCCTGCTGCACGAACATGGAAGAGTGGCTTCGAGGCGTCGTGTGCGCGCCCTGGGTTGAAAACGATAACACGTCCTTGATTGTTGAAGCTCCGGTGTGAAATTATTCGACATTCAAGCCAGCTTATTATGTTGTTTCTTATGAGGTCGTTTGTCCGTGACACCGTTTGTTCGTTAACGCCGACGGTCACCCTACTTCTAACATGCCATTCGACATTTTTTAGACAAAAACGTCTAAAAACTTTTCCGTTAGACGTTCCTTATACACGTGCGCCCAGTTTTGTCGCTCTTCCGCGCTGCGGAAATTTGCATGCGCACTCCTTTTACCCCGACCGGCTCGTTATAAGTGGGTTCGACTGTATTTACGCAAAGTCACATTTTCAGGCGCAACTGAGGAAAGATTCTCCAGCCAAATGCCCGCGCATTTCTTTTTGAGGAGTTTTTTGGGTCCGACAGATAGGATAAGTACGCCCTCGTGGAGTTGCATACGTAGGCTAACTGTATACAGGGCGTTTCAGCTAACTTAATCCACAGTTTAAGAATATGCCCACGCACTCTAAGACGACGCGACCAAATGCATGTTGCTTATTTTGTATGTAGTATGTCGCGCTATTTCTTGTATTTTGCTTAATTAGATAATTAGTCGAGATTAATTAACGAACTGCTGAAGCAACGAAGCTAGGAAAGAAATCCCATTAGAAAGTTGCAGAGTGGTTTGGAAAACGTCCGAATAAACAGTTTCTGTCTTTCTATTTATTAAGTATTAGTGCTTTTCAGCTTACTGTGAATGCCCGCGAAATAAAAAAAAAACAGATGACGTGCCCACTTGCGCGTCGTGATCGCACTGTTCCCGAGCGTTCCGCGCACAAACAAACACAGCATTTAGCCAGGTGTGCTGCCGCTGCGCCTGCTTATAGCTACATGAACCGCCGCGAGCGAAGCACATCGCTGGCGTAAATCGCACAGCCAACGCCTTCGTCCCTGCCCTGTCGCTTTTTAAGCAGCAGCACGCCCTACATGGTAGATGCTATGTTCGTTTTTAAACTCGGGCTAAAGTTAGCCGAAGCACCCTGTATATGGCCGGGAGACGGACATTTCATTTCATCTTTATTTGGGCCCATTTATAAGCAAATTTACAAGCAAAGCATTTACAAGCATTTACAAGCAAAGCAAGGTTAGCACGCACTAACCGGGCACTAAGAAATGCCTTAAAAATTGTGTCCATCAACTGTGCATTCCTTTTGCGACAGCGCCCATCAAAGGAAGCCATAATGTTCGAAGTTCACCATTCACATCGCATTCAGTGTTCACATTCCCTGATTGACAGCCGCTGTTGTCTATACAACCGATAGCGAGTAATTAAAAAAAATATTTGCCAGTTAAGCACTCTGGCTAGCTAGTACTTGGGACATTCGATAGCGCCATGTTAGTTCTAAGCGAGTTTCCGTGGAGTTGATACTCGAAGGTAAGTTTAGGTGACGAATGATACTGTGTATTGCTATCGGAAAATATTTTTCTTGATGGCCATGTAAAAAAGCAGCGCATTATTGTGGTGTACGTTTTGCTGCGCTTTTGTTGTGCACCTTTTTCTGTAAAGGAGCACAGCTTGACTCCACGAGTTCTTTCGCGACAAACAAAATTACTTGCACTACGAAACTCGCAGATCCAGTGGTAGAACTGCTTAGCTGCAGAAACAAAAGCGCGTTGGAACCTGAACAGAGTTAGAAAAAATCCTATAGAGGCTGCAAAAACACTTCATGTTAGGTACAAACCATTAGGTTCATTGCTTGTGTTCATAAGCAATAGACTATTCATTCTTGCCGGCTGGAGTTCTGCTTCAATGAAAAGAACACATGGCCGCAATTCCTTGCTCTTTCACTCTAGCGCTGCTGATTAGTGTCGTACTGATTTTATTTTGCCGTAAAACGCGGTGCTTGCTGTGATGCACAGAACTATTGTGTCTTACAGCACAAGCACACTGAGTAATTGTGAGTGTTGATGATGCAATCACAACGATGTGAGCTCCGGCTTCAGTTCCTCACTGTCAGGCGGCAAATCGTCCTGGTCTTTCATGGGGTAGCCAAAGCGGTTGGCGGCAGCGAAATCCTTCGACTCGGCGTCTAGTCGCTTCCAAAATGCGTCGTGGTCGATAGGAGGTCCTTGGCCTCCGTACTCTTCCGGCAGAGTCTTCGGAGAAATCTCCTCATGGAGCTTCTCAAAGTTGTCTCCGTGGAAGCGAATCTTGGTGATAAAAGAGTGCAAGGCACGAAAAAAAGAAAGTAAGTTTCCTGCAACGTAGATTTAATTGTTCACAAATGACAAAATACTCAATAATCATGAATCTTGCACTTAAAACGTGCTCTACATCGAACGCTAACACCTCCGCATTGCTTATATAAGAGGAAACCATTTCAACGAAGCCGCAAATTAATTTTCAAATGCAAAAAAAACTGAAAAAACAGTAAACACACCGCGCAAAATTTCTAGGTTATAGTTTAAGATGGAAGAAAAACTGCCACAATATTTTACGTGTGCTCAATTTGTTAACCACCGATAGATTTCATTAAAGTAATTGCGGCAAAGCCGTGAGGCTAACAATCACACAGATTTTCAATTAACAACGTTGACATTTCTTTGTCACAAACGGTAGGCACCTCTAGCGGCACGTCCCACAGCTAGAAGAGTAGTCAGTTATGACGTCAATCCCACAGTCGCACACGGCATGCTGCAGAGAGTCCTGACGACGCTTTTTGCCTTTAAGACTCGCGGAAACTTGCAAGCACAGCTGCTTGCAACAAACACAGTGCGTAGGAAGCCGTGAGCGGGCATGTTCGTTCAGGTCTGACCGTGTCTGGGTTCTGCGTCTCTTGGGCCGAGCTGTATTGACGGCCGTTTTGTTAGCTTCAGCATCGAAAAGCTCAATTTTCGGGACTTGTTTGGAACGTGCCCGTTCGCTCTGTACGCGCAGAATTCTACACTGAGCTTTGTCTTTACCTACACTATCGATACAAATAATTTCTACGTGGTGCAACATTTTGTCGCAGTTGTCCTTTTAAACGCAATTATCAAAATCGGTAACCAAAAAAGAAGTTTCAAAACGCGATGCCTCGAGCCCGTAGCGTCGTCAGCGTAAAAAAAGAAAGAAGCGAAAAAAGAAAGAAAGGAAGGAAGAAGGATGAAAAGCGAGTCGTAACATCACCATTAACAGTGATATCCGCCAAACACATCAAGGTCATCACCTATCGTCAGCAGCGCACTGCCCTTTGAGGGTTACATATTCATCCTCAAACAATTACTTATTTAATATCAATTCTGAAAGACGGCGTTTTTTTTCTCGCGTTTGCAAACATAAGAGGAACTAGGTATAAAGGGAGGCTCAGCAACTTCAATGCCTTAGTATACGGGCCACGGGAGCCGCAACACCGTTTCATTCAAGGCGCTTTGTGCAACCGATTGTGCAATTAAGCCAAATGCCACCCAATAGGCCACGCGTATAGTGTAATAAGTAAAGTAGAAAGAAAGTACGTCAGTTCGCTTACCCTTTCGGCCAGCTTCGCCTTGATGAAAGGCTTGATGAGCGCAAAAATTATGTCGAATGCGTACGATTGTCTCACTATGTGCACTGCCTTCATTCTCATCGGCATGCAATCCTGGAATGTAAAAAAAAGAAAAATCTATTACACCATGCGGGCGACCGCTGACAGTTGACATACCCGGGGAACAAATCTCAGTCTGCACTTTTCTTGAGGCGCATGAACAGCATGCCGTCAACGTTTCATTCCCCCTGAAATCAGGAGCTGCCACGTCGCGAGTTTCGTTGCAGGTCGTGCACTCCTGTGTGTCGAAACATCGAGGGACAGCTCGCGATCGCGGGTTTGATCCAGGCCGCGGCGACCACATTTCGATGGGAGCCAAATACAAACGGGCTCGTGTGCTTACATTTAGGCGCCCAAAAATGCACCCCGGGTGGCCAAAATTAATCGGCAATCCCCCACAATGGCGTGCCTCATTATCTGATCGTGGTTCGGGCACGCAAAATCACAGAATATATACTTGAACAGTCATCGTTAACTCTCTCTTAACTCTCGCTTTTTAGACGGATGTTGAAGACCGTTAAACTCACATCGCTGTGGGTGAAATAGCATGCGCATTCATACACACTACTAAAATCAGTGTTTCTTTTTTTGCGGAGGGGGGGGGGGGGGGAGGTAGAACAAACAAACGAGATATCAAAATATTCTGAACGGCTTTCTCAACTCTCAATTTTAACCAGTATTCGAGGCACGGGTAAAAAACATCTATACAGGTACCTTTATTCCGGAATGCATAAACTTAGAGTGTCGTCGTACGGAAGCACCACCGATTAGGTACAGGATTTTCTCAATATTTCCATACGCGTTTTGGCAGATTAAACGCGGTGTTCGGGAGCCTCCAATGTTGTAGCCACACGCAGAAAGACGGGCTCGCCCTGTCATAGTGTACCGATTAATGTAGCACGACCTCGAATTTCAGTGAAGATAGCAAAGTAACGTAGAATGCGCAATGACGCCCGTATAGACTGGGGGCAGCATGATAGCCGTGTCTTTCGATATCACAACCGACAAGCGCTCTCGCTCTTGTTGCCGCATCGAAGTGTATTTAAGTTTCGAGGGTACAAGTTCGCCTGAATAAACTGTTCGCTGTGTCTTGGGTCTTTCTACTTCCTGCCTCCTCGTCTTGCATCACTTTACCGCGATATTATTATAACTAACAATTCAAACTTCAAAGCCTTAGCTGCGACGTCATTGCACTATATATGCTAAAGCAAATGAGCTTTACAAGCTGGATTCGGGTAGTTTTCGTCTTCATTCAACCATAGCTAATGGGAGTACTTGTGACAGTGTACCTCAGAGATTATTTTACTTCGCGACTATCTAATATCCATCAGGTGCGAGCAGTGTTTACGGAGATTAGCTTGTTGCTACCTGGGGGATCTTGTCGTCACGCATTTAAGCACCTGAACTTTGCTGTAGAGACTCTTTCTAGAGAGGGAAATGAATCCCGCATTGACTGGGTGTCCGCACCTGGATATATTCCAGGGCTCTCCTGATGAGGCCGAAGCTCAGCGAGAGAATCTTGTCGGCCGTAAATTCGGCGTAGTCCAGCAAGAGCACAACTCCTAGGACCTGTGCTGCTGGGTCGGCCGCTATGTGTTCCATGCAGATGAGCCACGTGCACTGAAGGTCTACGTAAGGCAGCTCGTTCGGCATCCATACACCTGGAGTAATACAAGGTATGTGTATCATATCATTCTTTCATAATACAGCCAGAGGTCCTTATGGAAGCTGTCAACTTGTAAATTATGCTTCGTGTTTCTACTGGCGTGTAATACGAACCTCTGAGATAGGTGACCAAGCAAAGTTTTCTTTGAGATGTTTGTGCCATCTTGCCTGGAACCGTTCGCTTATACCACGAAAACTATACCAAGAAATATCACACACAACAATTGCTTTTCTTGCCACACACAAAACATCTCAAAACTTAAAAAAATAAGATGCAAGTGAAAAAAAAAGATACTCATTACTGTTCCATAATCTCAAAGCCAAGAGCTGTCATACGCTGAGTACATGCCAGGTGACGCCCCAATACCGGACCTCAGCAAGCACGGAGGTTTCACTAATTCTTGCAGTACCTCCGCCGTGCTAGCGCAAGTTCGTGAGCATGCGTTTATGAGCAAGAGAACTTATACGTAAGCTGCAGCATGTGCAAGAAAGACGATCTTGCTACGCTTTTCAGCCGCTATTCTAAGCGAAGGGCCTTTAATTTTTTTACATATGTTTCTTCAAAGTGCAGTAAAGTAAGCAGCCGAAATTTAAATATGAGGCTTGGTGCGATGACACTTCTGAACAACCATACCATGTGAAAGGCGGTCGACGATAGGAGCACAAGTCGGTCTAGTGCATTTTCTCTCTCTCTCTCTTTCTTTCTCTCTCTCTCATAGACAGCACAAACGTTCACGTGGTACCAAAGAATCATAGCATCTTGTCGTAGCCAGAAACGAAGTTTCCGCGGAGAGAATACGATATGGTAAGAAAGCAATGCAAGTAGGTTAACAAACATCGGACCTGTTTGGCTATCCTGCGCTAGCTTACTCCATAACTAAAGCATGGAACACATAGTGGCAGATTCAGTGTCAATATGTGATTTAAACCCGGCTCGTTCTTTCGTCAGTTGCGGCTACCTACAAAGCCAACACAGTTATACCGAAGTCAATGAATTCATCTCGGCAATTTCTTCTTCCATATTATTTTGTAGATATTGTACTAAATCTGTGGAGGCGACCAAGAAGGCTGAAAGATGCTTACGCACTTCCAAACATTTACCTTCATTTACAAATTCGAGCAGCTATTTCACAAATTTCATATACCCGAAGAAAACTCACATTACCAAGCTGAGGGTAGAAAGTAAAAGCTGCTCCGGCAGGAGCTTTCTTCGAAAATTTCAGTTCATAATATTTCCTGATTTTCTTGCCCAATTTCCGGTTTTCGCAGTGGTGAGCTGCTTTCCAGTGCTGTCTGTCTACTGAAGGCGTCGCAATCTACGGCAAAGTTGACAGTGCAGCAAGAGCAGTAGTCTGCCCGCAATGATTTTCCCAGGGTCTGCTTGAAGAAAACATTGAAGCTATAGAACACAAGTTGACTGCATAACGACATATAACTCGCCTGGTTTAGAAAAGATTATGGGACGCCCACGAACGTCTTTCTCGGGCGTCACCATCATCAGCTTGCGGCCCGCTGGTGGCGCCTTCCGCGGCAAAAAGTCCCGGAAGATGGACACGCAGGAAGCTCTGTTCCTGTAGTAGTTGCGGATAGTTTGGAGTGCGCCGTCCACGTTGTACTTGCGTACCCGCAGAAAACGCAGCAGGAACTTGGGATTTTTGTTTGCGTTGAGCTCCGCTTCCGCTGTAGCACAGAATGCGAAAACACGGAGTCTGAGTTTAAAATGAGCTGATTTCTTCATGTGTTAAAACTTCTTCGGACATGCAATGAACATCGGTCGAGACTACTAATCACCCAATTTCACCATTGAAAACAACATGCAGGTTTCCAGCGGTGCTTTAGAGAAACAAAAGACCCAATAAGCCTGGGATTGCATTTACAAAACTCCTATTACGTAGTATTTTCTGATTTGCCGGATGGACCAGCGTGATAGGCGATCACCGCGGTGGTGGTCAATTGCGGATGCCACGTAGATAAAAATTTGGAGGACGCTTAAGCCTTTAAGAGTGGAACGCGTTACCATTCAAAGACCCCTGACTGCTTTTCGTCCTTCCCGGCATTTACCCTCGCATTAAAAAAAAGAAAAGAAAACTGTAGCTTATGTAACCGTAACGTTTACCGGTAAACGCTTGCGGCGAACGCTATGCACAAAGGCAAGCTTTCTGGTAGATACGCGGCCTATTGCGCGGGTCGATGTCCTGTGATTGTTTCGCACTTTAAATATTTTAGTGTGTGAAGAGCTAACATAAAGCACATGCGCTGTCGGTGCTTTTTTTCATTACATTGGTTTGGGGGATTCCGTTCTCAAAATTCCGAGAAATAACTTTGTAAAGAATGAAAGACAAGGTATGAGCAACTTTGGTGGTAGAATAGTGGTTGGGTATGCGTGGTTCGAAATTCGGTACGCACTGCCTTTTTCCAAAGTGACGGTGCGGGACGCCAAGGCCAGATTTTCTGCGACTCGGGGCCCTTGAATCTCTTGCGTTAGAAGAAGCTTTGTCAATACGGGGCCCCGCAAAAAGTTCTTACACTGTAGAATTTTTCTTAAAGGTAGATGACAGTCAATGGCAATGGCGGACGTATTACCAACGAAGGTATCTGGCCAATAGTAAACAGCATTTACGAACGAAATGCTTTACTCATACGTCCTCCGGGCCCGAATTCACAAAAACGTTCTTACGGTAAAACGGTTCATCAGAACAGTTGCGACCCAATGGGTATGTTAGACATCATTAGTAAACGCGACTGGCCTAAGGAAAACCGCCCTTACGAACGAAAAGGCTCTGTGTATTCGTCCACTAGAATTTATAACTTACTAATCAAAGAGGTCAATCGTGGCAGGAAGCCTGCACTTGTTTACAAGTTACGGAACCTAATATAACTTCAGATAGCTCGTTGTTAGGCTACGTGGTTCGTGCCGTAAAAGGAAAATCAATGAACTGGAATCTGAAGACGAGTGAACAGAGGTAGAAGGAGTAGACAGGACAGCTGATAACCTATTTAGGTCAGATCGCTGAGTATTGCTCAACGTAGGCAACGTTAAAATTAAAGAGGTGCTTCGAAAACTGCTGAAAAATCTGGGGCAGAATCAATTAAACATTTTGTTCGTAAGTGCCGTGTGTGATTGGCCGGCCGCCTTCACTAATAATTTGTCTGGCATTGCTACTGGCTGGTGCCTGCTCTTGCGACCATTTCCAGCGCGATAATGCTTTGTTGAATATTGGCCTATAGTATTACTTTTTTGTTGACTAACTAAGCGTTGTTATAGGAAGGCACCAGTTCTTGCGTTCACAAAGCGCATTACTTTAGAACGCGCAAGTTGGTACGGATTCACGTTACCGAAAGGCGGGTGTGCAAATAAGGACGCATGTAATGACGAAAACAACGACAACAACACAAGCCCCAACGTTCTTGCTGTTTTTTTCTTTATCTTATTTGTTTCCGCTTTCGCACGCTTGCTTTCAGTAAACGGCTCTATCAGTGTCGGTTTGTGACATCTCAAGTTTATATAATTCGTACTAACCTTTAATTCGAAACAATTTTGAAGATTTGGTTGCCTTATACAGCTACCATGATGAGTATCTAGTGCTGGAGTGGAGCATGCATCATCAGGCCTTTCACCTGGCGCAAGCACGTTACTGAAATTCTCAACGTAAAATGCGTGAGAAAAATTGTATACGACTTACACACTACCTGCGGACATGATAGAATCGGACTGTAATTTGAATATACGAGAAAACATAATTATGTTACACAGAAACTAAAAGAAAGAACCCTTATTCAGCTGCCGTTTCCTTTTCGGTGAGTACAGACTCAAAACTTGCGACCAACTAGAGGCTAACGGCTTCACTGTAAAACATGCCGCACATTGTCACCTTCCAAGAGCTGCGTGAGCTTCTCGAGCGCATCCTGTCTCTTAGCTTATGTCTCGCCCAGCTCTTCTTCCGCTATCCGCTGCAACTTGAAAGGTAGAGCGCCCACCGAAGTGTCGTGCACGTCATCGACGGACTTCTTGGTGTACACGCCGGACATTGCGAGGTGTGGACGGTGGCGGCCGCAGCAGAAGAGTCAGCGCGCCTACGTGTCACTCTCGAAAGCCGGGAAACCTTGCGAGAGTGAGAGTTGCGTCAGACTGCGCGGATGAAATGGTCACTCGTGGCCATGCAAAGATCCCTCCACCCCTCCCTTTCCCCCGAAGACGAAAATGTTTGCGCAAACAGCGGGCTCCGGGGAACAGGTTACAGGGAGATACTAGCGAGAGCAAGTCGCAGTGAAGGCGGCAGCCTTGAAAGATATTATCGCAGTGCCTGATGCATACTTTCAATGAATGGGAAACGAGGGGAGGCGCAATTTCCTGCGCGCTGTGTCCTGGCTTGCTGCGCGCTACGCGTTGCTCCAGGTCAGCTGGCTGTACTGCGTGGTTTATCTGGATCGTATTGATTGCGCTTCGCGTAATTCGAGTACGCGGTGCATGTTATGCGGCCTTGCATTGACGTATCAGTAGGCCACTTTTTTTTTTATTGATATGATATAAGGAGATGTTGGCGCACAATTTAAGGCGCTGGCTACTCCTCATCTCTTGAGTGGTTCCGTCATACATCGTACAGGGTTCAAGGTTACATATCAAATAGTCTTTTCACACAAGCACCAGGACTTATCACGCAACGTTTCCACGGGAAGACTATGACGTAAGGAATACATGGTACATACAATATATAATGCAAATGTCTCCACACTTATTTAGATGAAAGTCTCAAAAGTACAAAAGATATTGTCGCCTAATAACACATTGTCTAGTCAGCGGGTGGTACATAGATCGTGTAAATGCATTATCACATACAGTCTCAACAGAACAGTCAACATAACATAATTCACAAACAGATGGATATATACAGTGAGAATGAAATGAAGGCAACAATGAAAGCGCTAATAACGTCCAGCAATGCCGCTGTCTTCAAGAAAAGTCTTTAGTGCTTTTAAACCACTCTTCTGCAAGGCCGATTTTGGCCAAGGGTCCAAAAGTTTCCTTAAACTGAAAAGTCTGCGGTCTAATTTAATTAGCGCTGATTTAAGTCGGCTTCTTGGTGTGTCGTGATGTGGGCAATCTAGAAGGAGGTGATATATATCTTCGTCTACAAATCCACAATCACATTCGGGGGTTTCCGCACGGCCAATTCTGTGTAAGAAATGCTTTGTGTAAGCAGTGCCTAGCCTTAATCGATGAATAAGGGTTTCCATAGTTCTATCTAATGACAATGAAAATTTGAATTCAATAAATGGATCAAAATGGCATAAGTCCGAGCTCTTAGAATTCTGGTCAAACCAAGTGTTTCTAGACAATTTGAGAGACGTTGTCCTTATAATGCAGCGTAATTCATCTTTTGATAGTGGAAGCGGAGCTGTATCATCTTTTAGGTGTGCTTGTCGTGCTGCTTCATCGGCTGCTGTGTTGCCAGGAATGTCGCAATGCCCTGGTATCCACTGGAATGATATTGCATGTTTCGCTTCGCTTGCCTTTGTGAGGTTTTTAAGTGTTTCATATATTATACTGTCACTGAATGTTTTCCCCTTTGTGTTGCAGAGTGATGTTAGAGCCGCCTGTGGATCGCTAAAAATTACCGATTTTTGCGCATCTCTTACTGACAATATAAATTTTATCGTACATAGGATTGCGAACAGTTCAGCCGTTGTAGACGAAGTCGCACGAGATAACTTGAATGATTCTTGTTTGTTGAGGTGCGGTATAATGAATGATGAAGTTGAAGAGGTTGCTGTACTGGAGCCATCTGTATAGACGTGTGTGTATCCTGAATACCGCATATATATCTGGTACAGCGCTAGCTGTTGAGCAGCTCGAATGAACATTTCTCTTTTGCTGAATATCCCATCTACTGACAATTCGATTTTTGGAACTGTAAGCAGCCATGGAGGATATTCGATGTCTGAGTTCCAAAATTCATTTCTTGGCAATATGTGAAGATTTTCTTGAATTTCTATATGAACATAACTTCTATCTCGTTTCATTATGTCTAGAGCCAATGGGTGGTTTTTATGCTGGGTTTGAAGACGGAAATAATGCCGGCATATTTCTGTTCGCATAACTGGAAATGGTGATTGGCGAGCCTCAGCTATTACAATAGAACTAGAAGGCCCTCGTGGAACTCCTAGACATAAGCGTAGTCCTCTAGCTAAAAGTCTTTGAAGTCGCTCTTCTGACGTGTGGGAAAGTCCATGTAAGATGGGTGCGGAATACGCAACTTTTTGTCGTATTAATGCATTGTATACAGTTAGCATGGACGATACTGATCCACCCCATGATGTGCCTGCAAGTCTGCGGAGTACAGTCACTACGGCATTGACCTCGTTTTCGAGTTTCTTTTTGTGGGGTGCCCAGGATAGCTGCCTATCAAGTATTATGCCTAGAAATCGATGCTGTGTGATAATCATTAGAGGGTGTCCTTCCAGATTAAGAGCGAAATTTTTTAACTGCCTTCGAGTGAAGGGTAATACAGCTGTCTTTGTGTGTGATAGTACCATTCCTCTCTCTCTCAAAAATTTGTTGATTATATTTATGCCGTCTTGCAATGCCATTTGAAGTAGTTGAGTATTAGACCCAGATGTCCAAATACACACATCATCTGCATACAGTGAAAATTTTAACTGTGATGGCAGCCTTCTTGTTAAATCAGCCATGACGCAGTTAAAAAGGAAGGGGCTGAGTACGCTTCCCTGTGGTACTCCCTGTTTGACAACATGTTCAGCACGCTTTCCTTCACCCGTCTGAACAAATATTTTGCGACCTGATAGAAATTCAGAAATCCATCGCAAGGACCTGCCAGACAGACCAAGTTCCAACATGCTTAGCAAAACATGAACGTGACTAACAGTGTCAAATGCCCTCTTGATGTCTAGGAATACTGCTATAGTCATGTTCCCACGTGCACGCTCGTACTCCACACAGGTTACTATATCTAATATTGCATCCATTGTGCATCTATGTTTTCTAAAACCTACTAAGTAGTTGGACAGCACATTCGTTTCATTACACCACCATTGAAGTCGCGCGTCAATCATTTTCTCGACTACTTTGCATAAACAACTTGTCAAACTAACAGGGCGGAAGGAAACAAGGCACAAGGGCGTCTTACCAGGTTTTAAAATTGGTATCATTCGAGCGACTTTCGAGTGGGGCCGTGTGGGGACGCAAGGATCTGCGTGTCCACAACTCCCCTGTGTACAATAATGTTATCACCAACACCACCGAAAACTGTCATCATCAATGGCTCATACCCGCGGAAGCAATGGCTCAAGCAAGCAAGCAAAAAAATTCCAACGTTTTGGCACAGGAGATTCAGGACACAGTGGAGATATTATCCGTTACAGTACGTGTACAATGGATACGTCGCAATGCACATCCCACACAAGCTTTAGCGCATGCGGCGAGCCATAACAAACCTTCGCGTCCACTTCAACTGGCCCCCACCTCTCCGGAGACAAGGCTCCTCACAGAAAAAGAACACCTTCGGCGCGCCACGCGAGCACTCCTCCCACCGTGTGGCACCGACCTCCCTCGCGGCCTAGCGCGCTGGGAAGAGGTCTTGTTAGGAAGGTTACGCCTCCGCGTCGCCCTCACCCCTGCGGTAACCTGGTCGTGGTCGGCACAGTACCGTGCCTCCATCAGCGATTCCTGCCCCTTCTGTCCCGCTCCTGTCTGCGAGGTGGACACTGGGAACCTCCTCTGGACTTGCCCTTCTCTACATGCCCTCCGCCAGAAACACCTGCTTCGATGTGGACCATCCCCAGGTCGGCCGCCAGATGTAGAGAGTTGGATCTTGGGGCCCCACCACCGGACACCGGACATTGCTGGACTTCCTCCGCGAATCCGGAGTGTATCTGCATGTTTAAATATTTCTTTATGCCAGAAGGCACGCTGTCGCAATAAAAAAAAATGCAATGGCTCATGGATGGAATAACTCATTGCCCCGTAAGGACACCTCCCCTAACACGTCCAGATCGGACATCGAGTGTGAACGCACTTCTCGGCACTGGCAAGTGACCACAAGACAGCGGTCATCGTTGTCGGTGATCTTAAAGTGGACATTGCCAAGCCGCAAAACAGGTGGTTTGTCCAGTTCGTTAAATTAAATTAAAAGGTTTAACGTGCCGAAACCACTCTATGATTATGAGGCACGCCGTAGTGGAGGACTCCGGAAATTTCGACCACCTGGGGTTCTTCAACGTGCACCTAAATCTAAGCACACGGGTGTTTTCGCATTTCGCCCCCATCGAAATGCAGCCGCCGCGGCCGCGATTCGATCCTGCGATCTCGTGCTCAGCAGCCCAACGCCATAGACACTGAGCAACCACGGCGGGTGTCCAGTTCGTGGCCGACTAGTTTGCCTTGATGTGCTTCGCTGATGCCACTCAGCCAGCAACAACACATGGAACGTGTATTGATCTTACGTTGGCAAAGAACGTTTCTGCGGTTAAAACTGAAAATTTAGCCATATATCATCGTGACCAGGAAGAAGTGGTGACGAATGTTACAAAATAAAATGTTTGCCAAAGTTTACTGTTTGTCTCGTCGCCATAACGTAGGTGGTGGTCCTCCCACAGCTTCGCTGTCCAACCACCTTCACATGGTGGAATAGGTCCTGATTTTTTAATTTTATTTTTCGTTGAATAGCTTAGCTAACGTTCGCTGGGACACGGTATACTTCGCCGTATATGCAATGCGTACCGCACAAGATCTGAGTTCGACCTGCGAGATATAAGCTCGTCTAAGAACACCGATCAGATGCTGTTTCATGTCTCGTAGATTAGGTCTGCCTTTGCCTACTATCTAATACATTGTGTTACCATATGTCGTAAATAACACAATTTCCTCCATCGAAAAATCAAGATTGGCTTTTCCCTTCGCTAGCGCAGGCCTTCCCGGGGCTGCTGAACTTTACCTCGCTGCGGTAGCGACCGCGCAATCGAAATACTTGCGTCAGCAAAAGACGGCAGACCGAACGTGGTCGGCCTTGAGACCGGCGAAGGCCGGGTGCAAAGCAAGCGCATTAATGCATCTCATTGTGGTTTTACCTTTGAATACCGAAGCATGGGCTGCTGCGTTGCTTGATGGGAAACCCAGGTAAGAACGATAGTGTACGAAAAGAAACAAGCTCTATATATACTGTAGCGTGCAGGAACGTGCAAATAAAAGCGGTAAAAAATGAGGCGGTTTAAATATAAGACGGTTTTGCGTGCCAGATAACACGATAGCATTATGAGGCTAGCCATTCTGGATGACTCCGGATTAGTTTTTTTACCACCTCAGGTTATTCAACGCTCACCCAACACACGGTGCGGGCGTTTCCGTAATTCGCTCCTCATGAAATGCAGCTACCGCGGCCAGGCTTCGATCCCGCAGCCTTGTGCTTAGCCGTGCAATGGCACCGAGCCTAAGCCAGTACGACAGCCGACACCGACACTCCTGTCTGCTAGTTAGTACTGAAAGAAGCCAACGCAATGCTTACGTAGAACTTTTTTCTTTTGTGTTTATTCGCTGCTCGGACACTAGTAGTCCAATAGTAGTCGTTTGTTGTTTATAAAAATAAATGAATGAATGAATAAAAATGAAGGGAAAGAAAATACTGCTGACCACATTGTAACTCTGGCACACTCTGCCCACACCTGAATGGTGGTCAGCTCTGAGGACGCGGGGTTGGCAGGAGTGGGTGTAGAATAATAATAATAATAATAATAATATTTGGGGTTTTACGTGCCAAAACCACTTTCTGATTATGAGGCACGCCGTAGTGGAGGACTCCGGAAATTTTGACCACCTGGGGTTCTTTAACGTGCACCTAAATCTAAGCACACGGGTGTTTTCGCATTTCGCCCCCATCGAAATGCGGCCGCCGTGGCCGGGATTCGATCCCGCGACCTCGTGCTCAGCAGCCCAACACCATAGCCACTGAGCAACCACGGCGGGTTGGGTGTAGAAGAACATGGAAACAGGACATAGTAAGGAAGATAACTATTAACGTATATAAAACAGAGACGTTAGGTAAGATTTATCCATAGTTCACATGTGCGGCGACTTCCTCGAGAGAGTTCGTCACCCGGCCCCGCACACCGGTCCGGTTAGAACACAACGCGAAGGAACTTCCAAGGCAAAACTGGCCACGTGACTGAGAATTTCCTTCACTGACCAGCTTACCTTGCTGACAGACGGCTGTATTCAAATGGATAGTTAGTCACCTATCGCCGAATGGATGTTCTTCTTTCATCCTCGGACCCTATTTCCATAGCTATCCATGCTGATAGCAGTCTGTATTGGTCTCCTAGTGGGAGTAGTATGCGTGTTATGCCCGGCTTAGAAAAAGAAGACCTAGCAGCCTGCAGCAATGCTATCGACAATGTTCTAGGTCCGATGCCATTTAACAGACACCTCACGTTGTAATACGCATGCGCTCTATCTGATGTACACACACAGCTCATATTTGTGCCGCGTTACTGGCGAAACCGTGTTCCATGTAGTCTCGACAGAAAACAATGAAATGATCAGCTTGAACGCAATAAAAACACATACTTATTCCCCATGAAAATAAAGATAGGCTGATAATAATGAAGATTAGACTGCGTTGACAGAAATTGAATTATTGCTAAACTAACGCCCAATGAGAACCTTATCGAGTCAATTGTAAGAAACGACGCTAACACTATCTCATGTCTTGAAAGGTCTATGGCTACTCTCTCTCCCTGTAGTCAACGCTGTTGAAACAGAGTACGATTCTAAGAAAGAAGCGACACCAGGACGATGGAGACGAAGACAAATTTGTCTTGACGCCTTCTGGAAGCGGATTCACAACAAATAAGTTTCGTAGCTACCATCAGCTCACTATGTCAGTTGCACTTCTTCAAGTAAGGCGAAAGGCGGAGATGTCGTGCTTATTATGAACGCAAAACTGCAAGAATATTGTGGAACCTGGCTGCAATCGAAGAAACATTTCCGGGTCGAGACAATCACTTCGTCTGTCTCTCTTTAAAAATCCATAATCAAAGAAGAAAAGCAACTCATAGAACGGTTAACCTGAATGTTTCTTTAAGCGTTAAATGTAGTGCAGGCAAGGGTTTCTCGCTCCCGATCTCGAGCTCGTCGGTTCGCTTGCGGGTCTGAAGGTCCTTCTCCCTCCATGACGTTTCGTTGCATGTGATGTTTTATAGCATTGGCGTTTAAGCTACGCTCCTCCTCGGTGATCAAAACGAGAACAAGGTGCCAACGGAGTCAACAGAGCAGGAGCCAACGTTTCGACAAGTGGACTTGTCTTCTTCAAGGCGACATATGCTTTCCTCGCCACAGTATATATAGGTGGGATTTCCATCTCCCGCCTTCCCCGCGTTTCCGCTCCTCCTCGAAGCTCGAGAGCTCAATCACTCAAGGTGATATGACGTCGACGACGGCATCACGGCGACGGCATGACGCAATGGGATGACGACGAAATGATATGGCGAAAGTAAAACGTCGACCGCGTGACGTAGTCGGCACGAGGACAATTAGATGACAACGAATAGATGCCGATGGTGGCGTGAAGATGGCTGTTTGACGACGCATATGTGGCGAAGATGATGTGATGGCGACAGCACGATGGGAATCGGATGACGAAGTGGGGGAATGACGATGACGAAACGACCCCAATTGCGTCACGACGACGACACGATGACAACAATTGTGTGACAACGGCGGCATAATAACGGTTAAATGACCACAGCGCGATTTGGATGGAATGACGAAAAAGCAATGACCTCGATATGACGACGACGACGGCATCCCGAGAAGTGGATGACGTTTCTGAAGACGAGTACACGACGACAGCACGACGACGACTACATAAGCACAATAGATGACAACGACTGTATGACGACGAGTGCGTGACGACGACTGTATTATAAGAACCTGGTGACGAAGCTGGAATGAGGACAATGGAACGACCACAATGGCAGCACCACGACGCTATAACAACGAATCCATCACGAGGAGTGTATGACGACGACGCCATGACGACGACAGCGCGACAACGCCGTGGTAATCACTCTTCAATGACGACAGCATGATTACGATGGAAACTGCGTGCATGTTCTTTTTTACTGCACCTGTAATCGACAATGCAGTGTTAGCTTCAATAAAAGCTGGAACTTGAAAACAGGCTAGCGTTCCAGGCAACAGGCTAGCGTAAGTGCACATGATACTTCCTACTGGACGTAACAGGTGGTAGCAGCACACATCAGCACCTCTAACATAACAGTATATCTGCGTGGACTGACCTTGACGTCTTTTAGACCGGATAACGCTAAAATTAAAAGACATTTCACGTAAAAAGAGGATCGTGCTAACCGTCTCCCGTGGCCTCTGCTGAAATCTACGAGCTTTCGGGCTCCTCTCGTGACGTCACGGCTGAAAGTGCAAGTACGCTTGGTCATCTAGGAACTATTGAACATACAAGCAAGTCCATGGACTTGGAGTCCATGGAGCACTTGTGATTGCGCTCACGAAAACTACCACAGACGCTCGCTTAGTCACCTTTCCCTGCGAAAGGTCCATGTGCCTTGTTACTGGCCTAGAGCGTCTCCCACTTCAAAGAGGCTTCACGAGGCAAACGTGCCACTGAGAGACAATGCGCAACACAAGTAGCTGCTGCCAGACATAATTATGTACTGTGGAATAACGCATGTCGGTTTGCTTCGCTGCTGCATATTGCAAAGGTATTGATTAGCATATAAGACAGTGATCGGTAAGGGCAACATCAGCTTCTTCCACTGAGGAGAAGCCGCATGCAGCGTTCACATCTAGGGACAAATAAAAGTGGCCTACTGATACGTCAATGCAAGGCCGCATAACATGCACCGCGCGTACCCGAATTACATGAAGCCCAATCAATACGATCCAGATTACCCACGCAGTGCAGCCTGCTGACCTGGAGCAAGGCTTAGCGCGCAGCAAAGCAGGACACAGCGCTCAGGGAATTCCACCTGCCCTCATTGCCCATTCATTTAAAGTATGCATCAGGCACTGCGACAACAGCTTTCAAGGCTGCCACCTTCACTGCGACTCGCTCTCGCTACCCTCTCCCTGTAACCTGTTCCCCGGAGCCTGCTGTATGCGTCTTCAGTGGAAAGGGAGGGGGGGAGGGATCTTTGCATGGTCACGTGTGACCGTTTCATCCGCGCAGTCTAAGGCAACTCCCACTCTCGCAAGGTTTCCCGGCTTTCGAGAGTGACACACAGGTGCGCTGACTCTTCTGCTGCGGCCGCCACCGTCCACGCCTCACAATGTCCGGCGTGTACACCAAGAAGTCCGTCGATGACGTGCACGACACTTCGGTGGGAGCTCTACCTTTCAAGTTGCAGCGGATAGCGGAAGAAGAGCTGGGCGAGACACAAGCTAAGAGACAGGATGCGCTCGAGAAGCTCACGCAGCTCTTGGAAGGTGAAAATGAGTGGCATGTTTTACAGTGAGGTCGCTAGCCGCTAGTTGGTCGGAAGTTTTGGGTCTGTGGTCACCAAAAAGGAAACAGCCACAGCAAACGTTTTTTTTTTTATTTTAGTTTGCGTGTAACAATATTACGTTTTCTCGTATATTCAAATTACAGTGTGATTCTCTCATGTCCGCAGATAGTATGTAAGTCGTATACAATTTTTCTGACGCATTTTAAGTTCAGGATTTCAGTAATGCGCTTACTCCAGGTGAAAGACCTACCATAATGAGGATGTATGCTCCACTCCAGCACACCTGCATGCGCGCGTGACGAACGCGTGCGCGCGGTGAGTCTGTACTTGATGCGTGGGCGCCCTGTCCATTGTATCTGCCACACAGTATGTGCTCGTAATCGACATTAAGGCAAACACTGTTCAAAACATCACAGTAACGTTTGGCTTCGTCAACGCGGGTTGCGGGCAAGCGTATGGACGCCGCGAATGTGCACCGTAGCGTCGAAGCACAAACGTAACGGTCGCGAACGTGGACGCTACATTTATTGTGACGGTGCGAGGCCTTGTAGTGGTGGTAGTGCTTGCGCAACGTTGGCTACAGACCCTCCTCTAGAGTACCAACAGAGTTGCCAGAAGACTTCCAGTTAAGCCCTCTGGAAAAGGGCATGTTAGAATAGTCTCTAAATTTATAGAACTGTCCAGCTGGCACCAGTTCTGCTGTAGAATTGAAGTGTTCGACAAGTGAATTGTACCGTAAAGTACAATAAAAATAATCCATACATGAGCTCGATGCATGGCACACGTTCTTCTTATCTGAACACATCAAGAATATGTGCCCACAGCATACTGTGCAACAAAATAATCCTATTTTCTTGGCTAACTTGACTGTCAAAAATGCAGCAGAGGAAGTTGTCTGGGGTACAGAACAGGAGTGGAGAAAAGGGTCTATAATGGAGGCGGAATTTTTCTTGTGGATTCACTAGCTAGCCGTCGCATCTGCCTGTAACGCCGTGTACAGATTGGTAGAATAAGCAGAAGGATTGCGGGGTTATAGCGCTTTTACAATATGATCTGTTGGAATGACCATAGTTTGTTGTTTTCTGGAAACATTAGCAAGGGTGCCGCACAAAGTGCAATGTATTAACTGTCAAATGTGACACACTGTTAGCCGCAGTGAGGAATTCGCTCTTTTACTATGTTGACGCGGACTCTGTCTACCTAAGCAATATGAGTTGCTTAGAATATGTAGTTTTTCTTTATTCCGTTTTTGTAGCGTTTGTAGGGACAAACGTTAGGAAAGCAATGTGCTATCGAGTAGGTAGGAGCAAGCCTACATAACACGACATTAGAGCTTCTTCTACATGACTTGAAATAATTGCGAAAGATATGAACTAGCGTACATTTTTTAAAATGCCGCATACATCTACGTGGTGCAAAACGGTCAAAACAGAGTCCTCGTTCATTTCCAGCTACGGCGAACACCGATTCGGGCGAAATCAATGCTCATTGACAGCGGGATATTAAAGGCTGAGTACTGACCAGGATGTTCGGTAACAGGAAAACCGCTCGGTATCATCAACGTCGATAATGTATGCATCGAAGGGAAGAAACGGCTAGAAGCAGAGGCACATTTCATGTACAAACTGCAAAAAAAAATACTTTAATGGCTACGCATCTGCGGCTTCGCATCTTAAGCGTGCGTTGCCACACAGTCCGTCTTTCTGAAACTCAATGTTACACAACTGCTTACGTGCGTGCATAGGTCGGTGGTCGCAACGTCGACGTGCTGCATGGAGCGCGTACGCTGAATACTCTGTATTTTCCGTCGATTAGAGGAAAAGCGGGCAAAAATAAAAACTATCTATCGCACGAAATATTTACACCAACGGAAAATGCTCGATTTGGTGCGGTGCCCTTTCTTTTAATTATTATATTGGCTTGTCGGCGTGACCAGGCGACTTACTACCACTTGCAGATGCTGGTGCAAGCATCAGTTTCCATTCAAATCATGGCAACCTTTTATTGGATCAAGCGGTGCAACCTTTTTTCACTACATGTAGCCGGGGGCCGACGATATGTGTTCTTAGCAAGCAGAACTTTGGCGAGTTGGTTCATGGTCGGATGGTTGGGAAAGCAGCGCTATGTGCACATGTGCTATGTGTCATGTGTCAGTCATATGTGTATATGTCAGGCAGATGTCGGATACATGTGTCATGTGTACTATGTGTCTCTGTCCCTGTGTTTTTAGCGCTGCGTAAAAGTACCGTTATAACTCTTCCAGAAGCCACTGGGCGAGACGCACGGCTTTATAGATGCCGCAACGCTGTGAACTTGTATATACGCACCTTCTCTCATCATCATGATCATAATCACCACCACCCCCATCATCATCATTAACAAGCCCTTTTCCTATCCATCCCTTTTCCCCGATGTTGAGTGCCTGCCTTTCTGTAGATAAATCTATCTATCTATCTATCTATCTATCTATCTATCTATCTATCTATCTATCTATCTATCTATCTATCTATCTATCTATCTATCTATCTATCTATCTATCTATCTATCTATCTATCTATCTATCTATCTATCTATCTATCTATCTATATATCTATCTATCTATCTATCTCTTCCCAACCGTTCTTAGCAAGGTCTTAAGTTATTACATTTCGAAAGGGTGCTGGTTGCCATCGATGATCATGACAGTCCAAATTCAAGCCAACCAGAGAGCCAACATACCGAACCGGAAATATTTAAAAAGTCAATAAGTGTTACTTCGTTGACTTTTGTGGAATAGTTTCGCTGAACTAGCGAAGTCTTGGTTGTGCAGCCATCTATTGTCGTATTCGGGAATTTTAGGCGTCGCCCCTTCGGCAATCTGTTGAACTTCACTGCAACATAGCAGCGTAACTCAGTGGGCAACATTTAAAAACGTTATAGTACAAAATATTAACCGAGTTAAAACAAATTTGTAATAGAAACGTCGAAAACGTACTTCCTTCTATTAACATAGGCATTTATAGCACCTCTTCAGCACTTAATCCTGCGTTATATCAGTGTTTAGGTCAGAGACAAAATGCTGCTATAACGCAGAACTATGTGCCGAGTAAGTGTGGTAAATGCATACGTTATTAAAAGGAAGAACCCTATAGACCTTGATAAAAAAACTTCTTGAAACTAGGTTGATCTTTTGAAATATAAATATATGAAGGTACTGCCCTTTGAGGTACAGTGGTGTGATGCGCCGAAGCTTAACGAATTGCCATAGGGGCAATATCCAAGATTCCTATGGATATTGGATGTTCGGTTTTATTTGTGGATTCTTACGCGAAGTCACTATGCTAGTATTGAATGGACATGCGTGCCACCAAAATACCAAGGTGTTCCTTTAGACGCATACAAGCTTAGCGTACGTTACTGTCGAGAACGGGTACCTGGCATTCCAGCGTATTGCCGATAATTTTTTTTCCGCATCACCTTTCTATATTTGGAAGAGCAACCACCTGTAACCTGTTCCTAAATACAAAGATATTCTATGTACTGCAGATTTTTCATTGCGCCAGGAATTATATTCCACGTTTCCTTTGCTACAATTTGCAACATTTGCATGGTCCGGTACCTTTGAATTTGTGAGGCGAGATAACCTCTTTAGGCCTGTATATGCTGGCAGAGTTGGTTTGGTTCGTCTTACTTGCGACAGATGGTTGTCGCTTCCTGTTGCGTGACAGTTCACATCTAATAATTATATCATTCAGGCAAGTTAATCTAGTCAATGCTGTGGTGAAATTAAGTGTTGCAATTAAAGCCATAATAATAGAAATAATTGATAATCATTAGTACAGAAATTCTGAACTGCGAAGGGAACATGCCAGCGGCTGAATCCCAGGGTAGGGGCCTCCAAACGAAATAGTACAAGTGAAATGCTCAACCTTACTATCACTGTAAATGGTTTGCAATTCTGGCGAGACTGCCACTTTCTCGCATCAGAGCCGCATTGAAGATAATTCTGATTACGCTGTGACAACTTTGACAATTCTGAATGCCGATGTTCGAACCTTTCAACTGAAAGGGGCCGCATTCTCCGGGTTTAATGCCTCACACGGAAACGAAAGTGTTTCAAAGAGCCACGTGTCCTTCCAAGATGCTCATCATGGTAGCAGTATGAGGCAACCAAATCTTCAAAATTGTTTCGAATTAAAGGTCAGTATGAATTATATAAACTTGATATGCCACAAGCCGGCACTGATAGAGCTGATTTACTGAACGCAAGCGTGCGAAAGCGGGAACAAATAAGATAAAGAAAAAAGCAGCAAGAACGTTGGGGCTTGTGTTGTTGTTGTTGTTTTCGTCATTACATGCGTCCTTATTTGCACGCCTGCCTTTCAGTAACGTGAATCCGTACCAACTTGCGCGTTCTAAAGTAATGTGTTTTGTGAACACAAGAACTGGTGCCTTCCTATAACAACGCTTAGTTAGTCAACAAAAGAGTAATACTATAGGCCAATATTCAACAAAGCATTCTCGTGCTGGAAATGGTCGCAAGAGTACGCACCAGCCAGTAGCAATGCCAGACAAATTATTAGTAAAGGCGGCCGGCCAATCGCACACGGCACTTACGAACAAAAAGGTTTAATGAATTCTGCCCCAGATTTTTCAGCAGTTTTCGAAACAGCTCTTTAATTTTAACGTTGCCCACCTTGAGCAATACTCAGCGAGCTGACCTAAACAGGTTAACAGCTGTCCTGTCTACTCCTTCTACATCTGTTCACCCGTCTTCAGATTCCAGTTGATTGATTTTCATTTTACGGCACGAACCACGTAGCCTAACAACGAGCTATCTGAAGTTATCTTAGGTTCCGTAACTTGGAAACAAGTGCAGGCTTCCTGCCACGATTGACCTCTTTGATTAGTAAGTTATAAATTGCAGTGGCAGAATACACAGAGCCTTCTCGTTCGTAAGGGCCGTTTTCCTTAGGCGAGCCGCGTTTACTAATGATGTCTAACATCCAATTGGCTCGCAACTGGTCTGATGAACAGTTTTAGCGTATAAAAACGTTTTTGTGAATTCGGGCCCAGAGGACGTATGAGTAAAGCTTTTCGTTCGTAAATGCTGTTTACTATTGGCCAGGTGCCTTCGCTAGTAATACGTCCGACAATGCCATTGACTGTCATCTGCCTTTAAGACAAATTCTATAGCGTAAGAACATTTTGTAGGGTCCCGTATTGACAAAGCTTCTTTCAACGCGAAAGCGTTAAGGGCCCGTGTCGCAGAAAGCCCGGCCTCGGCGTCTCGAACCCCACGTCCGGCGTCCAGGGTCGGAGAAGTCGCTTCGGCATAAAGAATTTCGAACCAAATTCCAAACCACGCATGCCCAATAACTTCTCTAAGACCAAAGTTTCTCATAACATGTTTTTTTTTTATTCTTTACAAAGTTTCTCCTGGGAATTTTGAGAACGGCAGCCCACAAACAAGTGTAATGAAAAAAAAAACACAACAGCTCATGTCCTTTATGTTAGCTCTTCTCAGACTGAAATATTGGAAGTGCGAAACGATAACAGGAGATCGACCCATGCAAGAAGCCGCGTTTCTACCAGAAAGCTTGGCTTCGTGCATAGCCTTCGCCGCCAGCGTTTCCCGGTAAACTTTACGGTTACATAAGCTACAGTTGCCGGGAAGGATGAAAAGCAGTCAGGGGTCCTTGAACGCTATCGCGTTCCACTCTTAAAGGCGAAGCTTAAGCGTCCTCCAAATTTTTATCTACGTGGCATCCACGATTGACCACCACTGCAGTAATCGCCCATCACGTCGGCCCATCCGGTAAATCAGAAAACTTTACGTAATAGGAGTTTTGCAAATGCAACCCCAGGTTTATTGGGTCTTTTATATCTCTAAAGCACCGCTGGAAACCTGTACGTTTTGTTTTCAATAGCGAAGCATGGTCACGAGTAATCTCGACCGACGTTCCTTGAAGGTCCGAACAAGTCTTGACACAGGCACAAATCTTCAGCTCATTTTAAACTCACACCCCGTGTTTTCGCTTTCTGTGCCACAGCGGAAGCGGAGCTCAACGCAAACAAAGATCCCAAGTTCCTGCTGCGTTTTCTGCGGGTACGCAAGTACGACGTGGACGGCGCACTTCAAACTATCCGCAACTACTACCGGAACAGAGCTTCCTGCGTGTCCATCTTCCGGGACTTTTTGCCGCGGAAGGCGCCGCCGGCGGGCCGCAAGCTGGTTATGGTGATGCCCGAGAAAGACGTTCATGGGCGTCCCATAATTTATTGTAAAGCAGGCAAGTTATATGTCGTAATGCAGCCAAATTGTGTTTTATAGCGTCAATTTTTTCTTCAAACAAGCCTTGGGAAAATCATTGCGGGCAGACTACTGCTCTTGCTGCAGGCACTATCACCTTTGACGTAGATTACGACGCCTTCAGTAATAATAATATTTGGGGTTTTACGTGCCAAAACCACTTTCTGATTATGAGGGACGCCATAGTGGAGGACTCCGGAAATTTTGACCACCTGGGGTTCTTTAACGTGCACCTAAATCTAAGCACACGGGTGTTTTCGCATTTCGCCCCCATCTAAATGCGGCCGCCATGTCCGGGATTCGATCCCGCAACCTCGTGCTCAGCAGCCCAACACCATAGCCATTGAGCAACCACGGCGGGTACGCCTTCAGTAGACAGACAGCACTGGAAAGCAGCTAACCACTGCGAAAACCGGAAATTGCCCAAGAAAATCAGGAAATATTATGAACTGAAATCTTCGAAGAAAGCTCCTGTCGGAGCAGCTTTTACTACTTTCTAAAGTCAGCGTGGTAATGTGCGCTTTCTTCGGATATAAGAAATTTGTGAAATAGCTGCTCAAATATGTAAATTAAGGTAAATACTTTAAAGTGCGTAATAGGCCTTCAGCGTTCTTTGTCGCCTCTGCAGATTTAGTACAAGATCTTCAAACAATATGGAATAAGAAATTGCCGAGATGAATTCGTTGACTGCGGTATAACTGTGTTGCCTTTGTAGGTAGCCGCAAGTGGCGAAAGAGCGAGCTGGGTTTAAATCTCATATTAATTAAATTATGCAGTTTTACGTGCCCAAACCACTTTCTGATTATGAGGCACGCCGTAGTGGAGGACTCTGGAAATTTCAGCCATCTGGGGTTCTTTAACGTGCACCTAAATCTAAGTACACGGGTGTTTTCGCATTTCGCCCCCATCGAAATGCGGCCGCCGTGGCCGGGATTCGATCCCGCGACCTTGTGCTCAGCAGCCTAACACCATAGCCACTAAGCAACCACGGCGGGTTACATCACGTATTGACCCTGAATATGTCGCAATGTTCTCCACGCTTTAATTATGGAGTAAGCACAGGGTAGCCAAACGGGTCCGACATTGGTTAAACTACTTGCATTGCTTTCTTGCATGCCCTATATATCACACTCTCTCCGCGAAACTTCATTTCTGGCTACGACAAGAACTTATGATTCTTTCCTACCACGTGAACGTTTGTGCTGTCTATGAGAGAGAGAGAGAGAGAGAAAAGGCACTAGACCGACTTGCGCTCCTATCGTCGACAGCCTTTCACATCGCATCGTTGTTCAGAAGTGTCGTCGCACCAAGCCTAATAAATAAAATTTCGGCTGCTTAAATTACTGAACTTCGAAGAAACAAATATATAAAAAAATTAAAGGCCCTTCGCTTAGAACAACGGCTGAAAAGCGTAGCACGCGCGTCTTTCTTGCACCTGCTGCAGCTTACGTATAAGTGCGCTTGCTCATGAACGCATGCTGACGAACTTGCCCTAGCAAGACGGAGGTACTGCACGAATTGGTGAAACCTCCGTGCTTGCTAGAGCCCGGTATTGGGGCGTCATCTGGCATGTACTCAGCGTATGACAGCTCTTGACTTTGAGATCATGAAACAGTCATGTGCATCTTTTTTTTCACTTGCATCTTCTTTATTCTTTAGTTTTGAGATGTATTGTGTGTGGCAAGAAACGCAATTATTTTGTGATATTTCTTGGTATTGTTTTCGTGGTATAAGTGAACGGTTCCAGGCAAGATGGCACAAACATCTCAAAGAAAACTTTGCTTGGTCAGCTATCTCAGATGTTCGTATTACACGCCAGTAGAAACACGAAGTATAACTTGCAAGTTAATAGCTTCCATAAGGACCTCTGACTGTGTTATGAAAGAATGATATTATATACATACCTTTTATTACTCCAGGTGTATGGATGCCGAACGAGCTGCCTTACGAAGACCTTCAGTGCACGTGGCTCATCTGCATGGAACACATTGCGGCCGACCCAGCAGCACAGGTCCTAGGAGTTGTGCTCTTGGTGGACTACGCCGAATTTACGGCCGACAAGATCCTATCGCTGAGTTTCGGCCTCATCAGGAGAGCCCTAGAATATATCCAGGTGCGGACACCCAGTCAATGCGGGATTCATTTCCCTCTCTAGAAACAGTCTCTACAGCAAAGTTCAGGTACTTAAATGCGTGACGACAAGATCTCCCAGGTAGCAACAAGCTAATCTCCGTAAACACTGCTCGCACTTGATGGATATTAGATAGTCGCGAAGTAAAATAATCTCTAAGGCAGACTGCTAGAAGTACTCCCATTAGCTATGGTTGAATAAAGACGAAAACTACCCGAATCCAGCTTGTAAAGCTCATTTGCTTCAGCATATATAGTGCAATGACGTGGCAGCTAAGGCTTTGAAGTTTGAATTGTTAGTTATAATAATTTCGCGGTAAAGTGATGCAAGACGAGGAGGCAGGAAGTAGAAAGACCCTAGACACAGCGAACTGTTTATTCAGGCGAACTTGTACCCTCGAAACTTAAATACACTTCGATGCGGCAACAACAGCGAGAGCGCTTGTCGGTTGTGATATCGAAAGGCACGGCTATCCTGCTGCCCCCAGTCTATACGGGCGTCATTGCGCATTCTACGTTACTTTGCTATCTTCACTGAAATTCGAGGACGTGCTACATTAATCGGTACACTATGACAGGGCGAGCCCGTCTTTCTGCGTGTGGCTACAACATTGGAGGCTCCCGAACACCGCGTTTAATCTGCCAAAACGCGTATGGAAATATTGAGAAAATCCTGCACCTAATCAGTTGTGCATCCGCACGACGAAACTCTAAATTTATGCATGCCCGAATAAAAGTACCTGTATTTATGTTTTTTACCCGTGCCTCAAATACTGGTTAAGGGTGAGTGTTGAGAAAGCCGTTCGGAATACTTTGATATCTCGTTTGTTTGTTCCACCCCCCCCCCCCAAAAAAAACACTGATTTTAATAGTTTGTAGGATTGCGCACGCTACTTCAACCACAGCGATGCGACTTCAATGGGCTTCAACGTTTGTCTAAAAAGCGAGAGTTAAGAGAGAGTTAACGATGACTGTTCAAGCATATATATTCTGTGATTTTGCCTGCCCGAACCACGATCTGATTATGAGGCACGCCGTTGTGGGGGATCGCCGATTAATTTTGGCCACCCGGGGTGCCTTTTTGGGCGCCTAAATGTAAGCACACGAGCCCGTTTGTATTTGGCTCCCATCGAAATGTGGTCGCCGCGGCCGTGATCAAAAACGCGATCGCGAGCTGTCTCTCGATGTTTCGACACACAGGTGTGCACGACCTGCAATGAAACTCGCCACGTAGCAGCTCCAGATTTCGGGGGAAATGAAGCGTTGACGGCATGCTGCTCACACGCCTCAAGAAAAGTGCAGACTGAGATATGTTCTCCGTGTATGTCAACTGTCATCGGTCACCCGCATGGTGTAATAGATCTTTTTTTTTTTACGTTCCAGGATTGCATGCCGATGAGAATGAAGGCAGTGCACATAGTGAGACAATCCTACGCGTTCGACATGTTTGTTGCGCTCACCAAGCCTTTCCTCAAGGCGAAGCTGGCCGAAAGGGTAAGCGAACTGACGTACTCTCTTTCTACTTTACTAATTAAACTATACGCGTGGTTAATCGGGTGGAGTTTTGCTTAATTGCACAATCGGTTGCACAAAGCGCCTTGAATGAAACGGTGCCGCGGCTTCAGTGGCCCGTATACTAAGACATTCAAGTTGCTGAGCCTCCCTTTATAACCAGTTTATCTTATCTTTGCAAACACGAAAAAAAAAGAACACCGCCGCTCAGCATTGATGTTAAATAAGTAACTGATTGAGGCTGGAGATGTAACGGTAGTGCGTTGCTGAGAGTAGCTGATGACGACCTTGATGTGTTTGGCGCATATCACTGTTAATGTTAATCTTACGACTCGCATTTCATATTTCTGTCTCCCTTTCTTTCATTATGCTGATGGCCCTGCGGGCTCGGTGCATCGCGTTTTGAAGTTTCTTTATCTGTTTACCGGTTTCGATAATTGCGTTTAAGAGGACAACTTCGACAAAATGTTGCACCACGTAGAAATCATTTGTAGCGCTAGAGTAGGTAAAGACAAGGCTCAGAGTAGAAGTCTGCGCGTACAAAGCGAATGGGCACGTTGCGAACAACTCCCGAAAATTCAGCTTTTCCATGCTGAAGCTAACAAAAGGGCCGTCAATACAGCTCGGCCCAAGAGACACAGAACCCAGACATGGCCAGACCTGAGCCAACATGTCCACTCGCTGCTTCATACAAACCGCATTTGCTGCATGCAGCTGTACTTATAAGTTTTCGCGAGTCTTAAAGGCAAAAAGCATCATCGGGACTCGCAGCAGCATGCCGCGTGCGACTGTTGGATTGGAGTCATAGCAGAGTACTCTTGTAGCTGTGAGACATGCCGCTAGAGGTGCCTACCGTTTGTGACAAAGAAATGTCAACGTTGTTAATTGAAAATCTGTGTGATTGCTAGCCTAACGGCTTTGCCGCAATTACTTTAATGAAATCTATCCGTGGTTAACAAATTGAGCACACGTAAAATATTGTTGCATTTTTCCTTCCATCTTAAACTATAACCTAGAAATTTTGCGCGGTGCGTTTACTGTCTTTTCAGTTTTTTTTTTTGCATTTGAAAATAATTTGCGGCTTCGTTGAAGTCGTTTCCCCTTATATAAGCAATGCGGAGGTGTTAGCGTTCGATGTAGAGCACGTTTTAAGTGTAAGATTCATGATTATTGAGTATTTTGTCATTTGTGAACAATTAAATCTACGCTGCAGGAAACTTACTTTCCTTTTTTTCGTGCCTTGCACTCTTTTATCCCCAAGATTCGATTCCACGGAGACAACTTCGAGAAGCTCCATGAGGAGATCTCTCCGAAGATTCTGCCGGAAGAGTACGGAGGCCAAGGACCACCTATCGACCACGACGCATTTTGGAAGCGAGTGGACGCCGAGTCCAAGGACTTTGCTGCCGCCAACCGCTTTGGCTACCCCATGAAAGACCAGGACGATTTGCCGCCTGACAGTGAGGAACTCAAGCAGGAGCTCACATCGTTGTGACTGCATCATCAACACTCACAATCACTCAGTGCGCGGGTGCTGTAAGGCACAACATTTTACGTGCATCGCAGCAAGCACCGCGTTTTACGGCTAAATAAAATCAGTACGACACTAATCAGCAGCGCTAGAGTGAAAGAGCAAGGAATCGCGGACATATGTTCTTTTCATTAATGCAGAACTCCAGCCGGCAAGAATGAATAGTCTATTGCTTATGAACACAAGCAATGAACCTAATGGTTTGTACCTAACATGAAGTGTTTTTGCAGCCTCTTTCGAATTTTTTCTAACTCTGTTCAGGTTCCAACGCTCTTTTGTTTCTGCGGCTAAGCAGTTCTACCACTTGATCTGCGAGTTTCGTAGTGCAAGTAATTTTGTTTGTCCCGAAAGAACTCGTGGAGTCAAGCTGTGCTCCTTTGCAGAAAAAGGTGCACAACAAAAGCGCAGCAGAACGTACACCCCAAAAATGCGGTGCTTTTTTACATGGCCATCAAGAAAAATATTTTTCGATAGAAATACACAGTATCATGCGTCACCTAAACTTACCTTCGAGTATCAACTCCACGGAAACTCGCTTGGAATTAACATGGCGCCATCGAATGTCCCAAGTAATAGCTAGCCAGAGTGCTTAACTGGCAAATATTTTTTTAGTTACTCGCTATCGGTTGTATAGACAACAGCGGCTGTCAATCAGGGAATGTGAACACTGAATGCGATGCGAATGGTGAACTTCGAACATTCTGGCTTCCTTTGATGGGCGCTGTCGCAAAGGAATGCACAGTTGATAGACACAATTCCTAGGGTAGTTGTAGTCAGTGCCCGGTTAGCGCCTTAATGCAATGTCATTCAGTTTCAGCACAGCGCCAATTCGCAGACACATTAGCGGCTAACCGGCTCTGAGCACTGCCAGCTCCACGCTCTATTAGGTCAGCCTTACTCTTTCTCGCTTTCTTCGTTTGTGGCTTCTACAAAGAGACGAGAAGGGGCGAGTACAAGGTCGACTGTAGGAATAATTGGTAAAGCGCTCCGAAGTGGGTGTAGCCCGAATTAACTCAAAGTAGCTGCTGAAGTTTGCCTAGCAATTTACCAGCTTGCACCTCCAGGTGGTATGGATGATGCATAACTGATGATTCAAAAACTGTGCGCAAACACAGGCTTCGGGAAACGTGTTCGTTATCCCGCAAAATGATGGGAAGAAATGCTCTATGAAACAGCGCACATGTAAGCTTGACAGGACAAGTACGCCGAAGCCGAAAGAGTGCTGTGTGTAAACCGGTCATGTCCGTCTCACGTTTACATACGCTTCTGTTTCTTCTTCCTTCATATGATGCTCCTTTAAACAAGAACTCAACACCACAACGGTCTAGCGTTGTTTTCCGCAAGTTCATTTGCAACTCGCGTCCGAAATATGGTCATTCGCAAAATGCGTCACGCAATAACGAAAAATTGGAGCTATAGCCGGGACGCGCTAAGTAATGTTCGTTTTTCAGCCTCACCCGTTTAGCTAAAGTCAGCGATTCGGTTGTTTTCAATAAAGGGGCGCATGCAGCATGTATACGTTACAGTGACCACTGCTAAAATATAGAACTCGTACCTGGAAGCCTGATAAAGCGCTACAGTGTTTTGACGTGCTGACCAAAGAACAGGAGACATGGTTCGAATGCGCAGCATAGTCCGTAAATACAAAATACGTGAAAGGAAAAAAGACACTACAACCGTTTTCTATCCGTAAGGCACAGTTAATAAAGTTCGGTGAGCAGGCACGAAGTGAAACTAATCATTGCGACAGGCCGACGCAGCGTCGGCGGGGAATAAGACCCGCGCCGGGTCACGTCTTCACTCGTCGCGGTGAATGGCGGCCAACGTGCGGCCCTCGGTCTCCGGCACGAAGGGAACAGCGGCCGCGGCGACCAGCAGCACCGCCAAGCCGAACGCCAACGACATGCTCCTGAAGTCGCCGGCCCTCAGCAGCTCCTTGTCGAAGTGGACCATCACGAAGGCGACCAGCCAGCGCCAAACCCAGAGGAGAGAGGCGCTCAGGTAGCGCCACTGCTTCAGGGGCAGCAGCTCGCTGACCACCAGCGAAGGCACGTGGCACAGGCCCACCGAGTAGGCCAGCACCAGCAGGCAGACGGAGCCCATGACGTCCCACCTGGTCGCACTGGCCGGATCGGGCGACCACCGGCTGCACGGGTGAGCGGGTCAACCGAACCCACGACCACGACACTGCGTGGGCCAGCGGCCGATTTTTTTGTTTCCAACTTCCTGCCTCCCAGTGTTTCCAGCACGGAATGATATGCGTGACGAATTTGGAGCCTGTCTACTTGATTACCGCTGACGTGATGGCAAGCGTGGTGGCTGACAGTGTGACGCCTATGGTGACACCGCTGCGATAATCACTGCGATCGCTGTGACACCGGCGTTCCGCTCCTGCTGTCAGCCCCTGCTGCGCGAACATGGAAGAGCGGTTTCGAGGCGTCGTGTGCGCGCCCTGGCTTGAAAACGATAACACGCCCTTGATTGTTGAAGTTCCGGTGCGAAATTATTGAACAGTGAAGCTAGCTTATTATGTTGCTTCTTGTGAGGTCGTTTCTCCATTATTACGTCGTTTGTTCGTTAACACCGACGGTCACCCTACTTCAAGTTTCAAGTTTATTTTCTCCAAGGTTAGTACAAATTGTGTGCAAACGCTGTATGACCCGTTAGCTAAAGGCTAGTAGTGGGGCTATATACAAATATATAATTGGCAATAAGCGTGTCTGTGACACATTAATGCACAGTATAAATATAGGGAGCACAGAGCATATAAAAAACAGTATAGATTGAAAGGAATACTTTGTTAGTACGAAAAAAAATATCGTTTGCAACTTGGCATAAAAAAAAACATATTTGTAAACAAGTACATACTGTTGGTCGCGTTCATGGGATGAACATATTCAGACAGGTTCCGCGGACATTTACTGAAGGTAGTATTTTTTTTTTTAACCATTGTGATACATTTTTGTTTTATTTAGCCTCAAATGGTAAGTTATTCCATACTTTTATGCCAATAAATTCCCCTAATCTCTGGCCATATATATTTCTTGTCGGTGGTACATTGAAGTTGCAAAAAGTTTTATTTCGTGTTGGGCGAGCTGGTATACGTAATATTGATAAATAAAATGGATGATTGTCTGTTATGATGCTACTAACGCATTTGACTATATTTATTTCGCGCAAACAATCGAAGGGCAGTATTTGTAATTTGACAAAGATTGGTTTACTTGTTTCATTTCGCTGAGAGAATGTAAGGTGACCAAATTCTAGCATGCCATTCGGCATTTTTTTAGACAAAGACATCTAAAAAGTCTTCCGTTAGATGTTCTGTATGCGTTTACCAAAATAGACTCTCCTGACACCAGTTGTGGGTTGTTACCGCAGATAGAATATATACTACTATATTTCAGGCGCTTAGGTTATGTTTAGAAGCACTCCTACTTGAAATCTTTCCGTTGATCAAGACGTCTGTAACCATTTGTAGCAGTTTCAAGACAATTTCAAGAGGTTCTATATCTCGTAGGATATGATCCCGTTTCTACGGAAGATCATGGAGACGATGAAGAAGAGCGCGCCGTCCTCCTTATTAAGTTAAACAAGGTTATAACAAACTGGACAGTCTTTCGTGTCTCCAACGCAGCCCTTCAGTGCATACAAAGCCCAATGCGCCACGGACCCAATGAACAACTGGCCTCGGAAGTTCGAGAGATATATCATCGCAGCCATGACAAGGGACACAACATCATATTTCAGTGGTTTCCAGGACACTGGAGCATCAGTGGGAATGACCACGCCGACGAAGCCGCCCGATCTGCATATGAAAGTGGTAAACGTGTCTTGATTGCGCTTTCGCGAACAGACGCTACGGCTCGGCTGCGATTGATGTCCAGTGAACTTACTTTGCTCCTATGGAACTCGAACGTTTCCATAGCGTGGTGTTTGCGTTCGTTGTCTCCGGATATACAGATGCATCGACCGCCTAGGTTAACGCGACGTGAACAGAGCATGCTGTACCGTCTGTGCCTAGGCGTTGCATTTACGAACGCTTATGCCTTCCTTATTGGAATGGCCAACAGCCCCACGTGCAACACATGCAACAGCGATGAGACGCTCACACACGTTATCTGTGTCTGCCCGGGATATAGTGCGCAGAGACAAGTGATGTACAGAGAGCTTGACCAGTTGGACAATCGTCCACTATGACAAGTAAAATCTTTAGGTCAGTGATCCCAAAAAACATCCGCGCTGAAGGCCGTGTAAGCGTTACTAAGGTTCCTGTGGTGTACGGGTCCATACCGTTCTATACTGTACGTGGTTTGTTTGTGCTCGTCTCTCTCTCTCTCTCTTTCTCTTTCTCTCTCTCTCTCTCCCCTCTTCCACTCTTTCTCTTTTTATTCCCTTACTGCTCCCCGCGGGCCGGGTAGCCAACCGGAACTACCTCTGGTTAACCTCCCTACCTCCCTATCTATCTATCTATCTATCTATCTATCTATCTATCTATCTATCTATCTATCTATCTATCTATCTATCTATCTATCTATCTATCTATCTATCTATCTATCTATCTATCTATCTATCTATCTATCTATCTATCTATCTATCTATCTATCTATCTATCTATCTATCTATCTATCTATCTATCTATCTATCTATCTATCTATCTATCTATCTATCTTTAAAATGAACTCGACAGTTCCTCGAAAAGTGGTCGCTGTATCAGTAGTTTACCTCTTGAACTCGCCGCAGAGATTGCAGAAATTAGTGACACTGAAGCTTGCGTCGTTAGTCGCAATTTCACACTAAACTACGGTCTGGAAATCCCATTTTTAGTTGTTGTTGCTTTTTTTCATTTCTTCCCCGACCCTTTCCCGCATCTATGTGCAACTTTCTGCTAAAAAAATGGTATCTGACGAACGGAAATGCGGCATTGTAGCTCTTCCTAAATGGTGCCCGGCCATTTCTATAACTTGCCATATTGTATTTCCGAGCGCAGCCACCGCCATTATTTGAATGCGTAAGTATTTCTGTGCTTACCCAGCGAGAAAAAGCGTCCGTCCGTCCCGTAATACAGCCCATTTCAAGACAGCGCCCGCAGCGAGCGAATTAACCTACATGCTGCCTCTCGCTTCACCGCCAACTTTCTAATTCGAATTTTTTGCCTAACTTCGCTGCTTCGGAAGTTGGTTAATTATTCTTGACTAATGAACTTGTTAACCAAAATAAAAAAAATAACGTGACACACTACATACAAAAGTGAGCAACATGCATTTGGCCGCATCTCGTGTTAGAGTGCATCGGCATATTTTTAAACTCTGGCTAAAGTTAGCTGAAACACCCTGTATATGGCCGGTAGACGGACATACCCTGTGTGACAGAGCACGAGAGGCTGGTCGGCAGCAATGATGGGCGGGGCCTGGAGGCGCGGTAATTATAGACACGGAACACGCGTAGTAACGCATGCTTCACAACTGCGATACCGACGCGGCTCCACTACAGCGTTGCACGCTATTTCCCTAAAGGCAGCCAAAACACGACCGGCGGTAAACGATGTCACGCAAATGCTGCATGTCTGACGCGAACTATACGCGGCTCGACCTCGATCTCTCGACAGGGCCGCTTTGTGAAGTGGAAACGGGAGCGCTGTCACCTCGAGGCCGGCCTCGGTTCTGCCCAACGCGCAGTTTCACGCGAAGAGGCCAACCGTACAGGCTTGATGACTATGTACCATACTGCCCTGTCCTTGCCCGAGCCCATTCGAAATATTGTAAGGAGCAATCTGTCAATCCACTGAATATCGCATGTAAAATTGTTTGAACGCTACAATTATTCCTTGGAATGAATTTTCGCCGTCAGTCGAAACTTTCCGGGGACAGGTGCCTTTCATCAGACACACCTGCTTGGATCCACAACACGTCCAGCCGCAAGAGGTCCCTCGCAGTCATCTCGGCGCTTTATAACATGCCACCAACACGATTTTATTATATATAGGACACCACTTTATGATTATGAGGCACACCGTAGTGGAGGACTCTGGAATTTTTGACCACCTGGGGTTCTTTAACGTGCACCTAAATATAAGTAAACGGGTACGGCTACATTAGAATGCCCAAAGGAAAGTTTGCAACGGAAGCAGAGGTGGACAAAGCGGCCACGTTATTGCGAACAATAAAATACAAAGAAAGCTTCGGCAAACAGTGCTATGGTGACCGCAATCACTTTACCACAGTATTCCAAGATAAATGGCACAACTCTCATGAGCGCCCCTTTGAAATGGCGTAGTGACATGTTCCACATCGAAAACATTTTTTTTCTTTGTATCGTAATGACACGTTCAGATTTTTTCTTTCATATCCATGCATCGTGCTAACAACTCATCTAATTTTAAAGGATTTTATTGTCCTAAATAGTATTCTTCTCAATCTGCATGTTTCCTAGCTTTGCGGCGACAGTCCGTTAACCACACTTTAGTTCTCCTCTAGCAGATACATGAGCACTTCACCTACTAGCTTTAAAACTTAAGGCCTCGAATCAGTTTACGACGTCCCCATTTACGTTTGGATGGATACTGCGACATGACAGCAAAGCTAGTTGACTTATTGTGCTATTTCCCCACGCTATGCATGGGCAAATTTTCCTATATAGGCTTCGCGTTCAGTAACGACTATAGTTATAGTTATATAAGTTATATGACTATATAGAAGTTTTATGACTTCGAACAGCAGGGCACTTCTGTTTGAATAATTCAGAGAGCTTTTGTCTTTTGATTTTATTCTTCGCTGTTCGATATGATTTCATAGCTAGCTTCCTCTCCGTCGCGCGTGTTCAGTACGTTGCTTATTTATGATCGCTAGTGTCCTACTTGAGGCACCTTAAATGACTTATGACTCTAGCACCTTCTGTCGGTGAAACCGCGTGACGCTGATTGATCGAGAGGCAGACCAGAATGAAAAGACTCGCATGAACAGAATAAACAACTTGAGATCGTGCGCTGTGTAAACGTCATGAGGCCTTGTATTGCAGCAACATGTCTGACACATACGTTTGTATACTGTACATGCAACACGCGTGGATATTAATGGCGGAGGAAGCCCCTATTCGCCTAGTACATATCAGAGCCGTCAACCTTCGCCACAGCGGACAATGATTATACGGTACAGTGTTTCTCTCTCTCTCTCTCTCTCTCTCTTTCTCTCCGGCGGCGCTTCATGACAACCCCGTATCGAGGCCAAGGTTGTCACGTGCCGCACGAATCACTTGCTTTCGAGAGATGATGCGAGAAGCGTTGAAGCATTCTGTTTCTCAGGCACAACAATAGCTGCAACGTGAAATGAGGCGTTTCCTCGTGCCGCACGCAATCTGATTTGATTACTGCTCGAAGCGCTTCCGCCAACAAGCATCGCAGGTCTCTGCAGCTTGAAGGGTTGCGGTGCTTGTCTGACGGTGTCCGGATTGTGGGTTGTTTCCCAGTCGAGTCTTTTAGTACGCATACACATTATAACGCACTATATATAGTACGCAGGGAGCTAACGTGATATTTTCCTTCCTTCTTTCCTTTTTTCTTCCTTCCTTCTTCATTTGTTTTCTTTCTTGCTCTTTCCTTTCCTGCTTCTTTTCTCATTCTTTTACTTTCTCTGTCTCTGTGTATGTGCGCGTGTGCGTGTGTGTGTGTGCGGGCGTGTGTGTGTGTGTGTGCGTGCGTGCGTGCGTGCGTGCGTGCGTGCGCGTGTGCGTGTGTGCGTGCGTGCGTGCGCGTGTGCGTGTGTGCGTGCGTGCGTGCGTGCGTGCGTGCGTGCGTGCGTGCGTGCGTGTGTGTGTGTGTGTGTGTGTGTGTGTGTGTGTGTGTGTGTGTGTGTGTGTGTGTGTGTGTGTGTGTGTGTGTGTGTGTGTGTGTGTGTGTGTGTGTGTGTGTGTGTGTGTGTGTGTGTGTGTGTGTGTGTGTGTGTGTGTGTGTGTGTGTGTGTGTGTGTGTGTGTGTGTGTGTGTGTGTGTGTGTGTGTGTGTGTGTGTGTGTGTGTGTGTGTGTGTGTGTGTGTGTGTGTGTGTGTGTGTGTGTGTGTGTGTGTGTGTGTGTGTGTGTGTGTGTGTGTGTGTGTGTGTGTGTGTGTGTGTGTGTGTGTGTGTGTGTGTGTGTGTGTGTGTGTGTGTGTGTGTGTGTGTGTGTGTGTGTGTGTGTGTGTGTGTGTGTGTGTGTGTGTGTGTGTGTGTGTGTGTGTGTGTGTGTGTGTGTGTGTGTGTGTGTGTGTGTGTGTGTGTGTGTGTGTGTGTGTGTGTGTGTGTGTGTGTGTGTGTGTGTGTGTGTGTGTGTGTGTGTGTGTGTGTGTGTGTGTGTGTGTGTGTGTGTGTGTGTGTGTGTGTGTGTGTGTGTGTGTGTGTGTGTGTGTGTGTGTGTGTGTGTGTGTGTGCCCCTCGAAGGAATGACAAAGATGTAACAACCACGACGGTATAACGACGACTGCACAAATTACGCGAAGAGTAATAATACGTTATTAGAAGAGCGACAATTGTACAATTCGAGTGAGCGGGCGCCAGTACATCCGGAACAGTTGACTTTACACATGGTGGAGACCGCAGCCCGTACGAGGCTAGGAATGACTCGTGATTAATTGTTCCAACTGACGTGGCCTTCGCATAGCTGCTGTGGGGTTGCGTTGCGGTGCTTTAGGTGTTATTGCTTTTCTGAATAGGAGCGCTCCCAACATGCCGTTTTCCAGCAGGAGCAGGCATTATCTAGGAATTCCGTGTTTTGACTGGCAAGCGCTGCTGTCAAGATGACGGTGGAACAATTTCGTTCCTGGCGCACATAACTGCCTCAAATAAACTAATTATAAGCAATTTCATATACGTCATTCTGCAGAGCAAATTTGCTTTTAGAACGACAAAAATTGCAGGACAGCCTTTTGATGGGGTCTGTGTTGATGAGGAACGCTTATACCTGTTTATTGATGTTCGGTCCACCTCTGGTGTTTCCTCGTAATGTTATATACATTTGTAGGTTCTAGCTGGGCGTCTACATAAGCGCGGCAGCCTGCTGTCACTGCTTTATCATCTTTTTTTTTACTTTCCGTAGACTGTAGGGATGCCCTTATTGCTCTGCAATAAGGGAGCTTTAAAACTATTAAAAATTCCCAGGAGTGCACTGCACTGCAGCAGAGGCTACGACGCTAGCCAGCCATGACATTACCGGCAGCCGAGAATTGCGCGGCAGCAGCGGGGTTAACAAAAAATAATAAAAAGCAAGCATTGGAAAAAAATTTATGCACCATCGTCGCAGCATAGAGCGAGCAGCCTCGCACTCGACGTAGAAACGAGCGCATTTGTAGATCGGCCGACGAGTCGCCGAGGGCGCTCACTGCGCCTTCAGTTTTGCTTCGGTCCCGCGCTGCGCTGTTCTCATTTCATTTGACCTCGAGAGTGCATCAGCGTACATCACTAGCGTCAGCGCTGTGCCATGCCCAACGTCTAGCGCAGTTCGTGCGACATGTTTTCGCACGAGCAAACGGAGACAAGTGCTGTCCAGTCGTTCGAGATGCATGGCTCAGCGGTGAATGGTGCCAACTGTGTGCACACGTGCTTTCTGCCTAGCGAAATTCCCGAGGAACTTGATGCTCAAAAAAGGACAGGCACCTGCACATGTCGAGAAAACACGAGTTGCATCAGTTAAACGCCTGCCCTACAGTTCCCTACAGTTCCCTACACTAATTAGTAGAGGGACTCCGGTGCTACGATCGTTCACCCGCCATGGAAATCTAAGAAGTGCGTGGATTTGCCTTATCTTGGTGTTTGTGGCGTAAGACGTGCTTGCGACTTGGTTCGTTACGCTTTATCTACTTTCATTGTCATAAACTTGAGAGCAATAACTACTTTTCTAAGCGCAGAAGGCCCTGCGAACATGCATTATGACTACTAATTGCAGTGGTTCAGCCTGTAGAGGTGGCCAAATCCAAACGCACCAAGCGTCCCAACACGCCGACTTGCCTGCGAGGAATTAATAAAGGCGGTCTATGGCTCTTGTCTGTGCACGCATCGGTGGCGTCATGGTTTCAATATCGGACTTCTGTGCTAGGTGTCCTGTGTTCGAATGCAGCCGTCGGGCAATTTTAATAATGTTCCTTTAATTATTTTTACTACAGTACCTTGCTGAAAACTATGAGTTCAGCAAGCCGTTTGAAGCCAGAAGGGTGAAGTTTAGGCAAATCCATGTACTTATAATTACCATGCTGGCTGAACCACCCCGATTGCAGCTCCCATTGATATTAGCGTCAGTGCCCCCTCTAGTAATTATTGTATGAAACTCTATGACGTCTGCGACCTTATCAGCCGTCTTTGGATTCAGCTTAAGATGCGCTGGTTTCCAGAGCAACAACAGAACGACGGGGCCTGTTTTCGCGAAACTTCTCTTACGTAATTCAAAACAAAAGAGATGTTCACAGAAAGACAGAGCTTGAAGCGACTAACAGTGGTAGAATAAGGAATGTCGCTGAAGCGGCCTCAGACAGGCCAGCAACTGCTTTATAGTTCCTGCCCTGACGAAGACAAGTCACCTTCAAAGAACGTTGGCTTCAGCGTCGTTCATTGTTCTGCTACTGCTAATAGTGTAAAAGCGGCTTGTCATCAACCAGCATTCCGGCACCAACCACCCATTAACCCAGTTATAAACACCGGGCCGTTCGTGTCTGCCAACTGAACATCGCAGATATTATAATTGTATCTTGCACGATGTTCTTTTATGGCGAAGCTGTTTACCGCTGCCACCGCCCCCCCTCCCCCTCTTCCAACGGCACAATCGTGTCCGCGGACAGAAAAGCGCGAGCAAAAACTTTCATCAGCTAAGGCCCACACCCTCCCTAAGCAAGCAAAATATGCATCATACAGAACATGTCGAAAACTGATCATCAATGGATCATACCCGCGGAAGGAATGGCTAATCCCCCCCCCCCCCCTTGTAAGCAAGCAAAAAATTCAATGGCTCATAGCCCCGTAAGGACACCTCCCCTAACACGCCCAGATCGGACATCGAGTGTTTCATGTGAACGCACTTCTCGGCACTAGCAAGTGACCACACCACAGCAGTAATCGTTGTCGGTGATTTTAAAGTGGGCATTGCCAAGCCACAAAACAAGTGGTTGGTCCAGTTCACCAACTAGTTTACCTTGATCTGCTTCGCCGATGCCACTCAGACAACAACCACACATGAAACGTGCATCGATCTTACGTTGACAAAGAACGTTTCTGCGCTTAAAACTGAAGATTTAGCCGTATATCATCGTGACCACAAACCAGTGGTGGTGAATGTTACAAAATAAAATGTTTGCCGCAGTTTACTGTTTGTCTCGTCGCCACATCGTAGGTGGTGGTCCTCCCACCGCTTCGCTGTCCAACCACCTTCACATGGTGGAATAGGTCCTGAATTTTTAAATTTTATTTGTCGTTGAATAACTTAGCTAACGTTCGCTGGGACACGGTATACTTCGCCGGATATGCAATGCGTACCGCACGAGATCTGAGTTCGACCTGCGCGATATAAGCTCGTCTAAGAACACCGATGAGATGCTGTTTTATGTCTTCTAGATTAGATCTGCCCTTGCCGACTATCTAACACGCATTTTGTTACCATTTACCTTAAATAACACAATTTTATCCATCGAAAAAAGAAGATTGCCTTTTCCCTTCGCTAGCGCAGGCCTTCCTGGGCTGCTGACCTTCATCTCGCTGCGGTAATGACCGCACAAGCGAAATATTTACGTCCGCAAAAGACGGCAGACTGCACGTGGTCGGCCTTGAGACCGGCGAAGGCCGGGTGAAAGGCAAGCGCATTAATGCAGCTCATTGTGGTTTTAGCTTTGGAGACCGAAGCACGGGCCGCTGCGTTCGCTGGTCAGAAACCCAGATAAAAACGATAGTGAACGAAAAGAAACAAGCTCTACTGTGGCGTGCAGACACGTGCAAATAAAAACGGTAAAAAATAAGACGGTTTAAAGATAAGACGGTTTTGCGGGCCAGATAACACGATAGCATAATTAGGCAAGCCGTACTTGAGGACTCCTGATTATTTTTAGCACCTCAGGTTATTTAACGTTCACCCAACGCACGGTGCGGGCGTTTCCGTAATTCGCTCCTCACGAAATGCGGCGACCGCGGCCAGGCTTTGATCCCGCAGCCTCGTGCTTAGCCGCGCAACGTCACCGAACCACTAAGCCACCACCGCGGCAGGCAGCGCCGACACGCGTTTGTGCTACTTAGTACTGAAAGAACCCAACGGTAACGCTTTCGTAAAACATTTCTCTTTTGTGTTTATTCGCTGCTCGGACACTAAAAAAAAAAAACAGCGCAATAGTAGTCGTTTGTTGTTTATTAAGATAAATGAATTAATGAATAAAATCGAAGAGAAAGAAATTACTGCTGAACACATTGTAACTCTGGCGCAGCCTGCCGACACCTGAATGGTGGTCAGCTCCGAGGACGGGGGGCGGGCAGGAGCGGGTGTAGAAGAACATGGAGACAGGACATAGTAAGGAAGATAACTATTTACGTATGTAAAACAGAGAGATTAGGTAAGATTTATCCATAGTTTACTTGTGCAGCGACTTCGTCGAGAGAGTCTGTCATCCCCCCCCCCCCCGCACACCAGTACGGTTAGGACATAACGTAAAGCAACTTCCAAGGCAAAAGAGGCCACGTGACTGCGAATTTCCTTCACTGACCAGCTTACCTTGCAGACAGCTGTATTCAAACAGATAGTTAGTCACCCTTCGCCGACTGGACATTCTCCTTTCATCCTCGGACCTTCTTTCCAAGCGCTAATAGCAGTCTGTCTTGGTCTCCTAGCTCTGTGTGAGTAGTATGCGTGTTATGCCCAGCTTAGAAAAAAAAAGAAAGTCATGCTGTCTGATCTAGCAGCCTGCCGCAATGCTATCGACGATGTTCTAGGTCCGATGCCAATAAACAGACGCCTCACGTTGTAATACGCATGCGCTCTATCTGATGTACACAGACAGCCCACAATTGTGCGGTGTTACTGGCGAAACCGTGTTCCATATAGTCTGGACAGAAAACAATGAAATGATCAGCTTGAACGCAATAAGAAACACATACTTATTCCCCATTGAAATAAAGATAAGCTGATAATAATGAACTTTAGACTGTGTTGACAGAAATTGAATTATTGCTAAACCCACGCCCAACGACAACCTTATCGACTCAATTGTAAGAACCGACGCTAACACTAGCTCATGTCTTGAAAGGTCGATGGCTACTCTCTCTCCCTGGAGACAAGGCTGTTGAAACAGAGCACAATTCTAAGAAAGAAGCGACACAAGGACGATGGAGACGAAAACAAATTTGTCCTGACGCCTTCTGGAAGCGAATTCACAAATAATATGTTTCGTAGCTACCATCATCTCACTACGTCAGTTGCACTTCTTCAAGTAAGGCGAAAGTCGGAGTTGTCACAACTATGACACAATGACAACAATGGTGTGACGACGGCGGCATAATCACGGTTGAATGATGACAGCGTGATTACGATGGAATTACGAATGGAATGATGGAATTACGATGGAATGACGATGACGGCATGATGCGAATTGGATGTCGTTTCTGAAATTAAGGCGAGTGTACGACGACAGCGCGACGACGACTGCATAAGCACAATAGATGACGACGACTGCGTGAAGACGACTGCACGATAAGATTCCGGTGAAGAAGCTGGAATGACGACAATGGAACGACCACAATGGCCGCACTACCATATGCTCCATGACGTCGTGGAGTATATGACTCTCCTGGATTGTATGACACTCCAACATCCTGGAGTATATCAATACGACGCCATGTCGACGACGACGACGTGACCACGCTGTGATAATCACTATTCAATGACAACAGAATCATTACGAAGAAATTTTGAAGCAGGAATGACGTCGATGCAACGACGAAGGTTGTATGACGACGATGGCGTTAAGAGAATGAAACGACGACGAGTGTATGATGACGATGGCGGGCGCACTGGGTTAATTTCCGTCACCCATTGATATTAAATTGAATTACATGGGTTTTACGTGCCAAAACAAAGATCTGATTAAGAGGCGCGCCATAATGGGGAACTCCTGAAACTTGGACCACCTGTGGTTCTTTAGGGCGCACATAAATCTAAGTACACGGGTGTTTTCGCATTTCGCCCTCACCGAAATGCGACCGCCGTGGCCGGGATTCGATCCCGCAATCTCGTGCGTAGCAGCCCAACACTGTTCCCACTAAGCAACCACGGCGGGTGTCACCCGTTATGCAAGGAGGGCAACAACATCTCTACGATTCAGGTAACCGAGCTTTGCGTCACCGTGACCAAAATGTACACGCTCATTGGTGGAAGAACACGCGATGAGCCGTGCATGTCAACCAATGGAAATACCTTCTGGCACAGTGCCATTGTACTACGAACGACGGCGCCTACGAACGACGCCAATGGCGCGAAACTAAGCAACGAACTATAAGAAAAGGTAATGCTTTAATAAGCTAGGCTCGAACATCATTCAACGCCTAGAAATTCAGACTTGAGACATTGTTAATTGGCGCTACAAAGACGCGGAAGGAGAACAAGAAGCACACAGGACGCAGCGCTAGTTGTGTCCTGTCTAGCATTGTGTCCCGTGTGCTTGTTGCTCTCGTCCCGCGTCTTTTAACCACTGTAGTTAACGATGTTTAAAGCCTAGAATACGCTAACTAGTCCAACTTTCTTCTTTAATGGTGATTGTAAATCATTGTTGCCATAAACGAAAATACAACAATTGCAGTACCTCGCCTTCGTTATCCCCTTCATAGTCCTCGTCATAAACGGATGTTGCGGAAATAGCGATGAATGTCAAATTTACGTTTTTACTGCTACTCGGACGCATAAGACTCGCGTACGCTTGTACTGTTGTATCTAGACATCATATTTCACCCTTTACAAGAGTTTTCTAGATAAACGAATCCATGTAAGGAGTTTGGATAGCGATTTGGGTTATTTTTGTGTCACGCAAATACACGGTGATATTAGTATGCTCTGAGGCGTCTAGAGATTCACACCATATAATTTATATTGTTACGTCCAAGCGCGTCAAAGGGACGCGGGGATCAAGAAGAGAGGGGAAGAGGAAAACGAAGACTGTGCAGCGGCCATTCCTGTTCTTCGTAGCCTGCCGTTCCTGTTCTCGCACGCCTAAATAAACCCCTTTTCCCCGTGCTTGTAACAAATTGGTGGACGGTGCGGGGTACACCTCGTAACCACGGAGCCTACGCTGCTACAACTTCGCCGAAGCCGTCGACTTGCCGGACTTCCGCCACCATCGCCTGACATGACTGAATACGCCTGCCAGATTCCCGAAGGTTCTGACGCGGCTTCAAGGCCAGCACCTGGCGTTCCGTGGCAATACTACCGGGTGCCACTCACTTTCGGAGGAAAAGCCGGAGAAGATGTCGACGAGTGGCTCACAAACTACCGAAGGGTGAGCCGATCTAACGGTTGGAACTCGACCGCACAGTTGTCAAATGTTGTGTTTTCTCTTACCGACACAGCACTCGTCTGGTATGAGAATCGCGAAGACACGCTCACTTCATGGGAGCTTTTCGTAGAGAGCTCCCATGAGCTCCAGCGCAAAAAAGAAACGCGCCGAACAGACGCTTTCGCAAAGAGCTCAGATTCCCGGCGAGACCTGTACGACGTATATCGAAGAAGTGCTGAAACTGTGCAAAATAGTGAACTCTCAAATGTCTGAAGAGGACAAAGTTGGACATTTGTTGAAAGGGATAGCCGAAGACGTCTACAATTTTTTGATCGGCAAAGAAAGCTTGGATTCCGTGTCTGACGTCATTCGCCACTGCAGGACCTTTGAGACGCTGAAAATGCGACGGATAATACCGAAGTTTGGTCGCCTGGCTAATGTCACAACGGTGGCAAGTGTAGACCCGAGTTCGTGTGTTGACCTTCCATCAACAATACGGCAGATTGTTCGCGAAGAGTTGCTCCATCGGGAAGAGATGTACCGTTGCACACCCGGCATCGCTGGTGCGTACTTACCACACGAGATGCGAAACACAGCCGTTTCGACCGCATGGCAACCCACGGTTCACTCAGCGACCGTCGAGTATAGGTCTACCCCACAAACGAGAGGGACCCTAAGCTATCAAGATCATGACTACGACCAACGCCCTCGCCGCACGCACGCCTCCGGGCGGCAGATGCCTAGCCACGATGAATGGGACCCATCTGCTGGCTATGCAGTCGACAGCAACATGCGTGACTACGTGCAGGAACATCGAAATTTCCGGCATCTGCCGGTGTGTTTCCAATGCGGTGTCGTGGGCCACATAGCGAGATTTTGCAATCGTCGCCCAACAACGTGGAATCGTCGATCGGGGCCTTCAACAAGGACCACACCTCCTACGAGGACAACTCAACAGTCATGCACCACCCCTTGGTCAGCTGGCGTCCCTCCTGGCAACGACTACTGGCAGAGAAGCTTCCGGAGCCGCTCGCCGGCATCTGACAGGAGTTTGACGCCACCGCCAACTTCTCGTGCACCGCGTTTACGTCAATCTCCATCGCCAGTGCGCCGCTCAGCCTCACCTTCACAACCGGAAAACTAGCTAGCGCGGCCGATGGGGGTGAGGTCGCTCGACACGTGCTATCGACAGAAATGCCCCCTGCAGTTGCTATGATTAAGAACAAAGTGCATGTACTAGTTGATGGTGTTGCTACAATGGCTTTAGTGGATACCGGGGCAACTGTATCCGTAATGAGTCTCGGTTTTAAAGGTCGGTTGGGGCGCAAAGTTGTATTTCCGTGGGACCAGGCTGCAACGTTTTGTGGAGTGAGCGGCGAGTCCTTACGCCCTGTTTGTGTGTGCACTGCTGAAGTGTCCCTGGCTGGTGGAGTTTTCGCGACGGAGTTTGTAGTTATTCCCCGATCGACGCACGAAGTGATTTTGGGCATCGACTTTTTGCGGCAGTGTGGTGCGACCGTTGATTGTCGCACGGGGGAAGTTTGCGTCGATGGTCATGTTTCGTCCGGGCTCTTAGAGGAGACTTGCAGTCAAGGTGAACTTTGTGTGTGTGCAGATACTGTTGTGCCTGCGTCCAGCTCGGTGTGCGTGCCGGTTGTATGTCGCGGTGAAGTTCGAGACAGTTTCGATGCCTCCGTAGAGCCAATGCATCTAAATTGTGTGAAGAAGAACGTTTTTGTCCCTCATTGTGTGGTATCCATCGGCAACGGGCGTGCAGGCTTGTGGACGGCCAACTGCTCGGCAGAACCCGTCCTGCTTCCAGACGGCTTGAAACTCGCCTACTTTACAGAATACACGTCTTCGTCCGTAGCCGTACTAACAGACTCGCCGTGTGAACCTGCTGACCTTCGCCAAGTCTCAGACAAAAAGCTTCTGTCTATGATAAACAAGTCGCTCAGCACAAGGGAGCGCCATACCTTGGTGGATACGCTTTCTAAGCATCTGTCAGTGTTTGACTTTGCGCAGCCGGACAAAGTGTTCTCGATTCCCGAGTCACGAACGCGCGCCATACCATAGATACGGGATCTGCGCGCCCGATCAGGCAAAAGCCCTATCGCGTGTCGCCTAACGAGCGCAAGATAATCGGGGAACAAGTGAGTGACATGATGAAAAATGGGATAATACAAGAGTCCTCGAGTCCTTGGGCAACTCCGGTCATACTCGTCAGAAAGAAAGACGGTAACTGGAGATTTTGCGTCGATTATCGAAGATTAAACGCCGTGACTAAGAAGGATGTCTACCCGCTGCCCCGGATTGATGATGCAATTGATTGCCTTCATTCGGCCTCTTATTTTTCTTCAGTGGACCTGCGCTCAGGATATTGGCAAATCCCGATACACCCGACAGACAGAGAGAAAACAGCCTTCATAACCCCGGATGGATTATTCGAATTCAATGTGATGCCATTTGGGTTGTGCAACGCTCCAGCAACCTTTGAAAGGTTCATGGACACCATTCTGCGTGGGTTAAAATGGAACATCTGTATGTGCTATCTTGACGACGTTGTTATATTCGGGCGCACATTCAATGAGCACAATACGCGCCTGAATATTGTCCTCGACTGCATCAAAAACGCCGGCCTGGTTCTGAACTCCAAGAAATGTAAATTTGGTGACCGTCAAACCCTTGTGCTGGGTCATCTTGTTGACAAAGACGGTATCCGGCCTGATCCCCTCAAGACGGCAGCTGTCGAAGCATTCAGTGCACCGCAGTCAGTGAAGCAACTTCGTAGTTTTCTGGGTCTTTGTTCTTACTTTCGCCGATTTATTCCTGGTTTTGCTGACGTCGCTTATCCTCTGACAAATCTGCTACATAAAGACGCACGGTTTGAGTGGACACCCGAGTGCGATTCTGCATTTCGTCAGCTGAAGTTCCTGTTAACCTCTCGACCTATCCTTCGCCACTTCAATCCTACTGCGCCGACAGAAATCCACACAGATGCTAGTGGCGTTGGTCTGGGTGCCGTATTGGTCCAACGCTATGATGACCGTCAGCACGTGATTGCTTATGCAAGCCGCTCATTAAGCAAACCTGAACGGAATTACACGGTGACAGAGCAAGAATGCCTCGCTGTAATCTTTGCGGTTCAGCGATTTCGCTCGTACTTGTACGGACGCCCATTCCAAGTCGTCACAGACCACCATTCCCTGTGCTGGCTCGTGAACCTTCGCGACCCTTGTGGTCGCCTTGCGCGCTGGGCTTTGAGGTTGCAGGAATATAACTTCACTGTGGCCTACAAGAGTGGCCGAAAACATGCTGACGCAGACTGCCTTTCCCGTATGCCGCTTACTACGACGGACTGCGACGCAGACGATTTTGATCATCTCGTCGCTTCTGTGACATCCGCTTTTCCAGAAATCGATGCGTTCAAAGCAGAACAACGGACAGACACCAAATTGGAGCCACTCTTCACTTCTGCCCATTCAAGTGCAACAAGCAGCTACTGTGTACGTGACGGGCTGCTGTACAAAAGGAACTACTCAAGCACGGGTGCACGCTTCCTTCTAGTGGTGCCGAAGTGTCTCCGGCCAGCAATCCTTCAGGCTATGCACGATGACCCTACCTCCGGTCACTTAGGCACTGTGCGCACCCTTTATCGCATTCAAGAACGCTTTTACTGGCCCCGGATGCGACATTCGGTTGAGTTGTATGTCGCCAGCTGCATACAGTGCCAACGTCGGAAACGCCCAACCACTGCCCCATCTGGTCTCCTTCAACCTGTGCCGCCTCCCAGCTCACCCTTTCGGCAAGTTGGAATTGATCTGTTAGGACCTTTTCCAAAGTCATCTAAGGGGAACCGCTGGATAATTGTCTGCGCCGACTATTTCACGCGCTATTGCGAGACGGCGGCTATACCATCAGCCACCGCCACCGAAGTATCGCTCTTCTTACTTCACGCTATTGTTCTGCGACATGGACCGCCTGGTGTTATTATAAGCGACCGGGGTAGTGGAAGAGCTTGTGCGTTTGTGTAACTCGCACCTCAGGCACTCGACGCCATATCATCCGCAAACGAACGGCCTCACTGAGCGCACTAATCGAACTATCACAAATATGCTTTCCATGTATGTTGCGTCCGATCACAAGAATTGGGATGAAGTTCTACCGTTTATTACTTACGCATACAACACAGCCAAGCACGAGACAACCGGCTACAGCCCCTTCTTCCTTCTATATGCTCGGCCACCCCGGTATACGCTCGACACTGTCCTCCCTTTTTACCACCACGACAATCCTACGGTCGCCGATACGCTGTGCCTCGCTGAAGAGGCTCGGAGACTTGCGCGTCTTCGGACTTTGGCATCACAAGAAAACTCCAAAGCCCGCTACGACGCACGACATCGGCCAGTTACATATAACCCTGGTGATCTCGTTTGGCTTTGGACACCCACAAGGAAGCGCGGTTTGTGTCAAAAGCTGCTGGCAAACTACGACGGACCGTATGTTGTCATCGACAAAGTCAGCGAAGTGAACTATACTCTCGCGCGCCTCACGAACACTGGTAGACGTTCTGCTAGGACACAAGTCGCGCATGTCGCACGGTTGAAATCATGCACGCCACGGCAAGCTAGTTGACTCGCCCAGGGGGCTTTGTCTGCGAGGGGAGGTATGTTACGTCCAAGCGCGTCAAAGGGACGCGGGGATCAAGAAGAGAGGGGAAGAGGAAAACGAAGACTGTGCAGCGGCCATTCCTGTTCTTCGTAGCCTGCCGTTCCTGTTCTCGCACGCCTAAATAAACCCCTTTTCCCCGTGCTTGTAACAATATCATCACTGACGTAATTTTGAGAAAAGAAACGACGTGCATGCTTGTTTTTACTGCAACTGGAATCGACAATGCAGTGTTAGCTTCAATAAAAGCTGGAACTTAACAGGCTAACATTTCAGGCAACAGGCTAGCGTAGGTGCACATGATACTTCCTACAGCACGTAACAGGTGGTAGCAGCACACATCAGCACAGTATATCTGCGTGGACTGACCTTGACGTCTTTTAGAACGGATAACGCTAAAATTAAAAGGCGTTTCACGTAAAAAAGAGGATCGTGCTAACCGTCGCCCATGGCCTCTGCTGAAATGTACGAGCTTTCGGGCTCCGCTCGTGACGTCACGGCTAAAAGTGCAAATACGCTTCGTCAGCTGGGAAGTATTGAACATACAAGCAGGTCCATGGGAAGGATCGTGATTGCGCTCTCGAAAAGTATACAGACGCTTGCATAGTCACCTTTCCCTGCGAAGGGCCCATGTGCCTTGTTACTGGCCTAGAGCGTCCCACTGGTCGAAGAGGCTTCGCGAAACAAGCGTAGCACTAAGCGACAATGTGTAAGACAAGCAGTTGCTGCCCGACATAATTAGGTATTGTGGAAGAACGCATGTCGGCTTGCTTGGCTGCTGCGTGTTGTAAAGGTATTGATTAGCGTATAAGACAGTGATCGGTAAGGGCAATCTCAGCTTCTTCCGCTGAGGCCAAGCCGCATGCCGCGTTCATCTCTAGGGTCAAATAAAAGTGGCGTACTGATACTCCAATGCAAGGCCGTATAACATGCGCCGCGTACTCGAATTACGTGAAGCGCAATCAATACGATGCAGATAACCCACTCGGTGCAGCCTGCTGACCTGGACCAACGCGTAGCGTGCAGCAAACCAGGACACAGCGCGGAGGGCATTCCGCCTTTCCTCGTGGCCCATTCATTTAAAGTATGCATCAGGCACTGCGACAACAGCTTTCAAGGCTGGCGCCTTCACTGCGACTCGCTCTCGCTACCCTCTCCCTGTAACCTGTTCCCCGGAGCCCGTTGTTCGTAAAAACATTTTCGTTGTCGAGGGAAGGACGGGGGGGTGGAGAGATCTCTGCATGGTCACGTGTGACCCTTCCGTCCGCGCAGTCTGAGGCCACTCTCGCTCTCGCAAGGTTTCCCGGCTTTCGAGAGTGACACACAGGCGCGCCGACTCTTCTGCTGCGGCCGCCACCGTCCACGCCTCACAATGTCCGGCGTGTACACCAAGAAGTCCGTCGATGACGTGCACGACACTTCGGTGGGCGCTCTACCTTTCAAGTTGCAGCGGATAGCGGAAGAAGAGCTGGGCGAGACACAAGCTAAGAGACAGGATGCGCTCGAGAAGCTCACGCAGCTCTTGGAAGGTAAGATTACATTGTGCGGCATGTTTTACAGTGAAGCCGTTAGCCTCTAGTTGGTCGGAAGTTTTGAGTCTGTACTCACCGAAAATGAAACGGCAGCTGAAAAAGGGTTCTTTTTTTAGTTTTTGTGTAACAGAATTATGTTTTCTCGTATATTCAAATTACAGTCCGATTCTATCATGTCCGCAGGTAGTGTGTAAGTCGTATACAGTTTTTATGACGCATTTTACGTTGAGAATTTCAGTAACGCGCTTGCGCCAGGTGAAAGGCCTACCAGAATGAGGATGTATGCTCCACTCCAGCACACCTGCGTGCGCACGTGACGAACGCGTGCGCGCGATGAGTCCGTCCTTGATGCGTGGGCGCCCTGCCCGTTGTATCTGCCGCACAGTGTGCGCTCGTAATCGACATCAGGGCAAACACTGTTCGAAAAATCACAGTAACGTTTGGCTTCGTCAACGCGGGTTACGCGCAAGTGTACGGACGCCGCGAATAAGCACCGTAGCGTCGTAGCACAAACGTAACGGTCGCGAACGCGGACGCTACATTGATTTCGACTGTTCGATGCCTTGTGGTGGTGGCAGTGTTTGTGCAACGTCGGCTACAGACCCCCTTCGTGATTACCAACAGAGTTCCCGGATGACTGCCAGTTAAGAGGAAGCTTTAGATCGCTGCTCCTATGTAAATACATCTAAATGTAGAATTCGCGTTTCTCAGCAACCACTGCACCAAATTTGACGACGTTTGTCGCATTTAAAAGAAAAAACGTAAAATCTAGTGATTGTTGGTCTCGAGTTTTTTAGTTAGGTCATCCAATTTTTATAAAAAATTGGCAAAAATCAAACATTTTCAAAAAACGACGCTATCAAGTTTACAACTCTGTAATTCAACAACAAAAAATGAAAACACAGTTCAGTGAATTGCATCTAATAGTACATCTAAAACGGACAAAATTGACGTGTTACACATGAATATAAAAAATTTTAGTAATATGTAAATACAACTTTTCCAGAACCCTTGTAAACAACGTAACAAATTCACGTAAGATGTAAAATGACATATCGAATTTGTTCGCTTTGTATGATCTAATAGAAGCCGTTTACAGAACGAACCGCGATATCTTTTCTTGATGCAGATCTATGAATTTATAAACTTCGTGCTTCTATTTTTTTTCAGACTGTCAAATATTTGAAAATCTTTTTAATAAAATTCAAGCCCTAAACCGATATTTCGCTTCCAACAGTTACTAGAATGTAACCTTCTCTCTCAACTGCAACAAATATTACGAAAAACATGTCCAGGGGGTTATCTCAGAAAAAACGTTTTTTTCGCGTTTTACATGTATTTGAATAGGCCGCGTCGGAGTTGGGCCCGAGCTAAAGCTTCCTCTTAACTTTCTCTCTCAAATGCAACAAAGTTTACTAAAACATGTCCAGGGGTTATCTGTGAAAAAACGTTTTTTTTGTGTGTGTGTTTTACATGTATTTGAATAGGCCACGTCAAAGTTCGGCACGAGATAAAGCTTCCTCTTAAGCCCTCTGGAAAGCGCGTTAGAATAGTCTTTACATTTATAAAACTCTCCAGTTGGTACCAATTCTGCTGTAGAATTGGAGTGTTCGACAAGTGAATTTTATTGTGAAGTACAATAAAAATAATTCATACATGAGCTCGATGCATGTCGCACGTTCTTCTTATCTGAACACATCAAAAATATGTGCCTACAGCATACTATGCAACAAAATATTCCAATTTTCTTGGCTAACATGACTGTCAATAATGCAGTAGAGGAAGTTGTCTGGGGTACAGAACACGCTGCTGTCATGGAGTGGAGAAAAGGGTCTATAATGGAGGCGGAATTTTCTTGTGGATGCACTACCTAGCCGTCGCATCTGCCTGTAACGCCGTGTAAAGACTAGTAGAATAAGCAAAAGGAGTGCGGGGTTGTAGCCCTTTTACAACATGATCTGTTGGAATGACCATAGTTTGTTTTCTGGAAACAATAGTCAGGGTACCGCACAAAGTGCAATGTATTACCTGTCAAGTGTGACACTTTGTTAGCCGCAGTGAAGAATTCGCTCTTTTACTATGTTGGCGCGGACGCTGTCAACCTAAGCAACATGAGTTGGTTAGAATATGTAGTTTTTCTTTATTCAGTTTTTGTAGCGTTTGTAGGGACAAACGTTCGGAAACCAACGTGCTATCGAGTAGGTAGGAGCAAGCCTACATAAAACGACATTAGAGCTTCTTCTACATGACTTGAAATAATCGCGAAAGATATGAACTAGCGTACATTTTTAAAAATGCCGCATACATCTACGTGGTGCAAAACGGTCAAAACAGAGTCCTCGTTCATTTCCAGCTACGGCGAACACCGATGCGAGTGAAATCAATGCTCATTGACAGCGGGATATTAAAGGCTGAGTACTGACCAGGATGTTTGTTAACAAGAAAACCGCTTGGTATCATCAACATCGATATATGTATGCATCGAAGGGAATAAACGGCTAGAAGCAGATGCATATTCCATGTACAAACTGCAAAAAAAAAATACTTTACTGGCTACGCATCTGCTGCTTCGCATCTTGAGCGTGCTTTGCCACACAGTCCATCTTTCTGAAACTCAATGTTACAGAACTGCTTGCGTCCGTGCATAGGTCGGTGGTCGCAACGTTGGCGTGCTGCAGGATGCACGTACCCTGAATACTCTGTATTTTCTGTCGATTAGTGGCAAAGAGGGCAAAAATAAAAACGATCTAACGCACGAGATATTTACATCAACGGGAAACGCTCGATTAGGTGCGGTAGTGGGCTTTCCTTTAAATATTATATTGGCTTGTCGGCGTGACCAGGCAACTTACAACCACTTACAGATGCTGGTGCAAGCATCAGCTTCCATTCAAATCATGGTAACGTTTTATTAGATCAAGCGGTGCAACCTTTCTTCACTATACATGTAGCCGGGGGCCGGCGATAAATGTTCTTAGCAAGCAGAACTTCGGCGAGTTGGTTCATGGTCGTATGGTTGGGAAAGCAGCGCTATGAGCACATGTACTATGTGCCATGTGTCAGTCACATGTGTTATATGTCAGGCAGATGTCAGATGTCATATGTGTCAGATGTGAGACACATGTGTCTTGTGTACTATGTGTATCTGTCCCTTTGTTTTTTAGCGCTGCGTAAAAGTACCGCTATAACTTTTCCAGAACCCACTGGTGAGACGCACGGCTTTAGAGATGCCACAACGCTGTGAACTTGTATATACGCACCTTCTCTCATCATCATCATCATCCTCATCATCATCATCATTAACCGGCTTTTTTCCTCCCCGTCCCTTTCCCCCGATGTTCAGTAGCAGGCCAGAGCAAGGTATAGCTCAGGCCGCCCTCCCTGTCTTTCTGTAAATAAATTATTAGTGAGTTTTAAAATTGGGGCCCTAAAGAGCTTTGCGGGTGTTAGCGTTGGGGCACGCAGGAGTGAAGAGTTTTAGAATATGGCTTTGCGCTTGCGGATAGCGTCTTGCGCTGACAGCGCCACTTCGGCGTCTAAGAAAAGCTATTAGAAATAATAAATAAAATATACCATTTTATGATAGGAATAGTAATTTTGACTTGCGTGTATTCGCGTTTAATTACAATTTAGAGGTTATTCTTCAAGCAGCAAACAATTAGTTGTGCTTAGTTTTGAGCAACAAACCCAACTTTACGTGCCTTCACCAGCCAAGCTTAGCCGTGTTAGGCCTACGAGCTATAAGATCCACACTTGAATTCGGAATCAGCGGTGTCTAATGAATCAATCTTCATAACACACGTTAGTTGAGAGAAAGCGATAACTGCAGTCACTTCTCCTAGCTTGCGAACTTCACGCGTTACCGCGAATTGAACCCGGTTTGGTGCTAGGTTAGAGACGTCGCTTCGATGGGTGCCGCCATGTTTGTTGACGCAAAGCTTTTGGGAACGCTATTTGAGCTCCCGCTAAATCGGTGAAATAGCGTTCCCAACGCAAACCCCAAACGCAGTTTGCGTCTCGCGCATGCGCAGTGGCTTCGACGCTATTTCTTTGGGGCCCCAAAACGTTTGGGGCCCCTATTCTAAAACTCTATATTCTATCTATCTATCTATCTATCTATCTATCTATCTATCTATCTATCTATCTATCTATCTATCTATCTATCTATCTATCTATCTATCTATCTATCTATCTATCTATCTATCTATCTATCTATCTATCTGTCTGTCTGTCTGTCTGTCTGTCTGTCTGTCTGTCTGTCTGTCTGTCTGTCTGTCTGTCTGTCTGTCTGTCTGTCTGTCTGTCTGTCTGTCTATCTATCTATCTATCTATCTATCTATCTATCTATCTATCTATCTATCTATCTATCTATCTCTTCCCAACCGTTCTTAGCAAGGTCTTAAGTTATTACATTTCGAAAGGGTGCTGGTTGCCATCGATGATCATGACAGTCCAAATCCAAACCAACCTGAGAGCCAACATACCGAACCGGAAATATTTAAAAAGTCAATGAGTGTTACTTCGTTGACATCTGTGGAATAGTTTCGCTGAACTAGCGAAGTCTTGGTTGTGCAGCCATCTATTGCCGTATCCGGGAATTTTAGACGTTGCCCCTTCGGCCATTTGTTGAACTTCACTGCAATACAGCAGCGTAACTCAATGGGCAACATTTAAAAAAGCTATAGTACAAAATATTAGCCGAGTTAAAACAAATTTGTAATAGAAACGTCGAAAATGTACTTCCTTCTATTAACATAGGCATTTATAGCACCTCTTCAGCACTTAATCCTGCGTTGTATCAGTGTTTAGGTCAGAGACAAAATACTGCTATAACGCAGAACTAAGTGCCGAGTAAGTGTGGTAAATGCATACGTTATTAAAAGGAAGTACCATATTGACCTTGATACAAAAAACTTCTTGAAACTAGTTTGATCTTTTGAAATATAAATATTTGAAAGTGCTGCCCATTGAGGTACACTGGTGTGATGCACCGAAGCTTAACGAATTGCCATAGGGGCAATATCCAAGATTCCTGGGTATGCGTTTGAGGCTCATTGCCACAAATTGCTAACAATATTAATTATTTTATTAGCATAAACTACGCTTTAATTCACTCGTTAGCCTATCAGAATAAGTTTTCGTAAACGCGTCTTAATGCATGTACGAATATATTTGTGCTAGTTACAAGAACACACATTAACACTCTTCCCTTCACCGCTGTTTGTCACCACTCACTTAGACATCGAATCGACACAGTAACGATGTAATTTGTAGTTGCAGAAATAAACCAAACAAAAAAGGATGAATTTAGAGAAGCAGCGGATGTTAGTTAAAACATTGCCCCATTTTAATCTCTATAAGGTGCGTCATGACTTTGGTTCCTGGAATGGGGTCAAGTTCCCCATTTATGAAGCCTTTATCGGCTAGCCATTACATGGACACCAAAGGCGAATTTTTATTGTCAGCTTCTTGTTCCGGATATATAAGTACACACATATTTAAATAAGTAAAGTTTTCCAACGGCCGTATTTGAGAAAAAGACCTTTAGCAAAACAGCTATTATAACCTTTAGATCACGAAAGGCTTTTTTTTCTTTCATGCATGGTACTTGATTGCAGCGAGTTAGCATCGTACGCAAGCATTACACAGACAAAAAGAGCAATCATTGAGAAATAACCAACAAACACAATTTTTATGAGTAGTAACCAATTAAGAAAGCGAGTACAGTTGCCCATAAAAGAGGGGCAACGACAAATAACTAATCAATCGAGGTCACCAGTGCGGTGAAATTTTTTTTGTCATAGATATCTTTTATATGAAAAGCTATTCTACTAAACTCTACTCACAAGGAAACATCCGGCATTCCGGTCCAACATCCGTGTCTTCCATAAACTGTGTAGTCGAGTTAGTAAAAATATATCAAAGATCAAGCTCTCGATCGGCTTTTCTTTCCCGATTTTTAGAACATGTAGATGTTGGATCGATCCTTCAAAAAGGAGTTCGCATATGACTATAATGCTATAATGACTCTTCTGCTTGCATCATTGTTACTAGTACTCTTCCAAAACATGTGCCTATACTTTCTCCTGTAAAACAAGGATTATGTTTGCACTTCTGTTCGCACTTTATCTATGACCATTGTGTATTAGCATTCTTCAGTGTTGTCAAATTCAGGGCTTTAACATATTGGGCAACGAACCCAAGGTTTTGTCCTACGCAAATTATCTTACCATTTTCTGCACCGACAAACCCAGTATCCAGAGTCCTAGCAATGAACAATTTGGAATGTCTTCAGGTGCCCAGCAAACGCTATCTAAAAGCGTAGATATTTGGTTTGGTTTGTGGAATTTTACTCGAAGTCACTATGCTAGCAGTTAATGCACATGCATGCCACCCAAATGTCATGGTGTTCATTTAGACGCACATAAGCTTAGCGTATATTGCTGGCGAGAACGGGTACCTGGCATTCCAGCGTACTGTTGATAATTTTGTTCCGCATTCCCTTTCTATATTTGGGAAGGGCAACCACCTGTACCCGCTCCCTAGATACAAAGATATTTTATGTACTGCAGATTTTTCACTGTGCCAGGAATTATATCCCACGTGTCCTTTGCTACAATTTGCTACATCTGCGTGGTACTTCTTTTAGCTTCTTTTAACGCGAAAGCGTTAAGGGCCCCCGTGTCGCAGAAAATCCGGCCTCGGCGTCCCACAACCCGCGTCCGGCACTCAGCGTCGGCCATCCCTTCGATATAAAGAATTTCGAAACAAACTACGAATCACGCATACCTAACCACTTCTCTATCACCAAAGCTATTCACACCTTGTCTTTCACTGTTTGCGAAGTTATTCCTTGGAATTTTGAGAACGGCATCCCACAAACAAATGTAATGGAAAAAAGCACCGACAGCGCATGTGCTTTATGTTAGCTCTTTTCAGACTGAAATATTGGAAGTGCGAAGCGGTAACAGGAGATCGACCCACCCAAGAGGCCGCGTTTCTACCAGAAAGCTTGGCTTCGTGCATAGCGTTCGCCGCCAGCGTTTCCCGGTAAACTTTACGGTTACATAAGCTACAGTTGCCGCGAAGGATGAAAAGCAGTCAGGGGTCCTTGAACGCTATCGCGTTCCTATCTTAAAGGCGAAGCTTATAAGCGTCCTCGTTATTTTTATCTACGTGGCATCCGCGATTGACCACCACTGCAGTAATCGCCCATCACGCCGGCCCCTCCGGCAAATCAGAAAGCTCTATACGTAATAGGAGTTTCGCAAATGCAACCCCAGGTTTATTGGGTCTTTTGTTTCTCTAAACCACCGCTGGAAACCTGCACTTTTGTTCTCAATAATGAAACTGGGTCGCGAGTAGTCTCGACCGACGTTTTTTGAAGGTCCGAACAAGTTCTAACACGTGCAGATATCTTCAGCTCATTTTAAACTCGGACCCCTTGCTTTCGCTTTCTGTGCCACAGCGGAAGCGGAGCTCAACGCAAACAAAGATCCCAAGTTCCTGCTGCGTTTTCTGAGGGTACGCAAGTACAACGTGGACGGCGCACTTCAAACTATCCGCAACTACTACCGGAACAGAGCTTCCTGCGTGTCCATCTTCCGGGACTTCTTGCCGCGGAAGGCACCGCCGGCGGGCCGCAAGCTGATGATGGTGATGCCCGAGAAAGACGTTCGCGGGCGTCCCATAATCCTTTGTAAACCAGGCAAGTTACATGTCGTTATGCAGTCAACTTGTGTTCTATAGCTTCAATGTTATCTTCAAGCATACCCTGGGAAAATCATTGCGGGTAGACTACTGCTCTTGCTGTACTGTCACCTTTGCCGTAGATTGCGACGCCTTCAGTAGACAGACAGCACTGGAAAGCAGTTCACCACTGCGAAAAGCGGAAATTGTGCAAGTAAATAATGAAATATTAGGAACTGAAATCTTCGAAGAAAGCTCCTGCCGGAGTGCCATTTACTACTTTCAAAACTCAGCGTGGTAATGTGTGCTTTCTTCGGATATGTGAAATTTGTGAAAGAGCTGCTCAAATATGTAAATTAAGCTAAATGTTTTAAAGTGCGTAAACGTCTTTCAGCGTTCTTGGCGTTCTTTCAGCGTTCTCCACATATTTAGTACAAGATCTACAAGCAGTATGGAATAAGAAATTGCGGAGATGAATTCATCGACTGTGGTATAACTGTGTTGCCTTTGTAGGTAGCCGCAACTGACGAAAAAGCGAGCCGGGTTTAAATCACGCATTGACACTGAATCTGTCGCTATGTGCTCCACGCTTTAGTTATGGAGTAAGCTCAGGATAGCTAAACGGGTGCGACGTTTCTTAATCTACTTGCATTGCTTTCTTGCATGCCATATATATCTCACTCTCTCCGCGAAACTTCGTTTCTGGCTACGACAAGATGTTATCATTCTTTCGTACCACGTGAACATTTGTGCTGCCTATGAGAGAGAGAGAGAGAGACAAGGCGCTAGACAGACTTGTGCTCCTATCGTCGACAGCCTTTCACATCGCATCGTTGTTCAGAATTGTCATCGCACAATGCCTAGTACATAAATTTTGGCTCCGTATTTTACTGAACTTCGAAGAAAGAAATATATATATAAAAAACTAAAGGGCCCTTCGCTTAGAACAGTACCTGAAAAGCGTAGCAAGAGCGTCTCTCTTGCACCTGCTGCAGCTTACCTATAAGTGCTCTTGCTCATGAATGCATGCTGACGAACTTGCGCTAGCAACGCGGAGGTACTGCACGAATTGGTGAAACCTGCATGATTGCTGGGGCCCGGAAATGGGGCTTCATCTTGCATGCACTCAGCGTATGACAGCTCTCAGCTTTGAGATTATGAAACACACATGTGCATCTTTTTTCACTTGCATCTCTTTATTTAGTTTTCATATGTTTTTTTTGTGAGTGGCAAGAAAAGCAATGCTTTTTGTGATATTTCTTGGTATTGTTTTCGTGATATAAACGAACGGTTCCAGACAAGACAATACAAACCAACACTAACACAAAGTATAACTTCTTATCGCAAAGAAAACTTTGCTTGGTCACCTATGTCAGAGGTTCGTATTACACGCCAGTAGAAACACTAAGTATAACTTGCAAGTTAATAGCTTCTATAAGGACCACTGGCTGTGTGATGAAAGAATGAGATTATATACATACCTTTTATTACTCCAGGTGTATGGATGCCGAACGAGCTGCCTTACGCAGACCTTCAGTGCACGTGGCTCATCTGCATGGAACACATTGCGGCCGACCCAGCAGCACAAGTCCTAGGAGTTGTGCTCTTGGTGGACTACGCCGAATTTACGGCCGACAAGATCCTCTCGCTGAGCTTCGGCCTCATCAGGAGAGCCCTGGAATATATCCAGGTGCGGACACCCAGTCAATGCGGGATTCATTTCCCTCTCTAGAAAGAGTCTCTACAGCAAAGTTCAGGTACTTAAATGCGTGACGACAAGATCTGCCAGGTAGCAACAAGCTAATATCCGTAAACACAATGCTCGCACCTGATGGATATTAGATAGTCGCGAAGTAAAATAATCTCTGAGGTCGACTGCTACAAGTACTCCCATTAGCTATGGTTGAATGAAGACGGAAACTACCCGAATCCAGCTTGTAAAGCTCATTTGCTTCAGCATATATAGTGCAATGATGTCGCAGCTAAGATTTTGAAGTTTAAATTGTTTGTTATAATAATATCATGGTAAAGTGATGCAAGATGAGGAGGCAGGAAGCAGAAAGACCCAAGACAAAGCGAACTGATTATTTAGGCGAACTTGTACCCTAGAAACTTAAATACACTTCGATGCGGCAACAACAGCGAGAGCACTTCTAGGTCGGTCACGATATCGAAAGAAATGGCATTCATGCTACCCCCAGTCTATACGGGCGTCATTGCGCATTCTATGTTACCTTGCTATCTCCACTGAAATTCGAGGACGTGCTACAACAATCGGTGCACTATGACAAGGCGAGCCCGTCTTTCTGCGTATGGCTACAACATTGGAGGCCCACGAACACCGCGTTTAATCTGCCAAAGTATGTGTGGAAATATTTAGAAAATCCTGTACCTAATCGGTGGTGCTTCCGTACGACGACACTCTAAATTTATGCATTCCCGAATAAAAGTACCTGTATTGATGTTTTTTTTACCCGTGCCTCGAATACTGGTTAAAATTGTCAGTTGAGAAAGCCGTTCAGAATATTTTGATACCTCGTTTGTTTGTTCTACCCTCCCTCCCCCCAAAGAAAGCACTGATTTTAGCAGTGTGTAGGAATGCGCACGCTACTTCACCCACAGCGACGTGACTTCACCGTTCTTCAACGTCTGTCTAAAAAGCGAGAGTTAAGAGAGAGTTAACCATTACTATTCAAATATATATTCTGTGATTTTGCCTGCCCGAACCACGACCTGATTATGAGGCACGCCGCTGTGGAGGATTGCCGAATTATTTGGCCACCTGCGGTGGTTTAGTGTGCGCCTAAATGTAAGCACACGAGCGTGTTTGCATTTGGCTCCAATCGAAATGTGGCCGCCGTGGACGGGAACCAACTCGCTAGCGCGAGCTGTCCCTCGATGTTTCGACACACAGGTGTGCATGACCTGCAACGAAACTCGCCACGTAGCAGCTCCTGATTTCAGGGGAAAGGAAGCGTTGACGGCATGCTGTTCATGTATCTCAAGAAAAGTGCAGACTCAGATTTGTTCTCCGTGTATGTCAACTGTCATCGGTCGCCCCCATGGTGTAATAGATTTTTTTTTTAACGTTCCAGGATTGCATGCCGATGAGAATGAAGGCAGTGCACATAGTGAGACAATCGTACGCATTCGACATGTTTTTTGCGCTCATCAAGCCTTTCATCAAGGCGAAGCTGGCCGAAAGGGTAAGCGAACTCACGCACTTTTTTTACTTACTATACGCGTGGCTTACTGGGTGGCATTTGGCCTAATTGCACAATCGGTTGCACAAAGCACCTTGAATGAAACGGTGTTGCGGCTCCCGTGGCCCGTATACTAAGGCATTCAAGTTGCTGAGCCTCCCTTTATAACTAGTTCCTCTTATGTTTGCAAACGCGAGAAAAATATATAAAACGCCACCGCTCAGCATTGATATTAACTGATTGAGGCTGAAAATGTAACCCTCAGACGGCAGTGCGCTGCTGACGATAGGTGATGATCTTGATGTGTTTGGCGGTTATCACTGTTAATGTTGATGTTAGGACTCGCTTTTTATCTTTCTTTCTTCCTTTCTTTTTTCGCTTCTTTCTTTTTACGCCCACGACGCTGCGGGCTTTGTGCATCGCGTTTTGAAGCTTCTTTACTTGGTTACCGGTTTCGATAACTACGTTGAAAATGACAACTGCGACAAAATGTTGCCCCACGTAGAAATCATTTGTAGCGCTAGTGTAGGTAAAGACAAGGCTCAGTGTAGAAGTCTGCGCCTACAAAGCGAATGGGCACGTTCCGAACAACTCCCGAAAATTCAGCTTTTCGATGCTGAAGCTAACAAAACGGGCCGTCAATACAGCTCGGCCGAAGCGACTCGGGGCCCAGAAACGGCCAGACTTGAACGAACATGCCCGCTTACTGCTTCATACGCGCTGTGTTTGCTGCATGCAGCTGTACTTCCAAGTTTCCGCGAGTCTTAAAAGTTAAAAGCATCATCAGGACTCTCAGCAGCATGCCGTGTGTGACTGTGGTATTGGCGTCATAATCGACTACTCTTGTAGCTGCGAGACATACCGCTAGGGGTGTCTCTCGTTTGCGACAAAGAAATCTCAATGTTGTTAATTGAAAATCTGTATGACTGCTAGACTAACGGCTTTGCCACAATTACTTTTCTTCTTACTTACCTTCAATCTTAAACTATAACCTAGAAAACTGGTTTCTTGTTTCTTTTTTTTTGGCATCTGAAAATTAATTCGCGGCTTCATTAAAATGGTTTCCTCTTACAAAGCAGTGTAGAGGTGTTAGCGTTCGCTGTAGAGGACGTTTTAAGTGTAAGAATAGAGTCTTCTGCCATTGGTGAACAATTGAATCTACGTTGCACAAAACTTACTTTCGTTTTTTTTTTTTCCTTTTCTCGTACCTTGCACTCTTTTATCCCCAAGTTTCGCTTCCACGGAGACAACTTCGAGAAGCTCCATGAGGAGATTTCTCCGAAGACTCTGCCAGAGGAGTACGGAGGCCAAGGACCTCCTATCGACCACGACGCATTTTGGAGGCGAGTGGATGCCGAGTCCAAGGATTTCGCTGCCGCCAACCGCTTTGGCTACCCCATGAAAGACCAGGACGATTTGCCGCCTGACAGTGAGGAACTGAAGCAGGAGCTCACGTCGCTGTGATTGCATCATCAACACTCACAATCACTCAGTGTGCGGGTGCTGTAAGGCACAACATTTTACGTGCATCGCAGCAAGCACCGCATTTTACGGCAAAATAAAATCAGTACGACACTAATCAGCAGCGCTAGAGTGAAAGAGCACGGAATCGCGGACATGTGTTCTTTTCATTGAAGCAGAACTCCAGCCGGCAAGAATGAATATTCTATTGCTTATGAACACAAGAAATGAACCTAATGGTTTGTATGTCACGTAAAATGTTTTTGTAGCCTCTTTCGGATTTTTGCTAACTCTATTCAGGATCCAACGCTCTATTGTTTTGCATCTAAGCAATTGTACCACTTAATTTACGAGTTTCGTATTGCAAGAAATTTCGTTTGTCCCGAAGGAAATCGTGGAGGCAAGCTGTGCTTCTTTACAGAAAAAGATGCACAAGAAAAGCACAGCAAAACTTACACCACAAAAATGCGCTGCTTTTTTACATGGCCATCAAGAAAAATATTTTTCGATAGCAAAACACAGTATCATGCGTCACCTAAACTTACCTTCGAGAATCAACTTCAAGGAAACTCGCTTAGAACTCGCATGAAGTCATCGAATGTACTAAGTACTAGCTAGTAGGAGTGCTTAGCTGGTAAATATTTTTGTTACTTTACTCGCTATCGGTTGTATATAGACAACAGCGGCTGTGAATCAAGGAATGTGAAGGAGGAATGCGATGCGAATGGTGAACTTGGAACATTATGGCTTTCTTTGATGGGCGCTGGCGCAAAAAGAATGCACAGTTGATGGACACAATTCGTAAGGTATTTGTACTCAGTGCCTGGTTAGCGCCTTAATGCAATGTCATTCAGTTTCAGCACAGCGCCAATGTGCACACACATTAGCGGCTAACCGGCTCTGAGCACTGCCAGCTCCACGCTCTACAAGGTCAGCCTTACTCTTTCTCGTTTTCTTCGTTCCTGGCTTCTACAGAGAGAGGAGAAGGGGCGAGTACAACGTCGATTGTAGGAATAATTGGTAAAGCGCTTCGAAGCCGGTATAGCCCGAAATAACTCAATATAACTGAAGTTTGCATAGCTATTTACAAACTTGCGCCTCCAGGTGGTATGGATGATGCATAACTAATGACGCAAAAACTGTGCGCAAACACAGGCTTCGGGAAACGTGTTCGTTATCCGGCAAAATGATGGAAGGAAATGCCCTGCTAAACTGCGCAAACGTAAGCTTGACAGGGCAAGTACGCCAAAGCCGAAAGATGCTATATCCTTTCCTGTGCACTCGGTGTCATTAAGAGTCCTGTCTGTAAAACGGTCATGTCCGTCTCACTTTACATACGCTTCTGTTTCTTCTTCCTTCATATTATACTCCTTTAAACAAGAACTCAACACCACAACGGTCTAACGTTGTTTTCCGTAAGTTCACTTGCAACTCGCGTCCAAAATGTGGTCATTTGCAAAATGCGTCACGCAATAACGAAAAATTGGAGCTATAGCCGGGGCGCGCTAAGTGATGTTCGTTTTTCAGAATCGCACGTTTAGCTTGAGTCAGCGATTCGGTTGTTTTCAATAAAGGGGCGCATGCAGCATATGTACAGTCTTGGTCAAAAAACTTGAACCCACCGTGAACGGCCGGGGAGCGGCTGCGCTCCGCTATCGCGGCGCTGCCACCGCCGGTGTGCACCGCTGCTCGCTTGCGCCGAGGATAAAGAGGGCGAGGGAAGCATGTCTCTTACTCTCAAGTATGCTTTGATAACAGGGCTCGTGAAAAACTAGTGCAGCGTTCGTTCTGCCAGCTGCGAGGTCGTCTTGCGGCCCCCATGGTACGGCGCTTCGTGCGAGTAAATGCGGTGGCCTGGGCGAAACTGCCTGGCTTCCATGCAGCGCATTATAGTAAAAAAATTTTCCTAATCATCGAAATTACCTATTACAATTTTATTTTACATATTCAAATGCGGGAGCCTTCGCATTATGCTTTTAAATAAGCATTTCGAATGTGTTTCTGAGTGGAATGAAAACAAAAGATAAAAAATAACTAACATCTCTCATAGTTGTCTAGCGTTGTTCCAAGTTTTATTGTAATATGCGGGCAATTCAATCATCGTTCGTTTAAAAAAAGGTCAGAAGCAGTAATTTCGACTATGAATGCTCTCTTCGGAAAGGGCTCGTAACCACCGTTATATTTCAAATCCGTTGGCCGCACATCTCCATTAAGGAACGACCAAACGAGTGCGTTTGGCGTTGAAGTTCTTTAATTAAACCCACAGTGAGATTATGAAAACTTTTCGGGACTAGAAGACGTTCGCCGTGCCTGAGTAGCCGACTGAGTTAGACCCATTCCCTCGGCATTTTGGAAAGTGCTCAGTTCATCTTTTTTTATGTATTCGTGCACACTGCCTCATTGTCGTTAGGGCCCACTTTCATGCACACATGAGGTCAGTGTAAGTTCATCCCGTTTGCATTGGGCATCACGCGTTTGAATCGCGTAATGTAGACCAGTGCCACGAGATAATAGGATTCTCGCATAGTGAAGGCGTCACACCGGCGGTGGTGTCGCTGTCACGGGTTCCCTGTAAGAAGTATTTTATACATAGTTTACTGAGGTATCGTTCGTCTCTGCGAGAAATGGCTTCACAAGGAGTTTAAAAAATGGGTTATACGTATCGTCCTTTCTACTATAGACCATGGATAGTTTACAGTCAAGCACATGGGCAAACAGCAATTGTGCGGGGGAGCCACAGACAAAGCCACACTCAATGCCTTGAAGGCATGCTGCCCCCCCCCCCCCCCTGTGATTTTGTCGAGGCGCAGGTGCCACCCTGAAGCTTACGCTGTCTTGATTAATTTTCTACTTATGGCATTCATGATTACAAATACTAGGTGCCATTTTCTAATGATATTTAATATATCATTAAGCTGCTGAATTCAGATTTTAGCTACGATCCTCGCAATGTGCCCGTGTTCGAGCATGTGCAGGACTATTCGTAGCGCTGTTCCTTTACTTTGATACCGGAAAACAATAACTGATGATTACGATACTCAGAATTGCCAAATTGTGTGACAGCGGTCGCCAGAGACCCCCGCCTTCTCATCGAGCATACGCTGCAAACGGCATGCTCGCCGGTCGGGTGGCTTCCGCTTCGCCGCCGTCGCGTTCGCGCCGCGCTCGCCGCACTAGTTTTTCACGAGCGCTGTTATCAAACGACGCTTGAGAGTAAGAGCCATGCTTTCCTCGCCCTCTCTATACTCGACGCAAGCGAGCAGAGGCGCGCGCCGACGATGGCAGCGCCGCGATAGCGGAGCGCAGCTGCTCCCCGGCTGTTCATAGCGGGTTAAAGTTTTTTGACCAAGACTGTACGTTACAGTGACCACTGCTAAAATATAGAACGCGTACGTGGAAGCCTGACAAAGCGCTACAATGTTTTGACGTGCTGACGAAAGAACAGGTGACATGGTTCGAATGCGCAGCATAGTCCGTAAATACAAAATACGTGAAAGAAAAAGGCACAATACAATCGTTTTCTATCCGTAAGGCACAGTTAATAAAGTTCGGTGAGCAGGCACGAAGTGAAACTAATCATTGCGACAGGCTGACGCAGCGTCGGCGGGGAATAAGACCCGCGCCGGGTCGCTTCGTCACTCGTCGCGGTGAATGGCGGCCAACGTGCGGCCCTCGGTCTCCGGCACGAAGGGAACAGTGGCCGCGGCGACCAGCAGCACCGCCAAGCCGAACGCCAACGACATGCTCCTGGAGTCGCCGGCCCTCAGCAGCTCCTTGTCGAAGTGGACCATCACGAAGGCGACCAGCCAGCGCCAAACCCAGAGGAGAGAGGAGCTCAGGTAGCGCCACCGCTTCAGGGGCAGCAGCTCGCCGACCACCAGCGAAGGCACGTGGCACAGGCCCACCGAGTAGGCCAGCACCAGCATGCAGGCGGAGCCCATGACTTCCCACCTGGTCCCACTGGCCGGACCGGGCAACCACCGGCTGCACGGGCGAGCGGGTTCGCCTTAAAAAACGAGCACTGAACGAAACTGTTAGCTCAAGTTGCAGTCAGCGGCAGATCAAGGAAGCGGCGGCAAACGCACCCTCATAGAAAACGTGTACGAATTCGCCGGCGAATCACCTCATCCTCATTTCTCCTCTCGTCACCTGTCCTATCTCTCCGAGTCCCCACCATACGCTCGTTCAGGCGTTGCTGTGTCTTGAACCCTAAAGACTCAACACTTAAAAACAAAGGTTGCGGCGCTAAGCAGACGTGAAAGAAGTGAGACAAACGACACATGCGGGCGCGCATACGTTTGTGTCTCACTTCGCCCTCGCCTGCTTAGCGCCATAGCCTTTGTTTTCTAGTCATAAATCGACTAGCTCAGCAACAAGTTTTGTTAAACCAAACTACACGTACGTTTGCTGGCGCGCGGAATCTCGCACTCATATATCGAGCTCAGATATCTTCAGACAAATGTCGGTGCTCTGGCTGCCTAACAAAAATACGAAACGACGTCTACCGAGGCGAAAATAGTTAATCAAGTGGGCGCGAACTGACACACGTCTCGTAGGTTCAAACCGCAATTCATCCTGAGGCGCGGATAACACAAGGCGCGCCGGCGCGAGCTTGCGGGCGCCGGCAAGCGTACGTGTAGTTTAGCCTTGAATGACGATGGTGTTCGCGAGATACAGCTTTCTATGAAACTGTTCCAGAATGTGTTGTGCACCTTTTAAGCTAAGCGTTGTCGTCATTTTTGCTTTGTTGTTGTTGTTGTTGTTGTTGTTGTTGTTGTTGTTGTTGTTGTTGTTGTTGTTGTTGTTGTTGTTGTTGTTGTTGTTGTTGTTGTTGTTGTTGTTGTTGTTGTTGTTGTTGTTGTTGTTGTTGTTGTTGTTGTTGTTGTTGTTGTTGTTGTTGTTGTTGTTGTTGTTGTTGTTGTTGTTTGGTCGAATCGATCGAATTCTGGCGATACGGCACCAAAGCAACGGTGTTGCAACCGAACTTTCACAACGCTAGAGTAATAGTCCAAACGACGTTTTGTACGTCCGTTCTCCGTCTGCTTCTTAACGTGGATCACCAACCCTCCCCCTTCCCGCACTTCGTTTCGGGCTCGTCGGGGTTGCGCGATGGGCGACCTAACCTGATGACGACGTGATCGAACGGACGCAAGCCGGACAGGACGCCGGCGGCCAGCACTGCCGAGACGATGAGCAGCTGCCGACGGCCGATGCAGCGGGTCAGGGCGGCGAACAGGGTCGTGCAGGTGACGTGCATGGCGAGAACCAGGCAGGCCGACTCCTGCGGCGACGTGACGTCTATCAGGGGGCCCACCGCCTGCACGGCGTGCAGGAGCACGAGCTGCGCGCACGACAGGTTCTGCAGCAGGTTCAGCAGCACGCACACCGACAGCTTCCTGCGGAGGGTCAGTGTGCACGAGTGGACAAGTAGCAATCAGCTGCCTTTCTTGCCTACGCGCTGAGCTAATAAGCAAGGAACGCGTATACGGTGCCGTGGACACCACGACTAAAGAAAGAATCAGAATTCATCTGAAGCAAAGCTTTAGTCAACGGTGTGTGTTAGATCGGAGACAACTAACGGATATGCGAACAATTGTGTTTACTTTTATTCAGTGCAAGCGTGCAAACTCGTGCAATATGCATGGTTATCCAGCAAGAAAATGACAGCTTTATTCCCGTGCAATTTTATTATGTTCACGCAAGATACGGCTCCAAGGTTTTACCGAAACGAAAACGGCAAATCAGGCAGATGCACCCAGTGCGAGACCTATACGCTGTGACTTCACGAGGACAAAGGCGGTACATGACACTTGCCACGAGAAGAATGGTGATTTACGCACCGCAATTGTGGTGCAAATACCTTACTACCGTTAAAGATTCTCTGCCCTTTGCGCCGCAGGGCTACAAAACAATTCTGGAAGATGGGCAAAGAAAATGAGTACTCGCCCAGTGGCAGATACCTAAATAGCTAAATGAAAGCAAGCCAATGAATAAAAGAATTCATTAAATCCAATGCGCTATAATATTAAGAGGCCAATGTGCTTTAGAGTTATACCTCACATGTTCAAATTTTGTGTAGAAATTAATTTACTTATTACACGTAATAAAGGCGTGCTTACTCGTTGTTGGTCAACATGCAGTGGTTATACCATGTGTCCCAATACGCAAGTGGCACGTAGCGTAGCTGTACCGAACCAAGATAACCTTGATCGCCGTCGCTTGGAGCAAGTCGGAATATTTTCTTTTGCAATTCGCCTAATTATGTCATTAGTTATTAATAATCAATCATCTTCTAAAATATTAAATTCAGAGCAAAAGTGTCAATAAGTGAATGCCGACCGAGCTATTAATTGCTCAACACTTGCTGCGTAAAAGCAGAGGTATTTTTTCTTCCTAGCCTGAAAGAAATTTCCGTGAAACACAAAAAAATGGCAATTTTGAAACACCAAATAAACTAATGCAGGTAGGGTGTTTGTGTGATTGCAGGTACAAACTTGCATTTATGCTTCGTGGTGTCCTTGTCAAGTAATAAACGCGAATTCCTATGGCAGTATAACCGATCTCTGCGAGACATACTGTGCTGGTGTGGTTCGTGGGAAGGTAGCCGCGTGAAAGGGCCTAGAAATGAAGAGGTCTAGACGTGCGGCGAAATCCTGAGCAGACTGCATTTTTGTGGGCCTTCGCTCTGTTGTCCCTACTTCTTTTTACTTTGTGCGAAGTGTATTTATACCGCTCCCTGGAAAATAACGTTTCAGTCGTTTGTTCAGCGCCTGGAGTCTTTATTCTTGTTTGTCCGTGTCTGTTGAGCCGGCTAACCTTGGTAGTGGAGGACCATCTCGCCCAAACGCTCAAATTTGGTGCCCTACAGTACCTTATCAGCTCTGCTACGTTCTCTACCGTTGCAGCAGTGAAGACAAGTGCGTCCTTTAGTCGCTACCCACCTGGCCACCTTCTGTCGGCCGACTGTCGAGACGTTCGATTCCTCTCCCGTCCTGCTGTACCTGAAGTCGGTGGGCACGTCGTCTCCGTAAAGCCGCACCATGGCGGTGTTTGAGTCACGGTAGCGGCCTTTGGCCGAAAACCAGCGTGGGTCCTCGACGATGTGGTTGTGCAGCGCAAAGACTGACACCGGCGTCAGGGTGAACACGACCGCCGACATCTGCCACGCAGCACTACCCAGAACGTAGGCCGCTAGCATGCCCAAGCTCACGGCCACCTGTAGGCGATGCAGACGGGCCAGATGACTCAAAGCGCCTTTAGGCCTGAGATATGCGAGTTACATGCGAACTTTGTCTAAAACAAATGTCTAAAACAATGCCTAAAACAGAAAAGATGGGAGCATCTTATAAAGTGCACACGCAAAAAAAAAAAAGGTGAGAAGCGCATTTTGTGAGAGTGCCGAAACATTAACTGTCAAAGGCAGAAAGCCGTCAAGGGAGTATCTCTCTGTAGTCCAGACGACGAGGCCTATAAACAAAGGTCCACGTCGAATGGCAAGTCAGTCTACTCGAGACTCCTGGATTTATAAGAAGCAACCTTCTTTATGAATTTTTCATGAATTTATGTGCAACTTTATTTTCTCGTTGTTTAAAATTTCACACATTCTTCTGTTCTTCAGTTAGGGTTAAATAAAGGCGCCTAATCGCTTACTCTGTTTACTTTTTCTATGAAATGATTAATGTCTAAGAATAAGTACGCAAAGTTAAGGTTCCTCCAAGCCGTGCCCAGTTTTCCCTTCGAAGTTCTTCCACACCACTTAGCCCAAATAGAGGCAATGGCTGCCTAAAGAGGCAATGGCTGACAAAGGCTGCCTAAAGCTCAGTGTCCTCGTTGAAGTGACTGGAAATCATTGACTAGAGATTATCTGTACCATGAGTTCGCTCAAGAGATGGTATACCTGTGCAACAAACACCGCTCCCTCTATTAGAATAATCGAAACGGTCACTAGGCGCATCACTGTTTTTCCCCCGAGACTCCAATGAGTTTTGTTATCGCTTACTTTCAAAAAGAAGGGAACATTCGATTACTTCGAATAGCATAAGAATAAAAAAACAAATACCATTCTATTCGTATTCGAAAGTTCAATATTCATGCGCCCACATAGTTAGGGTAAAAGCGAAATATCATCATCCACAGGACAGTAGCACGAAGCTACAAATGAAGTAGTTGATCCTGGTTCAGGAACACAATCCGAGAACAATGCCTATCCGAGTTGGTCTCTTATCTGCCAGCCAGGAGGCTATACTTACGAGCAACTTTCTGTGGCCATGAAGAGAAAGCTACGAAATCACAGCACCCACAATAAAGAGCGTTCCTGAATACAGTGCAACATCGTTCGCGTGAGTTTAACAGAGAACAAACATATTATTTATTGCATTTCATATATTGGAAAGAGCATTGCAATATTTTGTTATTTACCACTTTTTCTCTTCCGCGTTTGGGCAAATGCGAAACCGTTGCAAGTACCAGGCTACGCTGATTCAAAGTGGCTGTCACAGTCTGCCGGCCTATACTTGGCGACGTACACACATGTACAGAAGCTCCGTCCCCTGTAGCCTTTCACCTCATTGCCACAGAGCCATTTCCCATCAGGTCAGACACATGTGCTTCAATATGAGCAGTGAATCATTCGCGTGAGTTGAACAGAGAACAAACATATTATTTATTGCATTTCACATATTGAAAAGAGCATTGCAATATTTTATTATTAACCGCTTTTTTCTCTTCCGCGTTTGGGCAAATGCGACACCGTTGCAAGTACCGGGCTACGCTGATTCAAAGCGGCTGTCAGAGTCTGCCGGCCTATACTTGGCGACGTACACACATGTACAGAAGCTCCGTCCCCTGTAGCCTTTCACCTCATTGCCACAGAGAGTTCGATTCGAGAAGATGGCAGATCGCAGGATTTGAAACCAATCACAATCGAAAGACCTAGTTTAAGCACAGAGAAACTTAATTTGCACCCCGCGTTTAGGGTGTCAGCGTAAAACGGCCCCGCGCACCTCGGTGAGCCCGCCAAAGAAGGCCCTCTTTGCGGGAGGAGCCACATCGCAGATGTACAGGCTCACGGAGTTGGTGGAGACGCCGAGCCAGATGCCGCATGTTACGCGGCCGATGAGCAGCATGATGACGCTGTTGGACACGATGATGCATACCCAAGCGTTGATTATGCCGAAGGCGGACAGCAGCAACGTTCTCCTGTGGCCCAGCAGGTGGATCAGGAGCCCTGTAAGTGTGTCACGCGAGAAATCGGGAAAGCAAATGTGTACACACTGGGTAATTAGAAGTTTGCTTTATTGAGGCCCGGGCTAGCCCGCCTTAAGAACAATTACATGAGGGACCAAATATTCGCACCAGGCTGAGACATGTGCTTGCTGCAACAAAAACAAAAATAAAAAGATCACCGCACCTTCCAGTCCGCGGAGATGGTCTAACAGCGAAGCTGTGTTACTTACAACGAGTGTTATACCATGCAAGTCAAACATCGCAAGCAGTCTATATAGTAAATATTTTGTTTCACCATTATTCTATCTCATTTTCGCTTTTGCGTGCTTCGCGTGGTGATCATGCTTTAGGAGCGCTGCCGTTTAAACTAAGCATACTTGAGCCCTACTAAGTTATGCTAATGCCGTGCATGGTTATAACGGCGCGTTTTGAGGACAAGGCACAGAAAGAATGCACAGAGGACACTCGCCGATCCTCTGTGCATTTAATAGATCGGATCGGCGACTGTCCTCTGTGCATTCTTTCTGTGTCCTGTCCTCAAAACGCGCCGTTATAACCATGTTCCATCAAGCCAGTGATAAACTATAGCCTATCTAAGTCTTTTAATGCCGCGCAGTATGGAGGCCACGTAGATGGTACGATATTTTAAGTATCATCTACGTACTTGAGGCCCGACAGGTCCAGCTAAACTCGTTTCATGCGCATGCGCATTCCAAGGATCGCGTGGGCTCGTATATGTTTTAGCGCGCCATTTCCCACTCAGGTCAGACACATGTGCTTCAATATGAGCAGTGAATCTACCGAGGCGAAAATGCAGCCTGTCCTACTGAATACTGTTCTCTCCGCTCGTTAGGCTGCGTGTTAGGCTGTTGGCAATCCAAATTTAAGCACTGGGTGCCTAATGCAGTCGAGCCCGTTTATAACAAACAGGCTTATGCACCAAGGATTATTCGATGTATTAGATAATTGCACGTGCCCAAACTCACCTATAACGAATTTGAGCGAACATGTGTGATGCGTTAGTTATGTACGGATGTTTTGTCTCCAGTGTAAGAAATAAGCGAGGAAGAAATCGATTTATTGGGAACAGCGCTAGGAGTATAGCAGGCAGTAATTTTTGCCTCTGCTTCGAACTGTTTCTCGGCATCACTGAGAATGGCGTTCTCAATATGCGGGATTGGGTAGACCGGCTCCAGTCCACTTGCCTCTCTATGTCGGCACGGTACCGGCTCACCGCACCTATGGCAGAAAGTGAGTCCAAGAAGCAAAACGCGACGGGCCGATGGCCCGGAAGGACGCCTCGAGTTCCACATCCAACGTCCAGTTCATTACGAACGAGTTACTTGGTATCGGTCAGTAAGTTTCGCGTGTTCGACATAGAGGCACATAATCCGTTTATCCGGGGTCTCTCATAATTGGATTCGAGCTGTCGTCCGCAGCGCCGGCTCACCGGAGACCAGCGCTCCAGCGACCGCGCCGAGCAGCAGGACGTCGCCGACCCACTGGTTCTGGGGCGCGCCGGGCGGCAGGGTGTACCAGGGCTCGAGCTCGATGCGAGGCATGGACGCGGACGCGTAGCCCAGTGCCGTGCCCGCCGACATGTTGACCAGCAGGGTGACCATCATGGCGCGCTCGTGGCGACCCCCGGCGGCTGGGTCGTCCGGGGCAGCCGTGGGCGTGGCCCCCCTGATCGCGGGACGCCAGCGACGCAGCGCGTCCATGGCGGCGTTGACGGGCGAGCCCGCCGCTTGTTGCTGGGCCGGCGGCTGCTCCTGCGGGGAGGCACCCAGCGAACGGTCGCTCGACGCGCTGCGAGGAGTCGTATTCGGCGACGAATTCAGGCTTTCGTTACAACATCCGGGATGATGCTGAGGTCCACGGTCAAAAAAGCCGCAACGAAGGCTCGGCTAGAACTACACGACCCAGTAACATGACAGAAGCGAGACAAATAAAGCAGCGGAACTAATATTACTAATAGAAACAAAAAAAAATACGCATCGAAGAGCAAACAAAGCTACATGTACCAGCTCGCTATAGGTGCGTCACTGATCACGTGCTCAGAGCATCCTGGGAGCACTATGTGGTCAGTGACACCTAACGAGGATGTGTGTAGCACGTGTATAGCTCTGATCCCGGAATTATAGACGTTATTTAATGTAGCGCCGTGTTGCGCGTATCTGCGTCGCTCTTTAGTTTTGTGTCGTATGCGCGACCTATGGGCCCCGGGTGCCAGACGACCTAGCTACGCCACTGACTGCGCTCCTAACCATGTTCTGTAAATGTGTATGTTTTGTATCACGGCGCAAGGGCACAATGTCAGAGTGACTGAAAACCCTCAGCGTTGCTTCACCGCTATTTGTGTTCGTCAGCTATAAGCTGACTGACGATAGAGGAACCCGCCCTGGTTGCTCAGTGGCTATGGTGTTAGGCTGCTGAGCACGAGGTCGCGGGATCGAATCCCGGCCACGGCGGCCGCATTTCGATGGCGGCGAAATGCGAAAACACCCGTGTACTTAGATTTAGGTGCACGTTAAAGAACCCCAGGTGGTCGGAATTTCCGGAGTCCTCCACTACGGCGTGCCTCATAATCAGAAAGTGGTTTTGGCACGTAAAACCCCATAATTTTTTAACCATAGAGAAACTGCCCTCCTATGATATACGACACGCTTGCTAATGTACTAGAAAGCGACGAATTGGGGCTTCAACAAATATTGTTACCGAGCTAGTCTCGTCCGAGTCATGGAATTTTTAGCCTAAGCTCACCGCGAGAAAAGAAAAGCGACACTTACGCGCGGCATTTTCTCTCTGAAGCCAGCGTGACCGGAGAACAGTAGGAAACGCAGCTGATTCCCCGCTAGCTTCTTCGCCTTCTTCGGCGCGTGAATCTTTCTTGTCGATGTTGATGAATCGTTGCCACGTGGCTCACGTGAATTGGTTGTTCATCTTTTTCTTGCTGGCCAGTATTGACGCTTATCCACTTCAGAGGAAGGGCTCAGTGGCAAGTGGTTATAAAATTATTAGAGGGTAGTTATTTCGTTATTCGTCAAACCTTATCCACCTGAGTCTTGTCCAATCCCCCACAGTTGCTATGAGCCACACGTCCGGAGGACAAGAAGAAGAAGAGCTGCGCCGAGCACCCGCGTATGCGTCACGAGGCGCGAGTCGAAGAAGAAAACGGCTGCATTGGTTGCATCTTCGAATCCAGGTGGGTTGCGCCACTCACTTGGGAACAAGAACAAGAATCAATGTTAGCTTTCTCCTGCTGCGCTGTTTCCCGGTTTTCATACAGCAGGAATCTCTCTACGATTTGTGCCGGCTCGAGTTCCCCAAGTTGCCGGACGAACGGTGCCGTTCCGCCTATGTCTCCGTAAGTTGCACATTCTGACAACGCAAACTACCGCAAAGCGGTATGCGGGTACTTACTGCGAGGACAACTTGCGGCTTTTATTTTTGTTTGTGTAATCGGATCTAGTGATACACATGTTCACACAGGTTGACGAATGAGAAGCGAATACGCCACGAAACCCGAAGTCAGGAGCTGTACTGCGGGCATATGTCCTTTGACTTCAGAGGAAAGCTTCGTAAGCATATAGATTCGACAGTTTGCGCCACTCGTTCAGTGTGTCCATATGATTTCGCATAAAATGGTGGTGATGCTTCATGGCCTACGTCCCATTCTTGTAAGAATTAAGGCTCTTAAGCCGTCAGAGTCAAAAGGCGGTCTCGTATTCCGGAGGTGTTCTAGAATACCGTTACAACATTTTATGTGCTCGGATATGATGACTCGTATGACTACACAGGTCGGCTGTTTAGAACGCAATGCGTCGCCAAACCCAAAACGAGGCCTGGGCTTTATTGTCTCCTGATACGAGGCGGCGCCAGCATTCAGCAGTCAGTTACAATACATAACTTTTAATCCCTTTTGAGTTGTTGATGGACACTCATCTCGGTTTCATGATTTTAATATTGCCTTCGTTTCGTACAAACGTCAAATAGCCGCTTGGCCAATTTTTTTTACGTTTTCCCAGCCAGAGTTGATGCTTACTACTTGTTTCGACAACTTCGTTTGTAATAAACAAAATTACTTGCCTCGCTGTGTGAGGTAGCCTGTCGAGACATATACCCCTAAACTATCACTCCCACAATAATTAAGCCGGCTTTACTCTCGCAGTTAAGGGAAAGGAGCGATGCCCTTAATACGACTGTGATAATTTATTACGTAATTTGACCGCTATCGTCAACATCAATCGTTACCAATGTTTCTCCCGCAGAAAGCATGAACCTCCTTTAATTCATCTTGTTAGTCACATTCATGCATAAGTTAAAAAAGACATCTGGTGCAGGTTAGGCTATTTTGGAAAAAGTATGAGAACAGCAGCGCCTGCGGCCACATCTTTTGACAATATTGCATTAGAAGTGTTCTTACGTTGTTCGACTCTTCTAAAAGAAAGAGGCCAAAACGTGTTCGTTATGATTATATCTTTTTTTTTCCTTCATTCAAGAGTCAAGCTGCTATAAGCGGTTTGATGTTAATAATGATTTCACCATACGAGTCAACAACTTTATACAGCGGCAGACTTTTTGTCTTAGTGTTCTGCTACGCCAGGCGTCATATAGAATATGAAGCCTGGTCACCACCATAAGCTATGAATTTATCCTTTAAGATGTACTGCAAAGCATAACAGCCGGCACGACTGTTACCTTAAACCTGACAACGTGCGGTTTCATCAAGTTTAGCGTGAAAGAGTTGCAGGCTTGTGCCTTAAAGACTTCGCGAATTCCGTTGAAGTGACATAGTTGTTTCTATTTACAGACGCCAACGCGTGCCTACCCGTTCCCAGACTGGCTACTCTACGTCGACCATGAAGAAACATGGTGAAAAGAAGCACGGTGGAGTCTACCCTGAGAAGAGAGAGAGAAAGGAGCCACCGGCCACTCCACCGGTTCCTCCACCCACTCCTCAAGATGCTCTCGTTGGTGAGGGCATCTGTAACGCGGTGGAGAAATGAAAACCGAGCGGAGAAGTCTAAATCAAGAGTGATAAATTTGCGTGCGCCCATACTGCTCGCATTAAAACGAATTAGCCTACACACAACTGCGGGATAAAGGAAGCGTCTGCGCCAACATTGGTTTGCGGCCCATAGGAACAATGATTACATCAGTTAAAAGAAACGGTTCTTTTTTTTTAATTCGGTTGACGCAAACTCGATCTAGCAAACCCCCGCGAATTTAGTATGGTTCATATAAGCTTTACTCTTTTTTTCGCTATGACTGCTTAGTTACATATGATCATTGCCGTGAATAACTTCAGAGCTTTTCATACATTATTATTTTTTGGTGCTGAGAGAGGCAAAACACATCTTCATTGGGAGCAAAAGAATGGTCTTGCAGGAGAGGCTCCCTTTTCACGGGGATCCATGTGCCTTCTTTGCTACGACCGCCCTCTGAATCAGCACGATCTGATGTGAGAGGCGCGACCTGGACAGTAACGTCTCCCAGTGCTACTGGCTGGAGGGGACGGGTAGTTCTTCTTTGCATTCGATGATAATGTGCCCTAGTGTTCCTAGCTGTTCGCAGCATTGACGTATTGAGTTGGGAACAGGAGGCGTAGCCTCGTTGGATGTGGGAACGGTGTTGAACTGCAGCTGTCTCTTGCGTCTCCGTGAGCTGTGAGTGTGGTGGCGTGAGTGTTCTGCGATTGAGCGTGTAATGTCGGATGATTTCCTGGTGTATTGTCAGCGGTGTTATCTCTTTTGTGTCCTCCATGGCTTGGCCGATGAGTTCTCGGACCTTACAGTGGGATAGTTCGTTGCACTCTAGGGAACCGTGAGTGAATGTCCACACTATTTCGGCAATTCTGTCTGGCAGCTTGTCTCTTAGCATGCGATGAGACGTCGGTGCCACCCAGCCGTAAAGCTCCTGAACACTTCTTGGGAGGCAGTTAATATCACTGTTGCCTTAGTCTGTGTGAGGACTAGTGCTACGTCTTCTTCCTCTGCTTCCTGAGCTGTTTCATCTGTCATGGTGGCTCCAACGAGGTGGTCCGTCTTTGTCATCACCCCGACGACTTTGGCTCTTCTGAATGCGGCCGCATTTCTGTAAACGATCTCCTCAAATGACCGGTTGTCCAGCGCCTTGGATCATGCTGCGCGACGCCCTTGGTAATGGGCAAAGTGCATCTCTCTGGGTAAGGGGGCGGGGGTGGGGGGTGCATGACTTGACGTCACCCCTTAGGAAGTATTTGGGTTGTTTGACGTCTAGAAGGATGTTTCACTTGCCAATATGCGCTTAGCGACTTTTTGGTCTGGTTGGACTCGTATGGAGACAAAGGGCTCGCTTTGTGGCTTTTCAGATGAAGATGTTTAGTTTGCGCGTGTCGGTCTTCATCAGTACCACGTACGGCGCTTCATAAGTCACCCTAAGGAGGATGAAGGCCTTAACGAGGCGGATGGTAACATTTTCTTTTATTTCTTGGAGTCCGTTCGCAAGTTTCAGCATCATGTGTAACAGCTGCTCCGTCATCCTGGAGAGGCGTCGGATCACCTGGTCGCATTTTGCATCAGCTTGTATGAGAAGCCCCAGGATGCTGAGAGATTTGCAGGGCTTTATGATAGGTTCCTTTAGGGTGACTTATATGTTGTCTTCATCCTCTTTAGTGCCGCGCCGCCGGACCACAAGAAACTCAGACACATGTGGCGAGTAGACAAGTCCACTCTGCTTTGCATATTGGTTTACCCTGTCCGCTGCCAATGGCAGGGTATCTCGCATTCCCCCGAGCTAGTCCGTACCCATCCAGAGGGTCACGTCGTTTGTGTCTATAGTGCATGGCGTAATTTGGGTGTACGGCTCAGCAGCTTCAGGAGACCTAGGAGTATTCGCGAATACGTTCCTTTATCGCAGTGAGTGAGTGTATTTTGTTATTGACTGGTGATACACGAAAAACACCAGAACACCGCCACATGCAGCTGTGATTCTTCAGTATTCTTGCACGTCGTCTACTTGTTACCAGTGGCTACTCTGCGCGAGGCTATCATTGCGGGAACAGGTTTAGAAGAAAAGCGAATGTTGATATGCAGTGTTCACAGTTGGATAAAGGCGTGTGAAGGTTTGTCGCGGGTATGTTGCAACACTGCGAAATTTATGTCCACACACTCACGCTTCAACAGTGAGCACTCCATCTCTCCACTTACGTTCTAATCCAGAGTCATCAGACGTGGTTTCCAGCCCGCTGGCGGCATTATCTCCACCTCTGTCACCAGCAGCCGGCGCATTAAAGCAAGGCAGGCGACAACCGGTTACAGGCCAGGTGAGCTAAGTACATGTCTGTTGTCAGTCACCTCCACACTTGTATACTCAAGCGGTCGCATCTGACTGACTTGATCAGTGACAGTTATGGTAATCTAGCAACTTGTAACCAATTTAGCGGCAACATGGGAGCATATCTTTTTTCGGTAGTCGTTTGCCAGTCATGAGTTACACTTCAGCAAACAAAGTGTAGCCAGCACCAATGGGGAAGCTTGTTTGTTAAACTTCATCCACTTTGCCAATTTTCGCGTATGTACAGGATGTCTCAGAAAATGCTATCTAGTCTCTTCATATATGTAGAACATACGGGATAATTAGGCAATTTCCTCGATATTGCATTTAAGATAAAGGCATACTGTTGAATATGACTGGACGTAGTAATTATAAAAGTAACTGCGTAAATTACGCTAATTAACAATTTAACTGAGAGTCAGACGAATGATCCTAATGCAAGACTTGAAGTCTGTCATCCGACGACTCCATAGAAGATTGTAGACATGCAGAGAGGTTACTGATAATTTCTGCAGCGCAAGGAATCCAGGCCAATATTACCCAGAAAGCCGTAACTTAACTGCCGAAGATCATGACCGTAACGCCCTAAGCAGACTCCCATGAGTGATGTGACAATTTAGGCCTCACCGTCCGGCGAGTTTGACCAACATATACATATAAATGAAAGTGTTGCTTTCCGCCAACGGTCGGCTACTACAACACGACCGGCGTCGAAATCGAAGCACTGGAAGAGCTCGCCGCGCACCATACCGCTTACGTAGTACGCGACAGCACTCCGTCGCCAGTGCAAGACATTGCGAAGTCGACCCGCGCGCCCATCTCCGACAGCCGCTGGACGGACTGCCTGGCCAGACTTAAGCCTAAACTTATCGGCAGCGTAAACGTCACAACCACCGCTCGGCTCTACGTGGCGGCAGTCCTGCAGCTTTGGGCACATCTGGGAGAAAGCAGGTTGCACTTTTTCCTCTCCTGGTGCACGGTGCAGGTGGCCGCTCTTTACGCCAACCAGGAACTCGTAGAGAACTACTACGCCAGGAGCTCTAGCAGAACTCGAGCCTATCACGGAGCCTTTTGCCTCAGTCGCGCCATGTCACTCTCCGGTGCTCAGGCGTTGCTTTCCAACGAAGGAGTCGAGGACATCTATCAGAGCAGCGCCGGCGCGTACGTCCGAGAGATTACTTTGTCCGTTCGCGAGGCGTTCCGTAGCCGGCTTTCCAACTGGACGTACTTCAACCCAAACGTCACGGTCATCTCCGACTGGACATCCCTGGCGGCGGTGTTTCGCTACGTCGCCGCCTCTGCCAACGACACTGCAGTGGTACCACTTGGCCAGCAGCCGGACATGACGACCGACTCGTTCGTACGTAACGGCAAAAGGTGGCGCAGCTGGGGAGCGACACCGCAGGCTTAGCAACCGCCACGCTTTACTCGGCAAGCAAGCTCCGCTACTACCTAACATGGCCCGACGGCCGAGACTTCCAGTTCCTGCCCTACGCTTTGTCTTTCCCCATGTTCGAAGCCGACATGACGGATGCCCTCAACTACGGCGGCCTCGGGGCCATAGTCAGTCGCGCGCTTGGCGGGCTTCTCATCGACGCTCACGCGGCTGACCCGGAATCGGCAACGCCGGTCAACGTCCTGCTGGATTGCCTGCGCGGAGACCCGTTCGCGGACCCGGGGAGCGACGACGCGGGCATTGCCTTCGGGCCGGAAGCTTTCGGATTGGGTGCGTTAGTGGAGGCGTACAGGAGTGTGGCCGCGTCTGATCGGTCACTCGCTGGCCTGGAAGCGTATACAGCGCAATGCAGCTGCTCTTCATCGCCCTATGCTACAACAAGTGTGAGGGCGTGTCGAAAACAAACGACGAGTCCTTGTGCAACGCGCCGCTGAGACACCTGCCGGCGTTCGCGGAGGCCTTCCGGTGAAACGCGCATGCGCAAATGAACTCCTTGCACCGCTGCCATTTTATATGACGCGCTCTCACTTCTAACGCACGTAGCCAACCGTGCTCTGTGTTAGATGCGCCGATGATATATGGCCCAATTGTGTACTTTAGTGCGTGACGGTGTGCCTGTGATTATTATCAAGCAGTGTTCACGGACCTGACTTCTTTGCTTTGTGTCGCGTGTAGGTATTGATAGAGAAAATGACTAGGAAGATTTAGTACTTACAGCATCTTGCCTTTCATCGTGACCTCCGCTAAAGTACATTCTGTATCTTTATTCAGCTCGTCACATCAAATGAATTTATTCTTTTTTCTAGCACCTATATTGTGCATGTGGCACTTGCTAGAACAACTTGTGTAAAGTGCGCTGTCATCTCTCGACTAGTTTAACGCTCCTTAAAATTTTGTGTGTGTACTTTTCTGCAGCGAGTGACTCCATGCTGATCAAGAAGAATCGTGCAATTTGAGGTTGCTACTGTGTGAATCGAAATCATGTGAAATAAGGACACGACGTTCGGCTAATTCACGGTTCTGTTGACGCTGCTACAGGCTGCACCTGGGAACAATTTAAGTAGATTTCAATTACCACGAACGTCTATTACAAGAAAGGCGAGGCATTTCTGCGTTTATCGGTGTGAATTTCCTGTGAAGTCTTTTTCGTAGCACTTGAGAAGTAGCTGCGCCAATTTATTGCCGAACATGCTTGCTACACAGGCGCGTAAATGCGTCATAAACTACGGCTTCGTCACTGCGGCCACATTTATTGACGTACTTCCTCAATGCGTCAAGTGTTGAAGCCTCTCCAAAAATAATGTGCCATGTTCCAGAGAGGAAGAGAGACTTCTATATTGTTCCCAGTGGTAGGTATGGTGATAATTAGCTTAACTGATTTGTTGTTTGCCTTTTTTTTAAGATGGAGCTGTCTGTGTGCCGCAAGCTTAACCCAGCGGGCTCGAGCTGATTGAAGAAGAGGTTATATTAGCTTTACGCTCGGTCCACCGTTGGGTGTCTCCCGACCGCTAAAACAACGTCGCGTATTTTATAATTGTGGCTAGTAAACCACAGGTTCGCTTACCCTTCCTCCAACAAACTCGGAGACACATTAACAGGAATAAATATTTGGCAAGAATGACAATTTAGAATAGGGAACTTGAGCTGGCTGATGAACCGTTTCCCTTTCCCTTTTCTTTCTGGAACACTTTAAGGGGAACACGAGAGATGCTGACAAGGAGGATTTCATGGTCGTAATCTGTCACTGAGGCTAGATTTAATATTTCCCTTTGTTATCTCTTCAGGGGACCACCGGGCCAGGCCAAGCGACGTACAAACAGCTGTGGCCGCTACCATGGTGGTCGTCATATATTTATAGCTTCCGTGCTATCTTGCAAACATATGTAAAAAGAATCCTATGTTTGTTTTCTTCTTTCGCAAACGTATTTGCCGACAACAGGTGAATGTTAGGCCCAAATGCTTCGCGAGAACAGCCAAGATTTCCGGATGTAGACCACCTTGAGCTTGTATCAAGAACAGAATAAAATGGTCTTCAAAATTAACCAGCCCTAGAGGCCTGCAAGAAAACCAGACCATAAACTGTGAGACACGTTTACCTTGTATGCCACATACCTAGCCTTGCTGAGTGCGTTAGCATCGCGCACATTAATCACGAAATATGAAAATATAAATTACGCATGCGAACCCCTGTTCGCAGAGTTCGTAAGATTCTGCCAGAAGAGAATCGAGGACTAGTTGGTATACCACTTAGATTGTCGAGTACTTGTATGTGGAACGCAGCGCTTTGTTTCTTTTTTGTGGAACCTTATGAACCCTTCCGACTAATCGGATTTGGCTGGTAAGAAATTTCGTAACTCATCATCCCACGCCCGTAATCGCTATCACCCTGAGCGCCTCCGTCGTCTCTCGGTGGCTCCTTCAACATTTTGTGATATCGAGCTGGTCTGGTTGCGCACTGCATAAAGCACGTAACACAACCAGTGTCACACTTTGGCGACACTTTTGCTGTGCTTGTCAGAACATCCCCTTCATAAACGTGAGGAGTACACAGAGAAAAAGACGCGAGACGATGTCTTCCAGGCAGCATCGGAACACCGCCATGGCAGAGTTCCTCAGACTACTGCGCCTGGACACAACTTCGCTGGCAGCAGCAGCCTTCGGGTAACTCAAGGTCGCCTCCACGTCCTTGATGGTCACTTCTCCCGCCTTCCCTGCTGGCCTCGTAGGGTCATCGTCGTCTTCCCGCTTGACTTCGGACACTGGATGCGTCCGGCCGATCTTGCTTCCGGCGTAGGAGGCGTCCGCGTCCTCCAGCGTGCCTCTAGATTCTGTCCATTTCTTGTCCGTGTCATAACGTCGCGCTGGTGGCAGCTCTGGCGGTTCGAACTCCTCGTGGCACTGCATCGACGTGAGATTTAGCGCGGCCACTTTCGCTCCGCAGCTCGGGCTACTCGTCGCCGCTGGCCCATCGGCGAAGCAGCAGGTGATGTCTCGCAGTTCGCGCCGGAACTTGTCGTTCCGCGTGGCATTCTCCAGCCGCTGCACCCAGTCCAGACCGCAATCACAGATGAACTTGTTCCCTGCGCATAAGGTGACTGCGAGTTAAACACTGTTAAACTGAGTTTAACTTCTTGTTATATTTATGTTCTTCCGTAATTGATGCGGCCCGCGTTTTCGTTTTCTGTTTCAACTACTACACTCTATACTTTGTCGTTGCTTTACTTTTGTCTTTATGACCCGTCATCCCCTGCTTCTTCTTTCCTATTTAGTTCCTTTCCTTTTTTATTCAACTTCTGTGTCTCTATCAACTGCTCCCTAAAGAGGAAGCGTTACGCTCCTTTCTGTAGCAGTTTCCAGCCCGCTTTCTCTCTTATTAAGGAGAAAGCCTTAAGCGGCTCGTTGCAATGCCTCATACCTAAACAACGCGGTGTCTAGTCGAGGGGTACAAGAATATCATCAGCAGCAATTGCTCGTACTCCTATAAGCAAGCAAATATGCAATGGTTCATACCCCTGTAAGCAAACAAAAAAATATGGCTCATACTCCCTTAAATCATAGGCTACATGCTCTCGGCATAGTGAAGGGAACAGTGCGTACATTCATTGAAATAACCAATACAACAACACAGAACGGCGCACGTTTCAATAAAGAACAAGCTCAAAACAAGCACACGAACCATCAATAAAGCACTGCATATCCCCTTAGGAATTATGTTATGGCCGAGGATGCTCGCCACGCTAGCAACGAGGTGCTACGTGCGAAGCGGCGGGAGCAAGGCGTTCGACCACGAGTGCTACTATCTCCTGACGAGAGGATGCAACGTAAAGTCGAAGAGAAACGTCGTTGGCGCGAGTATGACCCCACTATTGACCCTTTTCGCGGAGCAGTTTGTTCTAGAGAAACGAGATGGCGCTTTCGGCAACGTGCCGCACGTCGCCTCAACGACAGCGCACGAATATGAAACCATTGCTGCTTCCACCCATGCTTCCGTGCGATCAGCTGTCGTAAACGCAACTGAATTTTCGCTCACGCACCGTGCTCCAATCATGCCGGATTGAATCATGTGGATTGACGTGTGCAGTCGCTGGCTGCGAAAATAGTGACTGGTATGTTCGGGAATGGAATGAGTGTAGCCAAGTTCGCGGACCGTTGCTGCAACTGTCCGTACGTGTCAACAGCCCTTCGAGATACACGGCTTTCTTAGAGGATGCAGAATTTCGCCCGTCCGCCAGCATTGTATCGCTAACTTTCAAAGAAAGTGCTTCAGCCCCGGAACCTCGGCAAGAGTGAGTACTGCTCGTTAAACAATGACAAATGGAGTAGCGGCAGTTGCTGGTCATAGTAAATTTCGCGCACAGTATATATATACACGCGCTTACCACAACGGGTACGTAATCTTACGCCCACTCTATCGCTAACATGACAATATGTGAATGGGCGCACACTTGAATATATGTGCACGATATACACACAATAAATGACGGACTACACTGCTGGCGCATGAATGGTCGACGCTGAATGTTTCGTGACGGTCCACAAAAGCAAGCGAGTTACTAGCGATAATACATCTTTGCTACAAGGTAATAAAATGTACAAAACGGCTACGTTTCAAGCCTTGTACACAGCAAGGACAAATCTATCGGAACTGAGCGCACCCGCTAGCGTTTAGGCAGGAATAATCAGATATTGACCGCACCAAGTAAATTTACTGAGTCGTAAATGTGACAAGCCGCTGCTTCAAAATGTTTGCCAAATAAAGAACGAGAAGTAAAACACACTAATCCTGATTCAATTCATGAGCGGTAAGTCTGGATAGCTTGGAATACATATTTAGCCTCGCTTTTAAAACAAGCGCCAATATGCGCTGGTCGCGCCATTTGCGCATAGCTTAATCAGCTTCCAAAGCGCTTTTGCATGTTCTCTATAGCTGTGGCCAAAGCTTCGTGTCGTCCACCCAGTGACCGCCTACGATATCTCCCGAAACACAGGTTTGCTAAGCCGCACCGGCATCATACACACCAATTGTAAACGCGGAGGCGATGGAGGCATTTGTTTGAGGCAAGCAATGGACGCGTCACCACGTGACCAAACATGGTAGCGCCCACGGGATCGCCGCGAAAAGGGTCAACACGAGCGCGCGAAGCCGCAGCTAGGCATCGAAAACGAGCCAAAGAAGCCGAACTGCGAAAGCAACAACGCGACAATGCAATACGGCAACGTAGAGAGGAGGCCGAAGCTCGCAGCAGGCTTCCGCCTTCACGTGTAACAGGAGTGCAACATGCTGCCGAACTTTTTCCCTTTCTCTCCATCGTACGTACGTTTTCATATCAAATAATAATAATCATCATAATAATAATAATCATAATAATAATATTTATTGACACACATCCAAAAGCAAAACAAAGAAACGTGCGTGTCTAAGTCTGCGAGGACTTGTGCGACTAGGCCCGGCAGAGTCGGTACAGCGATGTGGTTAAATATTTACATAAAAAGTGAAAAGGTAGACATTTACATAATAACACGTTTTTTTTTTCAACTTTGAGAATGTTTGGTAGTATTACCCGTTAACAGACAATGACATAGTAAATAAAGAGAAACACATAAACAACTTAAGTAAAGATCAGGACTAAATTTCAACGTTTCATCAATAATTTCCTCAATTGTTTTTTCGAAGTTGCCAAGAAGAATTCATCGGCCAAACCGTTAAATATTTTTGGGATGTATACACTTCTTCTCGCTTCACCATACTTAGTAGTGTAATAGGGTACCTTAAAACGTTCTTTATTTCTTAACAATCGAGGTGCATCGTATGCCTCTTTGAATTCATCGTTCCAATTATGCCGCATAATAACAGTTCTGGTAAATAAATCCTCCAATGTGCAAAATCCTAATTCCTGAAAAATATTATTGTCGTTAAGTGTAGTACCATAAGCCACATTTCTTAATATATTTTTTAGTAGTTTATCAATCCGATTTTTCCAGTGCTCTGTACAAATGGCGATGATCGTTCCCATACCTCAGCACACTGTACGCTAGTGCATGCACTATAATTTTCTTGACTGGTAGAGGTACTAAACCCTTTATGTTGAAAAGTAAATATGCAACACTACGTAGTTTGCCACACAAAAACGCCATGTGATGTTGCCAAGACATGCCGCTGTTGAATAATAATAATAATAATAATAGCAGCATAATAAGCCTGGCTACGCCCACTGAGTAATAATAATAATAATAATAATAATAATAATAATAATAATAATAATAATAATAATAATAATAATAAAGATAATAATAGCGATCGAGAACAGGTTAATATCAATTTTGCAGCATTAATTCCTACATGTTAATGCCGGAGCTAAACAATCAAACGAGCCTATGTCACATTTAAAGTTAGCGCACTAAGTCTATATATAGTAAGCCGGATTTTCATTTCCTAAGCTTTCACTTAAGTATTCTACAATTTTCTTTCTACTGACATTTATTTGAAACTGCACACAGTATAGCGATCCTCAAATGCGTTCGAGATGCCACCGAGCATGCTTACCCGCGAGGCCCATGTGGAAGGACTCGGCGTCGATCTTCCTCAAGTCTTGAACAGTCCTCCAGGTAAGCGTGAGCAGCTCGTTCTGCGAGAGGTCTACACTCAGCAGGCTGGGAGCACCCATGAACAACTGGGCGGGAAGGGTGCGAAGCCGGTTGTACGCCAAGTAGATGATGTTCAGCTGCGGCAGGCCGTCGAAAGCCAACGGGTCCACCTCGGCAACGCCATTGTACTTGAGGTCGAGCTCGACGAGCATGGGCATCGCGCCGAACACCCGCGCTCCGAGCCTTGTGATCTTGTTGCGAAACAGATCGAGCCGTATCGCCCGCGAAAGGCCCTTGAATGTTTGCTCGGTGAGGCTCTCGATGGCGTTGTCGCTCAGGTCCAGTTCTCTGACGTTGGAAAACTCCTCGAATGCGCAGTCCTCGATGTCCCTGATCCCGTTTCGCTCGAGATAGACATGCGTTAGGGCCGGCAGACTACGGAAGGATCCGGCTGGAACAGCAGTCAAACTGTTGTCACCAAGTTCGAGCCTCTTTAGACGCGGCAGGTCGGCGATGCATTCTCTCTCCAGGATCGTTATGGCGTTCGAATCCAGTGAAAGCCATGCTAGCCTTGTGAGGTTGTAGAAAGAATGTGTCTTCAGTGCGCCCAAGTCTGAGTGCGTGAACTTCAGTCGCTCCAGCCGAGAACAGTGTCTCAGGGCGCCAGAGGGCACGAAAGACAGTTTGTGCTCGAGGTTGAACGCGTTGAAGGCCAATGAAACGACGGACGCGTGACCTTGAAAAGAGTGGAACACAGCGTGGTCCGGCGTTATCGGCCTGGTGACGTAGCAGAACACGTCCGTGGCGTCGTCCGCGAAGTCCTCGACGTTGCACCGGCAGTACAGAGGCTGGTCCATGAGGCGGCAGAGGTTTGGCACCACGTCCGCCGCGTTGGCGCCAGCGACGGATAGGATAATGCATGTGGTCATGCAGAGGCTGCAAAAGCAAAAAAGCAAGGAACTCTCAGGAACAAGCGGTGCCATCACGAACTACCAGAAATTCTAACCGTTCCTCAAAGACAGTAACATGACAACATCATTGAGCGAAAGTGAGTAAACATACAGTGCCCACCGTGACGTTTCGTAGGCAAACATTCCTTGACACCACCAGATGAGAACCAAATCGTATTTGTATGTGTTTGTCGCATATTTTCGGTCTCGAGTCCCGCAGCTTCAATGAGTTGATTTGGCGCTGCGCTATGACAGCGCTGTAGAATCTCAGCCGAAATGTGCCGTTCCAAGTATTTACTCTCTAACGTGCATACACTGTCGCAGACACTTCTGTCTTTATTGCGAGGAATGAGAAGCATGCGTCAATGCTTGCTGACACTAAATCGCAATCAGGTCATACGTCAAATGTGGCGGCCACTGACGAAGGTGCCTCAGCGGTTCGCATACTTTTAATTACGAACAGGCTCCTATTTTAAAACGCAAGAGTCAGTCGCGATACACAGATTAGCGTTGTTTAGATAATGACTGTACGCTGGCTTCTGTTATGTTCTGCCCTGTATCAGATGCTATTGTTATCTTTTGTTGACCGGCTATAAAGTGCTAGACTTGATTTCCTGTTGTTTCTCTTCACAGGCCGCGTAGAATCGCGATGGCGAGCCCACAAGCCATCAACAACACATTTAACAGCAACGACAGACTAAAAACTAAAGCACCTATGCAGTACGGCGCAAAATGCACCACCCAAAGTATTTTCCATCTGTCACTTGACACTCTCTTTTTATGAGTACTCACGTGACGTCAATTCCGTATACTGTTCCCTTATTCACATTTTCCGCTGTGCTACTAGAGATAAGCGGACCGACGTGAAGCGCAGTTTTTCACAATACCGGCTGTAGAACAATATGTCGGCCTCAATGACGTCCATGCGCACCCTCTATGACATATCAAAGCTTCCGTTTCGAGCTGTCATGCAAAGGAAGACACTTGCACCTCGCTTTGAAATCCATTAACATGACAGTACTTTAGATGGATTATTAGCATAAATGAGAAAGTCCATTACACGCATGTTTATCAGGCTCAACTGAACATATGCGAAGTACAGCTGAATGCTCTTTTACAGCTACATCATTCTAAGTGCGTTCTCTTTAGGAGCAGGGCAAGATGAAGCAGTAATTTTACCGCAGCACCTACAGACCATAAGAAAGCACGCCGCTTTGCTTACGGTGTATTGGTTTCACTGAGTCGGCGTGCTTCCTTGTGCCTGTTAAAGCTATATTTTTGGCGGATCTCACGCCGCGTTCGCACTGTACAAACAATTCCTTAGAGTTAAAATAACAAGCGCGTGCACCATGAAGTCACGAACCATGGCATCCCATAAAGCCAAAAACGCCGGCCGACGTTGCGACACTCCGATGCTCGCCATCCGGAGCTATAACGCAAGCAACATTCTTTCGGAATTGGGCAGCGCCCGCTGCCATGAGAACGCACGGCTTATACGCGCAGCGACCCAGCAGCGCCGAGAATCGCTCCTCAAATACGCCGTTTATCGCCCACCCACCCATCCCCGAAGTAGACTTCGTCCAAGGGGCAGGCGGCCCGCCGTGCTCGACCTCCTCTCCCTTTGGTATAAGTGCCGCTGGATTGCCAACGCAGCCCCCCAACAAAACGTAGCAGGCAGGACAAGAGTGGACCGGTGCGCACGCGTTTATGCGCGTGCGTGCGTGCGTGCGTGTGTGTGTGTGTGTGCGTGTGTGTGTGTGTGTGTGTGTGTGTGTGTGTGTGTGTGTGTGTGTGTGTGTGTGTGTGTGTGTGTGTGTGTGTGTGTGTGTGTGTGTGTGTGTGTGTGTGTGTGTGTGTCGGGTGGCGCACGTTGGAGCTGTGGCGGGCGTAGCGGAGGTCATGCCATCTCAAGCGAGGGTCAACAGCTCGGCGAGAGAGCGCAGTTTCGGCCGGCGTGTGCTTAGCATCCGGAAGCCGCAGCTGGAGCTAGCGGAGCGGAGACTATACTCGTGCGACGGACGCTTGGCCCTCTCCACCTCGTCGCCATCTGGTCCGTACTGACGCCCACGGACCCAGCGGCACGGCGTCTGCTGTAATGCTCCGGAAAAGGGCCCACAGTTAGCGGCCTGTTGCCACTTCAGTCACTAGATGTTGTTCACGTTCGTTGGCGTTTATGTTCGTTGACACGTTTCGAACGGTGCGTTGTGCGGTGGTGCGAAACGTCAATCGGGGAACGTATAAGTAACACATGACAGCATGCTTTACGAACTTTTTTCAGAACGTCACAAGCACAGCGTGAGTAGCCCAACGGCTCATTCCGGTTAACTGGTTCTTTTTTTTTGTCAACTTAAAATCAATAAAAAAAATGTTTCTTTTATACGAGAGCTGCACTTACAGCACCCATGCTTGTTCTCCT